>NC_064639.1:545394296-546058358 GCF_023864345.2 Schistocerca serialis cubense | reverse complement strand
GGGAACTCTACAAGAAGCTTCCAGATGATACAAAACGCTACGTAGGAAGCAATTACAGGACAATCAATGATTTCCTGGAAAGAGTTGAGGACGAGGACAATTGGCGCAATAATCGCGACAGTAGTAGAGGCCGTGCTAACAACAACGGGTACCACAGCAACCACAAAAACGATAACTATGGGAATAATGCATGCCGCAATCTTGGCAGCAATAACAATAGTGGTTCGGGCCGTAATGACAATCGGTACAATGCAAATAATAACAGGATTGACGGAAACCAGTATCATACTAGCGCGATACGGGCTTCGCAGAATAGTAATAACGCTAGATCGTGTGATCAGTCGCCTCAGCGGCATCCGGGGAGCGTATCTGCTGGGACGAGACAGGGAAACCATCAGCCGCGCCGGTGAGGGGCCGACCAGGCGTGGAGAAGTTTTGGAGGCCGAATAACAGGAGAAAACCGAGGTGTCGTCGTTATGAAAATTTCGTATGGAATATTCAACAGTGGGAGAGTGTGCCAGTGTTAAGAGAAAGGAGTGCGCCCACAAGTAGTAGATCAGCTTTACACACGGAGGTAGAAAATACATTCACTGTCAGTGAGAACAAATTAAGTAGTGTTCCGGAAATAGATTATAAAGTGGCAGCTGTAACACCCACAGCGGAACTGGAGATTGATTTTAAGAATGATTCGCAATTGTTGAGAGAAGATCAGATGTCGGATAACACGTCCGTCATCGAGCGAGGGGATGCAGAGAGGGATGAGGTCTGGTTAAGGCAGTTCGGTCGCTTATACGACGAACTAAGAGATTATAGGGGCCTGTACGGGAGAAGTGTTTATGGGGATCGCGGGCAGGATTTGCCGCGTCTCGTCCCGCAGGAAGGTAGTGTTTGTGAAGTGATAGAAAGTTCTGGCCCTAACCGGCAGACTTGCAATCGGAGACTGAAGAGGGCAGTGCTGATACCAGAGAAGAGGAAATCTTCATCCAGCCTCATCGACAACTGCTAAATCGTTCAACATTAATGAAACCTTCGTGGCTAAATGACTTTGTAATCTTCACTGAAGAGATGATTAACGAAACAAATGAAGAACCAGAATCATATGAAGAAGCTGTAAACAGTACACAAAGTGTTTACTGGAAGCAAGCTATGAAAAATGAAATGAAGTCACTACAAGAGAATCAGACATGGGAACTGACTACTCAACCAAAAGGAACAAGAGCTATACCATGTAAGTGGGTTTTTCGTGTAAAGACTAATCCTGATGCAAGTGTTGAGAAATATAAAGCAAGACTTGTCATCAAGGCATTTAATCAACAGTGTAGACTACAGTGAGACCTTCAGTCCAGTAGCTAAGTTGAGCACAATTCGTTCAATGTTAAGTGTTACTGCAGCTGAAAAGATGCATCTAATACAGTTTGATGTGTCTACAGCATGCTTGTATCGAGATCTAGAAGAAATAATATTCATGCAACAGCCAGAAGGGTATAATCATGGCACACAGAGAGATTGCAAATTAAGGCGAAGTTTGTACGGACTTAAGCAAGCCCCAAGATGTTGGAGTGAACGGTTTGGAGCATTTCTCATGTCAGCAGGTTTCAAGGCAAGTGATGCAGATCCTTGTTTACATAACAGAGAAGAAGGTGACAAGATACTGTTAGTTGGTCTTTATGTAGACGATGGGTTAGTTATGGCAAGTGATCAGCTGGTTGGAGCACTGATGTACCTGATGCTTGGAACGAGACCTGACCAGGCTTGTAGTGTGAACTTCCTGTCACGAACTCTTGACACGACATCAACAGAAGGTGTAGTGCGACTAAATCGAGTACTCCGGTATGTAGTAGGTACATGTGACCTAGGCATAATCTATTGTCCAAATTTGTGCAGTGGCATATTAGATTGCTACAGCGATGCAGACTTTTGAGGGTGCAACAAATTTGGATGGTCAACATCTGGTGTACTTATTACACATGCAGGTGGAGCTATCTCCTGGCTCAGCCAAAGACAGGCAGTGACTGCAACATCTACAACAGAAGCAGAGATGGTAGCTGCAACAGAAGCTGTGAAAGAGATAATCTATCTGTGTAGACGTTTTAGAGGAATGAGAAAGCTGAGTGAAGTTCCAGTCCTTAAGGTTGACAATCAGGCAACAGTGAAACTCGCACAAAACCCCAAGTTCCATCATCGCACTAAGCACATGAAAATAAAGTATTTCTTCATCCGAGAAAAGGTATTGGAAGAAGAGTTAGGCATTCAACATATTTCATCTGAGGGCCAGTTAGCAGATGTTCTGATGAAGTCGCTGGCAAAACGAAGACTGTTAGTGTTATGTCATAATATGGGTCTTTCATGTTGATGTGTTCCCTTTTTTCTTAATTAAATAAGGGAAAGTGTTACAGTTATATGTGTTTGTGTTTAATTAAGTGGCAGACACCAAGTTGGCAGCACTTCTGCTCTAGAGCCTTTGGAGAGACAAGTACTAGACACTAGGTCTTTGACGATGTGTGTCTTTGTGTGGTTGTACAATGTAGGTTCCTTTGAGCAGTTACCACAAATCGCCAGACAACAGGCTGTACTGCGCATGCGTAGCTATGATGTCATAGGCAGCCCGTGCTTGGTGCTGGCTCTGCTCATACGCTATTCGTCGTATTTCTGGTGGAATTCCGTGCATGGTGGGGCATCACATGTCAACATCCAGCCGTGCGGCATGTTGTTGAGGGGACATACTGAGTTGTATTTAGAGCAATTGTTTTATCATATCCCACACAGATAAAGGATGCAAATAAGGAAGCAGTTCTCGGCAAAATATCATTTCAAAATTAGACTCCACAGCTGGGAGTACCATAAAATTTTGCTAAGGGGTGACTTTGACAAATTTTTTTTAAATTCATACTCTGCAATATTGTTTATAGCAGTTCTAACAGGTTTACGTCTACACAGCACTGCAAAAAGCTAGTAGGATGGAATTCAAATTTCTTGCAACAAAAAAATGAGACAATTTCTTGTGTAGCTTACACTGGAATAAAGGACAATAAATTTCATGACTATTTCAAAATGTGAAAAAATTAACATGGTTGTCTGTGAGGCAAAGAAACTGTACAACTGACAGCTTATGTTCTACTGCAGGAATAAATATGAAGCCATGTGGGGAGTTAAAACGATAAAACACGGTATGCTGCCAGTCTAAAATTTAGAATAGAATGGCAGTCTATAAATTTAAGACATAAACACAGATTAAGAAATAACTTCAGGCCTAGAGGAAGTACTAGACAAGTGCCTTGTGATCGAAAAACACTTTCACAGAAGACAGATTTGTAAAATTCTGCTACAGCTGTCATTATGTTTGAAACAAAATATTTAGTTCAAAACTAATGACCAAATTTGCCTACTTAGTCAGCTTCAAGTCAATGTCTACGTATGTTCATACGTATACAGAATTAAGAGATCTTACAGTGTCATAAAAGTAACAGGACAGAGACTACTCCAGCAGCATCGGAATTTCATAAACCATACTAAAATGCTTCATTTCGCTCTAATTGCACATTTCCAAATTAATAGAAGCAAATTTCTCAACAAAACAGGCAGAAATAGCTTCATTGCTAACAACGTGGAAACAATATAAAATCAGAAAATTGAAACTACTAACTTATTTTGGTCTTTCATGGTTATGAGAATGCATAAATTATTCACTTGATGGCTCCCAGCACAGAAATCTGTTTTTGATTTCATTTGATGTGGGAGCTGTAAACAAAGACATGAAACATATATATGGGTCAATTGGGGAAGGACCTCCCGACCTCCCCCCACTATAACTCACCTTGCTCTGCGCATGCACGAATCTGGCAGCTTGGGCGTGCCAGAAAATTTTTTCTGGGTAGCTCCTGGCTACTTCCTTCTACTGCTCATACAGCAAACAGCCATGCTTCAAGTAGCCAGAAGCGGGAGGAAGGAACTGCTCATACGCGAATACAGCTCTGCGCATGTGCACAAGCCCACTGGCAACTGCTCATACAAACCTTGTGAAATAAATGTAATGTTCAGTGAAGTAGACAGATTCCTTTTAAACCTAAAACAAGTAAAAGTAACATATGTGAGAAAAGGTATTACATTTAAAATCAGAAAAGACCTTATAATATTAAGTGAAGACAATCGTTTTGAATTATCAGTAGTTGAAATAACAGAAAGCAGCACATCAAAAAAATTATTAGCGTTTTGTTTCTATGCATCCCCCAGTGGTAATATGGACATTTTTTCTCAAAACTATATCAGAGCTTGGACAAGGTAGCTAGTCGAAAAATGAACATTCACATATGTGGTAATTAAATATCAGTACAATGAAATCAGATGGTGTAAGTAGTACTTACTTGAATATTATCTGCAGCTATGGCATAAAATCGCTTTCAAACTGTCAAACTAGTGACAGAACAGTCTTCCTCAGTAATAGACCATGTGGCAACAGATATAGAAAGAAATTACTGCAAGTTACTTGTTCAAAATCTGTGTCTATCAGATCATCTCTCTCAGATATTAAAAGCAAATATTTGTGTATAGAAGTCTGCTAAACTGAATGTGTACAAAAGTGTTTTCTCAGATTCAAACATATGTCAGTTCTCATTCCAGCTACAACATGAAATGTGGAAGGAAGTGTTTGCAACAACAAATGTAAATAAAATGTTTAATAAGTTCATGACAATATTTAAACTAAAATTTGAGGAAACATTTTGCAAAACATTTTATTCCATTGGAGCTTAAAAAAAAAGAGCATATGGGTGACCAAAGGTATTAAAAAATTCTCTCAATCTCTAAGTCATCTCATATCCATTAAAAATAGTCAGACTGACCAGTTCTTTCAACATTTTACAAAACTTAGAGGGGAACCTATAGAATGGTACCTGCTAAAAACTTGCAGAAAGTAGAAAGTTACTGAGGGCAGATAACAAAAGCAAACCAATCTGTAACATAATCAGACAGGAAATATTGAACAAAAACATCTGGAAATATAGATTAAAAACAAAGATGTTCAAATCAGCAACTCAAAGGAACTAGCAAATCTGTTATGCTTTATTAATATTTGAATCGAACGTCTTCACTGCATATTTTTTCTCAACATACAGTGAGTTCTGCTGGCAAAATCGTAAAAATGTTGATATAGGTTTAATGTCGATGTACTACCTGTTAATTCCTACTCTTTGAATGATTTTCAACTGTTACAGATAGTGATGAACTTTTATTATATATGAACCACAGATATCAAATTGGAGTGAAGCCTTTATTCATATTCTGTATCAAATTGAAGATTTTTTACAAAAACTTTTATACATTCATACTCTCATTGATGACTCTTGGTGTTGCTTGTTGTGATGCTTTCCTTGAGCGGTCCATGTCATGTTGGAATCTCCATAGGTCCACGCCACACTTGCTGCAATGTAAGTCAAACAATCATTTCTGTTAATGTCACTGTAACTCTATATATTCATTTATACCTGTTATTATCGCTACAGAATCTTAAAGTATACCAATGGAGTGAAATATCTACAACTCTGACATTTATGGGAAAAATCAGAAAACATTTTGCGATAAGATGTACTGTGCTGATCTTTTAATTGCAACTCAGACGTTTATTTTGTCAATAGACAGACTGTACTTGTCTTGTAAATACCAAAATTTGATATTTAGGTGAAATCCAAATTCAACAGATAACTTGTTTAGGGAATTTTCAGGTCAGTGAAGGATACAGACACAATATAAATATATTATTTAGTATTAGTATCATATTAGGTAAGTGATAATGCCAATTCTCTGACTTTATCACTAAGATTTGTCAGGAAATTGACAAAAATGCTCTTGTACAGTGGAATGTGACTTGAGAGACAAACATGCTGGCGATTTTACAGTAATGAACACAAATGAATGAATTGGTTAATAAAATGATACAGGCCATTTCAAACATATCACCATAAATTCATGATTTAAATTTTCAATTAAATGATAGGGTGGGAAAAACAGAAAATAACAATATATTTAGCAAAAACACAGATTTTGGGTACATTTAAACATCAAGTAAGAAATAGTAGAAAACAATGTTAAACATTTTGATATTATTAGTTCAGTACAACATATGCCATTAAATGAATAACAATAGAAACTGAATGTCCTTTAAACCACGCTTCAGCTAACAATGTAGAAATGATTACAGTATTAATAGATCAAATGGAATCACATTTCGAGAAGCTAGAATCTGATGTGGCATCATCCTATACCGACTGAATTGATCACAGTATTCAGGTGGACAGAAACAGGAAAGCTTGTAAGGGTGTTGCAGGGGAGTTTGTACTGAGAAATAATTCAGAAAATATTGTATACATTCACCATTTCTCAGTTATTTAGTGTTGAAGTTAGCCAGCCAGGTTTTTGCACATGCAAATTCCAGCAGCCTACCAAAGACAGTGTTGCCAAAATGCTCTTGATTTGGTTTCCTCAGACTAAACAAACGAACTCCTGGTTTTATCACTTCTGAAAAAGGAACATTTTAGCTCGTAGGCTACTGAGCATTTCAACATCTGGTAATTAATGAGCTGAGAGCTTTCTGTGCATTGCCACATTTTTGTGCATAGCAGTGCTTGAATTTGCGCGTGCGACGACCTAGTTGGCTAACTTCATTGCTAAACGATTCAGAAACTGCGCAATATATCGATTATTTCTTAACAATAATTCCTCAGCTCAATCTCCCCTGCAAAACCATTACAAGATTTTCATACTGTTTCTGACCATTTTGTAGATTTGATACATGATAAGTTGTTACCTTCTGATACTACTAAGAATTAAGAACTATTGACATTTTTCCACAGTCTGTTACAGTACTACTGAGAATTCACTGGCTTCGTTATTACTCACAATTTCTCATTGACTGTTACTGCTAATAACTTACTATCTCTAGAAACTACTGACAAGTTACTATATTGTTTTGTTACTAAGAAGTTACTAATGAATATTTACTACCTGCTGCTATGAATGATATGTTACTTATGTTCAAGTTGAGGTTGGAACCTCATCAAATAATTTTAATTGTAGGAAATCTATTATACAATTTTCTCTTATTAGTAATTACTTAAACTTAAAATACACAGCACTTGAGTTGAGTGTACATTTATATGAGTTATATTCTGGTGCCAAGTATAGGGAAGAAAACTGAGAATCACCAGAAAGTGAGAATAGTTACTATGGACCTTTATATATATATATATATATATATATATATATATATATATATATATATATATATATATATATATATATGTGTGTGTGTGTGTGTGTGTGTGTGTGTGTGAATATAAATGTGGTGTGGTCTGTGGACCTATTGGTCCTGGCTAGTGAGCAGCACCTATTATGGAGTACTGTGATAGCTTATACAATGTGAAACTCAAAGAATTACAGTGTTAATTAATATTGTAGGCTTGGAACCTTTGTTTTTACCCTTTAAAGGGCAGGCATCGTTAGTGGTATATACTGAGGAGTAGTGCGAAGGAGTGGAGACGCATGGTGAGTATACCAACAATTGCCATGGTCCCCTGTGCAAGAACCATCCCTTAACTTGTTACAGGAAAGAACCAATTTATTTGTAATTACTGCAGCCTTTGCACCCTTTATCCTCTGTGCAAGGAAGCAATAGTTTTTTTCCTGTGCTGCAGGGAAGTACCAGTTTTATGACTGGGGTTTACACAGACAAGAGGGCCCACCAAAATAGTAGTGCTAGTTTCGGCGGTGTTATAGGAAACAGAATGTCTTCTAGGAGTCTTTCACTATAAGAGTCTTGCTCTAATTTAATGATGATGTCGATCCCTACTAAGTTTCCAGATTAACATTACTATTCTAAATAAATTATTATTTTCATCCAATGACAAGCTTCTGGTTTCAGATTTTTGGGATATAAATTTGTGTACTTTACGATGATGTTTTGTAGTTTTAATTTAATAAATTACAACATCTGGTGAGAGAGTGTAAGTTTTGGATTGGATGACAATAGTAATTGCTATGGGTTTTGCACAAAGGAAATTTGTGCTATTTTGGGTGTAGCAAATGATAATATGTTTGGATTTGAATAATTTTCCAAAAATGGGGAGTAGATAAGTTTAGAAACTTAAACGATGGTCTTTGGCTTAACCATAGTATGAATAGTCAATATTATTCTTATTTTGCTATATCTGTAGAAATTAAGAGTGGGCCACATGTTTTGCTGAATTGAAGCAATGTACATATAGCTTATGGCCAAGACTTTTTATGATTTTACCATACCTACAGAGTTTGAGAAAAGATGGGGCCAGAAGAGACTATTTTAGAGCATTGCCCAAACAGCTTCCACTCAAGGTATTCTAAAGTTACATACCAAAAAGTAAATTAACGTTTTCTGTATTTCACACTGAACCACATAATTAATGTAGTGAAGTAAATTAGATTGACCACATTGTCATGGAAAGGTGAAAATAAAAAGGTGAAAATAAAATATTCGGTAATATGTAAAAGAGTGTAATAAGTCACATGTGACAGGTCTTAAAGTAGATCCTAGTTTATTTGTCATTCATTATGCTTCTACGGTGATGCAAGAATAGTGATAATAATGAATACATAGAATTATATTGATGTTAATACAAATAATTCCAATATACAGGAATTTTATAACATTAAAAGAACCGATTCCATTAAAAATCTTGTGATTATTTAACTTTAAAAGAAAAGAAAATAATGATAATGATGGGTAATAATACAAAAGATGTATATAGTTACTCAGTGCTTTCTAATGTAAAACCAAGAATGTTACAAAAATTTTGAATAGAATAATAATTAATTGAGGAATAGTAAAGACAAATCCAAATTACATTCAAATACCTGTTATATATGAATTAAAAGTAATTCTTATTCTAATATGTAATAGCTGAATTTGATTACTTAAAAACAGTAACACACTTATTCATTTATTTGGGATTTTTCTATAAACATCAGTGTTCTGAAGTTTCCTGTACCTTCGTCATCTATAAATGAACAAGCATGTTTCCAGAATGAGATTTTCACTCTGTAGCGGAGTGTGCGCTGATATGAAACTTCCTGGCAGATTAAAACTGTGTGCCCCGATCGAGATTCGAACTCGGGACCTTTGCCTTTCGCGGGCAAGTGCTCTACCATCTGAGCTACCGAAGCACGACTCACGCTCGGCCCTCACAGCTTTACTTCTGCCAGTATCTCGTCTCCTACCTTCCAAACTTTACAGAAGCTCTCCTGCGAACCTTGCAGAACTAGCACTCCTGAAAGAAAGGATACTGCGGAGACACGGCTTAGCCACAGCCTGGGGGATGTTTCCAGAATGAGATTTTCACTCTGCAGTGGAGTGTGCACTGATATGAAACTTCCTGACAGATTAAAACTGCATGTTGGTAGCTGATTTTATGCTGAAGCCTATACTTTTTAAATCATACTCAAGTGCAAAACTTTTATATATAGGATATTAGGTATTTGTCTTCTATTTTATTATTTGTTTGAGGTACATCTTTGACAGCATGTGACAGTTGAGTTTGCAAGCAGACACCCGTATGTCACAGTAAGTTCATCATGGAGCTTCCAATATTGCATGGGTGCTTAAGGGGAGCCTTGGAGTGGAAAATGAGAACAGTCATTAATTAAGAAGCAGTACTATAAAAGTTGAAGTTTATTTCGAAAGTAGTGATTGAATACTGATTGACAAGTAATACATCAGTATTAAACCTACATCAATATTTTTAGGGTTTTGCCATCCAGAAGACTCTCAGAGCCTACAAAAATTCTGTGTTGACTGATATGAATATAAATCGAAGAAAACAAGATTTAGAAGCTTGTTGAGGAACTCAAGGCACCACCTTTTCAACTTCATATCATCACAAATTACCAAAGTAATCTATTTCGTTTACCCAAGAGTTGCTTATTTTATTCAGTACTACCCTACAGTATCATGTTTTGCGCTAACTTACTTTTAAGGAAGAATGTTTTGATCGCAGAAAAGTGCATAATATGAGGGAACCTAGTTAAACACTTAAGCTATTTAAACAAAATTTCACAATAAGTACATTGTCTCCTTCCATTTATTGTAAGTACTTCCTATAATATAGAAAGAATCATTTGGAAACATACAATGAGGAGATCCTACAGAATATGAAACATTTCAGTAACAGAAACGTTTTAGTGTCTACGAGTCCAATGATGGCATCAGGTGGGTCATGGTTCATCAGTGTGTGTGTTGGGGTTTATGGGCGCTCAACATCAAGGTCATCAGCGCCTGGTTCATCAGATTTGACACAGTTCTTTTCTGTGAGACTGTCTTGGATCTCAGGTAAGTGAACATTACCCTCAGGGTTTGAAAGCTGCTAATAATGTGATGACCAGTTCTGTTCTCCATTGATAATACATGCACCCATCTACATCAGGGATATAATTGTTGTTTTAGAGAAAGCTTCAAGTGTATAATAAAACACAAAAGCTTTTTTAACCTCGATTGCTGTAATTTCCATTAGCATTCCCAAAAAATCATAGAGATCTATGTGCAGCAGCCTGTAAATCCTTCATTTTCCATTGTAGTAAGTATTTATTCAAATCATTTTTTCAGTTATAGGTCCAAAGTATAAAGAATGTCCTAAAAGAAAGCAAGTTTTGAAATACCTGTCACCTCTGTTTTAGTAAGTTTATTGCACAATAGTGGAGTAATTCACAATGGAACAATTTGTGAAAATTTGTTACATGTTGGTGAATGTTGTGTGGAGACTCATCACAAACTCTGTGGAATGTTTGGTCAGCATAATCCACTGATTATCCTGACTGAGATGAGACTGACTGCTAAATCCGAGAAAACCGATTTGGTTGTGGGTATTAAACTATGAGGGTGTGCTCATATTAGTCGTTCTGTTGAACACATCGCCATCGTGAGTTGCTGTAAATCAGGTGAAATTTATTCACCGACGTTCACGACAATTGGATACTTCTAGAACCAGCATGCAATGCTGTTCTGAAAGAAGATGCGCAGCTTGAAGCCAAACGATCATGAAATTCGCAGAGCACTTGCCCATTGATTACTTGACAAACAAAGAGCGAACAACAATTTCATCAAGAAAATAACGTTCACTGATGGAGTGCACTTTCTGTTGAATGGCTTCTTAAACAAGAGAAATTATAGGATCTGATTCACAGAAAACCTTCAGGTGAGTATGGAGAAGCCATTATATCCACAATGAGTGACTGTGTGGTGTGGCATTTGGGCTAAGGGCGTAATTAGACTGTACTTCGTGAAAGATTGCAGTGGAAATGCATAAACAGTGGATGGCGAACACTTCCACAATATGAAAGGGAGTGTATGTCGTCTGAACTGGATCATGTGAATGCTAAAGAGATTTGAGTTCGGCAAGATGGCGCAACCTGTCACACATAAAGGGAAAAGTTAGTGTCACTCCTGGCTTGCACAGAACTGAAGTCAAAATGACATGCAACTCGACGCGAGCTTGAAAGTCGATAGCAATCGACAAATGAAGATCTTTGAAGGCGCCATGTTGTACACCGTCATATTTTGTTGTTTCCATACTATTTAGACAGTACGCCATGTCAAGGCAACAATGCAGTGAAAATTTACCACAGACATGTCACTCTTCGTATGATTTGGTATTATTAAATGTAAGTTATTAATACATCGATGGTAAAACCTTCAGAAGATCCTAAAATGAATGACATTGTGTTGAAAGTTGTATGTGTTCAACGTGGTATAGTCGCAGTCTAATACGTATAGTCCTGACACACTCTGATGGGAAAGTTGTTACTGTTTGACACCTGGAGCAACGCTAACGCTCCAAGTGGTGGTAAAATAGAGTGTTCCTTATGTAGTAAGGACAATGTTCGCTTTTAATTACATTTTCTACTTAACTGAGGAAATAGTTGTTACATATTTCGAGCCATGCGTTGGTAAATTACCAGAGGACATAAATTATTGTGAAATAAGTGTAGCCGGCCGCGGTGGCCGTGCGGTTCTGGCGCTGCAGTCTGGAACCGCGGGACTGCTACGGTCGCAAGTTCGAATCCTGCCTCGGGCTTGGGTGTGTGTGATGTCCTTAGGTTAGTTAGGGGACTTATGACCTAAGATGTTGAGTCTCATAGTGCTCAGAGCCATTTGAACCATTTTTTTTTAAATAAGTGTAAAAACAGACGAATCTCGCTGATTCAATGACAGAAGCTATAACTTACTCATGAAGAAATACTTTTGAATGTGTGTTTAATTGTAATCTACTGCATTGAAACATATGTTTTGCATGAAAAGCTTATATTTTTGTTTTGCTTGTTCACATTGCAATAGCACTTCCCTTGACATGTAAAATTTTTTATGGAGTCTAATTATTCGCTCATTCTTACATTTCACTCGACTTTCCAATACATGATTTTTTTAAATAAATATAATTACTTTTCCTTCAAAAGTGAACATGTTGAAGAATCTTTCTGTGTGTGACTCAGATGTAGCAACTATTGTGGAATTGGTTTATTCTGTGTTGGGACACAGTTTTGTTGCCTTTCACATTTTATTATCATGTCTGTGTGGTTTTCCCTTCAGCCTCAGCTATGGTGGCTTATTTTGAATCTTAAATAACGTTGGTATTACATTCTCTACAAGTTTCCTTCATTCCACATTCAAGGATTTGACTAAAAGTGTGGCAAACAATGCTTGGCGTTGCTTAATAGTTATACAATGGCTTTCGGCAAAAGGTTAGGTCTTGTGGCATTTACTAACAATATTGTTATTTATTAACCAGACCGACATTCTTCATTTAATATCTGTATGTTACAAGAGAATCGGGAATAAAATGCCTGTAAGGTGCCATTTCATACGTCCCAGGCCGCTTAAGAAACTAAATAACGATAAATAGGCTGTCATTTTTTAGTTATTGTCGAATTTGTGACACTACATACGCTTTCTGTTGCATGAACTATATTACAAATCAGTGTAAACTATAGTGTTCGCACCTTTACGATATCACATTCAGAAGTGTAACTTGCTGGCTGCTTGGAACGCTGCTATCACAGTAGGTAACCAAAAAGGAGTCAGGAGTGTCGTGGCTGTTATTTTAGAATGTAGTGTAGTCATTAGGAACATGGAGCTACAGAGTCAAAAGAAGTAGGTTTGCATCCAGGTATTTCCAAATATCTCTTTCCAGCCTTTGAATTTGTAACACATCCTGGGGCTTTCTTGTTAATATTTCTGCAATATGTTATGGTATTTACATACAAGAGAGCTGTCTCTCTCAGGAGTGAGTTTGTACATTTTTCTGGCTTTTAGTCTGATTAAATACCGAAAGATTATATTGCTACAAGTGAAATGAGCAACAATGAATTTTATTTTCTTGCTTGCACAAATATTTGACCGTTTGTTTATGATTGATGATAATGAGGTCCCGTACTCCGAGGCGTGTAGGGGATGATGTGGGAGACCCACACTGCTGACTGGGCAAGGTCCTAGTGGAGGAGGTTTGCCATTGCCTTCCTCAGACTGTAATGGTGGTGAATGATGATGATGAAGACAGCACAACACCGAATCATCTCAAGGCAAGGAAAATCCCTGATCCCTTCAGGAAACGAATCCAGGACCCTGTGTGCAGGAAGCAAGAACACTACTGCAAGCCCACGAGCTGTTGACTTGTTGATGAATATGTCACAAAAATCTAAAGTCTTTCAGTTCAGCTAAATAGCTAGAGATAACAATAACAGCTCAAAATGGAACAATCACACAGATAAAGATTGTTTTTTGTTGGCAGAACACATAAACAAATCAGAAAATTAGGCTACTACATCTATTTTCATTCACTGCTTCCACAATACATCACATTTTGGAGTAATTCATCACTAAGAGAAAAAGTAATCATTGCACAAAAGCATGTAATGAGAATAATAGCTGGAGACCACTGAAGATCAATTTGAAGACATTTATTTAAGGAACTTGGTATATTAACAAAAGCTTTGCAGTACATATATTCACTTTTGAAATTTGTTATTAATAATCCATGCCAATTAAAAAACAATAGCTACAACACTAGAAGAAAGGATGATCTTTACTATTCTGGATTAAATCTGATTTAGACACAGAAATGGGTGAATTATGCTGCCACAAAAATCTTTGGTCCTTTGCGAAATAGCATTAAAAGTCTGACACATAGCCAACCAACATTTAAAAACAAATTAAAAGAATTTCTAAATAACAACTCAATAGATGAATTTTTAGGTATGAAATAGGAACTGTAAAAATAAAATAAAATATGTATTGTGTAATGAAAACTTACGTTAAGCTGACATGTTCCACATCATTGTGAAATGTCGCATACATGATCTATGGAAAATGTTGGTTGGTTGGTTGATTTGGGTGAGGGGACCAAATAGCGAAGTCATCGGTCCCATCGGATTAGGGAAGTGTGGGGGAGAAAGTCACCATGCCCCATCGAAGGAACCATCCCATCATTTCCTGGAGCAATTTAGGGAAATTACCGAAAACCTAAATCAGGATGGGTGGACGCAGGTTTGAACTGTCGTCCTCTTGAATATTGAACAAGTATTAATGTAATGTAGTGTAACGATTAGAAATGCAAAAATCCACTAAAGAAACTGACTCCATTATGCTTGTCTGCCTTCTGACAGAATACTGCTGTGCAGTATATAATGGAGGTCATCGAAAAAGGTCAAAGAAAGGTAACGCGTTTTGTATTATAGGGAAGAGAGTGTTACGGTCATGATATGCGAGTTGGGGTGGCAATCATTAAAATAATGCTGTTTCTCGTTGTGGGAGATCTTTTCACGTAATTTCAATCTCCAACTTTCCCCATTGAAAGCGAAAATATTTTGTTGGCGCCCATCCACTCAGGCAGAAATGATCGTCGTGACAAAATAACAGAAATCAGAGCTGTCACGGCAAGATTTAAGTGTTCGTTTTTCCTGTACGCTGTTCGAGAGTGGACCAGAACAGAACTAGTGTGAAAATGGCTCGAGGAACCCTTTGCTAAGCACTTAAGTGTGAATTGCAGAGTAGTCATGTAAATGTAGATTTCTGAGAGTGTAATTAAGCAGGAACCTTAAAGCACAGCTTAAATTGCTGCGTGTGAAATGGGAGCAACGACATTTATATTCTTGCATGTCATAAGTATTTTAGCTGTATTTTCTGAATGTGGTGCGACTTCTGAGGATCTTCTCATCCACAAGAGGTGCTGGTGTCACTCACAGCTTACTGCGTCGACTGCTATAGCTATGTGGTCACGTCAAGTGACACGTCATGACTTGAATTGGCCACCAAGATCTTGTGATCTGACACTGTGTGATTTCTTTCTGCGAGGGTGGTTGAAATCTCATGTGTGTGGCAACACAGAAATACCACTTCTACAGCTCAAGGCCGAGATTCAGTGTGTAATTTCAGGACTAAAGTATGCTGAAAAGTTATGGATAATTTCATCGAAAGATCGAGTGTATTCCTACAAAGTCGTGGAGGGTATTTAAGTAGTCTTATGTTTCATATACAGGGAGTCTTTCCTAACAGTTGCCACGCCCATTTTCTCTTGTGTTTCAGCTGATATTCGGAAATTAGTGTCTGCGTTGTGCAGCCGGTGTCAGTCCAAATAAATTGGTCATCACGTCTTCTTTCATGCTAGCCCCCCTCCCCCCGTGTCGACGGAAATGCGTTGGTTTGCTTCCCATTACAATCTAAATGATTCTTAAAGCGGAATGTTACGTGCCCATTCGATAGAAATGTCCCAGAACACTCAAGTGCGATACCTGTTTTGTCGATATGTATTAACAGGGACAACGAAACACGAATAATCAGTATTCCAGCAGCGACAGCACTGCCCTGGCCCGCGCTGACGGCTCCCGCCAAGTATGCAGCGCTACTGAGTCGCTGCTGGACTGCTGTTTACTCTTTGAGTGTTACTGTCTCTGTTAATACTGTCTCTGTTAATACATATCGATAAAACAAATATCACACTAGAGTTGTTTAGGGGTGCTCTATCGCATGGGCACAATTTTGTTTCTAATGGGAAACAAACTGTAGCTTTTTGTTGACACTGGGCGTCGTATTAAAGACATGACGACTAGTAACTGCTTGGGTAGAGGATGATGAAGATGAGGTCTGAGACACAATACAAAAAGTAAATTGCAAATATTTGCCGAAACAGCAGAGAAAATGCACCTTACGACAATCACATGTTGCAATAATACATAAATTACTTAATTTCGTCATTAAATCTGTCTTATTATACACTCAAAACTTGTATGGTTTAAGCTGGGTTTACACTAGCAAGTCGCTTGCAGAAGTTATTGCTAGCCGCTTGCAGCAGCGCAAGAATTAAGCAAGATTCTTCCGCAAGTTCTATGGCACGAAACTTGCGTCAACAACTTGCTGATACTGTTTACATATGCCTTCAGTACCACTACGAGTGTCAGCCGAAGTGTAAATTGACAAGTAGGCGATTGAGATATGCTGCAGCTCTTGTAATTGTAATGCAAAAGGTGAAAAAGAGAAGTGCGGAAATGTAAGTGTATTGTCATATCACTGGCTTAGTTGTGGATTATCTTTGCGTGCAGCAGCGTCTGTCGAGTCGAGCGCGGGACACGGAACTGTTATGTTGTGTAGTGTGTAGCTCTGCATGTGAGAGGCATTGTTAGTATGGAAGTTGAAGTGTTGCTACAAGTGCTGTTATAGTAAAGTGATGATATATGGAAATGATTCAGAGATAAGTGCGTCAAGAAGTAATTGAAAATGAGCAGTGCCGTCAATAACGTATTTGTGTATCCTCTCGTTGCGTGTCGCACAGCGTCGATCATCCGCGCTGTGTTCGGTCTCCTGGAATGAACTAATGTTAATCAGTAAAAATTAGTTACCATAAAAGAGTGCAGTCAAGTGCCAGTGTCTTGTAGCGAGCGTGAGGACGTGCGTTCGGTCATCGCGTTGCGCACTTGTCAACAATCAGCCGCGCCGCGACGGTTACGCGCACGCTCGTACAAGTGAGAACTAAAAAACTGAAAAATTAGCTTTACGAACAGTGTTATATCATTACTAGTGTCAAGGAGGACTATTACCAGATATCTGTATGTGTGACGAGCATAAGAACTTTCGTTCGATCATTCGGCTTCCGCATCATCGACAATCACCCGCGTCGTGTCGGTTACGCGTACGCTCGTCTTAAGTGATATTGTGGACAGATAATCATCAAGATTGTTAATAGGGATAAACATTTACGATTTAAAATGTAAACAGTGCAACCTGTGATTCCTTATGTCTCTGAATATAGTTGTTCGTACCAGACATCGAACAGTGTTATGTTTTATCGTTGAGTGGCTCCCCTAAACCCGCTTGCATAATTCGATAGATAATTTCAGGCGAGCCAGCAGCAGTGTGGAGCAGAACAATACGACCGCCGCGGGATAATCAGGTACGTGGTGTGGACAGGGCGCACGGTCAACACCGTTCAGAAACAACAAACAGTACAAGGGTCTCCCACCCCCCATTCGTACTCCCAGGCGTGTTACATGGGGACCGTGACAGGACCTGCAATTTCGGTTAAGTGTCGTATAATTAACTTGGAGAGTGAACTATTTCTGTATAACTGTTAATTTGGATTGTTGAGTGACGTCAGGCTAGCTGTGGGATGTATACATCAAATAACTTGTGACACAGTGTATATACTCGTCCGATCTGTGACAGTGCAAAGAGTTAGTGCTACGAGATAAACATACTCTACGGTGGTGCGCTTTTGACGACGCTAGCCGCATCTATGTGCGAAAGGGAACAGTTATTTGGCAGCCATTACGGGAGACGACGCTAGTGGCACCTAAGGGCAAAAGTGAAAACTTTTCGGCAGCCATAGTCGTGTACGACGTGAGCGGCGCCTAGGAGCGACGCAGCAAATACATATTACCACGCTTTGCAGAGAGGCTGCAGTGCTCACGCAACTGAAGCAACGAGAGTAATTAATTGGCATTGCAGATTGCATTCTATAATTACGTAATTACAAAAAGTGACAGTTTTAAATTCTTTTGTATAAGCAAAATTACGAAACATTGCTTATTTGCCAATCGTATAGTAAAGTAAATGTCACTGCCAGACCCTGCTTGCTTTGTGGTCTAAATTTAACAACAGTTATTACAATTGCAGAACTGTATTTACGTTAGCTTATATTTCATTCTTTTTCTTCTGTTACTTGATCTTGTATGCTATGTGTGCTTCTGAGCACGAATTACAGCGTTGAAAGTGTAAAGCATTGTAGTTTGGTTGTGGTTATTGCCGTCCATTCTATGCTACAAGTATTACTGTGATTTGTTTATTTTTTTGCTTGGGTGACTTTACGGTGGTTCAATATGGCAAGTAATGAGGTTGGTGCAACTGCTGTAGACAGGGAGGGGAAAGCAGAGTCTTTAGGCGAAAGTAATCAGGTGGAGACGAAAACAGGAGCAAGGAGTAGTGAAGTGTCGGATTCCGGTACAGGGGACGGTAGTCTATCAGCAACCACCGTTGACATGCTCAAAACAATATTGAAAAATAACAAACAAATAAAGGAAGACATTAGGCACCAGAGGCATGAAATCAAACAATTAAGGTAAGATATTAAGCGATCTATAATAGATGATTACAAACAACCAAGGGAAGATATTAAGCAATCAGTAGAGCAGGTAAACGAAGGACTCAATGAAAAGACCGACGAAACTAATGAAGCTCTAAAAAAGCGGGCTGAATCAAGTCATCAAAGGATAAATGAAGTTACCATTCCACTTGAGCAGAACGTTGCAGGCAATACTAAACGTTTTGAAAAGGTAGAATCGGAAGTCAAAGAAGTGAAGGAGGAACTTACCAAAAAGGTGGAGGTTTACGATGAGCATTTCGAACAACTGGGTTGAGGAAGTGAAACACTGTAAAAACAGGATATCAGCTGTTGCGCTAAACCAGAATGCTTATGCACGGTGAATAGAAGAGGTGTACAGTGAGATCTGAAAGACTAAGGAGCAGGTCAGTCAGCAGGTGGAGAACCAGGTGAAATCACTATTACGTACTGGAAACATTGCAGGAGGTAGCTTAATCGGCATACAAACTGATGTCTTCCTTGGCATAGGGAATCTTAAGAACTTCGAACCAAATGGGAGATGGCATCCTAAAGATTTCTTAGATCAATTTAAGGGCGTGTTACCTGAATTATGGGATGAGCAAAGAAAGGTACGCTTCGCTGCAGCAAGATTGGAAGGTGAAACTGGTACCTGGGGCATGAGAATAAGACATAAGTGTACAACCTTTGCTGAATTTGAAAAGGAATGTTTGCAACAATATTGGTCGAGATGGAAGCAAAATGAAGTACATAACAGTCTATACCAGGGTAGAAGGTTTGAGAAAAAGCGTGACCAGAATTTAAAGAAGTTTTTCAAAGATTATTATGAGAGGAACTTGTATTTAGATGAACCGACAACGACAGAAGCAATAGTGCCCCTGATCATAAGTAAACAACCAACTGGAGTTCAGGATAAGTTGCTAGTAATCCCTAAAGATGATGTAGAGGCAATGGAATTATTCTCAGGACAATTAAACACGTTGTATGAGTCATAAGCAACAGGAGGAGGAAAAGATGATAGAAGAGTATCAGGGAACAATGAAACCAATACAAATACCCATTCAAACCATAACAATTGCCATAGTGGACGACATTGTAATAATTATAATGACAGCAGACATTATGGTGATTTCTGTGACCATGGAGGTCACAGAGGCGACCATGGTGGCTATGGATATCAGAACGCAAGGCACGATGCATCAGATGACCAGGTGCGAAACTGGAAACATAGCAAGTGGAAAGCGTATATAACATATTTTGTGGGTGTAATCAACAGCATACCTCATGCCACGAGGGCAAACACCAAGTGGAAAAGATTAAACTATACTATAGTGAGCAAGATTAATGACTGTGTGATATATTGTGATGTGTCTGAATCTGTATGTATGTCAGCTGTTGTTGTCCTTAAGTACAAACATTCATTTCTGTTTATTATGAGGTTTTATGAGGACACTCTAATCGAGTGAGAGTTAACTAGGATGTGTTACTGCCATATGCAATCTTTTGTTTCTTTCTTTTCACTTAATATCTGTTTGACCAAGATTATATGTATTACATTTCTTCTTGCCCACACAGTGATATGGTTTGAGTGATTACTAATGTCTAGCGTATATAGGTTGTGCTATCCAAAAGTTTTTCATTTAAAAGTTTCTTGTTACTCCTGCTTAATGATTGCTATTATTTTTTGTATCATTCTCTTAGTAACTAAATTTAACTTAGTGGATATCCATATATTTTTTCTTCTTATAGCCTATGTGTTTATTATGTCATATAGAACATTTTAATGTCTATTGTAGTAGTAACAGACTAAGGCTAAGTTGAATAGGCATCGCTAGGGCAACACTGAGAGCGCCATTAAACTGTTTTATGTACGCCAATGGACGGATTACCGCGAGGCGAGAGTGGCGAGCTGACGGCTATACTGCACATCTGCCAGTCGGCGCAACATCGACGCTACAGTCACTCCCCACCCCTTTCATTGCAAAGAACGCTCCCTTGTGATGCAGTGTTGTGAGTAGTAATATAATTTTTTTCTTTTCCCTGGATTTTTGACAGCCTAGTGCTGATGGAGGTTCTCCAGTTTTGGCCTAATAGTGTCGCCAGTGATATTGCCTTCCAAGAGTAGCAGTGAATGCATGAGTTTTTCTACTATTTTTTTTACCTCTTTCTTTCAGGCACCTGCCTGTCATACCTAAGCTAGTGTATTTGTAAACTTTTCTATTTCAGGCACTTAATATTCTTGTGTTTTATTGTATTAGCTCCTTGTTTATCCACTCTATCGTAACTGTGTTTTACTGTACATGTTGCATTGTAGGTAGGGTTCTTTTATTGTGTGAAATTTTGCAAATTTAACAACTGTTCTTTATGTTTCCATGATTATGTGTAACTCATGTCTGGTCCACAATGTGGCAATGGTGTATAACTGTGGGATGGGGCAGTATACCCCCTCCCCTCACATCATCTCTTTAACCCCCTGCAGTAAGGAATGATCCTGATTTCGATATTCTCTTCGACTATTCGAAAACGTTTTCGTGCGGAAATGTAAGCGTATTGTCATATCACTGGCTTAGTTATGGAGTATCTTTGCGGGCAGCCACATCTGTCGAGTCGACCGTGGGACACGGAACTGTAGTGTGTAGCTCTGCATGTGAGAGGCATTGTTAGCATGAAAGTTGAAGTGTTGCTATAAGTGTTATTACAATAAAGTGATAAAATAAGTAAATGATTCAGAGGAAAGTGCATTAAGAAGTAATTTAAAAATGAGCAGTGCTGCTGATAACGTATTTTTGTATCCTCTCATTGCTTGTCGTACTGTACAATATCAATCATCTGCGCTGTGTTCGGTCTCCAAGAACGAACTAATGTGAATCTGTAATACTATTTACCACAAAAGAGAGCATTTAAGTGCCAGTGTCTTGTAGCGAGCGTGAGGATGTGCGTTCGGTCATCGCGTTCCACATTATCAACAATCAGGCACACTGTGGCGGTTACGCGCACACTCGTACAAGTGAGAGCTGAGAACTGAAAAATTAACTTTACATATAGTTTTATATCATTACTAGTGTCAAGGAGGACTGATACCAAATATCTGTGTATGTGTGACGAACGTAAGAACTTTCGTGCGATCATTCAGCTTGCGCATCATCAACAATCACCCGCGTCGTGTCGGTTAGGCGTGCGCTCGTTCGAATGATATTATGGACTGTTAATCAACCATTAATTGGGATAACACTTGTGAATTAGAATGTAAACAGTGCAACCTGCGACTTTCTTTAATCGTCTCAGAATATAGTTGTTCATACCAGACATCAAACAGTGTTGTGTTTTTACGTTGTGTGGCTCCCCTAAACCTGCTTGCATAATTCGATAGATAATTTCAGGCAAGCCAGCAGCAGTGTGGAGCAGAACAATACGACCGCCATGGGATTATCAGGTACGTGGTGTGGACAGGGTGCACGGTCAACACCATTCAGAAACAATAAACAGTATATGGGTCCCCCACCCCCATTCGTACTCCTGGGCCTGTTACAGTATTGCTTGTGAATATCTAAAACATCACTTATCAGGATTCGGTATGTAGTGTCCATGATGACTTTTTTGAAATAAAGGGATGACTCATCCTTGAACTGTTCTGTGATTATGGACTGAAATTACATACGGATTTGTTCTTTACTAGTATGATTTCCTAGACTTACTGTGTTGTAGAGGTAATTTAAAACATATAAGCCCAATTTCCTTAATTAAATGAAATTCTCTGACATGTACACTATCTGATTAAAAGGATATGGTCAGCCCTATTAATGCAGAATTGACCACTACATGTAATGACGGGTGGTCCCACCAGTATAAAAGGAGGCGCGGAGCATTGTGCTGACATTAGAACAGTTCTGGAGCGTCCACTGGACCTCACAGTAGCTGCTGTGACTCGTGGAAACGACCATGAGGGCCCTGGATATGTAGGAGTATTTTGGGTTGGTGTTCCCCTATGCCTCCAGGGCCTTTGGCTCCTAGTGTGACAATGGCCTCGTGTACAGACATGGAGTCCTCATCAGGTCTTACCTTGCTGGGAGAACCTTTCACTTGAGAACTCATGGAGGGATGTGGACAGAGCAGCAGACATGCATGTCACTGCTGCAGAGGACTGTTCTCAGCCTTCTGCTGCCCTCCCTGTACACTGCCAACACACTGTAGGTGGAACGGGCTTAACTGGCACTATACACCGACGATACTGTGGTATTCATGTGCAGTATGAATGTGGAGATTCGAAGACGCCACCTGCAGGGGACCAAGAGACCTAGGCTCTTGGTCCCCTATGTGGCAACTAAAAATCATTATCACTATAAACCAGAAGGTCGTCTTCACTGGAAGGAAGCTCTAGCCATGCCTGCCAGTCAGCACCATGGGAGGCCCCATCCCATTGAGAAGAACCACAAGATACCTTGGGGTCACCCCTGACCAGTGCCTCAGCTGGCTGCCACACATTAGAGACATCAAAAGCAGAGCATCAGAGCGCCTCTGTGGCCTGTACCCTCTGCCAAACCAGTCATCGACGCTGCCTTCACACCACGACATGACACTATATATAGCACTGGTCAGGACAGTACTGGAACATGCAACCATGGTGTGGGGAAACGCCACCACCTGCCAGGTCAACGTGCTAGAGCAGGCACAAAAACGGATGCTGAAGTTTGACCTGCGCCTTTCACAGCTCCCACTATTGGCAGACAGGTTATGACAGTCGGTCTGTACATTTTATGAAAAGGTGAGCCAATCCCACAGCCAGCGCATCATGGAACTGGACCACGAACCACACAACAGATAGACTATACGTTGCCCTGACTTGCTGAGGGAGTAGCGCTCCACTCACCCACTGGAAAGGACATTGAAAACTTAACAACCTAGGCCAAGCTACAACGAGAGAAGCCACAACTTTCCAACACCTGGAACAGATAATGATCTAATCTAAAGGCCACCACCCACGCTTCTAGGGCGAATGTGTGTGGTGTATTCAAGGCCACCATGTAACATGATACCCTTCATGAGTCAAGATAAGGTTCCCCTCTTCTGCTGCCCAGGTCTCTAGGGCAGTTGTATGACATGGCGGGAAAATGAAGATTACCCATCCAGTGTGCAAATTCTGGCCCCAAAATGAATTCCAACCCCTAGTTAATACAGGCCAACGGAATGACTTAAAAATAGGGGGAAAACAAGTTCCCCTTCCATCATTCTCTATCCAGTCAGTTGTATAAGCATCCCTATTCGAGTTCTGTGCACTGTATCAAAAGGACCGTCAAAGGACCAGTTGCAAATGAACTGCCAGTATCATTTGGTTTGTTGGGATCAGGGTGTGGTTCTTTTTGTGAATAATAGCAGGGACATATATAACAACAACTTAATTGTTAGTTTATTAACAGTATTTTGTATCCCGCCTGGATAGACGGCGTGTGGATCTGCTCCTGTGAACTGCTTCTGCAAAATAGGCTGAGAGTGAAGGACACAAGTAGGAGCAGGAAAAGGTGAAGTACTTCGGTACTGCAAGCAAAGTTAAAGGACCTTTAATGGTGTATAAACAGATACAACCACATTACTTAACTTTTGGTACATATGAGCACGTACCTGCGAAGCCATTCATGTATCGAAGCTAACAGTTACTAGAAGTGACAAAGGCAAAGTTTATAATGGCTAGCCCGCCTACAAGTGGAAGCTAAGTTGCTAGGTCGTCTGCTCTTGATCAATGGGCTGGATGTGGAGCGGCGCTCGTCGAGCTACACAGCATCAGCTAGAGGGTGCTGTGGTCAGCATTGTTCGTCCGCTCTCATAGTGACAACTTACGAGAGTGCACCTACGTTGTGGCATCCTAGCTATCGATACCACACATTTGTACAAATAATATTTTTCTTTGCTAAAAATGTTCTGCAATACATTTTATTTTTGTTAACAATTTTTTATGCATTATTACTTTCATAATGAATAAAAAACTTATACATATATAGAGAGACACTTTTTTAGGGCCGGCCGGTGTGGCCGTGCAGTTCTAAGCGCGTCAGTTTGGAACCGCGTGACCGCTACGGTCGCAGGTTCGAATCCTGCCTCGGGCATGGATGTGTGTGATGTCCTTAGGTTAGTTAGGTTTAAGTAGTTCTAAGTTCTAGGGGACTGATGACCTCAGTAGTTAAGTCCCATAGTGCTCAGAGCCATTTGAACCATTTGAACTTTTTTAGATCAATACCAACAAATTGCATGTACAAAAATCGTTTAATAATAATGACCCCAAAAAACTTATGTAATGTGTACAGACACTTTTATTGATACTAATACTAGCAGAATACTGAAAAACTGAAAATGGAATCTATGTACTATGTTGCTTCAGAAGCCATTTCCACACATATCGGTTCCTGGCTAGAGAATTCAACTGGATGATTTTCTAGTCATTCTCTAGAATTAACCGAGTGAGAAATCTAGGATAAAAATGCCGTTGATGTCCATTCTTTACTCTATTGGGGGGAAAGTAAGCAATACATGACTTCGATCCATATGTACTACTGTTTCCTCACTTGGAGAAAACTAAAAAAATATAATTTTCGTCTGCTGACTGACTACTTTAGAAAGGTAGAGGAGTCAAACGACTTTATGCTCAATTTTATTATGCTGCATATTGTGATCTTCTTCTGGCTTCATTCAGTCCATAAATGTGAACTGATATATCTGGATTCTACCTCTCAAATTTAGATACATCCTAAAGTTCAACAGTGAATGTGTTGCCGTTGGAAATGTAATGCT
Source organism: Schistocerca serialis cubense (assembly GCF_023864345.2). NCBI lineage: Eukaryota > Metazoa > Arthropoda > Insecta > Orthoptera > Acrididae > Schistocerca > Schistocerca serialis. Next base: position 546,032,958 of record NC_064639.1, on the reverse strand, counting down.
TACAGGCATGAGATGTTTGGTATGTAGTTGTAGGCTCAAGATGAATACCATCATTTCTTTCACAAATCAGAAACGACTATGGAAAGCAAGATCTTGGACATTAAACAGGACTTTTTACCAGCAACGTTGTCTGGAAGAGGAAAAATCTGGACCAGCCCCCATTTACTGAGTCATAAATATGTATGTGTTGAGGTGAAGTACATGGCTAAAAACCCTATCAGTCCTTTTTTCTGCATTTCGGAAAAATGACCTAATATGACACTTGAGGTAAAAGGTCTGAACCATTCTACAACTGAGGTGCCCCATGATATCACTCCATTTTCCCCCCATGCATATATAAAGTTGTTTTGCCTGTATTAGCACCCTCTTTTAGGGGTAGATGAGCTTGCAGCATAGAACTGCAGTACACTTAATGATGGGACACCACAGATCGCTAACGATTTTTGGATGCTCCATATCCTAAATGGGTAGACACACATTTAGGAAAGCAGTAGTGTCTCAGCAGCCTAAGTAGAGTTATCTTGCAGGCATACGAGATCCAGTCCCCAGAAGTGCCTGCAACTACAGAGTGGTTTAAGACCGGCATGTGTTGCTCACTAACACAATGGGCGAGAGAGATGTTACCAGCCATAGAAATACTACCACTAGGTCCATGATGCAGTGAGTGAGATGGCCCAAGGCGAGGTAAACAAGATGGTCCTTGATGAGGTGATGGCCGATATTGAGGTGAACATCCAGTCAAAGGGCCAGGCTGTGGCATTGCTGGTCCCAGGCATGACACTGATGGGCTTGGATGTCGGCAGTATGGTACTGGCTGGCTCAGGTACAGCGTTCTGTTGACTTTAAGTCTATTTCTGGATTGTCCCAAAACTCCTGCAACGAAGAAGAAAGCGATGGCACTGGTAAGTACCTTGCATGTGTGTATAACGATTTCAAATGAAGAATCACACCAAGTACCAATAATAATAATAACTGCTGAGACTTACATTGCCGTTTGTCAGCGCTAGTGTTGCTAAATACCGATCTAATTTCATCATTTATTTGCAGGTTGCCTCTTAGTGCTATGTCCAGATCAGTGTCCTCATCTATCATTATGTTGTTATTATCAAGTGCAACCAGCAAAAAAGTCTCGTAAGCAATGCATGCAAGTGTAAAATTATTGCGGAAGTAAAAAAAATGAATTACTGCTACTACTTATATATCTGCTTCTGGACAAGCTGAAGAAAGGTATCATGGCTTGGGATGTCTGGATGAATTGGTCATTCCACTTGATCTCCGCAGCTGAGGCATCAACCCACCATATTCATCCAGCAACATCCAAGATGGAATGAGAAGAAACACAACAAAATGAAACTTTATCTTCTGCGAGCTGGGATGAACTAGTTACCAATAGCACCTGGAAACAGGAACACCTCTTAACCCTAGGACGCCCAAGCCTTTTTTTCTAACTTGGATGCCTAAGGGGAGGGGGAGGGGGAGTTCGGCAGGCCCACAGGTATTAAATAAGTTTACTGACGAAAAATTACAACTTTCAAAATGGTTTATATATTTTAACTAAGGCATTGGTTTAATAATGTTGTTAATTATTATAAATATTGGATTGAGTGAATAAAAAATTGACATATTACAATATAAAATACAGATGTGTTCATATACAATGGACTACTCTGAGTCCTCAACTTCAAGGCAAGAGACACACTTCACAATTTTTTCTGAATGTGTGTTACACACATGTTTATGACACTGTCCACAATACTGTTTTGGTTTACTTAGATTGTTGTACTTCTGCTTCTTTGTTTCAGCTTTTCTTAGACAAATATGGCACCGACCTTTCCCTGCAAGAGCCTGACGTGCTTCTGTTGTCACTTCTTTGATTTTATTTTGTAGAATAGTCTCCATTGATTCAACAATTTGGTTAGATAACCCTCTTGCATTGGCACTTTTTTCTTCTACCATCAATTTCACTAGTTCCATCCCAGCTCGCAGAAGATAAAGTTTCCTTTTGTTGTGTTTCTTCTCATTCCATCTTGGATGTTGCTGGATGAATATGGTGGTTGCATTGATAGCACAAATGTCGATGAGAGAGTAAAATACAGATAGAGGCCACCTCTTTGTTCTTCTCTTGCAGGTGTACATACGCGCCATTTGATCAATGGTATCAATTCCACCTTTAGTGGAATTATAATATGCATTTATCTCGGTTTTATTCTTCTCTCCTCCAACAGTGCCTTCATCTTGGTGCATTGTTGACAACATCAGTAAGTTTTTACCTGGTTTCGTTTTTGCTATGTAGGACACCAAAGTTACTGGAGGCCTAGTGTTGGGAACTGCACTAACTCACAGAAAGTTTACAAGATAAGTAACAGCTAACTGACATCAACAATCACTTCCTCTGAAAGTAAACCGATTGTTGTCAATATCAAGAATACCAACCAACAAGAAACTAACTTGCATTGTTGTAGAGATGAGAAATACGAAATCCTACTAAGGGAAATTTTCTGTAGCATGGAAGCCTAAGGAGGGGGGTTGTTGGACCCATAATAAGTTTATTTATTTTTTCTTTCAAAGCAGGATTTTCTATAAAATATATTGTCACTAACGTTTCATAAAATAGCCAATAAACAATAACTCAATGGGAGTATGTAGTATGAAAGATACTTGGGCAAAAGCAGGGGACATAAAAAAAAAGTTATGGGTTCAACGAACCCCCCACACCTTAGGCGTCCTAGGGTTAAGTAATGTATGCAAGCACAAATTATTGTTGTAGAAGAAAAAAATATCAGTTACTACATATATATGTGGTCATCCATAACAGGAGCCCACCCCTGCATACTCATGGTAGAGAAAGGTTTCAAAGCCTGGGATGGGTAACGGTCCATATCAATACTAGAGAATTGTGTTGTGGATTGCACTTGGGAAATGGTATCATGCTCAGTCCGAGCGATGGTGACATCAACTCATTGACACATATCTATAATATTATCCAAGTCTCCAAACACAAGAACATTTCATAAGCAATAAATGCAAACATAACTAACAATTGAAGAAGATGAAAATGTGTCACTACACACATATGCACTCATCTATTATTTGAGGCAAGCTCTCACAGCTCACAGCTGAAAGTAGTGTCACAGCTTACACAACATAATCTTCATGAGAGCTAGGCATCCCCTTGAGAACCAGATCAAACAGATGATCTCATATAAGTATTATGTGTAAATATACCCAAAGAGATGGACAGAGAGGATCATATCGTTTTACTCACCCTGATATGCAGCCAGTGGGCAGTGCATTGTGTCAACTTCATGCATAGACTGTCGAGTGGATATATTCTGGGTGGATACTCAGAGGGCTGGACTTGACCTCACCCACATCCATTTCCACAACTTCACTGAAAAATTCTGTACAAGGGAGAAAGCATTATATCATATAACCATATTATCAGTCACAAACACACACACACACACACACACACACACACACACACACACACACACACACACACATAAACACATTAAAAATCGTGTTAGACACACCTACCTTCAGTATCTCAGTCATCAAGTTTATGGCATTTGCTTACCTCTTATCACAAGCATTACCACAATGGCGCTTGATATCTGTAGTTGCTATCAGTGTTCAGATTAACACCGCTGTCATGGTTTAGACTAACACTGTTGCTGCTGTCAACATTCAGACTAACACTGGAGTGATTTCCGGCAGCACAGGGCTTCTTACTTATAGCCCATTGATAAGGGAAACCAGATACATCTCGATTCAACATATCAATACAGTTACTTATTGGAACTTTTGCAAACCAATGCGAAAAAAAGGTTTTATATATTGGCAGCCAACCTGGAGTGCTAACTCCTGCTGCAGTGCCATCCATGTATAGACGACAATATCTAACTACAAGTCACAGCCTGCAAGGCTGTAATCAGAGTACTCCTTTTACCTGTGAGCCCCTACATGTCAGTGTCAGCGCATGATCACTGGCCAAAGGCGACAGTAACTTATTCTGCCATACATAGGTGATAACTAAGGAATGGACGCAGCCAACAAGGTTGCTATCAGAGAGCCTCCTCTGATATTAGCGCCATCAAGGTGCCATGTGATTATATTACAATGGCTGGCTGGTTACCACGAGCAGTGACTGTCGCATACCCACCTACAGGTTGCTTCAGCATTCTACAGAGAGTCATATGTCCAATGCTAAGAGTGGCACATCTGTATTCACATGTCTTCGTGCAGCATTATGTTACTATAAAAGGCTGGGAGAGAGTCATAGGTCAGGTGCTTTATCGAACATGAGAGCAGTGATAAAGAAAGAACAGTTTGCAGATGCTGAATGTAACTCAGTTTGCACTACAACTGCATGGGATTTCACATACTCAGCATTGTGGATAGGCCATTCGGAACAGGCTGTGCATGACTGTTGTTTATTCCAAAGACTTGTAGGGGAGACAACTAATATTATATCCCCAGACTCAAGATCTCCATGGGTGACATGTTTGGACGAAACTACATATCTCCATGTGTAATTACTTAACTGCACATATGCTGAAACCTGTCACTGGTAGAGCATGAACTGTATTAAAATAAATGTAAAACTCATTAAAAATAGTTTTTTGTCATCCAAAATTAATTGTATATTATCTGAATTGCACATAAAACTATTTTATTCTTCTTCTTCTCCATATATCTGCTTGAGTTGTCAAATAGATGAGCACCAGCGTTCTTGTTAATCTCACGCATTCATGACATCTTCACACTTACTTTGAAGTAAACAATAATGTCTACATGGTCAAATATTTGGAGGGATGTCACCATAACCATCATAAGCAAATCTAGAGTCATCCCAACGTTTTCCATGGAAGAAACACGTTAACCACGGTGCAATTTGTTTAGTCTTGGCACACTTCATGGTCTGAAAGGTTTGGATGATTCCACATTTGTGGAGAATGTCATTACTGCATGTTCGACATTTGTGAATGCAATGAAGGTGATATCCCAAAATACAAGTTGTCCACATTTATTGTAGAAGCCTTTTGTTTCAATAATGAATTTTACACTCTGAGGTGTCATCATGAAATGCCTTAGATATGAAGCAGCACCTCTACATTTATACAATCCGTTGCACTATTCCTGCAAGTCTTAATTCAAATCTCATTTTCTGTGCAAATTGCTTTAGTTCTTAAAGACAATTAGTTATATTTTAGCTCAACAGTTTAAAAGATAATCAGCAGTCCTATTTTAAAATCATTTATTCAAGGTTCTGTAAAAAATTACACCAGCCACAGTGCAGGCCCACTGTGAGCACTGTTCCCGAACATGGGATGAGTCAATTGACTTTTGTAACTAGCTGAAAATCGTCCTGTCTATTGTCAACTGACTGGCAGCTGCTGCGAGTCAGTGTACTGGTAGAGCTCCTAAGAGTCGTGTACCAGAGGTAACAAAGGTATTTTAGGTACTACCCTCTCATGTGGAAAGTAAGGGATGTGTCATTACTCGTCCACTTGACTGTGAGTGGTATATGAGTGGTAGGTAGGTAGGTAGGTAGTTAGTGTTTAACGTCCCGTCGACAACGAGGTCATTAAAGACGGAGTGCAAGCTCAGGTTAGGGAAGGATTTGGAAGGAAATCGGCTGTGCCCTTTCAAAGGAACCATTCCGGCATTTGCCTGAAACGATTTTAGAGAAATCACGGAAAACCTAAATCAGGATGGTTGGAGACGGGATTGAACGTCGTCCTCCCGAATGCGAGTCCAGTGTGCTAACCACTGCGCCACCTCGCTCGGTATATCAGTGGTAGGTCTAGCCATCCTGTAGAGGGTAGACAGAAACAATGGAGAACTCAGAGTGTTATACCAGCACCACTAACCAACATGTTCAAGATGATGTCTTTCACTGAAACTGAAACTGAGCTAGTGGGACTCACTTCACCTGTTGGGAAACCTGCTTTGTCCTGTGTGAAGAGGAGGCAAATGCAAAAGGGTAGGGTCTATTAATTGCTTGCAGTTAAGACATACAGCAGATAATGGTACCCAATAATGGAATGGCTGTCCGCCACAGCAGCTGAGTGATCAGCAAGCATAGATGCCTGCCATGTGTAGGACACGGACTAGATTCCCGCTACTGCCAAGAAGTTTTCTTTGGTAGGAGGACTGGTAGAGGATGTTCTCAGCCTCGTTATGATAACTGAGGAGCTCTTCGATTAAACAGTAGCGTCTGCACGATGTGGAAAGTCTGTCAAATGGCTGGGAAAGCAGTGTGGTGACTACCTGCTCCGTCATACTGCATTTGCATGATGCTGCAAGGCAGAGTGTGACACAGTGGCTCGTAGACATCCCCTAGGTCTTCATGACCTGGACGAGGAGCTTGTTTTGGGGAAATGGCAGCAAGGAACAGGAAGGAACACCAGATGCACTCAGTGTGTATGCCTTGGGGGGTCATTCAACATGTTCACGAGGATATTCTGGCAGCCATTGAGGGAACAAGCTGTAACCAACAGTGCCTCTCTCTGGGTTCTGAAGTCATACTTGGATCATTCCAGCAACTGCCAGAGAAATTTGAGAAGAGCAGCCTTGTGCACAGAGTTTCAATGAAGCTCTCAGTTTGCAGTATTGTCCCCAGGAATGATCGTGCTGCCCTGCTTCTGGTTCTGAGTCAAGTGGAAAGATTGGACCATAGACTTAGATATTTGTGTTACAAGCTAGGCTGTTACATCTTAAACTTGCGCCGCAGGGTTGAGTACTGTAGGGTTCCTCTAAATGGTTAATGTGTGTCCTACACACCAGAGGCTGATACCCACGTAGATGACGGTGTGTGGGGTGCACACAATATTTTTTTTTTAGATTAGGCGACTCTCCATCCAGCCCAGACAACAACTGAGGGAGACCCAGAAGTACTAGTGTAAGATCCAAAGGAATGCCTCACACAGGTGAGAGTATTAAAAGCCTAATAGTTAACTGCTGAAGTGTTTGCAACAAAGTGGCAGAATTTGAAGCGCTCCTGAAAAGCAGTGAAGCTCACATAATACTATGTACAGAAAACTGGTTGAAACCTGAGACTGATAGCAGTGAGATTTTTGTGAAAATTGAAGTGCATGTCGAAAGGTGAGGCTAATGGGGAATGGAGGTGGTGTATTTGTCACAGTGAACAAGACACTCAAATCAACTGGGATGGAAACTGAAGCTGCATGTGAGTTTGATTGGGTATAACTCATTATCATTGGTGGGCATAAAATTGCAACTGGAATTTTTCGTCAACCACTGGAGTCACCTCTTGATGTAAGTTCATAGGAAACCTCAGTTCGCTTATACTTTAGTTGCTTAGTCATATGGCAATCATTGGTGGACACTTTCATCACCCAACAACCAACTGGAAAAATTACAGTTTTCTTAATGATGGGCTTGCCAAGACATCCTGCGAAACATAACTAAATACTTTCTCTGAAAATTACCTAACATAACTGACATGGAACCACAATCATGATGGAAATATATTACATCTAATGGCAACAAATAGACCTCTTTGAGAATGTCCACATCGAAACTCGTATCAGCGACCAAGATGCTGTTGTGGCAACAGTAATTACCAAAGTACAAAGGGAAACTCAAAACAAGTAGAAAAATATATAAGTTAAGTAAACTTGATAAAAAGCAATAGTGTCATATCTGAATAAAGAACTTGAAACTTTGAGCATAGGACACTAGCATGTAGAGGAATGTAGTGTTCCTTTTGAAATATTCATACATAAATAAAAATGACTGTATGTGACTTAAAATGAACTGCAAGCATCGATTTATCTGCGAAAGGCAATAACACTTACTGTAAAAATATACGATATAGATCGATAGATGCAGAAAAGACATTATTTTTATTGTATTAGATTATAATGTGTAAGTAATTAAAAGAAGTATTATTATCTTTGTAAGAGAATAAAACACAATGCAATGCTCATTCTTCTGTCTAGTCTGTTTTGTTCTGTTCGTTCTGGTGTTAGATGGAATAAGGTATGCAAGCTATTGTGTTGCGCTAGCATTTGTTTCTGTCGTAACGTAATTGCAAGTATTTAATGGTGTAATCTGTGTCCTAGTAAGAATATATTAGTATAAAGTGATCTCCGTGTGTTATTTCAAGAACCTACGCCAAATTTATCTTATAAAAAGAATATTTAATGAAAATTATTTAGCATGTTTCCAGCTGCTGCGGAGCACGTAACAGTGATCTCTGACTGTTAACAATTAGCCGCCATTACATGGTACATTTAAAAATATTTTTTCACAGTACAATGTCTGATAGCCGGAGCGGAAGAAATTATGTAAAAATATTCAGTGAGATTAATTGAAGGAATCCAGTGAAATAATTTTATTAAAACTTGTCTATTTTCTGTGATAGTAATAATTTCAGATCAGTGAACTGGAGCTGAGTAATACTACGCTATTACATGTACAGTAACGTGTAGGGAGCCTGGCGCTCGATAAGACCAGATATAATACATAATTGGCAATGTACGAAATTCATTATTTTGCTTATTATCTCTCTTTTGTATTTTTTTGAAAGCTAAATGTAAAAACTAACTTCACTAAAAATCAGTAACAGATTACAATAAATCAAAGGACAAACAAATTACTAGGAGAGTGTTTCCTCTAAATAAATACTTACATTATTTTTTTAAGAGATATAATAAATTCACCCTGTTACGTGGGGCCCAAAGAGATAAAATATTTTTTTTAGGGTTTGTATGTATGTGATTGTTAACATGTATTGTGTGTATTCTAATGTCTATCAAATTCCATTTCATGCATAAACTTGGAGGAAAGCGGAGAAGAACTTTATAGACCCTGAGCGGACGAGATAGCAAAAAGAAAAGGAAAGAAAAAAGGAATCAAGGTAAGGACCACTATGCATAAAAGCTTGCTACACAGGCCCGTATCATCAAAGTATAGTATCATAGATGGTACATGGTGTACAGTGGTGTAGATATTAATATTTTGTGATTTTGGAAACAATATGCAGTTTGACTTGTGAACTTAGTCTGCATTTGTAGTTTGGAACAATTTTTGTAGTTAGCCCAGTGAAAGTTATCGTCATTATGGGAAAAATTGGATGTGTGTTAGATTTGCAACCAGACAATGTGTCCAATGTTACAAATAATGTGCAATTATTGAGCGATATGGATAGTGACTCTGACTTACTAAATATTAATAGTGATGGTGGGGGGAGAGAAAATATAAACAATGTAGTTTCCGGTGATATGCCAGAAAGTAGCCAGTAGACGAGAACAGTAAAACCGATAGGTGCTACTATTAGGGCTAGTGATAATTTTCCAATGATTAGAACAACTACCATACCGGTATGCTCACCAATACCGGATCCATTTGCTGAATTTTTACGGAAATTAGAGGAAAAGAATGAACAGCTAGTCAATCAAATAAGGGAACAAAACGAAGAAAGAGAGAGATTGAGAGAAGAGAGGAATGAACGGCTAGTCAATCAGATAAGGGAACAAAACGAAGAAAGAGAAAAGGTCTTAATAGAAAGTATGGGTACAATGTTCGAAAAGATACATTCAGAAATGACAGAAATAAAGAAAGTCCATGCCGAACTGCCGAACATTGTAAGCAACATAGCACAAGATGTGCAAACGCTTCAGACGGCACACACAGTCATCCGGGATGAAGAAGAACAGCTTGCGAACCCCGAATGGACAATTTAGAAATGACACAAAAAGAAACCATAGAAACGCATTTAAATGATCAAGCCCAGAAAGTAGAAAAATAGTTCCATGACTGGCTCACTGAAAAAGAAAGCCAGATCGCAGAACGTGTAGAAAGCAAAATACAGTCTGCTCTGCAAAAAGTAAGTAACGGAACAACTGTATGTAAACTACCCACAGTAGACACGCTACCACTCGCAGGTGAAAAAAGCGAAGCGAGACACAAATTACCAGTACCGCTGTGGCAGCAAGAAATTACACACAGAATTGCTGAACTTGAGCGTGCACATTTGCAAATGCTTAACAATGAAAACACAATTTGCAGGAAGCATTCCTATTCATAACCCCGTGGGGGCAGCTTCTACTTCTACAAGCAATAACATTGATGAAACTTAATGAAACACAGACAATTCCAAGTATTCAACGCGGAAAAGAAGACAGTGCATACGGTAATCTTCATAAAAGGATTCCGAAATTTATTACCGAGTACCTGGAATGAACGCCAAAAAATTCAGTTCATAATCGCACACATACAAGGCGACGCTGCCTTATGGGCAAATGAAGTCATAAAAAATTGCCATAGCCTGGCACAATTTGAAAAATCTTTTCTAGACAGATACTGGTCTAAGGCTATTCAAGAACGCCTGAGGACTGAAGTATACAGCCCGCAAATGTACAATTCAAGAACGCCTGAGGACTAAAGTATACAGCCCACAAATGTACAATCACGAACAGGGTACACTCCGTAAATATTTTGAAAAATATATCAACAAAACTAGACATTGGGATGACCCTATATCAGCCCGTGATGTGATCAGAATCTTAAAATTACGATTGCCCGGTTATATACGAGACAAATTAATAAATGTACCCGAAAATGACCTGGAACGGTACTTGTCTGTGCTGGACGAAATCGATCTCTCCCAGGAAGAAATAGGATAAATAAAGACTCGGGAGAACTGTAATGGTTCACCACGCAAGTTAAAAAATGGCAACAACAATTCCAATTTTGGAAGCCACGGAAATGGAAAGGAAGATCAATCCGCAAAACAAAACAGGAAGAACGGAAACGGTCAACCATCTTACAATCAAAAACGTAGGTCGGAAGATAGAGGACATCCCAGCTACAGTAACACTAATAATAATTACAATTACAAACGTCGAAATGAAGGTCAATGGCCGCAACAAAGCAATAGTGACAACAACCGCACTTCCCGGTGCAGTAGATGCGAACTTCCATGCCACCACCACCGCCTCCTAACGGTAACCAGTACCAGTGTGACAATAGGAATTCTATGCAGAATACTAATGCAATACTAAAAACATGGACAGACTTGAGTAGCAGCGTAAGGATAGTAGAAATGCCCACTGACGGAAACCACCATAGTGCAACACCGTCAAACGAACAACGGCCACAATAAGCTCCCAACTGACGCTCGGCGAAAAAACAGTGGGCACACGTAGAAACAATACACAAGATAATGTATTATTACTGAGGTACCAAGATGGAAACAGTACACAACATGATTTACTTACGGAATCAAACCAATGTAACAAAAAAGAAATAATTCAAGTACAAACAATCATAAAAGCTAGAATTAATGAATTGCCAGTAGAAATATACATAGATACAGGTGCCACTACTAATGTTATGAGCTATGATCTGTTCAAAACCTTGAGCCAAAACCGCAACTTACCGACATTTCCTGTGCAAAACTGCTGTGTCATTGGAGCCATGGGAGCACAAGCACAAAACGTTCAGTATCAGGTGCTGGTAGATTTATGCCTAGGGGAAGATAACGTAAAACGTATCTTTCTCGTAGTCAAAGGATTAAGGGTAACCTACATCCTGGGGGGAGGTTTCCTGAGCGAGAAGAAAGCAAAAATTGATATCTCCAGCGGGAAGATCTCCCTACTGAATGAAAATAAGCAGATTATACTGGATTTAATACGAACAGTAAGTGCACCCGTTGAAGATTACCCGAGCGTACGAGTAAAAAGCGAAGAGATGTCCATATTTCAATTAAGCGGCAATTTAAGGGGCCAGGGAGAATATTATTCGGACGTAGCTCACAACGAAAGGCTTCGCTGGACCGAAACCCTTAACAACAAAGCACAAGAATCATGTTATCTAACTGAATCCCAACGAAAGCAGCTCGCACAGTTATTGAATAACTACAGTGATGTTTTCTCTGAAAAACCTGGAATCATCAAAGGGTGTATGTATAATATAGATGTGTTTCCCCATGCGATATTCTGCCAAGCATCATATTCAGTACCGTGGACGAAAAGGGAGGCAGTTAACAAAGAAATACAAAAAATGCTGCAATTTGGCATAATAGAACCGTGCCTTTCGCCGCACAGCAGTCCGCTGGTAGTTGTAGCCAAGCCAGATGGAAAAATCAGACTTGTCCTAGACGCCAGCAACATTAATAAAATTATAGTACCCGTTAGGACGAGACCGGAGAATTTAGAAGAACAAATACAGAAATTCTATGGAGTCAAATATCTCACCTCGATAGATACGCGAAGTAGTTACTGGCAAATCCCGCTAACCAAGGAATCTAGAAAATTCACCGCCTTCATTTTCAGTGGAAGGAGTTATCAATTTAAAGTGTTACCTTTTGGACTCGACGTAAGCACAGGCGTCTTCATTACGGCATTGGACCAAGCGCTAGGCGCAGACTTATTAGAAAAAGTTACTCTTTACGTGGATGACCTTCTAGTGGCCACAAGCACATGGGAAGAACATATAGAAATCCTGGAAAGAGTGTTAAATAAGCTCGCAGAAGCAGGAATAACTGCAAATCTTGAAAAATCAAAATTTGCGAGGGAGGCGCTTAAATTCCTTGGACACATCATATCACCTTCCGGAATAAGGCCTGATACCAAGTAGATACAAGCGATAGAAGAATTCCCACAGCCCACAAACAAAAAACAGTTAAAATCATTTATCGGACTAGTCTCCTTTTTCCGACGTTTTGTGCCGAATCGGCTGCTCAACAATGAAACCTTGCTCACCTGATTGCGAAAAAATGTCACATGGAACTGGTCTGCAGAGTGTCAGCAAGCTTATGAAGTGATCAAAGGAGCCTTAGTGAATGCACAAATGCTCTACCATCCGGATATGACCCGGGATTTTTGTATAGCCACCGACTCTTCATCCTATGGTTTAGGAGCATGTCTGTTTCAAGTAGAAGAAACCAATGGGAACAGGGAAATAAGAGTTATAGCTTTTGCCAGCCGAGTGCTTACTCAATGTGAAAGAGCATATTTGGTGACCGAAATGGAAGCACTCAGTGCTATATGGGCTCTGCAAAAATTTCATTATTATGTTTATGGCAAATCAATTAAATTGTTTTGTGATCACCAAGCCTTAAGCTTCCTATTAACCTACAAACTATTACATGCCAGACTATCCCGTTGGGCATTAGTACTACAGGAATACAATTTAAAAATTATGTACATAAAAGGGAAAGATAATGTCATTGCGGACGCTTTATCACGCCTACCAGTAGGCATGTCACAGCTAGATGAAAGTGAAACGATCAGTAATATCAGAGCAAGCTAACAGCGAAAATTCACAGTACAAAGTGGAGAACAACATATTGTACCACAGAAATGACACCGCTTCAGAAAACTGGTGCGTGTGTATCCCGTACAAATGCATACAAAATTTTATCTGGTACACGCATTACGCATGGGGACATGTAGGAATACAGAAGTGTGTAGCAATAATACAAAGATATTGTTACATCCCGAATAGTAAACGTGTGGTCCAAAAGATATTACGAACCTGTGACGTTTGTCAAAAAGCTAAAGCTAACAAAAGCAACGAAGCAGGACTGCATCCAATTATTCCGATACATCCACTTCAAATTGTGTCAATGGGCATCGCAGGACGATTACCTACGGCTCGTGGTGGAATGAAATATATATTAGCTGTTTACGATATCTTTACTAAGTATGTGAAATTGTTTCCAATGAAAACCACTAATGCCAAACAGATGATACAACGCATATCAAAAGAATTCATACCGAAAACAGTTAAACCACTAAACGTTCTAACAGACAATGTTAGATATTTCACTGGTCAACTGTGGAAGAAGCTTCTACGTGACCAAAACATAAAGCATATATTAGTTGCACATTTCCACCCGCAAGCAAGTCCCGTAGAGAGAATTTTTCGGGAACTCAACAGATTTATCCGAACATATACTCATCAGCAACATACAAAGTGGCCGGAATTGTTACCCTTCTTTGAAAATATACACAACAATCTACCTCATCCAGCTATTAGATACATGCCCAATGAGTTATTATTTAGTACTGCAGAACTAAATGAATGGATCACGCCACTACCACAATTGCCGCACACAGATAAATTGCAAGAGGATAAAATAAATGACGGCATCAGCAACATGACGAGCTGCGCTAGTCAACGAAAGAGTCGATATGACAAGTCAATAAAACGTACAGTCCCATATCAGATAAACGACTTAGGTTTGATAAGAAACCGTCCTAAGTCGTCACTCATTACAAAGAAGAACAAGACATGGCAAATGCTGTATAATGGACCTTTTAAAATTGTACAAATACCGCACAGTTGTAGCTACCTTATATCTGATGTGATGAGCGAGAGGATCAAAGGATTGCATCCCTATAAGGACTAAGAAATTTGTGGTAGCTGACAATAGGACATGAATGGTTTACCGTATTTTTGTGTAATGTGTAGGTTTTGCACAGACTTCAATATATATTTTTGTGTAGTTGTAAGAATTTGATGTTTTGTTTGTGCTTAGTATGTAAGATGTTTTGTCTTTATGTCAAGGAATGATTTACACATCAGCCTTCGAAAATGAGTAAAAAGAAGCTAAAGGACCATCAGTCCAATGATAGAATTTGTTTAGAAACATAATCAGTAAGTGTAAGATGTTTTTCGGTGGTTATTGGAGTTAGCAACTATAAATTTTATTATGCTGTGTGATAAATGTTTATTTAAAGAATGCACTAAATATTCTAATCTGTCACATGAAAAATGAATAGAAAAGGTGTATGCAAAAGACTGTGTACATACCATGTGACATCTGTGATGCTGTGCTTTGACCATAAAAGAGAAAGTATAAGCATCAAGCCACAATATTTGAGAGCTCCACTTTAGAGCCTGTTTTTGACAGTTGCAAACCTTTTATAGGATACGCGATTACGCTAACAGCTTAAGGAGCAAGCACATGCGCAGCGGTCCTAACCCCCAAATGAATATACCCTATGACAAATTTATTAATGTTCAAATGTAAAAGTATTGCAAGTCAGGCCAGAATCCGTTGCATGTATGATGTAACACTTAATTTATGCAATAACAGAACAAAGGTGCTTTTGATCTGTAAAATTTCATTTTAACATATTGTGTAAATGAACAGACATCTATGTCACTATGTGATATTAAAAAAAACCATTATTCATGTAATACAATTGTATCAAAGTCATGCTGTAAGCAACACTAACAGGAACTATAATAGTGTGTTGGTATTCGCAGAGGAAGTGTGAACTTTGAGAACTGTATTAGTGATCAACTTGGACAGTGAACACTTATGTGCTGTACAACTGAAAAAACTCGAGGTACAAACATTAACAAAACATATCTGTGTACAGTGACCGAATACACAGAACTGTGATCAGTGTATGTTGGAAACTGTACGGACAACATTTTTAGTTTGGACGCTACCTCCTATGCGCCAACAATTAATATGACGTCATGGACCACGTAGTAGGACGTTATTGCAACGGCAACTATGGTGGAACGCCGTCAAACAAAAATTGTGAAACATAAATATTCCATACGAAGTGATGACAGCAGGGATGTGCAGTGCTTACTTCAGCATCATAAGCCAGCCGCGGTGGTCGTGCGGTTCTAGGCGCTCCAGTCCGGAGCCGCGCTGCTGCTACGGTCGCAGGTTCGAATCCTGCCTCGGGCATGGATGTGTGTGATGTCCTTAGGTTAGTTAGGTTTAATTAGTTCTAAGTTCTAGGGGACTGATGACCACAGCAGTTGAGTCCCATAGTGCTCAGAGCCATTTGAACCATTTTTTCAGCATCATATCTCCTGCATCATTCAGCACCAGTACGTGCAAACGAACATGAAAATACCAAGTAACTGAGCCTGTGCCTCGATGATGCAATAATGTTCACTAATCAATTCTTAGCCACAGCCATAACATCTTACAATATCCGTTCTATAACATATGTGCATTTGTTTCATGATTTGCGCGAGTCAACATCCTCTCCCGTTCTGAAAACTCGAATGAGCGGTGCGCAACAATGCAGACGCACCATGCAGACAAAATAACGTCGATCTGTACTCCTCATCCTGACCCCCGGCTCCGGACAAGAAAGAAGACAACAGTTTCCAGCCGACGCTCCATGGCAACGGGCACGAGGCATCGCGGTAGCGACATACAGCGTCATCCACACCACACGACGAGAAATTCGCCGAGAAAAATAAAAAAAACTCAACATATTACCAACACAAAAAAGTAATTTGATGAACACTTTCATATAAAAACTATATGTTTGTTTCTTTTTCAGAAAATTATATATTTGATGTAAATACTTGTAATACCAAAACATGTAGAACCAACTTATGTAACTAAAGCAAAGCGTTAAATCTATCAGCTCTGCCGAGGTTTTTCTGGGGTTTCCCTGCGGCCCTCGTCCAAATGGAAGAGCTTGTTATATTGACTGTCCCCAGTCATGTTATGTAAAAAGACTCAAAATGAATGAGTACCCATGACCTAATACACGGTAAAGTGAACTGAAAGTGACCAACGAACGAAAGAAAAGTGACGCTCGTGGTCTGCAAGGACCAAACATTAAGTAGTGTTTTCCATGCAGCCCAGAGAGCCGTGTAGTGTCCATTTTGCAATATTCACCATTATCGAGGTGAAACATAAATACAAATGACTGTATGTGACTTAAAATGAACTGCAAACATCGATTTATCTACGAAAGGTAATAACACTTACTGTAAAAATATACAATATAGATCGATGGATGCAGAGAAGACATTATTTTTATTGTATGAGATTATAATGTGTAAGTAATTAAAAGAAGTATTATTATCTTTGTAAGAGAATAAAACACAATGCAATGCTCATTCTTCTGTCTAGTCTGTTTTGTTCTGTTCGTTCTGGTGTTAGCTGGAATAAGGTACGCAAGCTATTGTGCCGCGCTAGCATTTGTTTCTGTCGTAACGCAATTGCAAATATTTAATGGTGTAAACTGTGTCCTAGTAAGAATATATTAGTATAAAGTGATCTCCGTGTGTTATTTCAAGAACCTACGCCAAATTTATCTTATGAAAAGAATATTTAATGAAAATTATTTAGCATGTTTCCAGCTGCTGCGGAGCGCGTAACAGTGATCTCTGTCTGTTAACAATTAGCCGCCATTACGCGGTACATTTAAAAATATTTTTTCACAGTACAATCTCTGATAGCCGGAGCGGAAGAAATTACGTAAAAATATTCAGTGAGATTAATTGAAGGAATCCAGTGAAATAATTTTATTAAAACTTGTCTATTTTCTGTGACAGTAATAATTTCAGATCAGTGAACTGGAGCTGAGTCATACCACGCTATTGCATTTACAGTAATGTGTAGGTGGCCTGGCGCTCGATAAAACCAGATATAATACGTAATTGGCAACGTACGAAATTCATTATTTTGCTTATTATATCACTTTTGTATTTTTTTAAAGCTAAACGTAAAAAGTAACTTCACTAAAAATCAGTAACAGATCACGATAAATCAAAGGACAAACAAATTTACTAGGAGAGTGTTTCCTCTAAAAGTAAATAGTGATATATTTTTTAAGGGATATAATAGGAGCTACCACTCAAGTTCAAAAGAATGGTTGATCATCAGTAGATAGATATGTACTCTGTAGAACAGTTCATAACGAGAGGTACCCTCCATAGTATATTATCACTATAAAGAAACTTCTAAGAAACATAAACTACTGCGTAATAGGTGTAAAACAAAGGGCAGGGCTATAGACAGAGAGCTGCTGAATGAATCCCATTTGACTGTATAGAGAACAATGCATGAAGTCTTCATGACTACCACAGCAGAATTTTCTCACATGATCTTTTACAAAACCCAGAGAAATTCCGGTCATACGTAAAGGCTGTTACTGGCACCAAAGTTAGTATCCAGTCACTCATGGATGAGCCAGGAAACGGAACTGAAGGTAACAAAGCAAAAGCACAACGATGAACTCCATCTTCACATGTTCTTTTATAAAGGACTATAGCCCCAGTTTAATCCTCATAGCACTGGAAGAAATGGGTGAATTAAGTTCGAGTGATGTTGAAAAACAGCTGAAATCGTTAAAATTAAACAAACTCCCAGGTCAAATGAAATCCCTATCAGACTCTATACTGAATTTGCGGTTGGATTAGCCCCTCTTTCAACAGTAATCTATCATAGATATGTCAAACAAAACACAAACTGTGCCCAGAGTTGCCAGGACACACATGTTGCACATGTCAAATATTAAATGAAATGAATAACTAAACATCACCCATTGGAATATTTTGTGATCTCTCAAACGCTTTTGATTGTGTGAATCATGAAATTCTTCTAGATAAGCTTAAGTATTGTGGTATGATTGGGACAGTGCACAAATGGTCTAATTCATACTTAACTGGAAGAATGCAGAGGTTGAAATTAACAGTACAGAGAGTCTGCAAAAACCAGCAGAGTCCTCTAACTGGGGAGTTATCAAGAACAATCTCCCACAGGGTTCAGTCTTGGGTCCCTTATTGTTCTTAATATATATTAATGACTTGCCACCTTATATTCATGAAGATGCAAAGCTGGTTCTTTTTGCTGATGATACAAGTACGATAATCACATCCCAGAAACAAGAATCAGCTGAAGAAATTGCAAATAATGTCTTTCAGACAATGCCTTGAGCAGCCGCTGGTGAAGTATCAGTGCAGCAGCAGTGCAAGAGGGAGTCGCATATTTAGCTTTCATATTTGTTTTGTTCAAGAAGAATATAATAATTCCAATCCTAAGGAAAGCAGGTGTTGACAGATGTGAAAATTACCGAACTATCAGTTTAATAAGTCACAGCTGCAAAATACTAACGCGAATTCTTTACAGGCGAATGGAAAAACTGGTAGAAGGCGACCTCGGGGAAGATCAGTTTGGATTCCGTAGAAATGTTGGAACACGTGAGGCAATGCTGACCCTAGGACTTATCTTAGAAGAAAGATTAAGGAAAGACAAACCTACGTTTCTAGCATTTGTAGACTTAGAGAAAGCTTTTGACAATGTTGACTGGAATACTCTCAAATTACGAAGGTGGCAGAGGTAAAATACAGGGAGTGAAAGGTTATTTACAATTTGTACAGAAAGAAGATGGCAGTTATAAGAGTCGAGGGATGTGAAAGGGAAGCAGTGGTTGGGAAGGGAGTGAGACAGGGTTGTAGCCTCTACCCAATGCCATTCAATCTGTATATTGAGCAAGCAGTAAAGGAAACAAAAGAAAAGTTCGGAGTAGGTATTAAAATCCATGGAGAAGAAATAAAAACTTTGAGGTTCGCCGATGACATTGTAATTCTGTCAGAGACAGCAAAGGACTTGGAAGAGCAGTTGAACGGAATGGACAGTGTCTTGAAAGGAGGGTATAAGATGAAGATCAACAAAAGCAAAACGAGAATAATGGAATGTAGTCGAATTAAGTCGGGTGATGCTGAGGGTATTAGATTAGGAAATGAGACAAAGTAGTAAAGGAGTTGGGGAGCAAAATAACTGATGATGGTCGAAGTAGAGAGGATATAAAATGTAGACTGGCAATGGCAAGGAAAGCGTTTCTAAAGAAGAGAAATTTGTCGTTCCTGAGAGTATTTGTATGGAGTGTAGCCATGTATGGAAGTGAAACATGGACGATAAATAGTTTAGACAAGAAGAGAATAGAAACTTTCGAAATGTGGTGCTACAGAAGAATGCTGAAGATTAGATGGGTAGATCATATAACTAATGATGAGGTATTGAATAGAACTCGGGAGAAGAGGAGTTTGTGGCACAACTTGATTAGAAGAAGGGATCGGTTGATGTGGTGCTACAGAAGAATGCTGAAGATTAGATGGGTAGATCATATAACTAATGATGAGGTATTGAATAGAATTGGGGAGAAGAGGAGTTTGTGGCACAACTTGACTAGAAGAAGGGATCGGTTGGTAGGACACGTTCTGAGGCATCAAGGGATCACCAATTTAGTACTGGAGGGCAGTGTGGAGGGTAAAAATCGTAGAGGGAGACCAAGAGATGAATATACTAAGCAGAAGGATGTAGGCTGTAGTAGGTACTGAGAGATGAAGAAGCTTGCACAGGATAGAGTAGCATGGAGAGCTGCATCAAACCAGTCTCAGGACTGAAGACCACAACAACAACAACAATTTGTTTTGTAGTTTGATTCTTAATTTCTTTCGGAGTGTTTGTGCGCTTGCATTTTTAATTACATAAAATCCTTGCATATTCTCGTATTTGAGAGGAGTTATATTGCTTATTGATAGCTGTAAAGTATAAATTCGCGGAGTCGTTAGTCAGCTGTTTGTTTTGGACAGCCAGTGCTTTCTGTTTATTTCGTAGAGTCAGTTAGCAGCAGACAGAGGCCAGTACAGTTTCATCTGTGCTTGAAGAGTGACGTGTGCGAACAACAGTAGCAGAAACTAGTCGTGTATTCAGTTTTTCGTATTAATTCCGCAGGTTTAATTCAAATTACTTTGTGTGTTTGCATGGTGAAATTTTTCGGATCTTTGCGTATTTTCGAATTAGAAAGGGGTAGTATCAAATTTTAATAACGATAGAGTGTAACATCGAGTAGGTGGTTGTCATTTGTACTAAGACAGGGGTAGGAACACATTGTAATATCTATATAGTGGCGCAGTCATAGTCATTTGATTGCTTGGTTCGTGAGTAATTGTTCATATATCACAGCTCAATCTGGCGCTGGTGACGCAACTGTGCAGTCGCGTATTGCTGTTTTATTTGTCGCAGCTCTATACGTCCAGATATTAGTAGTAGGATGGGTAGGGTGTGTGTGTGCTGTGTGCGGGCGCAGGAGGAACTGTCCACAGTTTGCAAGTAGCTGAGCGTGCTGTTGGCCATGGTCAGCCGCCTTCAGGCTGCTGCCTTGAAGTGCAGTGACGGCAGAGGGTCTGGCGCGTCGCTTGAGACACCCCAGTTGTCGCTTGCTGTGTCCACTGACTCAGCCGTCAAGGCACCTTCTAGTGTACCCAGCGCGTTGGCGCCGCCCTCACCTCAGGGTGAATGGCGGACTGCAACGCGTTCGCGTCGCTCGAGGCGGAGGGTCAATGTGGAGGCTGGTCAGCTGGCCTCGCCCGTTCATCCTGTCAGTGGGCAGGTGGCCGCTCCTTCAGCAGGGCCCGAGCAGGCACACAGGGGCAAAGGCTTGCTGGTTATTGGGAGCTCCAACGTTAGGCGGGTGATGGAGCCACTTAAGGAAATAGCGCACAGGGCTGGTAAGAATTCCAACGTGCACTCGGTTTGTCTGCTGGGGGGGGGGCTCAACCAAGATGTGGAGGCGGTCTTGCCTGCGGCTATCGAGCGTACGGGGTGCAGTCGTCTGCAAGTAGTTGCTCACGTCGGCACCAGTGATGCCTGTCGCTAGGGTTCTGAGGTGATCCTCAGTTCGTACAGGCGGCTGGTGGATTTGGTGAAGACCGCTGGCCTCGCATGCGGGGTGCAAGCAGAGCTCTCTATTTGCAGCATTGTTCCCAGAGTGGATTGGGGTCCTTTAGTTTGGAGCTGAGTAGAGGGTTTCAACCAGGGGCTTCGTCGACTCTGTGACGGTCTTGGCTGCAGATTTCTAGACTTGCGCTATTGGGTGGGGAGTTGTAGGACGCCCCTAGATAGGTCAGGGGTGCACTACACGAAGGAAGCGGCTAATCGGGTAGCAGAGTACTTGTGGCGTGCACATGGGGTTTTTTTAGGCCAGGCAGTAGTGTGAGGTGTCCTGATGAACACTCACCAGTCGACATGCACGCAGGGAAATCAGGTCGCGTTCAGTGTAAAGACATTTCAGCTGTCAAGATATTAGCAGTAAATTTTCAGAGTGTTCGGAATAAAGTTCCTGAATTTACTGCCCTCCAGGAAGCGTGTGGCGCGCAAATTATTCTCGGAACTGAGACCTGGCTGAACCCTGAGACAGGAAGTTCTGAAATATTTAGTGAGGGTTGGAACGTGTATCGGAAAGGCAGATTAGACACCGTAGGAGGTGGTGTCTTCATTGCAGTTGGCAAAAATATTGTGTCTACTGAGGTCGAAGTAGAGTGTGATTGTGGAGTTATCTGGACACATTTAACAGGGCTAGGAGAAATAAAGTTGATTGTTGGGTGTTATTACCGGCCACCAGGTCCCACCGTGACAGTTCTAGAATCATTCAAAGGGAGTCTATACTCTGTATCACAGAAGTACCCAGATCATGCTATATTAGTCGGAGGCGACTTCAAACTACCTAGTATAGACTGGGATGTCTATGGATTCATTACAGGTGGTACAGACAAGCCGTCGTGTGAATTACTTTTGAACACATTATCCGAAAACTGTCTTGAGCAGCTAAATCGACAGCCAACACGTAATGGAAATATTTTAGATCTGGTAGCCACGAACAGACCAGACCTCATCGACGGTGTCAGTGTTGAGACAGGGATTAGTGATCGTGATGTTGTCATTACGACTATGGTTATGAAAGTTAAAAAGTCGGTCAAGAAGGCTAGGAGAGTATTCTTGCTAGAAAGAACAGATAAGCAGTTGTTAGCATCCCACGTAGTAAATGAATCGACTTCATTTACTTCCGGTGCGATGGACGTGGAAGAATTATGGGCAAATTTTAAACACATTGTAAATCACGCATTGGACAAGTATGTGCCGAAAAAGTGGGTTACGGACGGAAAAGACCCAGCGTGGTTTAACCGCGCAATTCGGAGAATGCTCAGGAAACAAACACAGTTGCACTCGCGGTACAAGAAAGATTGGGAGAATGAGGACAGGCATAAGTTAGTAGAGATTCGTGTTGCTGTAAAAAGAGCGATGCACAAAGAATGCAACCACTACCACCGTCATACCTTAGCAAAAGATCTTGCTGAAAACCCCAGGAATTCTGGTCTTACGTGAAATCAGTAAGCGGGTCGAAGGCTTCCATCCAGTCACTCACTGATCAGCCTGGCCTGGCAACGGAAGACAGATAAACGAAAGCTGAAATTTTGAATTTAGCATTTGAGAAATCTTTCACGCAAGAGGATCGTACAAACATACCGCCGTTTGAGTCTCGTACAGATTCCTGTATGGAGGACATAGTGATAGACATTCCTGGGGTTGTGAAGCAGCTGAATGGGTTGAAAATAAATAAATCACCAGGTCCTGATGGGATTCCAATTCGTTTTTGCAGAGAGTACTCTATGGCATTGGTTCCTTAGTTAGCTTGCATCTATCGCGAATCTCTTGCCCAACGTAAAGTCCTGAGCGACTGGAAAAAAGCGCAGGTGACGCCTGTATATAAGAAGGGTAGAAGGACGGATCCTCAAAATTACAGACCAATATCCTTAACATCGGTTTGTTGCAGTATTCTCGAACATATTCTCAATTCGAATATAATGAATTTCCTTGAGACAGAGAAGTTGCTGTCCATGCATCAGCACGGCTTTAGAAAGCATCACTCCTGCGAAACGCAACTCGCCCTTTTTTCACATGATATCTTACGAACCATGGATGAAGGGTATCAGACGGATGCCATATTCCTTGACTTCCAGAAAGCGTTGGACTCGGTGCCCCACTGCAGACTCCTAACTAAGGTACGAGCATATGGGATTGGTTCCCAAATATGTGAGTGGCTCGAAGACTTCTTAAGTAATAGAACCCATTACGTTGTCCTCGATGGTGAGTGTTCATCGAAGGTGAGGGTATCATCTGGAGTGCCCCAGGGAAGTGTGGTAAGTCCGCTGTTGTTTCCTATCTACATAAATGATCTTTTGGAAAGGGTGGATAGTAGTGTGCGGCTGTTTGCTGATGATGCTGTGGTGTAGGGGAAGGCGCAGTCGTTGAGTGACTGTAGGAGGATACAAGATGACTTGGACAGGATTTGTGATTGGTGTAAAAAATGGCAGCTAACTCTAAATACAGATAAATGTAAATTAATGCAGATGAATAGGAAAAAGAATCCCGTAATGTTTGAATACTCCATTAGTAGTGTAGCGCTTGAAATAGTCACATTGATGAAATATTTGGGTGTAACATTGCAGAGCGATTGAAGTGGGACAAGCATGTAATGGCAGTTGTGGGGAAGGCGGATAGTCGTCTTCAGTTCAATGGTAGAATTTTGGGAAGATGTGGTTCATCTGTAAAGGAGACCGCTTATAAAACACTAATACGACCTATTCTTGAGTACTGCTCGAGCGTTTGGGATCCCTATCAGGTCGGATTGATGGAGGACATAGAAGCAATTCAGAGGTGGGCTGCTAGATTTGTTTCTGGTAGTATTAATCATCACGCGAGTGTTATGGAAATGCTTCAGGAAATCGTGTGGGAGTCTCTGGAGTAAAGGAGGCGTTCTTTTCGTGAATCGCTACTGAGGAAATTTAGAGATCCAGCATTTGAGGCTGACCGCATTACCATTTTACTGCCACCAACTTATATTTCGCGGAAAAACCGCAAAGATAAGATAAGAGAGGTTAGGGCTCATACAGAGGCATATAGGCAGTCATTTTTCCCTCGTTCTGTTTGGGAGTGGAACAGGGAGAGAAGATGCTAGTTGTGGTACGAGGTACCCTCCGCCATGCACCGTATGGTGAATTGCACAGTATATATGTAGATGTAGATGTAGATGTATTAAGTGGTTCTCTGCAAATAGACTCTCACTAAATTTTGAGAAAACATAGTTTATACAATTCTGTACAGTAAATGGCATAACACCATTGATAAATGTAGACTATGAACGGAAGTCTGTTGCTGAGGTAGAACACTCAAAATTTCTGTGAGTGTGCATTGATGAGACATTGAATTGGAAGAAACACATCGATGATCTCCTGAAACGGTTAGGTTCAGCTACTTATGCTATTAGGGTTAATGAAAATTTTGGTGATAAACATATCAGTACATTAGCCTACGATGCCTATTTTCATTCACTACTTCCATATGGCATTTTATTTTGGGGCAATTCGTCATTAAGAGAGAAAGTATTCATTGCACAAAAGCGTGTAATCAGAATAATAGCTCGAGGCAACTCAAGACATGCACAGTACCTTCGTAATACACATATTCACTTATGAAATTTGTCATTAATAACCCATACCAGTTCAAAAGTAACAGCAAAGTGCATAGCTACAACATTAGAAGAAAGGATGATATTCACTATTCTGGATTAAAAATCACTTTGGCACGGAAAGGGGTGAATTATGCTGCCACAAAAATCTTTGGTCATTTGCCAAATAGTATTAAAAGTTTGACAGAAAGCCAACCAACATATAAAAGCAAATTAAAAGAATTTCTGAATGACAACTCCTTCTACTCAATAGATGAATTCTTAGATATGAAGTAGTAACTGTAAAAAAAGAAAGAAAAAAAATTAATTAATTAATTATTTTGTTTAAAGAAAACTTGTGTTAAAGTGACACGTTCCACATCATTACGAAATGTTGTATTCATGATCTGTGAAACAAGGAGTAATGTACGTAGGTATACAAGAAGTGTGGTAGAAGTGAGTCACCAAATTTGCGTCCAGTATCCTTGACAACGATTTATCATAGAATCTTAGAATATATTCTGAGCTCAAACATAATGAGGTATGAAATTTCCTAGCAGATTAAAATTGTGTGGCGCATCAAGGCTCAAATTCTAAACCATTGCCTTTCATGGGCAAGTAATCTAAACAACTGAGCTACCCAAGCACGACTCACGATCCTTCCTCACAGCTTTACTTTCGCCAGTACCTCATATTCTGTATTGCAAACTTCACAAAGTTCTCCTGCAAAACTTGCAGAACTAGCACTCATGAAAGAAAGATACGGCGGTGTGGAGACATGGCTTGGCCATATCCTTGTGTATGTTTCCAGAATGAATTTTTCGCTCTGCAGGGAGTGTGCATTCTTATGAAATTTCCAACCAGATTAAAACTGTGTACTGGACCAAGACTGGAACTCAGAACCAGTGCTTTTCGCGCACACACTGCAGTAGAGTGAAAAATTTCTTTCTGGAAACATCACACAGTATGTGGCTAAGCCATGTCCATGCAATAAGCTTTCCTCCAGGAGTGCTCGTCCAGCAAACTATGTAGGAGAACTTCTGTGAAGTCTGAAAGGTGGGAGATGAGGAATTCGCGGAAGTGAAGCTGTGAGGATTGGTTGTGAGTCGTGTTTAGGTAATTCAGCTGGTAGAGCACTTACCCACCATAGGCAAAGTCCCTAACTTCGAGTCTTGGTTGAGCTCACATTTGTCGTCAGCCAAGGAGTTTCATATCAGCGCGAACTCCACTGCAGAATGAAAAATTCATTATGGACTGTCCTGCAGGCTGTGGCTAAGCCACGTCTCCGCAGTATCTTTCTTTCAGGAACGCTATGCCTGCAAGTTACCGAGGAGAACCTTTGTGAAGTTTGGAAGGCAGAAATTTGGTACCAGTGGCAGTAACTCTTTAAAGACAGGTTGTGAGTTGTGCTTGAACAGCTGTTGGTAGGGCACTTGCCCGCAAATGGCAAAAATCTTTATTCTTGGTCTTGGTCTGGCACATAGTTTTAATCTGCCAGGAGGTTTTATATCAGTACATACACCACTGCCGAGTGAGAAATTCATTCTGGAAACATCCCCTAAGCCATATCTCAGCAATATCCTTTCTTCCAGAAATGCTAGTCATGCAAGTTTCTCAAGAGGACTTGGAAAGTAGGAGATGAGGTACTATCAGAAGTAAGGTTTGTGAGAATGAACCGTAAGTCATGCTTGGGTAGGTCATTTGGTAGAACATTTGCCCGTGAAAGTCAAATGTCAAATGGTTCAAATGGCTCTGAGCACTATGGGACCTAACATCTGAGGTCATCAGTCCTCTAGAACTTAGAACTACTTAAACCTAACTAAGCTAAGGACATCACACACGTCCATGCCCGAGGCAGGATTCGAACCTGCGACCGTAGTGGTTTCGCAGTTCCAGACTGAAGCGCCTAGAACTGCTCGGCCACTCCAGTCAAATGTCCCATCTTAGTCTCTCGATTTGGCAAATAGTTTTAATCTGCCAAGAAGCATCATATCAGTGTACACTCCGCTCCTGCAGAGCGAAATATCTATTCTGGGAACATCCCCAAGTGAGTGTAAAAATTTGTAAATTTGTGGTATGATCTTATGGGACAAAACTGCTTACGTCATCAGCCCTTAAACTTAAACACTACTTAATCTAACTTAAACTAACTTCTGCTATGTACAACACACACACCCATACCCGAGTGAGGACTCGAACCTCTGACAGGGGGAGCTGTGCGCACCATAACAAGACTCCCCAGACCTCGAGGCTACTCTGCGCTGCCCAAATGAGTGGCTAAGCCATGTCTCCAGAATATCCTTTCTTCCATGAGTAAAGAGAAGAAGCTGAACAGGATTTAGAACCAGAAAAGAAGCTACAGGACAGAATCTAGCCACCGCCAAAATCTCTCGAGCTGGCCAGTGGACTGCATATTCATCTGCTTCACAACCACATCTGTGTTGCAAGCCTTCAGGGAGGCAGTGTAGCCTGATTACGACAATTAGGTCATCAGCTCCAGCTCAGAACTTTCTGCAAAACCCATTAACGCCTTTATTAGCGTGATATCAACATGGTGAAGCAATATTTAAGGTCTCCCAAAGCAGATCGTTATCACTGAACAGCTGGGCAGTCTGCCTCACTTGGACATGAACCTCGCTGCCTGGCGCCTAATCATCTGGGCGATAAGAGCAGTAGTGCATTTAGCCACCGTCCCGAGATCACCATGTGGTGATCCAGCTATCTCTGCCATTGCCAGGGTGCTGACAGAAAA
The DNA here is from genome assembly GCF_023864345.2 of Schistocerca serialis cubense. Classification (NCBI taxonomy): domain Eukaryota; kingdom Metazoa; phylum Arthropoda; class Insecta; order Orthoptera; family Acrididae; genus Schistocerca; species Schistocerca serialis. The sequence goes on along the minus strand of NC_064639.1, from coordinate 546,005,163 downwards.
CCAATATGATCTGAGCCTTCCAGGTGGATGCAATCTGATTTCCCCATAGCAACAGGTGACTGCCACACCACAACGTTGTAATTGGTGTCTGTGGAACTTCTGCTGCAACCCTAGTGTTGCAATTGATGTAAGAAGTGAAGAAGAAGCAATCATATCGAGGTTTCTCCCATTTTTATCGAAAATTCATTCCAAAATTCGCTGAAATTGCAAGATTCCTCTCACAGTTGTTATGGAAAGCGATAAAGTTTCATTAGTCATCAGATTGTGAAAGAGCATTTCTAAAACTTGAAGGCTTGTTAACGTCTAGTCCAGTTCTTGCCTTTCCAGAAAAAGTTCACACTCTCTTGTGGCTCCAGCAATTTGGGCTTATGTTGAGTTTTGAGTCAGGAAATAGATGGACAGGAAACTCCATAGCATAAGCACCCAGACAGGTTAGTAGGGAAGAGAGTAATTATTCAACATCTGAGAAAAAAGTGCTGGTATTAGTATTCAGAATAACATGTATCCAATATCATTTACGCAGACATCATTTTAAACAATAACCAAACATGCAGCACTCAAATGGTTATTGAGACATAAAGATTCATCTAGTAGATTAATTAGAAGGGTACCACGTCTCAGAGAGGTTCATTTCGAAGTCATACATCATCCAAGGAGGTCACACACAAATGCAGATGGTGTGAGCTGCAAAGTACATGCCACTGAATGCACAGGCTTAGATGAGGATGATGGAAGGAAGCACAAAGCAGTGACCCAAATTGTCAACACTTCGCAAGGCAGGCATATTTCAGCATGGAGAATGGATTATTGTACAGGAAGACGAGATGCAGGCTACGCATGATAGTGCCAGAGATATTACGAAACGAAATATTGCAGGCCAATGGAAAGCAGAGTACCGCGAAATTTCTGGTGGGTAACATGCAGACAGAGCGTCGATCGTTGCATAAAGAATGGTATGCCATGGCACAAAGGGTAGAGCTTAGTTACCAAAGGATTATGTTAAAAACTTTACCTGAGGGAGATAAACCATTTCAAATGATTGGGATTGATATTCTTGGACCTTTCGTGTGAATATCAGCAGGAAACTGTTATGTTTTGATGACAATCGATCATTTTTTACGTTTCAATTTTATGATAAGAATACCAAACCTGCAGGCTGAAACAGTAGCACATGCTATGGTGTCCCAGTGGATACTCAAGTTCAGAATGCCAGACGCAATAATAAATGACAAAGGGACAAACATTATGCCCAATTTAATGAAGCAGCTGTGACAGTTATTGCGTATCAAGAAGTTTTGTGCTAGTGTTTTACATCCACAGGCAAACGGTTGAGCAGAAAGGAGTTACTGGTCAACTGCAAAGACGTTAATCTACTATGTTAACTTGCAGCTTAAAAACTGAGATGCTCTCTTGCATACAATTAAAAAATCTATGGCAGCACAGGGTTGTCTCCACATTAGGTTGTTTTTGGTCTGAAGATGCTGTCTCCTTTTGAGTTGTGTAAGCCTCCCACAGCAAGTGATATTTCGTAGTGAAAAATTTCTCTAAAAGCTTAAAAAGTATTTGGTGACAGCTGAAAAAGATCAACACCAAACCTTTGGAGCGACAAGGCAGGACACATAATAGGAAGGCAATGTTACTTGAGTACGATGTAAGTCAATAGGTTATGATGACCAACCCACATGTACCAAAAGGGACAACTAAAAAGTTTGTGACACATTATCAAGGCCCCTTTCAGACGATAGAAATGATGTCACTTGTTAAGCTACAACTCCCAACTCGCCCCATAATAGTCCACGTCAGTCGAATTCATCCTTTTAAGGCAGCTGTAGAAGTGCTGCCTCCACAGTCAGCAGTGTCTTCCAAAGAAGAAAGTGAAGAATCTGGGGAAAAAAGGAAAACTTGAGGCAAGAAGAGCGAGACAGTTCTGTAGTTATCCTGAGACATCTCTGTGCACTTAAGCCATGAACAGCAATAATAAAGTAGCTAGAGGATGGCAAGAGGACTGTCGACACAATGTGTTTATGAATTGTATGTATCTGCTTATTAATCAGTCAGGTTATTTGTGTATGTATTTGATGGATCTATTTGTGATTTAGGAAATACTTGTTTGCAGAGAATGTTATTTTGATGAAACAGGATCACAAGTTAACATAAGGAAACGTCTGATGTAAGTTCTAGGTCGATGCAATATAAACACAGGTCTGGAAACGCATACTTTCTGGATAAACACATGTTTACAGGAGGTGTTCGATGCGGAGACCATTCATGACAATGCACGCCTCTGCCCTCTGGCATAATGTCACAGCCTTTGAAGTACACACAGTTGTTGTACCTGGTGGCATACAATGAAGATGCGACCCTGTAGTTTCTGCACATCGTTGATTGGCGTGACCAATAAGTGTACAGATCTCTCCTCACTGGCGCTCAGGATACAGTGCAGCTATGGAGTGTGTTACACTTATAACACAGAAAACACCATTTACTTTCGCTATGTAATATTTTTATTGGCACAAGATAAATCAAAACACAAAGAAATAGTTTTTGACAATCACAGTAACAGTCATGACGAATGTCTCACACCAACTAGTCAACAACCAAAGTAAGTAAAAAGAAGTACAAAAAAGCAAAGATATTAATATTTTCTGGCGGTTCTGCCACAGACACCCCCCCCCCTCCCGAGGAGCGCATAAGAGGAGTGATGAGGAGTAAGTGATAAAGGGAGGGTAAACATTTAAGGCATGACATAATCTTGAAGTCTGAGAGGTGGCCATACGGTGCAGCCAGCATGGATGATAGCAATAGGGGTAGGAGGATTCGGGGAAGACGAAGGTGAAGGGGGGGGGGGGCTACTCTTATAAATAAAACATTATTTGAGTCTACATAGGCTGAAATGTCATTTTGTGAAGTACCAGGAGCCACACTGAAGCACTGTAATAACTTACTGTCTTTCTGGTCAGATGGCACAGAACTGTTTTGAATTTCAAATAAAAAAAGATGTGTCCTCAAGCTGTATTTTTATAGAGTCCACATCATAGTCACTCAAGTTCACTTGAAACACTGGTTCATTACTGCTGGCACTCGGAGGCGTGAAGTATAGAAGAGGGGGGTCTTGACTTGCAGAGAGTGTTTGATTAGCTTGTGGAGAAGGGAGAGGACAGGCCTCTGAAGTTTCCTGCAAAACAAATTCATTATCGTGTATGTCGGTGTCGTTAAGGATCCATGCTGGTTTCAAGTGCTCAATGGACACGATAGATGGTTTGTTCTTAAAGAGGATCGTATAAGTATTTTCTGAGCGTGACAGGACCCGGTTTGGGCCAGTGTAGGGTGGAGCAAGGGGTGGACGCACGGCGTCTTCTCTAAGCATCACATAGTTACAAGAACTGAGGTGTGGATGAATGAAAATCGGAGGGGTAGCATGCGATCGAGGTTGCGGAATACGTAACTTGGTGATATGCTGTCGAACCTGTCGTACCAACTCGGGAAGTTGATCCTCGGGAAGTAGAGAAGGACCATCAAGAAAATCCGCCGGAAGTGCGAGGTTTTCTCCGTATACCAACTCAGCAACTGACACTTTAAGGTCTTCTTTGAAAACTGTCCTCAAACCTAAAAGGACCCAGGGAAGTGCCTCAGTCCAAGAGGAAGAATGACACATGAGAGCGACTTCAGGGTACGGTGCCAACATTCTATTAGGCCATTAGATTGCGGGTGATAGGCTGTAGTTCTGAATTTGTTGATACCGCACAGTTAACAGAGGCGATTAAACAGATTAGATTCAAACTGTCTCCCCTGGTCTGTGGTAAGTGAAGTAGGGCAACCAAAACGAGAAAGCCAATTGTAGACAAAAGCGTTAGCTACAGTGTCGCCCGTAATGACCGCGATGGGGATAGCCTCGGCCCAACGTGTGGTACGATCTATCATGGTAAGAAAGTAACGGAACTTGTTAGATATCGGTAGCGGACCGACGATGTCCAAATGGACATGACGGAATCTACCTGAGGGCACAGTAAATTTGCCTAATGGGGGCTTGGTATGTTTGTGTATTTTGGCTCTCTGGCAAGATATGCATCCTCTCGCCCACTGATTGCAGTCTCTTTTTACATTAGGCCAAATGTATCTCTCTGTAATGAGGCGCGTAGTCGCGCGAATGCTCGGGTGAGCGAGATCGTGGATTGTGTCGAAAACGTCTTTCCTAAGAGCTTCAGGGACTATAGGACCAGCATGGCCTGTTTTAACGTCACAATACAAAGAGCAATCATCATTAGGGAAGGAAAGTAAAGCAATTTGTAGGGAAGTATCAGAGTCAGAGAGAAGGTGCTGTATCTCTGGGTCGGATAGCTAAATCTCGTGTGAGTGATGAGGATCTATCATGGTAAGAAAGTAACGGAACTTGTTAGATATTGGTAGCGGACCGACGATGTCCAAATGGACATGACGGAATCTACCTGAGGGCACAGTAAATTTGCCTAATGGGGGCTTGGTATGTTCTTCAGGGAGGACAGGCGTGACAGGTAGTCTGCTACAACATTGTCATTACCCCTGGTATATTGAAAGTCTGAAACATATTGTAATACCAAATCCATATAGCGAAACCTTCTGGGTAGTACATCTAATGCTGGTTTGCGGAGAGCCTCGACAAGGGGCTTGTCATCTGTGTAAATTGTCACAAGTCGGGCTTCAATATCTGTACGAAAGTACTTTACGGCCTCATAAATGGCGTAAAGTACACGATCAAATGTGGACCACTTTCTTTGTGTTTCGGTGAGCTTTTTTGAAAAGAAACACGGGGGTGTGGTACCTGTTGGTAGGGTCTGTTGCAAAACTGCGCCAATGGCATTATCGCTGGCGTCTGTGGTTATTGTCAGGGAGGCGTCAGGGTGAGGGTGAGACAGGGTAATAGCGTTCACCAAGGCGTACTTAATGAGTCGAAGGCTCGCTGCATGGTCTGATCCCATTCTATGTGTATGTCACCTGTGGTATTCTTTTCCTTTAAGGCCTCAGTGAAAGGGGCTTGAAGAGATGCCGCATGTGGAGTGTGGAGTCTAAAAAAATTTGCCATTCCAAGGTATCTACGTAACTCTTTATAGGTTTGAGAGAAGGGAAGGTCAAGTATTTGTTGTACTCTATCTGAGGTGGGACGAATGCCCTCATTATTGACCAAATGTCCCAGGAAAATAACCTCTGGCTTCTCCATTTGGGATTTGTCATGATTAATCTCAACTCCGTGTCGTGCCAATCTATCAAAAACCTGTTGGAGGTGTTGTTCGTGTTCCTCGGCAGTTGTGGAGAAAATAATAATGTCGTCTAGGTAGGCATAGCAAAAATTAAGGCCATGTAGAATGGTGTCAATGAATCTTTGCCAGGTCTTTGCGGCATTCTTAAATCCATAAGACATAAACAAATATTCATATAGTCCAAATGGGGCGATGATAGCAGTTTTTGGGATATCTTCTGGGTGCATCGGAATCTGATGGTATACCTTTTTGCAGTCTAACACAGAGAAAAAATTGGCTCCGAATATGGATTGTGAAAAATCGTGTAGGTGTGGGATAGGGTAGTTATCAAGTATTGTTCTGGCGTTCAAACGCCTATAGTCTCCACAGAGTCGAAAGGAATTGTCCTTTTTGGGAATGACATGTATTGGGGAAGACCACGCACTGTCTGAGGGGCAGACTATACCCAAGCGTAAAGTTCATTAATACATTCTTTGGCAGCGGTAAGTTTTTTTGCATTGAGGCGTCGGGGGCAAGAACGGACAGGTGGTCCCTCAGTTGTGTTAAGCCTGTGACAGACGCCCGTAGTAATAGCCTTGATTCTGTGAATAGGTGTGGCCGAAATACGTGGAGGGACGCAAGAAGGAGCGACGTTATCGTCTGTGCGCGGTAAGTGGGAAAGGGAACTAACCTGAAATACGTTATCATTGAACGGTAGCTCTGATTTGGTGAGGCGAATGCGTGATTGTAGATGGGACCATTGGACGTGGAATGACGCTCACATCGGCACCAGTCTCCACTAAAAACCATTTCTGAGAAGCTATATCCTGGATATACAGACGTCCGAGAGAATAGTTCGGAAGTACCAGCCTGTGATCTGTTAGGCGACTTGACGTCACAGTGCGGACCGGTGCGCCTCTAGCGGCCCGCCGTGCGTGTTTGGGCGCATTGCACAGGGTAAGCGGCAATTCCTGGCTGTATTACCGTAAACCAGGGCCGGCCAAACGCTGCTCAGTGTGCATACGTGCGGAAGTGCTGCACATGTGCGCACGTGTGCGACAGCGACGTCTGTTATTAGACATGTGTCCTAAATGAACGGCGGCGGCTCCACTTCCCTGTTTATGTGGTGCAAGCAAGAGCGCAACATACCCCGTCTCGTTTACCCCTGGTAACCGTAACCTTAACAGAGAAGTACTGAGAAATGGCAGGTACTGTGAAAAAGCAAAGGACGGGAGATCTATGTTCTCAGTCGTTTAAAAATTACTGAGAACCGCAATTCTTTTTTGTAGCCGTTGGCGAAAACTCACAGTGTTTTCTATGCCACCGAATAATAGGCGGCCAGCGTAAGTTTTTAATAGAAAGCCACTACAATACATATCACAAAGACAAGTGTAGTGTACTCAACAGTGAAGAACGGCAAGCAAAATTAAATGCCCTTCAGAAAATGGATGAGACACATCAACTCGATTATCATTTCTCATGACCAGTGATAAGCGTGTTTGGATTTATTCCTCTCATAATTAAAAATTATTGTTTACTAACTGTGAATTATTGCCTCAGTCTGCTCCATGTTACATTATTATCAGGAAAGTTGGTCATTAAACCGATTGTTCCAATGTATACTTACATTTAGGGTTTTTTTTAATGTGTGAAGGGCTACGCTCAGCTGAAGTCGATAAAACGTAACATTCATCTAACTGTCGGTTATTATGCAGATTTTAGACGGAAGTGATGAAAGATGTAGCAATAATGGTGTTGAAATAACAAGTGATCATCGAGAGGTCTGCGGTTATCATTCTGTTCAAAGGTCAGTGAGACAGAAATTATGTGGGTGTAACTGAGGGCACCGACAATTAGTTATAGGAAACCTTGCATTAGTGTAATGTTATTTGAAATCATGAATAAGGTTCGTTGGAAGTCGCTAAGTGCTCTCTTTCTTAAATACTAGATCAAAAACATTACGCGTATTTACGTGCCGTCAGTCAAGCTGCTTTAATAAAAACCCACGGTTATTATCTGTGTTACTTGTCTTACTGGGTTAAACTGTTAACATAAAAGTAGACATCTCAATGAGTAGACTGTGACAGTATTTTAAATGTTTAATACGCGAAATACCTTCCCACGGTTGGCTTGCAAGCTGTGGAAAGAGCACTAGAATGCGCCGGTACAGAATATCCCAGCAAGTGGATCAAGCGACATCTGTGCGTAGAAACATGCACTACATGAACGCTGTGACCCGGAAGTTGCACACGTGCAGGAGCACCGCCCGCGTGGAGAATTTCTGGCCGGCCCTGCCGTAAACGGAGTGATACCAGCAGAGAGGATAAACTTGCTGATCCTGTGTTGTTACCGGGCGATGGACGTCACTTGAAGCTGTGGTATGGGATGCTGAAGGACGGTGTGGAATCTAGTGCTCAGCCAGTGTACTCTGTCTGTTGTTTTGGAAAGATCGGCCTCTGCCATGCGGGGAAAGCGTAATATCGAGGGGGCACACGTAGATTACTTTCTTCTGTTGATTATCTTATATGTGGTGTCGGACAGCAATAATTTCGCTCGTAGAGGTTCCTGATCTTGTGATAGGAGCTGCAGTTAGATAGCTTGCGGCAGCTTTGCAACCCAGAAAGAAAGTAAAGCTTCATCTGGCATAATTTTGCTATTGAAGACTGCTCTGATACGTCGCCACAGTTGTGAAGGAGTCGAGTCTTTGAGATGTACATCTTGCAGTATGTATAAAACAGACGTTCGCAGATCTGTTGTTTTGCCAGTGCGTAACGATCTGCGGGGGCCGCCGACAGCACTGAGTCCTGTACCCACTCAGCGTGGTCCTCTAGGGCATTAATAAGCGCAATAAATTTAGCACAGTCTGAATCAATGTTTAGGGCGGTGAATATAGTCTCTGCCAAAATAAACCACGTATGCGGATTGTCCATCGTGAACCTTGGTAATTTAGGAATTTTCTCACTCTTGTGTTGTGGATGTAACAGATTTGATAGCACAGCGGACGGGAATGGCGGAGTGTTTATAAAGCTGTCACTCGCGGTGGCTGGTTTAAACACGGCTGCTGCGGGAGGCGTGGCAGGCGCAGCTGGGGCTGCGGAAACAATCGGGGCGGGACGACTGTCCAACCAGTAATTGTTGTCACTGAAATTTGTACCCATCTGTTTTTGTAGTGAGTCTTGTAGTGGGTGGGGAGAGAATGTGTCCAAAACCGATTTATCAGCAATATATGGGGAGCTCCAAGTGATCTGTGGGCTTGAAAAGTCTGTGAGGTTCATAGTGTTGGGGCACTGTTGCACATTACATGTCACAGGAGGTTGTACATACGACGCACTGTGAGTCACAAATTTAGGCACAGCACTCATGATTGGTTTGTTATAGACGAATGTAGAAAAAGATTTCATAGCAGGTGACATCATTGACGATGTGGAAAGAGCCCACAACGGCGTTGGTGATGACGGAGAATACTCCACGGCGTTGTATTTATCTTCCAATTTTATCCCAGTTGTTGGTGGTGTTGTGCATAGGAATCCGTGATAAAGGCAGTGTAGAGGCGCCATTAGTATCTTGTAGTCCGAAAGGAGCAGAAGGTGAGCGATGTGGAGATGTCGAAGTAAACGGCCACATTTTCGAATCGGACGTATGTTGCTCGTCAGAGGTCACCAGTATGGAGTGTGTTATACTTTTAACACAGAAAACACCATTTACTTTCACTACGTAATATTTTTATTGGCACAAGATACATCAAAACACAAAGAAATAGTTTTCGACAATCACGGTAACAGTCATGACGAATGTCTCACACCAACTACAGACTTACGCTGTACTTGAAGCTAGTGGGCGGGGCCTGCCGCCATCTTGGATCGCCCAAAACATTAACAGACGAGTGTTTACAATTCCTTCTTGTTCGTTATTTCTGTCGTGTGCACGTGATATTTATTTGATATAGTAAATGTTACACTGTTTTAGTGAACAACACAGCATAAGGGACGCAACTTCAACCGTTTTTCTGGTCTTAAATGCGTATTCGATACAGTAATATGACACCAAAATATGAAGCTTCTGGCCTCAGTACTGTAATTCCTTTTTGTTTTATAACAGAGAAGAGAAGTATGTGCTACGAAAAGCGTGCTTTCGTAATCCATTTCTATTCACTTTCATTGTGTCTGTGTCGATAATTGATAAAGCCAGAACTCCAAAAGCAATGATTGATAGTTTAGAGGCACCGATTTGTATTCGTTGCATTTTCAAGACAAATGCAAATTTTAAATGTTCAAGTTTGCAAGAAACTTGCCTTAATTCCTTTGGTGTTCCATAGATGTGTGCAGGGATGACATAAACAAGCCAGCTGTCATGTCAACAAAGTGAAAGGTTCGTTAAATTACGAAGGAAAAGAACGTAATTTAAGATTGTCAGGCCCATTGTAGTTTACACATCTACTTTGTTTTTAAATTGTACCTACCAAGTGACATTCAGTGTGGCAAACAACAGCAATTTACAGGGTTACACGACAACACAGTGATTAATGTAATGATCTAAATAGCCTGGACATGGATACGGAACTTTGCTTTAACGAATATGCAACCCTTTAAGTACTCATAATTTAACCACTGTAACATGCGTTCCACAGATTTTACTTTTATATTAAATTATCGCATTTTAAAACATTAGTCCCCATTACCAGGATATTTCTTGCCAGGACTTTTCAGTTACTTGGGAATAACCAAACAATGAAAACCAAATGTATTGCTCACCTCCAGAGAGTTCTTCGCATTGGACTGGTAGGAAATCTAAAGTCAAATCACAGAAATAAAACCACACTGTAGAACTTTACAGTGCGTCAGAATTTCAAGTATATATAAGAAAATAGCGCTTAAATAAGTCCACTTACGAATGAAATGGGATTTGTTTAAACTTTAGACTACAATCAGAACGATTAGTACACCAGTAAGCGACGCAAGCCGGCATTTTTTATCAAAACACTTCACGACTACACGGAATCAAACTACCAGAAGCGAATGTTTTGGGGTAGGTAACATGGCGGATCTTGACTTGGGTCGGCTTCAAGTTTGTGACGTCATGACAACTCCTCTAATTTTTACCTCCATGGTTCTGCCACACACTGTCCCTTCCGGCGGCGGAATTCGCGGATGTGGCTCCTAGTAGTCGACAGACAGCGCGCTCTTCACGATCGGGAGTTTATATGATTGGTTGGACTGTTTTCACCTGATATGTTTAGTGGAAACGTTGGGGAAGAGGAGAGTTTTTGTGCTCTAAAACGTTAGCGCATACAAGACCTCGAATATATTTAGTACGACGATCTACTTGTGGCGGTGCTTTCATTACTTTACTTACATAATGTTTGCATGTGGTACTCAAACGTTGAAAATATGTTTTATTACAAAGAATGATCATTGTAGGATGGAGGTGAGTGTTTTAAACGATCAATTGACTACTATAAATTGTTAAACAGTTAATTTGATAGGCTAGTGCAAGTGCATTATTTCACTCTATTTCAGGCGCGGCTCGTGGTTTCTATATTGGGGAAGGCTGCGGCATTTATCGATTGGAGCCAACATAGACCTCGGGTTACACTACAGATTAGTCTGACATAAACAACTAAAAATTCAGAGGGAGGGGGGTGGCAGATCACTCTCTACCCATAATTTTACGTACTGTATCTTCTATAATCAGGTATTAAATATGATTAAAAGCTAACTTCGAATTAAAATCTTTGGTTAGTGTTTTTATACGTCATCATTACATATTCTGACACTGCAGCAAATCATATGAAAAGACGCGTTTTGGAGAGATCTTTAATGCGATGAATGTTAACTTTGCGGTTGCTTAATATTTTTGGTGTTTTCAGTACTAAACGTAAGGCGTTTATTGTGGTTAACCTCCAAAGCTCGAAGTTTACGAGTTCGCATGACGATACTGTAATGTTTTCATGACGTCACAAGTCTTGTGCTGTGATTGGGTGGCATGAGCAGTCCGTGCAACTGCCATATTATTTCGCATGTTTGAGAAGCGAACAGTTCGTATTTATTGTGTATTATGAAAATATGCATTTATATGAAATAGCGCACTAAAGATCTCTCCAAAATACGTCATTTTTAGTACGGTTTGTTGTGCTAAAGTACACAAAATGTGACACTGTAGCGCAACACACTGTACCGGTACCAAAAGTGATTCGTTTCGGAAAATGTCATCACGTTTATGACTGGCTAAACATGACACTACACTTTTTATCCACTTCACTTAATAGGCTAAGTAGGACTTAATATAAAGAATTACCTCTTATCAATTATGAATGCACTTTTGCTTACCTCAATTCATTTGTTTATAGACGAAGTCAGCTCGTCTCCCCTTCTGCGCAGCAAAGTGGTCTATGACCATTTCATTGAAATTTGGCCGATTCAATAATTCTTTTTCTAGGGAACACATTGCAAGCGCACAAAGTCTGTCCTCATTCATAGTGTTGCGCATGAATGTTTTCACTCGCTTTAACGTCGAGAAGCAGCGTTCTGCCTCGCCGGTCGTCATAGGGAATGTTACTATTTTTTGGAATCTTCTGTTTCATCGTGGCCCCTTAAGGCAAGCTCGAATTTGCCGCAAAATTTAATACAGTCTATCAGTTTACCCAGAATATACCGATTTTTTGATACATTTTCATTATATATCTTTATATTACGGCGGTAAGCACTGTCTAATTGGCACATAATGTCCACTTTCCCTAGCATTGAAAACTCAATGAACCCATTTAAATGTTTTTCGCTGGAATTATGTTTTTTCACCTTTGCGTGAAAATTCTTTAAGTCAGCGATACCAGTTTCAGTCCAGGCACTATCAGTACTATTTGTAAGAAGACAGGTGAAACAGAAAAATGCGTTTTTCACTTCACAACCACACAACCACTCAGCTGCATCGTACATTGCTCTATTAAAACTGCGTTTGTATCCTTGCCTAGATTTACACTGTTTCTGTTCTTGATTGATCGTTAGATCGGGTCTGGGTGCACCAAGTTCTTTCACTTTCATCCTGTGGCCGTGTTCCAAGCTTTTACCTATTAAATTGCACACTGAATTCATGTTGCGCTGGTTTCACACTCGCCGTAATTCGCAGATATTCACAAGGAAGTAAAACTCACTAAAATCTTGCAAAATACACTCCGAAATAGAAACTTGCTAATATCACACGGTGTCAACAAAAGCAGTCAGCATCAGCAAGCACGGAAAATAAAGTAACGGGACAAATTTCGCGCGCTTTGTCCTCTAATCACTTACGAAACTCTCGCTAGATGGCAGTACTGTTATGTTACTGTAGTCTAGTGCACTCTGACGGGATATTTGCAAACTTACTCTAAATGTGGATACAATAGCCAATGGCAGAAACAAAACTACTATGTAAAACATTATCAAAACAAAAATACTAAACGTCGATTAATGACGCATCGAGGCGTAGTAGAGATGTGCAGAGACAGATATTGGATAGCGAAGTTTCGGCCACTCTACATTCCTTTATTACATAGATAGTGGAACGTGAAAAACGTGTGGTGGTTGGTATAACACCCTTAGGCTGCAAGCTCTGAGCCTTCGGATCGCCCATAACGAGCAATGCTATGTGGAAGCCACGCCCCTAAACCGCTAATACACGCAGCTTACGGACTTTCCAAGGCGCAGCCTAAACACTACTAACCGTTCGGAAAACATTCATCGATACAAACAGTTCCAAAAACGTTGAACGTCGTTATTTTAATCGGAATGGGAAACATACGAAATTCGTCCTGATAATTTAAATTATGTAATACGTTCTTGCGAAATTTACTTTAACATATATTTTGGGGCGGCTCCGCCTCAGAGCCTTTAATTACGAGCCGCGCCTGCTCTATTTGTTATATCGAAATTGCGTCAGCTCTCGATTTGTCTCCAGCATTAGCCAATAGAAGAGATGAAAATCTCCTTCTATGTATTTCGAGGCGTTGGTTTGCACAAACAGAGAGTGGTCTCTTGAGAGAGACAGAGACAGGAAACGAGTCTGGAATTACCCGATCAACAGAATGCTGCCACTTGTTGGTTTGTTTGGGTCTGCAAGATCATAGGAGGCCGATATCTGGTCCGTTGCAGTGGCGTTTAGTAATGTGACCTTTAATTAGGACATTGAGAGGTTTTGACCATTGTGGAGGCGCCCTGACGATAGACACACACTCGTGAGACCCCAAACGGTGGCTACTATACCGCACTTCATTCCATTCATGATTTTTAGACCATTTTGCAGGGTTTAACTGTCAGTGCAATATGACTACTGCATATTTCTAGATCTACACGAAATAGTTCGCCGCTGAAACTCTCATAATTTGTGCATCTGCAGAAAGTGGCAGCTAGTGCTCCCACACCGAGCGAGGTGGCGCAGTGGTTAGCACACTGGACTCGCATTCGGGAGGACGACGGTTCAATCCCGTCTCCAGCCATCCTGATTTAGGTTTTCCGTGATTTCCCTAAATCGTTTCAGGCAAATGCCGGGATGGTTCCTTTGAAAGGGCACGGCCGATTTCCTTCCCAATCCTTCCGTAACCCGAGCTTGTGCTCCATCTCTAATGACCTCGCTGTCGACGGGACGTTAAACACTAACCACCACCACCACCTAGTGCTTCCACACTAGCAGCAGCAATTTGGTGGGTAAATTCAGTAACAACCAATCAGAATGTCCCATTCACAGGAAGTTCGTTGACTTCAGAGAGTGGGGGGGAATAGGAGCCTCTACCATACTGTAGTTCAGGATTTTCACACGAAGAATCAACACTCCGATTTTTTCTGTCTTCGAAAATAACGTGCATAAAAGCGAGGAATCTACATTACGTATATGGACAACAGCCACATCTCTGATTGGGTAAAGTTGATTTTTTAAACTGGGAAGTCTATGTCAGGGGTGGAACTGCAGATAGAGCTCTCCATCCAAGCCTTGCTTGCTTGTCTCGCAGTGCACTAGGAGTTGGCAACGACTGTCTATGTCCAGCAGCTGGTGTGGTCAGGAGGCTTCAGTCGACCAGAAGCCATGGCTTAGTCCCTTGTGACTGATGGGTACAAAGAAAGCTCTGGCCTGTCTCTTCAGGTGCACAATACATTCAGTAGATGGTGCTGGACTAGACCGGAGGTGAATAGCCAGTTTTTTCGTCTGTGCTCAAATAAGATAAATATATTGTATGAAGTACTTCCCATGTTTTTGTTGGCTAAGATGCGACTTGTGACTTGTAAATATATATAAGTGTGTTTCATTCCCCAATGCTGTTGCTACAAGACTCCTGTATATAGGGAGCTTGAATGTTGTTGTATCACTGGGACAGTGGGCCGCTTCCCTTCCAGCAGCTATTCACTTGTAGATCAGCAAGCCAGCCCCAGGGATTAAGTGCCAATCCTTGATATAGCCAACAACCAGTTTTTCCAAAGAGGATTGATAAATGACGACAAAGGCAATTCCTGGTTTCCCACCAGCTTGTGGGTATTTTTTTTTCACCCATAATGTCAAAATTTCGAGTGCCTCTGGTGATGGTAATGTGAACTAGTTCAGTTGATCTCCACACATCAAGGTGTGCACATGCAGAAAAAAGAAACATTTAGGAAGCATTTTCCAACAGGACAACTCCCAAAATAAAGTAACCTATGTCCTTCCAACTCTACAACTCAGGACAGACTGAGCGGTCTTTCCTGCCAAATGGGTCAGGGGAAGTGGAGGTGTGATAGGAGGTGGGGAAAAATGATTTCCTAGAGGAGGAAGGGGCAGGGACCCCCTGACGAGATGGGAATTTCCCAGAGGGGAAGGGGAGGACCCTCCCCCTCCCCAAATGGTCTGGGGATTTCCCAGAGGTGAATGGGGGAGGATCAGCCATCTTGAATAAATTAAAACTGTCCTTGTTCTCTCTTTACCCCACTACTTACGTTCACACAGTGTAGACGCCTACCAGAATCGAGGGCACCAGTGTCAGATGGCACAGCTAAAAGAGTTTGTTTTCCCAGATGTGTCAACATGAACTGTTGTGAACCAGTTATTAGCAGTGGGACTATGGGCACAAACACCTGTAGCCCATCTTCCATTGACGCCACAGTATTGATATGCATGGCTCGGCTGGAGTCATCAGAGGATTATTGGAAGATGGAATGGTGTGCCGAGATCTTCAGTGATAAGAGTAGATTCTGCCCACATGCAAGTGGTGATAGTTTACGCATACAACACAGAATTGGTCACAGTTGTCTCAGAAAGTGTTTTCAGTCAAGACACACTGGCATACTACAGGCCTTATGGTCTGGGGTGCGATAAGATACAACTCTTGATCATCTTTCGTGTTTCCAGAGGGGACATTGACCAGTGCTCGGTATGTGCAGGATGTTGTTAGACCCATACTTTTGCCGTTCTTGTAAAAGGAAGGTGGTGTGTTGTTCCAGCAGGATAATGTTCGCTGACACACTGCCCATGAAACTCAACATGCTCTGCTAGGTGTGCAGCGACTTCCTTGGCATGCACAATCTCTCGACTTGCCTCCAATCGAGAATCTGTGGGATATAATGGGATGAAAAATGAATTGTGCCACTCATCAACCAACAACTCTTACAGCGCTATGTGAACATGTCGAGCAGGCGTGGCATAACGTATTCAATGACAGTATTCACCATCTGTTGATCGACTGGATGCTAGAGTCAGCCCCCGCATTGCCACTGGCGGAGGCTACGCAATGCACTAATATGTATGTACCAGCAAGGATTAATATTTGGTATCTCAGAACCACTTGTGCTATTGATATGTAAATGCAATCATTTCATGTACTCCTTCTGCACTTCGGCAACAATAAATCTTGAGTGAACTGGAAACCTCTAAAAGGATGTACTAATTTTTTTCCAGCAGTGTACAATTTAAAATGTTCATATGACAGTATGGTGTGCAAATCAGTCATAATGTGAAGCAGTGTTGCCGAATTGTACTGGAATTATCCACCTGGCTTGCTTGTAGCAAAGGAACCACTGATACAATGCCTTTGTGTGTAACTCTTATTATGTACCACAAATGTGACTGTGAAACATAAACACCACATTTACTTGTAACCCTAATTTTAGCCTTGATATTCGTGTTCAGCGCATCTGAGTCTATAAAGCACAGTTATTTTTGTTTCTGTAAAAAATAAAAAGCGAAAATATGTGGACCTTTGCAAAAACAGACATAATGTCTGATTGGGATAACAGCAATCAGTGATTTTATAATGTTGCTTATAATCAGTCTTGATCGCAAAATTTTTTATTCATATGACCGGTTTTGGTTCATTCAGAACCGGTCATATGAATAAAAAATTTTGCAATCAAGACTGATTATAAGCAACAATATGTGGCCCAGTGTTATGAATATGTAATAAAATTACAGAATTCTGAAGAAAAAGTGTTTCATGATGAGCATGGTATTTTCGTACTCGTGCATCTGCAGTTGATTTTGAATTATAAGGCCAACCCATCCAAATGTGGTACCTGAGCAGTCATAGTGAGTAATCCTGTTCAGTAGCTTATGCGGTCTGCCAACAATTAATGGGAAAAGCTTGCACGATTTGTAAATCAGATTGATCTATTTGAAGGCAGGGAGCTTCTGATGTCGTGAATGCCGAATCACTTTCTCATAGGTAAGTAAGACAGAGTGTCTGTATTTGCATCCTGTGCCATAGGCGATAGAGAATATCATACTTGGCAATTGGAAAGAATTAGTGACCATGTTTGTGGCTTTTGTGCTGTACCATAAAGTACATCTCTTGTTGGATGAAGAAGAGTAGTTAACAGGTAGTGATCGGTCGTGAGAAAAAATGGTCTGCCATGCAGATATTGATGAAGTTTCATGATGTCATAATTATATGATGGCTAACGCATCTTTTTCCAATTGATTGTAGTTGACCTGGGCCTTATTCAGCGTCTTAAGACATGAATGTTGTGGGGCATTCAGTGTTTCCAAACTTGTGAGATAAAACTGTTCCTATTTCATGTAACAAAGCATCAATTACAAGCATTACCGGTTTTTGTGGGTCGAAATGAATATCGTATGGATGACTAAGAAATGCATTTTTCAACTTTTCAAATTACTGTTCGCATTCTCCAGTCCATTGAAAACGTATTTTCACGCGAGAGGCGATGCAACAGGACAGCAATTTGTGCAGCATTTGGGATAAATTTAATGTAGTAAGTATGTACTCAGGAAATTCTTGTAGGTACTGTACATTTTTAGGAGATGGTAATCTCTAACTGGCCTCTAAATCTTTAGTTGAGAACAAGCACTGTGGACATCAATGAGATGCCCCAAATATTCAATTTTGGCATTGAAAAATGAATATTTCTCTGGACTGCGCTTGTGTCCTCCATCAGCTAATACTTGAAAAAGAGATTATAGCTTTCTGAGATGCTCTTCCAGCATTTGCCCAGACACAATAGTGTCATCGAAATAATTTAAACAGGATGAAACTTTCGAGGTCACTTGTTCAAGAAACTGTTGAATCTTAACAACCAAACACGTTTCATTCAGCATCTCTCCATCTGGAGCCCTATGCTTTGTTTTACACTTATTATGCAGTAGTGTCAGTTTCCTTAAAAGTTTCTCTTCAATAACTGTATACCATGGAGGGTCCTTACAATTATGAAATATTCTTCTGGGTACATATCTATCCAATGCATGGTCAACTATTCTTTTAAACTTGAGCCATAGTTCCTCTGCACACTCCAACCCTCTGCTAAAAGTTTCAAGTTCATCATTGAGATATGGCTCTACTGTTTTTTTTATCTAGTTTACTGAATGTGTATATCTTCCTGCTTGTTTAACTTGTCATTTGACTTTGGTACATCTTGGTCACTGATACCAGTTTCAATGTAGACATTGCAAGAGATTTGATCTAGTTGTTGCCATTAGATCCAATATACTTCCAGCATGAGTGAGGTTCTGAACTATCTGTTCTAGATTGCCTTCAGAGAAGGCATTTATTAATGTTGCACAGGATGTCTTATCATGCCCACAATAACACGACTATAATTTTCCTAATTTATTGATAGATCATTAAAGTCTCCATAGATGATTACAGTATGATTGGAGAATTTACATACAAGTGATCTGAGTTTTTCTCTAAAGTTTTCAATTACATTAGGAAATGAGTTTGGTGGGCAATAGAAGGATCCAATTAACATTTTGTGCCCAACCCTGATACTAAGTATTGTCCAGACAATGCCACATGCAACTTCTATTTCTATATCTCTGGACTTACGTTTCTCGTCTACTGTGACAAATAGTTTCTCCAAGCAACTTTACAAAGGAACAAACAGCAATAAAGTCCAGCTTTTCCAAGAAGCTAACTAAAGAGCTTGCTAACTAAAGAGCTTCATACACGTGAGGTTCCTGCTACTAACGCATGAGAGAACTATTGAAGGCTGATTAAGACTGAAGACTTTCAAAGACTGCAACTGAGACTGGGCCGGGTGGCTGATGGCTCAGCGAGTGTGTATCACAGGTCTGCTGGGTCCTCGCGTGATCGCTATTGGCGCCTGTTGGAAACATGCTTTTCCACTGCCAACTGTGGGATGCTGATGAGGGTGGTATCAGTCTATGACATCACAAAAGTTGAAAATAAGTGATGCACCAATGACAATAAACATATGAATCGCCAATTTATTTTAATCGCGTACAATTACCTTCTTGAGCAGCATTGTAGCTCATAAGGAAAGAAAAGATTACATATCAGCAAACTCTAGGCATTACTAATACGTAATAATAAAATCAAATGAAGCTGCTGATTGTCACAAAACAACTGTAAGTGTACTAGTCCCACTAAGAATGTTATCTGTGGTGAGAGTTGCCTTACTATGTATGAGAAAGTTACCCACCCATTTCCCACATCACTAGGTGAGTACATTTTCATTTCAGTGTGTGATAAGTTGGAAATCTGAGTCGTTCAGGGATCAAGTCCAGATGGTTGAAGCAGTTAAGGAAACTGCTCATGAGGAGCGGAGCTGTAAATCCGGGTTCTAATCCTGGTGTGGCACAAATTTTTAACTTTCACAATTGCATTACCACAATACCGCATGCAGCTGGAAGTCCAAATTCCCATCCATCCCTTCCCTTTCTTTCCCAATTCACAATTCAAGCTACCCTCCGCCTGGCTTGCGGAGTATGGATGTAGATGCAGATGTAGATTTCATATACATCATCATGAACCCCATATAGCGATTAGTGTAACAAAACAGCTGCACAATAACATATGCTTGACAAAAGCTTACTCCTTCAGAATTCAAGTAATGTTTATGTACTGTATGCCACTAATTTAAAGTAGCATATTGTGTCATATTTATTTTCATTTACTGAAAGGGTTTTCATCTGGGCTGTGCTGGCCACTGTTCAGTACTCATCGGTAAACGTATGAAGTCGTCGTCACTTGAACTATTATAACCTATGTGCTCACTGTTGCATAGCTACATTTTTCTTTAGCACCAGTAAAAACACATTTAACTGTAACCAACCTTTAAGTATTTTATTAGAGAAACAGAAACATCCACATGATAATAGTCCTGAAGTTGTTCTTTTGAATGCTGCTCTTGTTTTCCTGCAGAACTGTAATCATTGGCTACTATAAAATTGTTATCTTTTTCATCTAGTTCTTGATCTGTATCACTGACCACTTCTACCATCCACTGACTAACAATTTCAGTAAACTTAGGGTCTTTAAAAAGACAAGTTGAATAATTTTGTTAATGTCATGACACACAGAACCAAGAGTCTGGGACAATTTGTCGATGAGAATCTTGTGAAATTAGTACAAACAAGTAGTGCTAAGTTGAAATCAGTTGTTTCTAATGTATTGTTTTATGTCTTAAATGAAGTACTTTTACGAGGGAAAACAGATTCAAATGCTTTTTTGATTATTTATTGCAGTTTAGAGAACAGTCTAGTGACAAGACATTGTGGAATTTTGAAAGTGCCCCTAAAATGCCACACATATTTTGGCATGATATAGTTCCACATAAACCTGTTTAAAAATCTGTGTTGGAACTAGGTGGTAGTTGTTCAAAAGCACAAAATGTTATCCATACGAAACTTTTAATGGCATGAAAACAATTAATTGAGGGAATAGTGTTTACGACGTGAAAACCTGTAGCCACCACTGACTGCAAGGCTGTTATAATAAATTAACAGTTTATGAGCACACACCATGGATTGAGAGGAAACCGAAGAGAAATGAGAGTTTAGGAAATGAGGGGCAGGAGATACGAGATTAGCAATAAATTTAAAATTAAGATTGGTAGCCAAGAAGTGAAAGAATACTGCTACCTCGGTAGCAAAATAGTGACTTCATGACGAACAAAACCATGAGCATATAAAAAGCAGATTAGCAAAGGTGTAGAAGGCACTTCTGTGGTGCTATTGAAGGATGTTCAAAATTATGTGGACTTGTAACATGAAATGAGGCAGTTCTACACAGATTCGCTGACAAAATGAATGTATGAAAAACACTGATTAGAAGAGGAGGACAGGACGGTAGCACATGTGATAGGATTTAGGGGAATAATTTCCATGGTAATAGAGGCAACTGAAGGGAGCAAGAATTGTAGTGAAAGACAAAGACGGGAATATGGTGCAAATGGCTCTGAGCACTATGGGACTTAAATTCTGAGGTCATCAGTCCCTTAGAACTACTTAAACCTAACTAACCTAAGGACATCACACACATCCATGCCCGAGACAGGATTCGAACCTGCAACTGTAGCGGTCTCGCGGTTCCAGACTGTAGCGCCTAGAACCGCTCGGCCACTCCAGCCGGCAAAGACTGGAATATATCCAACAAATAATTAAGAATATTTCTTGCAAATGCTACCCTGAGGTGAAGAGGTTGCTACAAGAGAGGAATTCATGATGGGACGTTTCAAACGAGGCAGAAGACTGATTGGAAAAAAAAGTGAAAGCAAACTAAAGCCTGATGGAAGGGGTAGGGTGCACTTCTTTGGAAAAATGTTCTCATATTGGCCCCAAAAGTAATGGAATATAATCAGATTAACACAGGCAATGCAAATGGAAATTGCTTAGGACACGAAAGACAAAAAGTAATGGACAAGTTCTGCTATTTTGGCACCAAAATAACTGATGGGTGCCAGTGGAGAGAGGAAATTAAAAGCTGACTGGCAACAGCAAGTAAAGCATTTCTGAAAAAGAGAAATTTGTTAACATTACTTATAAACTTAAGTGACTATTTATTTGGAGTGTTGCATTATATGGAAATGAAATGTGGATGATAGACAATTCAAGAAAGAAGAGAAAAGAAGCTTTTGAAATGTGGAGATCCAGCAGAATTATGAAGATTATAAGGTTAGGTCATATAACTAAAGAAGATGGACTGCCTCAAACTGGGGAAAGTAGAAATATCCTGATACATCAAAGAATTATCAGTTTGGTGGTTGAGGGGTGTGTAACGGGTAAAAATTGTAATGACAGTCAAAGGGACGAGTACTGTAAACAGGTTTAAATATGTATGTAGTTTGCAGTAACTATATAAATGAAGAGACCTGCACAAGATAGACTATTGTGGAGAGTTACATCAAATCAGTCTTTAGTCACAACAAGTGGGAAGGAACTTGGGTATATCCTTTTCAAAGTTACTAACAGGACACCATATTTAATGTTTTCCTCACTCATAATTTAGTTTTATGCCTGTGGTAAGATTTACTAGTGCAATTTTCTGTTTTCTGTTGTTGTGGTAGAAGTCCACCCAAGCAAGGAGTGGCTGTAATACCATAACGTTTTAAGTTCTATAGTTCTATGACCTGAAGTACCTAAGGCTGTCTCAATTAGTTCTATGTGAATCTACAGAGAAGAAACTTATGAAATAGAAGACTTGTCATCAGATTTTTGGAAAATCGTTATCATCACATAGGCACTGAATAGAATAATGTACCTACAGGAGATTATAAAGAATATAAAGAACGGATGAAGAGTACTGTAGACCTGTTTCATTTCAGGAAAGGTTAAGATACTAGAGAACTTATTCTGGCTTGAAGTAAATAAAAGACAAATCAGCACAACAGTAATTTGTACAATCAAGCAGAAATAATAATAGTAAAAAATCAAGAATGACAAATATGTATTAAAATAGGTGCACCGGAGTGTTGCAGTTTATCACCATGGTTAGTCAACTTAGGAAATTGAAAGAAAATTTTGCAAGAAGGC
The DNA here is from genome assembly GCF_023864345.2 of Schistocerca serialis cubense. NCBI lineage: Eukaryota > Metazoa > Arthropoda > Insecta > Orthoptera > Acrididae > Schistocerca > Schistocerca serialis. The sequence goes on along the minus strand of NC_064639.1, from coordinate 545,982,733 downwards.
CAAATGGGTAAGGGGCACAGCAACAAATGTTAAAATTTAACCAAAATAGCGGAAGACAGAGTTGTTAACAGAAGGTCAGCATGCTTAGCATAAAATGTGGACAAAGGATAAAGAAAACAAGAACAGGTACAATAGAAAGGGGTTCAAAATGGCTCTGAGCACTATGGGACTCAACTGCTGAGGTCATTAGTCCCCTAGAACTTAGAACTAGTTAAACCTAACTAACCTAAGGACATCACACACATCCATGCCCGAGGCAGGATTCGAACCTGCGACCGTAGCGGTCTCGCGGTTCCAGACTGCAGCGCCAGAACCCCGCGGCCACTTCGGCCGGCAATAGAAAGGGGACTTGCAACATTTTTAAATTCTAACTTGGAGAAGACAGAGATGTAAATCAGGTCCCTTGTTTTGAAAACTTGATTACACAGCAGAGTGATACAAATATCTGTGAAAACTTGATTACACAGGATCGTGTTACAAATAGCATCTATGTAGTTGAACCCTGCAGACAAAGAATGTAAAAATGTGCTCCATTGGTATCAAAACATAACAGAAACAGAAAATTCTGAGAGTATCAATCCAATATACAGTAATATATAGAAATGAAATGAACAGTAAAGAGAAACAGCAGTAATTATTTAAAATGTGGTGCTGCGAGAGCTACTACAAACATTTTGTCATATTAAACTAGTAAATAATATAAAATAATTTTGATCACTGTATTTTCTTACACATACCCCAATAACAGGGTAATTTTTACTTGCAAAATACGAGGTACAAGATTTTATTTATTTTTTATCTTGTGTATCCAGTTGACAGTATGTTGATTCCAAGTTTTCAACCTCCAAAACCCTCGGGACAACCTTTTGTGACCAATAAACAAAGAAATTTTGGCACTTTTTTCAGGTTTTTGCCTATTACTCGGAAACTATGCACCCTACTGAAAATGTTGTTATTTCCAAAATGAAAGAGCATTAAATTTTCTGTCAAATGACCTATCTAAATGTCAGAATTGGTGCAGTTGTTTCACCATTATCAGTTTTCGAAGTTCATTCATTTTTACCAACTTGGCTAAAGTGTCGACTCCAATGCCTGTATATAAAAAATGACTACTCCAAATAAAAAGGGTCAAGTTATCGAAGTTGTAGACCATGAAATTTCAGGTCATAAAAGCATCTTGTTTTTCAGTTTTAGGCACTATTAAGTGTTCATACAGTTGAAAGTAAAAGTAATTCCATTTTTTTCCCTTTAAGTCAAAGTTATTCAATGAAATGAAATTTCCAGTTGTGGTGGTTCCATCTACTTTTAATTATGCGTTTGTTATCCTCAGTGTTGACATACTGCTTTGCTAAACTGGCTGAAAAATGGGGTTTGTGGATTCCGACACTGACTACTTTAAATGATGTAGCCGACAGATGCACAGCTAAGTTTTTCAGTACTTTAATTTCACTGTTCACGCCCCCCCCCCCCCCCCCCCCCCCCCAGTACTACACAGCTATATGGCCAGTGCCCTATTGTTTAACTTGCGATAGGCCTCACTAATAGTTTGCAGGTGAAACTCCACATACTGCTACAATAGTTTCTTGTTGAACATCTACGAGCAGCAAAACATAACCACAAAGTTCACAGTTCTTGAAGAATAATCAGGTACATATGGAGCAGACACTGTCACTGTTTTTACACACAGACTAATTGTTTAACACTTGCTCCACAGTTAATTTGAAGCATTGTTGTTGTTCTAACCAGCACAGGTTACTCATCTGAAACTCGACCATGGACTGACTGTCTTGTGACCACAAATCGGCCCTTATATATCATCACAATAATCGGTACTGAAACTACACATTGTTCGAAGTTAAATTTACAGAAATTAAAACTTAACTCACTCAATTAACTAAATATATCGAAAAATTGGTTCTTTTTAACATTTTCTCCTATTACAGGGGTTAAGCCAAATTATTTGTTTAAATCACGAAATTAACAAATATATAGTTATGCAAACAATACTTTTGACAAAGCTGTTAATTACTTGGGAATTAATGAGCACATATGTGTCCTCTGTGTATATCTTTTTAATTTTCTTCATTCATATGTATTTTATACATTTTTACTCATGCCTTAATTGGTAAGAGTGGGTTGCTACAATGAAAACCAAGTACACAGTTATGGCCAATATGTATTTATGTATAAGTAATATAAAATTTGTACAAATGAACAAATAAAAGGGCAAGACAACATAAGAAAAATAATTTAAATATCAGAGCTTAACATTTTATGAATTTTCAATTCCATCGAGGTTGTTTGGGAGACTGCAGCAAGTCCCGGTTCAGCATCCGCTCTGCAGGATCCATAGGACACTTTCGACAACTTCCTCATCCTGGAACGTACCTTCTATGTCTTCCTCATCCTTGTCGAGCCAAATTTCTGGAGCGTTCTTGCAAGATAAGCAGCAACAGTGTTTGTGTATCGAAGAGCAGTTCATTCCAGATTTGCGATATCCACATCCTGCTGTGTGTCCTGTTTTGCATGCACAGGAAACCATCTTCAGTAGCATGCATGGTGCCGCATCTTTTGTCATTGTCACAGGAAACAAGCCTGGTAACTTTATCTTCCAGCCCCACTGGCATGGATCAGTTTTCTTCCCCAGCCAACATAGCACTTGATGGTAGGGTCACAATGAGTGCCACCTTAATGTGTCCGATGTTGGCAGTAGCCTTTCATCTGTGAAAGATTTTCTTTGGGCAGACTTTACTAAAAAAGCTTGTACCTGAGCTCATCCAAAGTTGTGCAGTTGGAATTCCCTTACAGTGGTAACATCAGCTGTTCTCCTGCTTGTGCATCAGCTGTTCTCCTGCCTGTGCTATTAAGTCTCGAGGAATTGAGGGTTTAACGAATTCAGCAGCTTTCACTCTGAGGTGTGACCGTTGCTCCATGGGTTTAGTAATTTCCCTTTTCCTTGGTCAAAAATTGGGATGTGGTACCACAGTCTGTGAAGGCATAGCTGAAAAGGGTAAATACAGGATCAAAATTGAAAGAATTACTGGAGTACCACAATCCTGCTGATTTACCTCGTCTCGGTTTATGAAAGTACAGGTTGTTGTTGTTGTTTCCTCGACCCATTAGGAGAACAAGAATGTCCTTGCTTATGACTGCCACACTGCCAGACTCAGCAACTTGGGAAATAGCTGTTTCAACAATTAATGACCAGCATCTTATTCTGCCTGTAGCACTTGAAAACCTCCGTCCTCAAATTGCCTCATGAGCATAAAAATCAAGCGCTTCTTGTTGCTTTTATTTGCGAGAAACTTCTCCTGTTTGACTGCAGAATTTGTATCTTCATTGAAAATGGTATCTGATGAAAAACCTGGTGTCTTTAAATGACGACATCTTTCAGACTACATTCCCCTTTGCGAAGCATCACTTGGGTAGACAAAAATTCAGAAGTAGAATGTCTTCTTTCCCAATCAATGCCCTTTTTAGACTCGACTGCTATGCAGGGAGAGACTGCCATGATTCCTCCCATGGAAAGGAAAGTATTTGCGTTGACAATAAGTCTTGATCCGAATTGTTTGTAGATGAATGTAATGAGCCCAATCAATAGTGAAGATAGAAATGACATGGCCTTGCTGCAGAAACCACTGCATGTGACAAAACACTTTTTTTTTATTCATCTAGAGTTCATTTTGACTTACAAAAAAACATTTTCAGTAGGATGCATAGTTTCAGAGTAATAGCTGAAAACCTGAAAAAAGTGCCAAATATATGCCTGTACGGCATGACTGTGTGCTCAGTGCAGCTGCCTCGAGTGGAATGAGCGTGCAGCTGCCTGTACAGCGGAAATTCCTACTGATAAGCGCCGCCAAACTGGGCGCGGCAGGAAGTCGCGCGCTGAGAGAGCGCAATGGCGGCCGGAAGCAGACCCTTTCCAGCGGATTGCGCTTAGTTAAAACTATAGCGCGATCCTCCGAGCTCTAGCGGCGGCCGAGCGAAACTCGTTCAAGGTCACCCGCCAATATGGCGGCGCACACAGCCATATAGAATACACGAAAAGCACTTTGCTAGCAAAAAAATACGGTAGAAGATTTTATTTTTTTATCTTGTATATACAGTTGAGAGTATACTGAATGCAAGTTTTCGACCTCCAAATCCCTTGGAACAACTTTTTGTGCAAAAAAACATGTGTGTGTGTCTATATATATATATATATATATATATAGAGAGAGAGAGAGAGAGAGAGAGAGAGAGTTATAATAGAGGGAAACATTCCACGTAGGAAAAATATATCTAAAAACAAAGATGATGTGACTTACCAAATGAAAGTGCTGGCAGGTCGACAGACACACAAACATACACACAAAATTCAAGCTTTCGCAACAAACTGTTGCCTCATCACGAAAGAGGGAAGGAGGGGATGATGAGGCAACAGTTTGTTGCGAAAGCTTGAATTTTGTGTGTATGTTTGTGTTTGTTTGTGTGTCTGTCGACCGGCCAGCACTTTCATTTGGTAAGTCACATCATCTTTGTTTTTTTTATATATATATATATATATATATATATATATATATATATATATATATATATATATATATATATATATATATATATATATATATAATGGAAGGAAACATTCCATGTGGGAAAAATTATATATAAAAACAAAGATGATGTGACAAATACCAACGGCAGCCCTCAGCCAAAGACACAAAACCCATAGGCCCTCATAGAAGTGGTGTCAGCATGGGGATCAGTTATGGATATCTACAATCCTGAGGGAGGGAGGGGGGAGGCACTATGTGTGAACTTCCAAGAATTCAGTGTTCCAGTCATTTCTCCAAAGCAGCAACAACAGCAGCATGGACATCAGCCGACAATACGGGGATGTTAAATGCTGGAATTCAGGTTGTCTGCTCAAATTTGACTTAAATACAAAAAGCAGTTATGGATGTATAAAACTTTTTCCTGTATTTGAGTGATTTTGTTGGCATACATTATGCCGAGTAACATGGCCAATCTCTGAGCTGTTATAAGAATTTTGTGAAATAAGATACAGTAGCTAAAAAAAGACAGAAATTAATGCAGCCTTTCACGTGACTTAGCGAGCGATAGCTCACGCAGTGCTGGCCCATTAAGAATTTATCATTATTGACATCAGTACCAGTATTTAGCAGAAAACCCGAGAAAAGCATAAAAGTATTCTTTCGGAAACTTGAAGGAGCTGCCTTGGTTGGTTTGTGGGCTAATTCAGATAGGTTAGCAGTTAATAAATAAGACTTCAGGGAGCTGCACAGGATTTCATTAGCACAGAGCCCACTTGTGTAAGCAGAAGTGTACAATGAGTTCAAACTTACAGTTGTTCAAAGATTCAAATGCAAGAATGCTACCAGATTCTACAGAGAGCAAGTTCACAGTCTGACGATGCAACAAGATAAATGTATTGAGCAATTTGCCAACAGAATTCGAAACATTGGACACTCAAACATACGAGTTGATAGAAGACAAGGATGAGAATTGCATTCAGCTGTTTGAACCTGATCTGAGAGCTTTGGACACATTCATCCATGGATTGTATGGAGAGAAGAAAGCAAAGCAGTCAGATTGGCATGAAGTAAGACCTTTCAGGACGCAGTAGATGCAGCTGTTGGCTTTGTGAAAGCATTCAGATGGCCAAATGATGTGTGAAAAGAAGAGTGCTGTATGTTCAATAAAAGTGTAGAAGAATGTAACAGATGTAAGAAGAAGCCTGGTCACCAGCGAAAAGACTGTAAGGACAAACAAATTTGTTGCAACTGTGGGGTACAGTGACATGTATCAAGGGCTTGCTACAATAAAAGAAAAGGTAGTGTGAGCAACAACCTGGCAGATTATTAACTGAATGCAGGGATGTAAGTGCCACCGCACCATCTGTTGCATGCTGCATCCTGTTAGATCCACCAGAAATGAGATCGAAAACAATTTTTGTGATTAATGCTGTATATCATGGATGACAAATCAAGCTATGTATTGCAACAGGAGCACAAATCTAACATGGTGTGACATTGATAAAATATACAGTTATAATGCACAGATTAAATGGCAAGAGGTTATGTAACCATGGAGGGGTTGATGTAGAATTATGTTTAAGACAAGAAAAATACACAGCGAGGATGTAAGAAGTTTCAAACAATGAAATGAAATGATCATATGGCATTTATTGGCCGGGATATCTCCTCTCGGGGTTCAGCCGCCATATTACAAGCCTTTTTAGTTGATGCCACTTCAGCGACTTGTGTGTCATTGATGATGAAAGACACCAAACACCCAGTCCCCTGCCAGGAATCAAACACAGGCCCCCTTGTGTGGTAGGCGGTAACACTGCCGCTGTACTACAGAGGCGGACTTCAAACAATGAAACTCGCTATGATGGTGTACTTGGATTTGATTTCTTGTCCACTACCGGGGCAGCTATATTTGTTGCATATAAAAAGATCTGACTAGGCCTAGTAACTATGACATAGGAAATCATTCTCCAGATTGTACTTAAAGGAGCAGCAACACTGACATTGTGAGATTGGTCAACCCAGATGATGCACCAGTTCAAACCGACCATGTCAATGTGCAAATTGACCAGCTTCAGCAAATTCCCCATGGAGCAGGAAAAACAATCAACCTCAAAGTCAAGGTACATCAATGTAAAGGAGATATGTTACTGGCTGAATGGTCAGGTAAATGTGTGTTATTGGACAAGATGTACTGTCTTGTTGCCAGAAGTGTAGGTGTTGCTACAATGGTGAGACAGAATGTAGCTAGAGACCCAGTAACAATAACGAACATTTTCAATGAAGACACTGTATTGCCATGAGGAACAAAGGTTGCTGGAGTTTTGATTATACATAAAAGTTGTCACACATATTCCAAATGAGGTATCAAATGTTGCAGTCACGAAGACGATCTTGTAGAATAATGAAAAATTGCAACAAAGAGTCAAAGCTAATAATGAACTGAAGAACAAGATTTGGCAGAAGATAGAACATTTGACAGTTGAGAGCAGAAGATTTTAGTGCCTTTTTGTTGGAATACGTGGATGTTTTCTGAGAACATTCAAATTTACATGTCACTCATTTGGTTCAGCATAGTATGCATACTGGAAAAGCAGTACCAATCACTCAGCATCATTAATGAATACCATGAATGCAGTAACCACATTAGACATTTACTCATTATTAAACATGGTATAAACTCTGGGTTTCTTGTGCAGATGAAATTTTTTGGTTATCTTGACGTATATCTTGAAGACGTAATAATGTTGACGAAAACAAGAAGCAACATACCGAATGACTTCAAGCAGTTTTTGAGCATATAAGAAGTGCTAATCAATAGATAAATGTCATTTTACACAAAGTCAAGTGAACACTAGACATGTTATAAGGAGCAAAGGTGTCCATTCTGACCCAAAATTAACCGAAGCTGTCAAGAGCTTCCCTAAACCGCAGGATTTGAAGTAACTACTATCATTCATGGGATTAGTAAATTTATTTAGAAATTTAATAGCCAATTATGCAAATATAGTTTGTCCAATGATGATGCTACTGAGAAAAGGAACCACATTTAATTGGTCGACAGAATGCAAATGAATGGAGGAACTTAAAACTGCCCTAACCACAGCTCCAATGTCAGCTTATCCAGATTTCAGCAGGCCCTTCATTCTTTTGACATATGCTTTGAATTTTACTGTTGGTGCTATTTTGTATCAAGAAACTGACAGCCATGAACACCCAATACCATTTGCCCCCAAACAATTATGCAAAGCAGAATGTAATTATACTACAACAGAAAAGGAACTTTGTGTTTTGGTTTTTGCATAACACATAACAGATGTTTTCTGACAGGACAAGAATTTAACTTGATTACTGACCATGTTGTACTTAAATGTTTACTGACCTAAAAGGACCAATGTCCCAGATTAACAAGGTGGCTCTGAAACTAAGTGAGTTCAAGTCTAAAGTTATTCACTGACCTGGTTAATTACGTGTGCATACTGACACGATGAGCCGAACAGTTTGTATCCGTGTTACAATAAGTAACGAGGAAAAGTTAAAAGCAGCTCAAGAGGAAGATCCGCACTGCAAAATATGGAAAAATGATCAGTGTTTTATTGAAGAAGATGGATATCTGTTCAAAATCAATAGTAAAGGAAACCATCAAGTAACTCTGGAAGGCATAAGAAAACAAATCATGACAGAGCAGCGTGATTCTTCATAATAAGGACACTGCAGTGAAAGAGCAATGGACATTGAAATAGCTTAGACATTTTGGTGGCCATGCCATAAAGCTGACTTTCTGAGTTTGTTTCACAATGTGATTCCTGTAATAGAGGGAATAATTTGGAAAAATCTAAGGCACCATTAGAAGAGCTGACAGAAAATATTAAACCATTCAAAATGTAGGAATTGCTGTTGTTGGACCTTTACATATGACTAACAATGGGAATAAATACATACTGACCACATTATATAATTCCTCCAGATATCTTCTCATGATACCAATACCTGATCAAAGCACCGAGACAGTGGCTAAAGTTTTTGTCAAGGAGTGGGTTCCAAGTTTGGATAACCATGTAGCATAATCATTGACCAAGGAATGAATTTCAGGAGTGAAGTGTTTAAGTAGACTTGCAAGTTACTGAAAATAGTGCAGCTAAGAACTACATCAGGACAACGTGAAGGAAATGGAAGCACCAAGTGAATCCACATAAGAATCATTATGATGGTTAATCACTATGTAAGCAGCAAGCATTCTAACTGAGACATCTTTCTGGCTTACAATGCAAAAATGCACTTGTCAACTGGCCTAAGTCTAAGAAATTGTAAATGGAAGAAGGATACATTCGCCCTTGGACTTTGCCCGACTGAATTCTGGAATCATAACACTTAAAGGAATTAGCACGCAAGCTAACAAGGGAGTGAAACGACAGAATCATCAATCTTTTCTGCAGCAAGCCGTTGCATCACTGGCCGCCTGTACAGAGCAGAGCTTTTTCAACTCGTGGGGTTTCAATTTGGAATGTATGTCTTTTTTTGGCTCACATTAGAATCCCATTAAGTCCGTCTTACTTGGTGTTGCGATGTCAGACACAGTTATGTCAGGTCGGCGTAGTGAGCATGGAAATACAGTGGTAAAAGTTAATAATTTGGTATTCACATATTTCTGTACTTCACAAACCAAATGTTTACATAATTCTGACAAATAGCATAGGAGGTCCTCAGCTGAGGATACAAAACCTGTAACCCCTTATAATTATGTAGAGTCCACCTATCAGTGATACCTAACAAGATTTCAGTTACATTGTATTTCTTACATTTTACAAGCATAACATTTTGTGCTCTGCCCCTGTTTCCTGGCCCATTCAAACCTAGCTTCCATGTTTCCTTTCAAATACAAATGTTATAAGTATTCTGATTTTAGCTTATTACCTTTAGTAGCTCTGAACATCTGCAATTGAAATCAAAATTCTCTTCAGACCATGTGGATAGAAACAGGATGGACTTTGTCACTGATGCACTCTTGCTTATGCTCGAATCCAAGTATTTTAACAAATATTAATTTTTGCTAAAGGAATACAAAGCATTTCTTCTTTGACCGACCTCGTTTACTCTCTCTCAATGCATAATCACTTCTTCCAGTTCAGTACTGTACAATACAGAAAACATGACATGGATATATGTCTCAAGTTCTGACATGAAACAAATGACTTCAATATTTCAATTGATTTCTTTTATTTTGCACAATGTCAAGCTATATTGTTATTACATGTGCTCTTACTCAGTTGTGCACCATGCTGCTCCAGTTTGGGGTGCTCAACCGGGAAGATACAAATTACATACAGGCATTGCAAGTCGTGGTCATATTACAATCACTGTCCCACCTTGTAGACGTGCAGTGTCCAACTGTCCATGTGTCACATGCAAAACAGATACTGTAAACCTCCAACCAGCTTTTTATTTTCGACTCTAAACTATTGAATGGTTTCAAAACTGCTACTATCATTTGTCGACTATGAAGATGTATAGTTACATACCACTCTGCCAGAGGGGTATGTAGCACCAAAGGTTATTACTAACAAAGAGATATTCATGGAATGAAGATGACAATATGTACACACCCTAAAGAAGAGCATGTTGGAATAAATGACATTCATATTTTATAATCTAAAGCCTTGTTTTCCTGGTTATGTGATTGGCTGTGTCAGTTCTATAGTACACTTCACAAATCACATGTTACTGTTGACAACTTGTGATCGTTATAATCCTACAGTTCCTTATATTAAAATTTTAAACAATTTACCTAAGCTTGTTTTGTACTTTCAAACCTTAAAACAAACCTAGAACCTTAAAACATCTTATTTTGAAAAATTTCTATATATTCTGGGTGGTATAACAAAATACTACTAACAAATAAGAAATCTATGGTAAAATGGCATTAAGTACACATAAAGATGTATACCAAATGGAACAATAGGCAAGGTTAATCTTTAGTCAAAGGAAGAAGCAAACATTTTAGAAAGTACTCAGTATGTGAGTTCAGTGTTCACATGGATCTGCTTTCTTTGTTATAATGAAATGTATCCTAGTGAAGTCATTATAATGATGATTTTTCTTGTTTACAGGGGTCTCCATTACTGAAGAGGGTAACAATTATTCTTAAATGTAATGTTGTGGTTAGTCTATTGACACTGCTTGTATTCAGGACGAGTACCACACAAGTACATACATTCTGAAAGCTCATGATCGAATATTTCTCTCTATGTATGTATGACTTCTTGAAACTTTCACTTTGTCTGGTTGTATTTGGTTATAATTTGTTTTCCTACTTGTTTGAAGCAGCACATATTTGTGCCAATAGCTATTTTGTTTAGATTTGTGGAATATTTACATCTGGATACTCAACAAATAATGTCACCTGATTAAATAACTGTTTCATCTACTTGTTTATGAATATAATACAATATGTTATAAGCTTTGTTCCATATTTACATTATCATTCATGTGGTTGACAGCTATTTCTACTTCTTAACAAATATGGTGGTATCACTGAGGTATATACAACACTATTAAACCACAAAAAATCATTTCAACTGTTTGCATATTGATGGTAGGCAATGAAAACCTCGTAACTCCATCTGCCTGTGAAAATCTCTTAATTTCAATAACCAGTATTTCCATTATCAAAGAGAGACTTGAAAGTACATCGATTTCTATAATCTGTCAATAGCTAAACTTCTACAATATAGTTACACAAGTAGCCACTTTATCTGTATCACTATATTTAATTTTTTAAGAAACTGTTTTTACTTCTCCTGCAAAATTTTAAGAAAATGGAGTTATGAGGTTTTCATTGTCTATGATTGATATGAAAAAAATGATATAGTTGTAGTTATGTGAACCATTAAAATAGTGGGATACAAGTCGAAGATATGTAATTTAGTTATTTATCACAGCACCATGAGAGAATTATGTTTTTAAGCAACAGTTTTGTCCTTTCTTCTTCATGTTGTATATCTTTGATATTTTCTTGAATATAAAATTTCCCATCATACTTCAACAGCATTTTGCAGTCATCCACATTGTTGAGGATTTCTTCTGCTTTATTCACCAAGGTATTAAGGTGCTTTCTGTCCAGGAGATTCACCTTGATGGACATCAGTACCTTCAAACAAGAAAACATATATATATGTTAGACTTCAATTACATGTACCAAAGAGTTATGAGGAATGTACATCAACTTGGAACAAGTTTAACTGCAAACAAAACATACCAAACTCAACAACAGAATTTAAATGAATTAATGAGTCTTTCCACACTAACATTAAGGCTCGTTTCACACTGCGACACTTGTGACGGTCACCGGTGACAGTGGCGAACACTCCTGGGTCACTGGTGTCCCACACTGCAGCTGTTGCCAACTGATTAGTTGGTGAAATGGACTCTAGCGAGGAGGAACTGTTGTTAGTACTTGTAATGAGGAGGAGGAGGAGGAGAATGAAGACAAAACGTTCATTACACATACATCCACTGCTACGTGATCGCCTGGAGAAAGGATTGTATTACACCCTTTATGACGACCTGAGACAATCTGAGAAGAAGTTTTTTCAGTATTTTCGAATGTCAAAAACTTCATTTGATGAACTACTAGAAAATGTGAAAGAAGCAATCACAGGAAAAGACACTATACTAAGGAAGGCTATCCCACCAGAGGAAAAACTTGCTCTTACATTAAGGTAGGCACTGTAGTATTATTTTATTTTATTGAAAGCACATTTTACAGATTTTAACTGGTATTAATATACATTACAAAATATTGTAAAACTTTCACTGATAGTTTTAAGTTCGTTGTTTCTCTGCCTGTGCTGTTGAAAAGTATATTAAGGACTCGTCACTATACTCGGAGGCCGCTGGCGAGCACACAGCCGGTAACTGATCGGACAACCTCGACTGTCCTCCAGTGTAGCCTTGAACTGTTCCATGATATGCACGGTCGTGATGCGGATCCCCCGTAGCGTAACTTGGTACCGGTGCAAGACGAAGAGGAAGCAGAAGCGCTGTAATATTGTTGGGCATTAATAATGACATTCATCAAATCTGATTTCACTTTCAATCTTGCATGACTGGGTAATTTTTTTAATTCAGGTACTAAAGACTGCATAAACAAGCTATCTTCGTCGGCTTGCTGTGATGAATTGTCTTTTCTGGCGTACTTTTCCTTCAAAATGTTATATAGGATATCTTCTTCTTCAAGACTCTTCTTTTCACGTGGCCTTTTTTGCCGTCGCTCAGCAGTTTTTTCACGTACCTCCTGCTCTAAATTATCTCCTTCATCAAACTCATTTCTGTCTTCATCATCATCATCATCATTGTCAATACTAGAAGTAGTGTTCTTACAGTCAGTTGTTAGGAATCCCAGCTGATCGAAGTACATACACTTCTTCCTACCAGTTGCTGCAGAACCACTCTTTTCTGTTTTTTGCCTTAATAACTCTCTGGTATAACTGGCCCTTAAGCTCTTCCATTTCCTTTGAAGGATTGTCCCTGCAACAAACAAAAACCACCATAGTATTGTAATATCTAATATATAAAAATGAATGTTTGTTTGGTTTTGTTCGTATTTTATGCGCAGCCGTACCGTTCATCCGATTGCGATGAAACTTTGTCACTTGCGTGAAAGTTATAGGCATAGTACAATTATTAACATTTATTAAAATTATAGTTGCCGGGTGTTTCAGCTGGTTATCTATAATGTCTACATGTGCGTGCGTGTGTATGCTTGTGTGTAACCTGCATAATTTTGAGTTTTGCTCCATATGCTTTATCTTTTTTTTTACAGGTACTTGGGGGCCGGATCATCCATGATGGACTTACATTTTCAGTACAGAATTGAAGTATCAACTATCTCGTATATTATACGAGACGTTTGCTCTGCCATATGGCGTAAAATGAAGTCAAAATGTTTTCCCGACCTCTCGAAAGATCTATGGCTTACCTCAGCTGAAGGATTCCATAAGAGGGCCAACTTTCCTCATTGTGTGGGTGCAGTGGACGGGAAGCGCATCAGAATTGTAAAACCCACTTCCAGTGGTTCACTCTACTATCATTATAAGAACTATTTTTCCATTCTGTTGTTAGCTGTTTGTGATTCGACGTACAAATTCTTATTTATAGACGTTGGAGCATGTGGGAAATCGTCCGACTCAACTGTGTTTCGTAATACAGTGTTAAATAATAAACTACAAGATGGTACGCTAGATTTACCTGCACCAAAACAACTGTCATTATCGTTTGAAAGACCGATGCCATTCATGTTAGTAGGAGATGAAGGTTTCGGATTGTCAAAATTCATTTTACGCCCTTATGGTGGAAAGTATTTAGACAATAAAAAACATGTGGTCAACTATAGACTGTGCAGAGCTAGAAGGTAAATCGAGTGTACTTTTGGAATTCTTGCAAACAAGTGGCGCATTTTCTATCGACCACTGGATGTTAAATTAGATTTGGCAGAGTCTATTGTGAAGACATGTTGCCTCCTCCATAACTTTGTGCGTGATCGTGATGGAATACAGTTTGAGGATACGTTAACTACTCAGGGATTGCAGGACATGTCACCATGCTTGGTCCGTGGAGGAAATATTGCGAACGGTATCAAAGAAGATTTCGCAAACTACTTCATGAGCCCTGAAGGCGTAGTGCCATGGCAGCTGCAAAAAATCTAAGTGCTAGAAATGTTATGTGAACATTAATGTCGTTAAGCCTAAATGTTCATTGGAATGGTATTTGAAATGTGCAGTGTTCAATTATTACCATGTTGACTGTAACAAACCATACTGTTGTGTTTACTGAACTGATTAAAACTTGCAATTAAAATTATAATTACAATGCACTTTTTTGTTTTGCAGTTGTGTGTACCTAATTGAACAGAACCCAAGCACGAGCACTGTTCTCATTCGGGTGGCAAAACTTTTAAGTCAATAGTATTATGGTAAATAAATAAAATTCATTATTATAGTAACAACATATGCGTAAATCATTGTTGTTTTGAATAATATTTTAACTATATTTTTCGGACCATAAGGCTGAGCGCCTTATTAGACTACGAAAAGACGTACCCTTAATTTTGTTATGAAAATGTTGAAATAAAACTATTTATTTTATTTTACTTTCATTCGCCCTGTAGGGGTGAGTACACGGTTTCTGCGCTCATCCATTTTGTCCATTCTTCTTGCATTGAGACTGCATAACAGTACACTTGCTATTGGTAATGCAAAAGAAAAGGGGTGAGGGATAGCATTCTCCTTGTAGGTTATTAACCTCCTAGCCTCATACAGGAGTAGAAAATATATTTCGCTATTCTTGTGGTCCGAAAAATACGGTATTAAAGTGAAAAAAGAATATAGAACTTACCAATTTTGTTTCTTTCATCTATGCTCTTTTCATCGAAATCAGGCACAAACTTCGTAATAATTTCTTGCCACACTTTCATTTTCATGACTTTGTTACTGTAGTCATCGCTTTTCATATCCCAAATAACGGGACGACTTTCCACTTCACTTATAAAATCTTCTGTGTTGATGAACTCTAAACTCATGGCTGCACTGTGTGGAGAACCACTGGGCTCAGCAACGGCTGCCTGTCTGTTGGCAACTCTGCACTGCTGTGTCTGTGATCGGTGTCCCAGTGTGAACACTCCAATACAAGCTAATGCATGTCCGGCGGTGACCGCAGCGAACACAGTGTCGGTGTCCATCACATGTGGCGAGGGTGAGACACTGCTGGGTCACCGTGACTCAGTGACTCAGTGCAGTGCCCCAGCGTGAATGCTCCAATTCAATGTATCTCTATCAGTGACCGTCACCGGTGACCGTCACAAGTGTCCCAGTGTGAAACGAGCCTTAGATCATCAAATGAAGTTTACACTATTTTTAGTACACACGCATTAAAAAATGAGAAAAACAGAGAAGGAGCAAGCAGAAATTTGTT
Organism: Schistocerca serialis cubense; assembly: GCF_023864345.2. Classification (NCBI taxonomy): domain Eukaryota; kingdom Metazoa; phylum Arthropoda; class Insecta; order Orthoptera; family Acrididae; genus Schistocerca; species Schistocerca serialis. Next base: position 545,967,230 of record NC_064639.1, on the reverse strand, counting down.
GACCAAATGTGTCAACCTAGATCATATTCTATTGAAAGCCACGGTAATGCCACTTGGAGACTGTAAAGCACAAATTGGCAAAGAACATCATCACAGACCCTTAGTAAGAAAATTCCTTGCACATAAAACAACCAATGCAAATCGAGAAAAATGTGTACATCTGTGCAGACAGCATAATGTAGCACTAAAATCTACATTATTCAAAGAAGTCCTAGAAAACAAATCACATGGGTATCACCAAATCCAATATGCGGAGAGAAACAACTTGATCATGTTGCTACAAGTGGACAATCTGCAATGGAAGTACTCAATGCAAAAGTAGCTAAGAATGTTGGTTTGGATTCAGATCACAATCTATTGTTAGATTCAATAAAGTACATCATCAACCCAAAATACTTCATACACAGAAGTTGCCTAGACAAAATTATTTCAAAATGCTTTTGGTTAAAAGAACACATAAATGTTTTCTACAAGAAGACATTATTGATATTATTATTCAGACTGCAGCAGAAACTATTCCTCTTTTAAAAAAATGGAATTGTCGAATGACGATAATGATGAGTTAATTATAAGGAGACGATGAGCTTGGAATATCTGGAACACAAATAAAAATGATAACAGCGAAAATTTGATATAAGCCAGGACACTTACTTCAAAAGGTCTCAAAAAGATCAGACTACAAAATACAAAAATCTACTTAAGTCAACTGACTAATACAAAGTTTACAATTTATAGACCCAAAACCACAGAAGAGTGCATATAATAGCACTGAGCAGTGCAGAATACTTGAAAGAATAATGCAATTAAAGGCTATTCACAATCCTGACAGCTTGTCAGATGGTGCAAAGCCAACTGAAATATTAATTGGACACCACAATGGTAATAAAACTGTTACTTTTATTCCATAATAATGCAAGTACATGGAGCAGCAGGCATTTGAAACAAAAGTAGTAAGTGGTACAAAGATACCCTGACTGATAAGAAGTTGCATCAACTGACTGTAGGTGAGAGGTTGCCTTTCCCTTAGTTTTTGTTATTTTTAAGTTGTTCCATGATTTCTCTGATTTCTTCTATTGTTGGTGGCTTCGAGTCTGGTTGTATTTCGATCATGTTATCAAAATTAAATTCTTTTTTTTTTTTTTTTTCTGGTGGATCATAATTATGTAGTTCTCTAAAGTGTAAGCTTATGTCAACCATGCTGCACTTTTATAAGGAACTGCGACTATTTATGTAGTGTTGGCAGAAGAGCCAACACTGTTTTTCTAGAGGAGGCCGAAATGCACGCGTTTAATTACACGCTGACTGGCGTTAGGTCTGGAACAGGTCAGAGAAATAAGACTAGGAAAACAGGAGGTAACTGGTAGAATACCTAACTTTAATTCACAATTGTAGAACATCTCTCATTACGGTACATGCTTCATAATATTAATTATCAATTGAATACGGCGCCTTGCTAGGTCGTAGCAAATGTAGCTGAAGGCTTTGCTAACTATCGTCTCGGCAAATGAGAGCGTGTTTGTCAGTGAACCATTGCTATGAACGTCGGCTGTACAACTGGGGCGAGTGCCAGGACGTCTCTCTAGACCTGCCGTGTGGTGGCGCTCGGTCTGCAATTACTGACAGTGGCGACACGCGGGTCCGGCGTGTACTAATGGACCGCAGCCGATTTAAAGACTACCACCTAGCAAGTGTGGTGTCTGGTGGTGACACCACAATTTATATGAAAATAACAAATAAAACAATTATCTGTGTCAGTCACTCTTTTTATTTCATACTAAGATGTGTTTCAATAGTTTACACTCTCATCTTCACATGGAACAATGATAATATGTTACATTTTTGCTTGTTGGATGCAGACAGTTGTTTCTTGAGGTTTCATTTTGCTACAAAAACGTATAACAGGCACTTATTAGCAAAATATGATTATCAATTTTAAATGGTGATAGTGGGGATCATAGCTAACATATTCATTAACCACTCTGAGCAAAAATTATTCAATAGCAACATCCCATGTATACAAGACATTAACTTTTACAAAAGATATGCGGATGAAATATTACTAATAAGAGAGAGGGAAAACAAACAAGTGTTGAGACCGTAATTCAAGGATTCAACAGCACACGCAAAAACATTCAGTTCACGTGTGAATATGAAAATCAGAACTCTGTAAACTTTTTGGATCTCACCCACAAGAAAAAACAGTGAACACATGCTTATTATTTACAGAAAATCCACAACTACAAATGTAAATATCCATGCTTCTTCATCATGCCACCTGCACACACACACACACACACACACACACACACACACACACACACACACACACTAACTAGCACTTATCGACCCATGTTGCACAGAGCACACAAAATTCCATTAAGCAAAGAAATGCTCCAAAATGAAACTGAGGTGATCAGACAGATAGCAGCAGCAAATGATTTTCAATCTGCTTAGAAAAATTGTCTAAGAAAGTTAAGAAAGGTATATCTAAAAACAAAGATGATGTGACTTACCAAATGAAAGTGCTGGCAGGTCGACAGACACACAAACAAACACAAACACACACACAAAATTCAAGCTTTCGCAACAAACTGTTGCCTCATTAGGAAAGAAGGAAGGAGAGGGAAAGATGAAAGGATGTGGGTTTTAAGGGAGAGGGTAAGGAGTCATTCCAATCCCGGGAGCGGAAAGACTTACCTTAGGGGGAAAAAAGGACGAGTATACACTCGCACACACACACATATCCATCCACACATATACAGACACAAGCAGACAAGAAAGGAATAGATGGAAACATAAATAAGAACAACAAGCAGACAGGCAACAGGACAGTACGTCTTACCTACTTTGGAACTGTTTCACAAAAAATTGCTAATGTATTTCATCATACAATGTAAGAGTTGTTTTCTCAACCAACAATAAATTTGGTAATAGACTGCCACACAATTTAAAACCAGTAAAGATAAATTCTCTAACTCTGGTGTATACAAGATAAAATGCATTCAATGCCTCGTACTATATGTCGGTCAGACTGGACAAAGCTTCTGAATTGGATTCAAAGATGCATTCAAATACAACAATACAAGATGCATTCAAATACAACACACCCAATAAATCTGCCATAGCTACACGCATTCAGGACACAAGATTTTCCTTTCATAACATAAAGGACAATCTAGTAATACGTCAGAAAATAAACAGAGGCCACCAACTCAATCTTTATGAAGAACTAGAAATTTCCATTCACAGTAGAATGTATTACTAACTCAAGGTATTTGCCCAGACACGTTAAAATATGCCATTGTCAAGCTTCTCTACAAAAAAGGGAACACTACAGATGTTAATAATTACTGGCCAGTATCCTTGCTTACAGCATTTTCAAAAATCACCAAGAAAGTAATGTACTCAAGAGTGGTTAGCTGTCTCAACAGTAATGTGTTACTTATTAAATCACAGTTCGAATTTCAAAAATGCTGTTCCACTGAGACAGCAATATGCAATTTCACTGCCCACATAACAGAGTCTTTAAATAGTAAAATGTCACCAATAGGAATTTTCTGTGACTTATGCAAAGCACTTAACTGTGTGAACCATGACATTATGTTACAGAAATTACAATTCTATGATTTAAATGGAACAGCATATGAGTGGTTTACATTATATCCACAGAACAGAAAACAAGATGTTTCTTTATACGGTTTAAGTGATTTAAGGAAGCTTGCCACTTCATCTAACTGGAGTGAAGTTACATTAGGTATTCCACAGGGTTCGATCATGGGTTACCTTCTGTTCTTGTTATATGTGAATGACCTCCCTTCTCATCTGAAACAAGAAGCTAAACTGATGCTGTTTGTTGATGATACAAGCATCATTATTAATCCAATAAAAGAAACTCCAATAGATATGATACAAATAAAGTCTTTGGAAAAATTATTAATCGATTTTCTGTGAGTAGCCTTACTCTGAACTTTGGAAAAACATAGTACAGCCAATTTTCTGCTGCAAGGAACACATTTCCTTCAATGAATATAACACATCAACAGAAGTCAGTAGCCAGGGTAGAGTACACTTAGTTTTTGGGTGTGCATATAGATGAGAATCTTGATCAGAAAATTAATATTTTGGTTCTCCTAAAGTGATTGGGTTCAGCAATTTTTGCAATTAGAATAACTGCCAATTTTGAGGCTATATAAATAGCTAACAAACTTTGCATACTTTCATTCTCTGATGTGATACAGAATAACATTTTGGGGTAACTCAATACTTAGGCAAAAAGTACTCATTGCTCAAAAGAAAGTGGTTAGAATAATGTGTGGAGCTCATAGTCGCACATCTTGTAAGCATCTGTTTAAAAGGTTAGGAATTCTTACAACAGCCCCACAGTACATATACTCCGTAATGAAATTTGTTCTCAACAACATAGACCAGTTTAAAAACAACAGTGACATTCATGATTGTAATACCAGAAGAAAGAAAGACTTATGCTATCCTCTACTTAAACTATCTTTAGCACAGAAAGGAGTAAAATATGCTGCTGTGAAACTTTTCAATAAATTACCAGACTAAATAAAATGTCTGATAGACAGCAGTAATAGTTTCAAAAATAAACTGAAATCATGTCTCCTTGACAACTCCTTCTATACCATACATGAATTCTTGAACAGGAATAAATAAATCTACAGGTATAAGATATGCATTTTGTGCCATTTAAGGGAATGGGGTAGGCAATAAAAATTTTAAGCTTAAAAAACCTTGATTCATATGTGATTATTTTTTGCACTTAAAACGTTCCACATCATAACGGTTACTGTGAAATTGATCAATTGAACATATAACTAACTAACTAACACACTATCATTCACTCAGAATTATGGAGATCATCGGAAGATTCAGCCATGAAAAAACTATTCCAGGTCATTAAAATTTTCTCGATTTTCAAGCCTCACCATTTCAAATAAAACACTTGAACTTTTGAAATCTATCTTCAACAACGACATCATGAGTTGAAATCAATGAGGGCTGGGGCTGGCGCGGTGTTCTTATGTAGATATAATGGCAGTGTCTGAAACTTTCCAGAGATGGCTGGAGTGGCGTATGCACGGAAGGCAATGTGGGCAGCTTGGTGTGGCTCTGTCCACCGCAGGAGCACGTGATGTCACATGGTGTAAACGGCCAGTGACATGTTTGAAGCTGCTGCTACCGTGTCCCTACATGTGTCAAGCCTATATATTTGCTTTTCCTCAATGGCTGAAGCCCGCCTCCATGTCCTACTAAGTGGGTACACTGGCCTCTGTTAAAATTGTTGCTGTTTACCCTGATTTTGATCACTTCTTTGATAACAAAATCCCAATATGATAGTGTCTGAACCAAAACTCTCATTTTTACAAAATTTTTATGCCCCTTTTCTACACAACACCTAGCCACAGCCAACTTCTCAAGTCCCCTTTCTCTGATATGTCATGAATGCTCTGCACAAAGGTCAGTGACAGTGCGAATGGTCTGACCTATGTAAATGCTACCACATTCACAGAGGAAACAACCACACTGGGAACTCTAAGAGTATCTTTAACAGGGCAAGAGTTTTGTAAAGGGAGACAAAATATTAATACAGCAAGCAGGTTCAAGTGCACACACACTGCAGTAGTTATTCAGAGATGAAGAGGTGTGCACAGGCTAGACTAGCATGGAAAACTGCATCAAACTAGTCTTTGAACGTTTAAAAAACAAAACAATCATTGTTAAAGAGTCATATCTGGAACATAATATGTGAAGCTAACAAACAGGTGGACTGCAACTATTATGCATAGTCTCTTGAAACAGTAATATTAGATAGATATGAATATTAATTTTTCTGAAATGAAACTGTGCAATTCCTGCTGTTAGTAACTTAGATTTGGAAGGGATGGATTCAACTGTGTTTCATTCACTCACTGAAATCCAGTAAGCAGTTCAACGAAATTCTAATTTTCACAGAAGGGAGCATCTTAAAAAAGGAAAATCTCTTCAAACACAACTATGAAATACACACATATGAAACTACGCAGAAGATGAACCTACACATGAACACAGTAAATATGAACTTATGTACAAGAGGAGTGTATCATACTGGAGGTATGTTATATAACCATTTGCCTTCTTACCTAAAATGCCTACCAACTTTAAATGCATTTAAAATAAAGTTAGAACAGTTCTTGCTTGATAACTGCTACTATTTTGTTGTCTGAATTTATGGAACATCGTAATAAGTAAACCTCATTCACCAAATTTTACTAATTGTCAATTCATAATATAGTTTACATTGCACTTATCATGTCATCTCACTTAATAACTGCTGTTATCACATGTAGAAGCAATGTAGTACACCAACCGACATTATCATGCATTTTGATTATGTCAACAATGTAATCAAAATGACTACTGCATTGTAAATTAACAAGGTTTATCACTGTCCTATATCACATGTAGAAATAATGTACTAAAATGATTCTTGGGCAAATAAGTAAATAAATAGATTACACCAGTCATAACATTAACAACTAACTGACAGCTGTTGTATGCAGGAGTTTGTGGTTTCGTAACCAAATAAGGGAATACACTGCATCAAAAGAGGAGGAAAAAGGACGTTTAACTGCAGGGACACTGATATAAAAGGTGAAGAGATCTTTGTACTTGAGGAAAAAAGAGATTTAACTGCAGGGACAGTGGTATACAAGGCAAAGAGAGTTTTGTGTTTTGTCTGTTGTGAACTTGTTAGGAGTGGGAAATGTCTTTTACAACCAAGATAAGAGAGATACGGTATTTCTTGATGGAGAATGCAGACGGAGCACAATGAAAGCAGGTGACTGTATGCACAAAGATATACTGACAGACTGTGTTCAACAATCACGACAGTTATGCAAATGTGTGAAAAACTGTTGTTGAAAGGGCACAGCAATGTCACATAGAGAGTAAGGGGCCAAGCCTGCAATGCAAGGAGCCTACAGTGAAAGGACCTTTTGTTTAAAATCCACATGTTAGCTCTGCAGAAGCTGTAAGTGCCTGTGACATAAGTTAGTTTAGTGTTATTCACATTTTTCAATAAATCAAATTCCATCCATATTCTGAGTCATTTAAACACCACACTAAGCAGTGGGATCACAGAAGATGTCACATGGTTCAACTGCAGCATGCCTTTCTTTAATGAACTTCCTTATGAATGAAACAACACTTAAAATCATAAATACTTAACAGAAGAAATATGCAGTAGTGGGCAGCTGACAATGGACGTTGGAAGAGACAAGTTGACCACCAGAGACAGCAGAGTGGGATTGTTGAAGATTATGTAATTGGTCCTATAACCTTGCCACTGAAACATATCGCTGCAAGGTCACTTCACAAGCAACCTTAAAGTTGGTAGTACGACTGACAAACAAATGAGGAATAAGAGGTGCTTCATTTTCTGAACCAATTACAGCAACAAAAGCAAATTCTGGCATCGACACTACTATGTTGCCAGCTGCTGTGTAAGCATTGCGTGTTAGTGTGCGACCAACTGCTTCTATATAGCTCTGCTGTGTTACTGCTTCAACTACAGTTTCTATTTATTGAAGAATGTCACCAATATGATTTCATTCACCAAGTGATAATCCGTTGTGTTGTGGAGTGTCATTAAATAGTCAGACTTTTGAATTACTACAAACAATGTGAGAGTTTTACAAGCAAGAAAAAGAATTTATTTCTGTTCGTGGGCAATGCATCGATTCCTGCTGATACAGTTCAAAAATACTATGACTAAACCAAATAACTGTTATAAGGAAAAGGGTGCTACTTCAAACCTTGTAGTAAACCATATGGAATACATCTCCATGGAAAAAACAGTGTATTTTTAAGTACTACTGGGAAAAAAAGGAAAGCAGCCTTGTCCAGTTACAGATCTTCATTTGTTTCAAACTGATGCAGTTCGATGGCACAATTATGGATATTATAGCAGGAAAGAAAACCCCTCAATAGTGAAGTTGGTAATTTCTTTAACAAATGTGAACTTTTCTCAGAGGGGAAAACATCACTTAAAATGTTGTTAAAAAGTAAGGGATTTAACTTTAAAAAGTTATATGGATGAAACCCATTGTTCAAAAAAGCTTATAGTTGCAGCTCACAGTATTTTCTGACACAAAATTGCAGGACAGGATACACATTCAGTTATATGGTTAGGTAAAGTCAATGCAGGAGAAGCAGTTGATAAATGCTGGACAGAAGACACTCCAAACACCAGCAATCATCAACCAATGGAAAAAGGATTCCAATTGATTGTGACCTACCGGGCTCTTCAAATGGTTCTGTATGTGAAGAAATTTTAGGTTTTTGATTGGGAAAAACCTGTGATTACCATAATGATATAGACTACCCACAGTCTCTGGGGTGGTTTAAAAACTTGTTACTCCAGTTTAGTCATTCGACAGTATTTGTAATGGATAATGCACCTTGCCATTCTATGATATCAGGCAAAACTCCAACAACCAGTGACCACAAAGAAACGATGGTGCAATGGTGCAGTGGTTACAGGTCAGAGCCATTGCTGCAAACATGAGAATGACAAAACTGCTGTTATATTTACCTGAAAAACAAAATAAGTCCGTAGATGAAATTACAAGGAAACAGGGTCATATGATAATTAAGCTACTGCCTTACTAGTGCCATTTTAATACAAATGAATTGGTTCAGAGTGACGTCAAGATTTACTTTCGAAATGATAACAAGTCTTTTACAATAATAGACGTGGAAAGGCTGTTACATTAAGGTCTTGCTACTGCAGGCACATCACGGAAGAAGAAAACAGACCACGTTGGTAAGCTTTTGAGAGAAGTACAGACTACAGATGGAATTACAAATGAGAATGAACAAGATTTATGATGACGATGATAGTTTTGGCACCAAGTCCAGTGATGGTGGAGAAGAATTGGATGGAATTGTGCCACTGGTATCGTATATTGAGGAGAGTAAATGTTGTTGTTGTTGTTGTTGTTGTGGTCTTCAGTCCTGAGACTGGTTTGATGCAGCTCTCCATGCTACTCTATCCTGTGCAAGCTTCTTCATCTCCCAGTACTTACTGCAACCTACATCCTTCTGAATCTGCTTAGTGTATTCATCTCTTGGCCTCACTCTATGATTTTCAGAAATGATTACCTTGCCATTGCCAGTCTACATTTTATATCCTCTCTACTTCGACCCTCATCAGTTATTTTGCTCCCCAAATACCAAAACTCTTTTACTACTTTAAGTGTCTCATTTCCTAATCTAATTCCCTCAGCATCACCCGACTTAATTCGACTACATTCCATTATCCTCATTTTGCTTTTGTTGATGTTCATCTTATATCCTCCTTTCAAGACACTGTCCATTCCGTTCAACTGCTCTTCCAAGTCCTTTGCTGTCTCTGACAGAATTACAATTCATCGGTGAACCTAAAAGTTTTTGTTTTTTCTCCATGAATTTTAATACCTACTCCGAATTTTTCTTTTGTTTCCTTTACTGCTTGCTTGATATACAGATTGAATAACATCGGGGAGAGGCTACAACCCTGTCTCACTCCCTTCCCAACCATTGCTTCCCTTTCATGTCCCTTGACTCTTATAACTCTGGTTTCTGTACAAATTGTAAATAGCCTTTCCCTCCCTGTATTTTACCACTGCCACCTTTAGAATTTGAAAGAGAGTATACCAGTCAACATTGTCAAAAGCTTTCTCTAAGTCTACAAATGCTAGATACGTAGGTTTGACTTTCCTTAATCTTTCTTCTAAGATAAGTCGTAAGGTCAGTATTGCCTCACGTGTTCCAATATTTCTACGGAATCCAAACTAATCTTCCCTGAGGTCAGCTTCTACAAGTTTTTCCATTCATCTGTAAAGAATTCTCGTTAGTATATTGCAGCTGTGACTTATTAAACTGATAATTCGGTAATTTTCACATCTGTCAACACCTACTTTCTTTGGGATTGGAATTATTAAATTCTTCTTTATGTCTGAGGGTATGTCGCCTGTCTCATACATCTTGCTCACCAGATGGTAGACTTTTGTCAGGACTGGCTCTCCCAAGGCTGTCAGTAGTCCTAATGGAATGTTGTCTACTCCCGGGGCCTTGTTTCGACTCAGGTCTTTCAGTGCTCTGTCAAACTCTTCACGCAGTATCGTATCTCCCATTTCATCTTCATCTACATCCTCTTCCATTTCCATAATATTGTCCTCAAGTACATCGCCCTTGTATAGACCCTCTATATACGCCTTCCAACTTTCTGCTTTCCCTTCTTTGCTTAGAACTGGGTTTCCATCTGAGCTCTTGATATTCATACAAGTGGTTCTCTTTTCTCCAAAGAGTAAATGTATACCAAATTAATTCTCTGTGCAACTGAGTAGGCCATGCATCTTTTTCTTTATTTTATTCTACAATTGGAGGATAGTATGTTCTTTGGTATGCTACAGTTTACATTATTATATCACATTTTATATGCAGCTATTGCAGTAACAATTCGGAACAACTGCTCATAAACATTATCAATAACTTTGGTTGTAGTTTATTTCTTGGTTTCATAAAATATCAAATGCTTTTTCTCCTTAGTTGCTCTCTCCATTGTTAGAAAAATATTCTTTGTTGCACTTATGTATACTGCATTATGTGATGGCTTATAAACATATTAATTGCAGCCTCCATTTATAAAGCAAACCTTGGAGGTATCAGATTTAGGCATGTGTGGTGGCAGCTATTGCATCCTTGCCATCAGATTATAGCCAACAACACGCATGCTATCATGTGGCATATTTTAGTGGTCTGGCTGTAGCTTCACTTAGGAATATTATCACGTAACGGATACACACAATTCCTTGTCAAAGTATTAAGCCTCTTCAAGGAGAGAGATTATTTGAACCATGTTGATATATGTGGTTCATCTACTGCTCGTTACCCACTGTGGTTATGCACATGGTCCCCAAGCCCTTTCCTGGTCACTAGATAGTGTATGAAGGCATTATCAGGAGGTCTGCATATTCACCTGATTCGATACACCAGTGACCTTTTCTTCTTTGTCATATGCTCAAAAATGAATTTTATGCTTAAGTTAAAATGACTCAAGACATTTTAAAATAATACACTTTTGCAGTGTATCCAATGACAATGAATGATCTCTTCAGCATGTCCAGATCTCTTTGGTTCAAATGAATATCGCAGTAGTTAGTGGGCACATTGAACAATTGATTATGTAAGCAGTTCTGATCACTAATGTTCATGATTTCCTTCTTCTTGTTGTCACTGATACAATTTTGCACTGAAGATGCATATCTTGATGTTAAATTACTGATAATTTGGTTGTTTGTGTGAAATTATTATTTAAGAATCTTTATTAAATATAGCGTATAAGATCTATGCTAGAATAATAACTGAAAGACTAAAACCCATAATGGAGTGCCTGCTGTCAGAAGAATAAAATGGATTCAGAAAGGGGAGAAGCTGTACCGACAACATATTTATGCTACAGCAAATTACAGAAGAACATAAGGAATTCAATAAAGAAACACACATCCTTTTTGCCTATTATGTAAAGGCTTTTCATAAAGTAAATAGACAGCTACAGTGGGAAGTTTTAATAAGAAGAGTTATACCAACACACACTGTACAGGTAATTCAAAAGATCTATGCTAATACAAGAATGCAAATAATTTGGTATAACGAAGAAACAACAAAGGCTATTAATTTAGGAGTTCGAAAAGGTTGCAGCCTCTCTCCAATGATTTTTAATACATACATTGATGACATTATACGGCAATGGAGAATGAAACTATACATATAACTTCAATCAAAAAGATCACATTATGAATTTATTATTCACGGATGACCTAGCGTTAATTTCGAATAATGGACTACAGAGAGCTGCCTACGAACTATACCAAACATGCCAGATATATAATATGTCAGTAGCAATACAAAAAACAAAAGCCATGGCTTTCTGTGGAAGAAAATCCAGTAGAACAAAAATGATTATAGACAACAAGATCATAGAGCAAGTAGATAGATTCAAATTGCTAGTAACCACACTGTCGTACAGGGAAGACCTAGATCAAAAAGACAAAACTGAGAAATTTAACTACGTAAATGGCACTATTAGAAGAGCCCTCCAACGTAAAGTAAGAACAGAAATGTATCTAAAATTTTATAAAGATATGTCAGTGCCAACATTACTATATGGAAGTTAATCTTGGGTAATGAAAAAGAAAGATAAAATAAGATTATAAGCCAATGAAATGAAATTTCTCAGGTACATAGCAGGATATACCAAGCTAGACTAAAGATATCAGGAAAGAATTAAATATTTTCTATATAAACAATAAGGTTGGCGAATACCAACAAAAATTGATATTCCTGCTACAAATGGAGAAGCCAAGATTACCACTACATTTTTGGCGATATACTCTGCAAGGTAAAAGTTGCATTGGAAGACATGCAAAACAATGGAAGGACCAGGTGTAGCTGAAACAGGCTGAGGGAAAGCCTAACGCATGGTGGAGGAAGAAGAAGAAGAAGAAGAAGAAGAAGAAGAAGAAGAAGAAAAATCTTTATACCTCACTTTTCTGTTTTATGTATCCATTCACTTTGTAAGATTCATCTTTATTTTTTGAAAGAAGAAGAACAAGAAAAAGAAAAAGAAGAAGAAAAAAAGGAGGAGGAGGAGGAGGAGGAGGAGGAGGCAGAACTATTATCATAGTTACCTGGTGAATCACACTACATTTATTGCTTTCCAGTTGGTGTTGGGCTAACTCCTTGCAGCCGAAAAGTACTATTATCAGTTTTCAATGAAAATTTTCTCCATTACTTTGAATCTGCAATTAGACGCACTTAGCTGCATCAGCTTGGAGAAATCCATCAGCTGAATTTAACAGCTCCTTTCTGATATCATGATCTTCATATGACAGCAATCAATTTGATATTCAAGGACAGATATCCTAAGTTCAAAATATTGTAATTTCTTCAAAATTACTTTTCAGATTTTTGGAAAGCAAAATGCCACTGAGTTTGTCATTACCCAGCTGATGAAACAAGCAGCAGAAATTATTATAATTCCCCTCACAAACCCAAACAAATATTTGTGCAGCAGCTTGTAAGGTGTCTCTTATGCGAGGAATACATTTTTTACCAGTTTTAATAAATTATTGTCGCTCATTGATGTATTCATGATAGTTAGGAAGTGCTGTAGTCCATAGCTGGCCAGGAATCGGAGAGCATTTCTCACGCTGGCTGGCTAGGTGACAAAGCGACCGTATGTCGCGTGTAGTGGGGTGGGGCTTGGCGCTGGACTGTAGCAACAAGCGTTGGCCTGGGAAATATACTTGACGGGAAGTACTGCCATCTTGGCGCCAAAGTCAACGATTTTGTTTATTTATATTTAATAATTAAAGTCAAATTATGACAACATGAATACTAGGAGGAGCCTCTGGATGTTTAAAACTATTTATCATAATTTTACCTCGTTAAAATTCACACCCATTCATTAACAAATGCATATCTTAGAAAGTACGAACTTGATCGGAAATCCATAAACTGTGAAGAAACTAGTAAGAGATACGGACTGCGTGCCAAAGTCGGCAGTCGGCTTTAAGAGCTCTTCCTGTCTTGTTTGATGGTAGCCATGCTCTCAGTTATGAGTAGTTTGTGACATGAGTGTTTCATTATTGATCTAATAGGAATAAGAGTGATATTACGGCATTCTGAATGTTAATTTCACGAAAATAGATACCACAAAGTTGATGGACAGCAATTTCAGATAATTAGCTTCCACTGACAGAGACATCCAATGCGCCAATAAAGAATATGCACGGGACGACATTTACGAGAGCTGCACCGCACACAGGTAGGAGGAAATCCGACGACACGACCCACCAAGGCGGATCAAGGAAGGTCCGACTTACACTCGCAAATTCCAGGTGGAAATGCTGACCAGTTACACTGTATGTCACATATACCACCCTCTACGGACTCACAGCTAAGCTGAGTAATAACAGTATCAGTTTAGAAGCGAGGGGATCTTGCAAGCTGCAGAAAATTGCTATTATGATAAATTTATAACAGTTTCACTTTGGGGAAGCAAAAACAACTTGACAACAATACTGCTACAAGCAATATTGTTATGGTTTGAGTCTATACGTCATATAGTAGGCATTTTCTTGCAATTAATCTGGGTGAAAACAGAACTGACATATGTTGAACTGTATTGGAAGTATTTGATGTTAACAGCTTAGGTGAATTATCTTGTACGTGTGGTATCAAGAGAGGTATATGTGTTGAAGATGGCTGACACAACAGATACCATGTTTAGTGAGTTACTGGCACTGACTGTTCGATATAGAGCTTTTAAATCAATTTGGAGGGATTTGTGAAAACATCAAGAATACAATATGGAAGGAATTCCATATCCGAATCTTATAGGTTCAATACATTGAATGATAATGGGAGAATGAGTCTAAAATTTCTGAAATAATTTTAAAACTTATGAACATGTTATCCTCAAATTTTAATAAAATTATGTTCATTGTATGAAAAACTGAAATGTGTTTATTGTGGCATGCAACTCTTGCTATATATCTGGGATCTGTAAACCACATTTCCTGTCAGATATAACAGTACTGGAAATGGAGGATTGGTTACTGATGTATGCCATATAACAGATGCTACAGCTTCTACTGAATCACAGTTTTTTAATTGTGCTGCTAAACAGGGAAGTGTAGTGTCTTCATAAGTTATAAATTACAGGAAAGTTAGCAAGTAAAAGATACTTCAGTTTTTTTGGGGCTTTGTCAGAAATCATTAACAGTATAAACAAACTCTGAAATAGGCAAAATTTCAACTTTAGGATAAATTAATCTTCAGACTGCATGCACTGAAAATCACATGGTAGTATATGAAAAGCTGAGTATTTATGGAAGAAGGAAGTTTCTTATGAATAACTGATCCAGCTTTCTTCAATACATTTAACACAACAGCTGTGCATATGGAAATATTCGTATACAAATCAGCCAACACCTGTATGTGTGAGAGATTTGCGTCTAAGTGATGTCCAAGTCATTTCAAAGTATCTCTGAGCACTTCAAACATAGCAAGGTGGAATGGTACCTGTTGCTATAATTTCACTCATTGAATAATGTTTTATTTTCTGTTCTGCAAGTAATGCCTTTATCAATGGTAGGAAATGAAAACCTTGTAACTCCACTTGGCTGTGAAACTTAGTAATTCCAGTGAGCAGTAACCCCATTATCAAAGAGAGATTTGAAAGTGCATGGATTTCTTTAATCTGTCAATAGGTAGGCTTCTACTAAATAGTTACATAATAGCTCCTTTATCTTTATCACTTTCTATTTTTAAGAAATGGTTTTTACCTCTCCTGTAAAATTTAACAAAATGGAGTAATGAGGAATTCATTGCCTACCATCGACACTACGAATACATGAAATTTTATATTTTTATCTCTGCTGTATTTTGGTAAACGTTACCCAATGTTTAGTTTTCATACCAACAATGATAACAGTATAATTGGTTTTTTGGAAAAATATTTTCTTTGATGAAATATTCTAAATTTCTTATCACTAAAATCATGTGCTTTTCAAAATTCCACTCCTCTAATAATTATTTGTTTTAGGATTGACAAACATTAATCGAAACCCACAGTTCCCTCTTTCCAACAGACAAATTATGTTTTTCAAAAACTGTTGTTGTTGTTGTTGTTGTTGTCTTCTTCAGTCCTGAGACTGGTTTGATACAGCTCTCCATGCTACTCTATCCTGTGCAAGCTTCTTCATCTCCCAGTACTTACTGCAACCTACATCCTTCTGAATCTGCTTAGTGTATTCATCTCTTGGTCTCCCTCTACGAGTTTTACCCTCCACGCTGCCCTCCAATGCTAAATTTGTGATCCCTTGATGCCTCAGAACATGTCCTACCAACCGGTCCCTTCTTCTTGTCAAGTTGTGCCACAAACTCCTCTTCTCCCCAATTCTATTCAATACCTCATCATTAGTTATGTGATCTACCCATCTAATCTTCAGCATTCTTCTGTAGCACAACATTTCGAAAGCTTCTATTCTCTTCTTGTCCAAACTATTTATCGTCCCTGTTTCACTTCCATACGTGGCTACACTCCATACAAATACTTTCAGAAACGACTTCGTGACACTTAAATCTATACTCGATGTTAACAAATTTCTCTTCTTCAGGAACGCTTTCCTTGCCATTGCCAGTCTACATTTTATATCCTCTCTACTTCGACCATCATCAGTTATTTTGCTCCCCAAATAGCAAAACTCCTTTACTACTTTAAGTGTCTCATTTCCTAATCTAATTCCCTCAGCATCACCCGACTTAATTCGACTACATTCCATTATCCTCGTTTTGCTTTTGTTGATGTTCATCTTATACCCTCCTTTCAAGACAATGTCCATTCCGTTCAACTGCTCTTCCAAGTCCTTTGCTGTCTCTGACAGAATTACAATGTCATCGGCGAACCTCAACGTTTTTATTTCTTCTCCATGGACTTTAATCCTTACTCCGAATTTTTCTTTTGTTTCCTTTACTGCTTGCTCAATATACAGATTGAATAACATCGGGGACAGGCTACAACACTGTCCCACTCCCTTCCCAACCACTGCTTCCCTTTCATGCCCCTCGACTCTTATAACTGCCATCTGGTTCCTTTACAAATTGTAAATAGCCTTTCGCTCCCTGTATTTTACCCCTGCCACCTTTAGAATTTGAAAGAGAGTATACCAGTCAACATTGTCAAAAGCTTTCTCAAAGTCTACAAATGCCAGAAATGTAGGTTTGCCTTTCCTTAATCTATTTTCTAAGATAAGTCGTAGGGTCAGTATTGCCTCACGTGTTCCAATATTTCTGCGGAATCCAAACTGATCTTCGCCGAGGTCGGCTTCTACCAGTTTTTCCATTTGTCTGTAAAGAATTCGCGTTAGTATTTTGCAGCTGTGACTTATTAAACTGATAGTTCGGTAATTTTCACATCTGTCAACACCTGCTTGCTTTGGGATTGGAATTATTATATTCTTCTTGAAGTCTGATGATATTTCACCTGTCTCATACATCTTGCTCACCAGATGGTAGGGTTTTGTCAGGACTGGCTCTCCCAAGACCATCAGTAGTTCTAATGGAATGTTGTCTACTCCCGGGGCCTTGTTTCGACTCAGGTCTTTCAGTGCTCTGTCAAACTCTTCACGCAGTATCTTATTTCCCTTTTCATCTTCATCTACATCCTCTTCCATTTCCATAATATTGTCCTCTAGTACATCGCCCTTGTATAGACCCTCTATATACGCCTTCCAACTTTCTGCTTTCCCTTCTTTGCTTAGAACTTGGTTTCCATCTGAACTCTTGATATTCATACAAGTGGCTCTCTGTACTGCAAAGGTCTCTTTAATTTTCCTATAGGCAGTATCTATCTTACCCCTAGTGATATAAGCCTCCAAATCCTTACATTTGTCCTCTAGCCATCCCTGCTTAGCCATTTTGCACTTCCTGTCGATCTGATTTTTCAGGCGTTTATATTCCCTTTTGCCTGCTTCATCTACTGCATTTTTATATTTCCTCCTTTCATAGTCAGTTTATCCAGGTCCCATCTCCTTAACTTCCCACCTTTTTGCAGTTTCTTCAGTTTTAATCTACAGTTCATAATCCAATAGATTGCGGTCACAGTCCACATCTGCCCCTGGAAATGTCTTACCATTTAAAACCTGGTTCCTAAATCTCTGTCTTACAATTATATAATCTATCTGATACCTTCTAGTATCTCAAGGATTCTTCCATGTATACAACCTTCTTTTATGATTCTTGAACAAAGTGTTAGCTATGATTAAGTTGTCCCCTGTGCAAAATTCTACCAGACGGCTTCCTCTTTCATTTATTAGCCCCAGTCCATGTTCACCTACTATGTTTCCTTCTCTCCCTTTTCCTACTCTCGAATTCCAGTCACCCATGACTATTAAATTTTCGTCTCCCTTCACTACCTGAATAATTTCTTTCATCTCATCATACATTTCATCAATTTCTTCATCATCTGCAGAGCTAGTTGGCATATAAACTTGTACTACTGTAGTAGGCATGGGCTTCGTGTCTATCTTGGCCACAATAATGCGTTCACTATGCTGTTTGTAGTAGCTTACCCGCACTCCTATTTTTTTATTCATTATTAAACCTACTCCTGCATTACCCCTATTTGATTTTTTATTTATAACCCTGTATTCACCTGACCAAAAGTCTTGTTCCTCCTGCCACCGAACTTCACTAATTCCCACTATATCTAACTTTAACCTATCCATTTCCCTTTTTAAATTTTCTAACCTACCTGCCTGATTAAGGGATCTGACATTCCACGCTCCAAAAACTGTGTATTTACAAAATTATTCCTCTTCAAAATTATGATACTCCACAAAATTTGAATCTTAAATTGTAAACGTTTCATAATTCCAGTGGTACAGTTTTGTAGCCCCAATTTTCCTGTTTGCAAAAATATATACTTTAACTAAAATAACATGTTAATTAACAAACTATTCAAATTAGTAAATGTACCTTTCCACAAAATTCTTGGCATTCTTCAGAATCTACAGTGCATATTACAACTTCCCTTTCATAAAATAGTACCTATCATTTCTACCATTTTTAATTACATAAATTACAGTTAAATCAAATTACTTTACAGTCTAATTTGTATATGCATTATACATCTTTCCTAGCTTTTACACTGTTGCTGAAGATGAAATTACTGCAGATTTTACCATTTTGTAATTTCTGTACTAAGTGGGTCTTTAAATACGCATCACGCAGCAGGTCACAGTCAATCAGTGGTAAACATTTAATCAGCACAGTACCTCAGTTTCTAGGCACTCATGGTTGCGCAGTTAAAGTGTGTAGTTACTACGTCTTAGTCAGTCGGCATCCAGTAGCCAATATGTAAATTTCTACACCAGTTCCAGATCAGTACTATTCAGTCATTATTTAGCATTCAAAGAACTGAGTTATTATGTTAATTATGTGTGTTTCCACTTGTAAATTTTCTCGGATCACTCATACACTGTGTGAACTGCTGGCCTGTGTTATTACGTCTGTCAAAGTTACTACCTAATTTGCTGGTCACTGTGACTCATCGTGACATGTGTAGTATCAATAAATGTAAAGAGAATGAAAAATAAACTTGTCAGTGTTATGCACAATTATTTAACAACTGTTTACAACACCAAATAATCATCAGCAGGTAAGCAGTACAAAAAGAGGAATTCAAAACATGTCTATAATGTTACACACTTTGTGTTTTATTTTATGACATTTCACTATTTTTGAAAGTGATATCTGAGAGGGAGAGAAAGAACAAACAAATTGCACAGAACATATGCATAGAAAGCAAAAAACAGCTAAACAGTTAGCAAGTAACAATGAAAATGCTAAAGTGGACAGGGTAAACAGCTTCAAAACATAGACTTCATCATCAGAGTGCAAAAGGTGCCCACTTTCAGAAAATGTTATGCTCCCATAATACTTCATGCACAAAGCAATAAGCTCACAATCTTTCATTGAAAAATCTCAATGAGTAATGAATTTATGAAAGAAAAACCATCTATTCTCTGTGAAGCAGTACATCTAAATTCTCTTTTATAGCTCACTGGTGCATTTGTTCATCATTTTTGAAGGTCCTTAACTTTTCTCAGCAGCAGCATTAAACAATGCTGATTCCTGATGTTGATCAAGAACTACACAGGAAATTAGGAAAGAATTCAAAAACTGTAAAAGTTAGGGAAACTTCTTGTCTTGTAGGATCATGTCAACTAATACAGTAAAAACACTGGATTATTGTTATTGTTATTATTATTATTATTATTATTATTAATGTTCTCATGACCATGATGATAGTTGGAATGTGTGATGAGTGCTGATGTAAGTTAAGAACACACAGTGTTTACGATTCAACTATGAATAATGAACATGGTACGGATGTTTATCTATACCCCAGCTTTTGTGAAGCTAATAAAAAATATAAAGACAATGAGAAACATTCAACAGTGATCCCCATATTATTACAGTTATACTATATGCCTTAAAGTTAAAAATAGTCTAAAAATACTGCTGCTATATTTCAAAATTTTGTTGAACATTGGAAACAAACCTCCAAATATTTACATAAGTCCAACACGGTTGCGGGTAAATGGGTTAAGAAATTTATCAAAAGAGCTGGTAGTGATGGTAATGTAACTGGTAGTGTTGCAATGGCACCAAGCAATGCTCTGGCAAGGCCTGTTTCACTACTGGTCAAACGATCCACTGCAGCCATCATCCACACAATTACACTGTAGCTGTTTGTAAGAAGTTTGGCTGCACCTGGCACTTTCAGTGCAGATTCCAACACTGAGACA
This sequence comes from Schistocerca serialis cubense, assembly GCF_023864345.2. Classification (NCBI taxonomy): domain Eukaryota; kingdom Metazoa; phylum Arthropoda; class Insecta; order Orthoptera; family Acrididae; genus Schistocerca; species Schistocerca serialis. The sequence goes on along the minus strand of NC_064639.1, from coordinate 545,946,810 downwards.
ATCAACACCTGTAAATTAAAATCATCAATACGTGATAAGCATAAATACATACAATAAAATTAAAATTTTGTCATCATAGAGGAAAGTACAATGACTCTTGATTGTAAAAATAACGTTTGGAGAGAATTTCTTTTCCCACCTTATGCAAGAGTTAAGATGGACAAATACATCATTTACAACTGCCCAGAATATGGCTTAACTTCCAGATATGGCAATTAAATTTCAAAATTGATGGTACCAATACATAAGCATCTCTTAGGTTATCTTTAAGATGATATTATTCATAACTAAAAGTGGTGATATCTGGTGAAAGAAGGAATATAAATGGAAGAAGAAAAAAATAACACTGCTTTGTGCTTTGGGGGGGGGGGGGGGGGGGTGAGAGGTGGAGGTTGGAACCGCCTCACAAACATTTGACTGCAGAGATGATTTCATGGCAAATATAAATTTCCATGTCCTCTTGAGTAGTGCAGAGCTGTGCAATGAATATTATCCCAGTATTTGGAACTCTTAGTAAGTAAGGGTGAAATAGGAGAATGAATGCATTCATAGACACACTATTACACTTATGAATGTGGTCACTTTAGCTAGTGAGAAAGTGTCAAGACACTGAGTGACTTACCACTACAAGCAACAAGCTATTCAAAAACTAGGTACTGGCAAAATTTTGAGGCAGTGCTTGAAAAGGTTGAAAATGATTCTTGGCATTTCATGTGATAGGTGGCTCTCATCAGCATTTAACATTCCATGAACAAAGTCATTTGCATAGAATAAAACATTCTAAATGGACAAGAATGAGGGAATAAACTATGTGTGGTTTGCACACTGAATGCATTCACAAAACATGATTTAACTTAAATTGCAATCTGGAACATAATTCTGTTAGTCACATAACTTCATCTGAATTGTGTTTATATCTTTAGTGCCAAATCAGTCATGAAGTGTCCCAGGAAAATGTTATCATCAAGAATAGTTTGCATTTCTGGGACACTAACAAGGGGAGGCCACAACGTTTGGAACGCGGATTTACTGATCGATTTGTACCATGAGTGTAAAGTGCCTGACGTGCCGTAGAGTCGTTAGCTCCGGGGTCTGGTGTGATGGATGTAGTAACTTTTTTCATTGGGGCGATTGTAGTAGCGTGGGAATTGGGAAAACGAGCGAGACTCATCAGTGGTTCTGTAGGCTATGCAGTAGAGATAGAAAGACGGTGGAACAGGAGGGGAAAATTGCTGCCCTTCAGGCTGAGTTAGATGAGGCTAGGTGAGAACTGGGCAGGTTAAGGGGGGAGAAGGGTAAACAGGGGTGGGGAGTAGCAACAGGCATAAGGAACAGGCCAAGAAATTCTTCTGACAGCTTTGTTATTAATGTAAAAAATAGGTTTGACCTGTTTCCTCAGTCAGAAACTGATGAGCCTCTCACAGAAGTAGATGTAGACAGGGCTCAACAAGCTTTCAGAAGCAAATTGTATAAGAATGTAGGGAAGTTTGCAAAGAGAAAGAAAGTCTTGTTGCTAGGTAATTCGCATGCTAGCGGTGTGGGCCAACTTCTGCAGGATGAATTAGGGTCAGAATACCAGGTCACAAGTCTTTTCAAACCTAGTGCTGGACTGGGGCAGGTTACAGAGGATTTAGGTTCACTATGTAGAGGCTTTACTAGGGAAGATACCGTGGTTATTGTGGGTGGGCCGGGCAACAGTACTGACAGAGATCCGGGGTACAGCATAGAGTGTGACCTGGCAAAGATTGCATTAACATCGAGTCATACCGGTGTTGGGTTTGTGTTGGTTCTGGAGTGCCACGACCGACCTCATTTGAGCTCTTCTGTCAGGAGAGTTAATTTGGAGTTGGAACAGCTACTTGGATCTGGTGCAGGGTCACAAATTGGTGTGGTTCCTGTTGATTCACTCTGTAGGTGGGACTATACTAGACATGGCCTACACCTCAACAAGAAAGGGAAGGGTAAACTGGCTAGGCTGATAGCAGGATATTTAAAGGGGGGAGGAACTACATCTCATGGTGGAAACTCTTTTTTAGTGTAAGATCAGTGTCCAGTGGGAAACTCAGCCAGGCAAGTACTAAAGATGTTAAAAAAGTTCAAGATACTCACAAAAGTAAAGTGAAAAATAATGTTAGTATATTTCATCAAAATGTTGGGGGATTGAAGAATAAAACTGATGAGCTTCTGCTTTGTTTAGAAGATATAGAAACTGAGAATGTAATAGATGTACTATGCCTGTCTGAGCATCACATTGTCACTGATATGCAAAAGGTTAGCACCAATGGGTACAAATTAGCTGCACATGTAAGTAGAGATAATATGATGAGAGGAGGAGTTGCCATATATGTCAAAAGCTACCACAGTGTAAAAAATTGAGAAACTAAAAAATTTTGTGTAGAGCAACATACAGAAGCATGTGCCACTGAACTAAAATTAAATGATGGCACTTTCATAATTGTAACAGTGTATAGGTCCCCCTCATGGAATTTCCACCTATTTCTAGAAAACTTGGATGCTTTGTTGTGCTACCTGTCAGACAGGGGGAAGCAAATTATCATTTGTGGGGATTTCAATGTTGATTCCCTAAAAGAGTGTAATAAGAAGAATGACCTTGTAGTATTACTCAATTCTTTCAATTTAAGCTCCTTCATTGATTTTCCTACTTGGATAACAAAGAACAGCAGATAACTTTTTTATAGATCAAGATAAGTTTAAGGACATAAATGCTTATCCTGTTGAGAATGGTCTTTCAGATCATGGTGCACAGCTAGTTACAGTACATGACATAGCTCCATGCAGTATATCAAATCAGAATTTCAAAGCAGTGCGTTCAATTAACAATATAAATATTGCAAACTTTAGGGAAAGCCTACAGCAGCTAGACTGGGATGAAGTGTATAAGGAACCCGATGCAAACTTGAAATATAACTTATTTCACGATACATTTTTAAGGGTATTTCAAAATTGTTTTCCCAAGAAAATAGTTAAACATAATTCCAAGAAAACATATAAAAAACCTTGGCTAACAAAAGGAATAAGAATATCTTGCAACCGTAAAAGAGAACTGTATTTAACAGCAAGAGGGAGTACTGACCCCGAAATTGTTCAATATTATAAAAACTATTGTGCGGTACTAAGAAAAGTTATTAAAAAGTCCAGAAGCATGTGTATCATGTCTGAGATCAGTAACTCTGATAATAAAATTAAAGCAATTTGGAATATTATTGAAAGGGAAACAGGGCAACCAAGAGCACAGGAAGACTTTAATGCCATAAAACTGAATGACAAGTGTACTAACAAACAATCAGAAATTGAAAATATTTTCAATAATTATTTTTAAATGTTGTGGAGAAAATAGGATCTAGATCTTCACTAGAAGAGGCAAGGCTACTAATAGAAGAGGCAATACCTGTGCAGTTTGAAACAACTGTATTTCCACCAACCTCTCCCTCTGAAATCAGTAAAATAATAAACTCACTGAAAAGTAAAAGCTTTTAAGGAATTGATGGCATTTCCAGCAAGGTACTTAAAGCTTGTTCCCCACAGATAAGTAGGATTCTCAGCCACGTATGTAATAGCTCTTTGGAGCAGGGTATTTTCCCCGATAGACTGAAATATGCCATTGTAAAACCATTGCATAAAAAGGGAGATACGTCGGATGTCAACAACTACCGCCCAATCTCTCTTCTGACAGCCCTATCAAAAATTTTTGAGAAAGTAACGTATTCAAGAGTAGCCTCCCATATTTGTAAAAATAAAGTACTAACAAAATGTCAGTTTGGTTTTCAGAAAGGCTTTTCAACAGAAAATGCTATATACGCTTTCACTGATCAAATATTAAATGCTCTGAATAACTGGACATCACCCACTGGTATTTTTTGTGATCTCTCAAAGGCCTTTGATTGTGTAAATCATGGAATTCTTTTAGATAAGCTAAATCATTATGGTTTGAGTGGGGCAGTGCACAAATGGTTTAATTCATACTTAACTGGAAGAATGCAGAAAGTTGAAATAAGTGGTTCATGTAATGTTAAAACAACAGCTGATTCCTCAAACTGGGGGGCTATCAGGTACGGGGTCCCACAGGGTTCGGTCTTAGGTCCTTTACTGTTCTTGATATACATCAATGACTTACCATTCCACATTGATGAAGATGCAAAGTTAATTCTTTTTGCTGATGACACAAGTATAGTAATAACATCCAAAAACCAAGAACTAAGTGATGTAATTGTAAATGATGTTTTTCACAACATTATTAAGTGGTTCCCAGCAAACGGACTCTCTTTAAATTTTGATAAAACACAGTATATACAGTTCCGTACAGTAAATGGCACAACTCCAGTAATAAATATAGACTTTGAACAGAAGTCTGTAGCTAAGGTAGAATTTTCAAAATTTTTAGGTGTGTCCATTGATGAGAGCTTAAACTGGAAGCAACACATTGATGGTCTGCTGAAACGTCTGAGTTCAGCTACGTTTGCTATTAGGGTTATTGCAAATTTTAGTGATAAGAATCTCAGTAAATTAGCTTACTATGCCTACTTTCATTCGCTGCTTTCGTATGGCATCATATTCTGGGGTAATTCATCGTTGAGTAGGAAAGTATTCATTGCCCGAAAACGTGTAATCAGAATAATTGCTGGTGCCCACCCACGGTCATCCTGCAGACATCTATTTAAGAATCTAGGGATCCTCACAGTAACCTCACAGTATATATATTCACTTATGAAATTTGTTGTTAATAATCCAACCCAGTTCAAAAGTAATAGCAGTGTGCATAGCTATAATACCAGGAGAAAGGATGATCTTGACTATGCAGGGTTAAATCTGACTTTGGCACAGAAAGGGGTAAATTATACTGCCACAAAAGTCTTTGGTCACCTACCAAACAGCATCAAAAGCCTGACAGATAGCCAACCAACATTTAAAAATAAATTAAAAGAATCTCTAGATGACAACTCCTTCTACTCATTGGCTGAATTTTTAGATATAAATTCAGGGAGGGGGGGAAAAAAAAACAACTTAAACATCAGTGTCATGCAATATTTTGTGTAATGTAATATCTTGTACAGACATCTTTTATTAACCTGACACGTTCCACATCATTACGAAGTGTCGTATTCATGATCTATGGAACAAGTATTAATCTCATCTACTGCAAACTTCGTACACTTGTAGTACTCCACGAGGACAACAAAATGTGTAAGCAGTAGCGCGTACTTCTTAAGCGTTATTGAGGAAATCGCAAGATAATTTCAGTCGTCAAATATATACCTGTGCGTGGCCATTTTTACCATGAAGTGCCAGCAGCCGAGTGCTTAGCGTTCCAAGCCCCATAATCGTGGGGTCGCTGGATCGAGTCCCACTTGTCAGTTTTTTTTTTTCTTTTTTTTTTTTAACACAGTTATTTTCTTTACTATTTATACTACAATTGATGTAATGGGAAAAATATGTGTAATCGGATGAACTTTTATTAAATTTACAATGTTATTTGGCAGTCTACAAATTTTTATTATCACAAATAATATAATATTCATAACTACCGATTAGCAAACAACCAAACGCATAAAGTGATACTGAAAATGTATGCTTGTCCGTGTCTTCAAAATTGTTCTTATTGAATCAAAACAGAATGAGAAATTGCTTCTTGTGTAGACACTATTAAAATAAACTCGATATTGCATGACCAATGATCAGCACCAATATTTAAGGAAATGCTGCATTATGCACGGTTTGTTTGCAAATTATCGGCCAAAAGAGAGGTTTTTGAAAATGTTAGTGAGGTTTGTTTTTCCACGGAAAACCTCAAAAGACCTTGCGTGTGTGGAAACATAGCATTTATTCAATGTTGCTGGTGCTGTTTAACTTTGTTTTTCATGTTTTTACGAAAAATACCATCCTGCAACTTGTACTCGTAATGCTGAAAGCGACGATTAATTGTATATCTTTCGAAAGCCGTCTGTGCCGGTCAAAACTTGGAGGTAACAAGTCGTGTCGGGCTCCTTCCAGGTATAAGGGATATCTCAAATCACAAACAAGCACACATTTTCAGCATCACTTTACGCGTTTGGTCATTTACTAGTCGGTAGTTATGAATATTATATTATTTGTGATAATAAAAATTTGTAGACTCCCAAATATCATTGTAAATTTAATAAAAGTTCATCCGACTGCATGTATTTTTCTCATTACATCAGTTGTAATATAAATAGTAAAGAAAATGACTGTGTTAGAAATAAATAAATAAAAAAAAAACAACTGATGAGCGGGACTCAATCCAGTGACTCAGCGATTACGAGGCTTGAACGCTAATCACTCGGCTGCCGGCGCTTCATGGTAAAAATGGCCACGCACAGGTATATATTTGACAACCGAAATTATCTTGCAATTTTCTCAACAACGCTTGAGAAGTATGCGCTACTGCTTACACATTTTGTTGTCCTCATGGAGTACTACGAGTGTACGAAGTTTGCAGTAAATCCGTGTTCCCAATGTTGTGGCCTCCCCTTGTAAATCAAAAACAAAACAAAAATATAAGGAAATACAAAAATACTTAGGCAGATCTCAAAGTCATCATTGATGGATCAAAGAGGCAAAATAGTTTTAAACGTGGAGGAAGGGAATTGCTTTGAGAGGAACTAACATTGTAAACAAGACTAATTTTAGTTGGAACTGAAACATGCATCAAAACGAAGTATTTGTCAAAGTAAATCTGATATCTGGTTAGATGAAATGGCTAACTTAGTTTAAATCTGTCTACTGATCACAAATATTATAAATCTGTTTTATACAGGCTGGTGGCCTTCATTTTTAGTTTTCTTCTTTGTGTTACATTACCTTAGTTTCAGTGTCAGCCAAAATTGAAAAATAATAGTCCAAAAGTAACTTGAACAATACACATCTGAAGCACAATTCAATGTCTTGAGGACTTTTTAAACCATCTCTAATAACTTCCAAAATCCACTGTCGATGAATACTGTATATGAAAGAAACAGACAGTTCAAATACATTTAATAAATACAAACATGTTGAACACCAAAATAAATTTGATATGGATGTTACCTGAATTATATAATTTGGAAATTCTAGTGAATTCATCAAGAAAGATCACATTTTACCATCAGTCTATGAATGTAACTAATATACTCTAATTTTCACTCTCAGACGAATATAACTGTGCAATATCCAAATCACAGTAGTAACAATGGTTCGTATGAAGCTAACTAACAACAGTAAAAGCCCCAGGCATCACAAAAATATGACAAATCTCAAAACAAACACAGTCATGGTATAGTACTGATTCATTATAATTGAAGTGCAGCTAGACACAGAGGCCCAGTGCAGTCTGTAATTATCATATTGCAGCAAAACTTGGTAGATATGCTAAAGCTTTAATATGCAACCAATTAACAATAAAAAAAAAATTAGTTCCAATTTTGATCAGCATGTGCAAATCTGGCTCTGTGGAATGTAAGAAGGACATACAGAAATTTTTCCATATGTAACAGATTAGGCATGCTATGTGGCCAGAAAATGTCAGACAAGTGAGAAAGACATAAGGTTGATTTTATTATTAACCGCTGCTTATACATATGAGCACCGAAGACATTGACGAGATGTTGCATACGTAAAAAAGTGTGATCAACAATTGCTCGCAGCAGTTCCAGTGTTCCTGCTAACACATTCTTCTAGATACCCTAAGAGCCAAAAATCACATGGATTCAGGTCAGATGATATTGCTGGCAATGCATCTGGAAAACCTCAGTAGATTACACATTTGTGGAAGGTTGGAGTAGGCCAGTCTTTCACTGGGCATATAATAATGCAGAACCTGAAAAAAATGTTGTACAGAGAGGTCTTGATAATGTGCAGACACCATGGTACACATGGCAGGACATCTAGGTACATTCTCTACAAAGAAAAATGGACAGAGAGTAATGGTGCTTGTGAATCCATAATACACAGCCACACATGGCAAGTGCAATGGCTCTTCAGACACAACAGGTAGTTTAACAGTGTCCCAATTTCGGCATTTCTGTGTACTGATTGCACCCTGTAGTGTAAAATGTGCTTTGTCCTCCACAGAGTATTGCCCAGCCAAAAGTCATCAGCTTCACTGTGTACCAGAAACCTAAGAGAAAATTCAGAACATTTCTGCAGATCATGAGCTTCACTGTGTGCCAGAAACCTAAGAGAAAATTCAGAACATTGCTGCAGATCATGAAGTTTCAGTTTTGTGCACCATCTGGATATTGTACGGATACCAGTGTGAAATAGACTGCAAAACTTTCCATACTGTTGCCAACGGAATGGACAATTCTCATGACACTGCATGAGCACTATCACTACCTGGTCACATGTTGCATGGTCAGTTAGAGCAGCAGTAACCTTGTCAATAACTTCCACTTGGATATGACATGTTCCTCTTCTGTGTGCCATACCGAGCTCACCTGCATTTCCAAAGTTCCTTATCATCTTTATGCCATTTAATGATATCAGGCCTCTCCTCAGACCTTTCAGTCAGTGACACTCTCTCAATGCAGCTCTGTAATTGCTGCCATTTACATAAAACATATCCACACTGTACACTAATGTTATGGCTTGTCAAACGACAGTATGGATACCGTCATACAGTGTACAGTGGCAGATTTGCACTTGATGTACAAAACTGGAACTAATTTGTTTACGGGTTCTGCATTATCACATTAGCATATCTACCAAGTTTCACTGACATACAATAATTACAGCCTACTCTGTGCCTCCATGAGTAGCTGCACTTTAATTACAACCACCGTGTAGTACCAATACTATGAAAAGGAAAGTTGCTATTCACCATTAGCCGAGATGATGAGTCGCAGATAGGCTCACCAACCTTCGCGAACAACACACACACACACACACACACACACACACACACACACACACACACACGACTGCAGTCTCAGGCAACTGAAACCACAATCAGTTTCGTTTCAGATGCCTGAGACTGCAATCGTGTGTGTGTGTGTGTGTGTGTGTGTGTGTGTGTGTGTGTGTGTGTGTGTGTGTGGTGTTGTTGTTGTTGTTGACGAAGACCTTAATGGCTGATCCAGAGTCTCCACTAATGATAAGTAGCAACTTTCCTTTTCATAACATTATTACATTCCATCCTGGATTTTCCATTGTTTGATTTTTACCATGTAGTATCATGTGGAAAAAAAACTGCACCCACAATTTGTAAAGAGAGATTAAATATGTATACACAAAACTACAGAATGAAAGCAGTGGAACACACATGAACATGGTATATAAAACAAAACTGACAAATGCTTTGAAAGAAACAAAACCACAGAAAAGAAAAGATAAAGGAGGTTGATATGGCAGAAAAATTAAGAAGGTAGTAAAAATAAGAGACTTCAGAGATTTTTAGCTTATGAAGGAAGAAATTCTGCAGTCAAAACAAATGGTTAAAAAAAACTGATCACTCTCAGAAACATCAAACAGTCCTGGCAACCAGCAGCACAACCCACAATGACTGACAAGTGAAGAATTACAGATGCACAAAGAATTTTCAAAATGACTGCCTTATTAATGCAACAGATTGAAGTAATGCCTCGTGTAATACTTACCTAGCATATTAAGTAATCTATCAAACTATTGGAAAGGGAATCAATGACCGAAATGTGTTGGAACATTTTTATTAGTTTAATGATGGTCCACCTTTTGCAGCTGAAATGTAATGCCTCTTGTCCATACGAGAATGGTTCAAAGGAAGATGTTTCAGTAGAAAATATTTTACACTGTAGAGTACATTGACTGTGGCAACGAAAGAAACTGGCTCTGTTATGTAATATCACAACCCTTTAAGTTTCAGGAATAAAAAATGTAGATGGAAAAAATGCAGAAAAACACTGAAACATACTTGGAAACTGGATTGAAACATTTATGTGTTAAGTTTTCAATGACTGTTTGTATGTTTCCTATCTGAATCTTGTTCCATTTCAGGACCTCAATGTTACAAAACTTGTTTGTGATGGCTTTTATTCCCATTCTGGGTGTGTGCAGTTATTGTGTTTACTATCTTCTGTTTTTAATCCATTGTTTCCTAAATACATTTATTGGAGGATGTATGATTTATTACATAAGACAAACACCTGACAAAAAAAAGGGGGGGGGGGGATGAAAATCAATTTGTGATTAGCTATGCAGGGATAATAAGTTATGTAGTTTACCTTGTTGTATAGCATTTGTTTAACAATATATTGTCTTCGAAGAGTGGCCAGTGTTTTAATTTGTAACTATAAAATAACCTGCACAGAAGGCTAACAGTATTGCATGTAATGTCTACTTGGTATGCAGTATTTGTGACCAGTAATAAGAAAAAGGATACTATGAATACTACATAGAAACTTGTAACAAACAACTATTGAATTAAATGTTTTCTTAACAGCAGTTGAAATTATATCACTGAATTCCACACATCTGCTCTGTTACAAATACAATATAATAGTGCTGTAATAAGATTAATATTCTTACCTGTGCTGAAGATCAGAACTATGAAAAAGTGGAAGGAATTCAGGGATACTCAACAGGTACAACGAAGATTTGGCAAGAATGAAATTATGCAAAGGCTGATACAAAGGATGCAGTGGTTGAGAAATTAACAGCGAAGCCCTGGCGAGGAATGTTGTCACTATGCATGAAAGTTTTGGAGTGACAAATTCAGTGTCGCTCTTGTCAGATTTCATGATATCTGCAGCACCACAGCGAATGACATCCAGCAGATGTAGCCATAGGTGGCGTTCCTTACCAAAGCTGGAAAAAATAGACTATATTTAATTATATGATGCAAATAATACTACAGAGTTACTCCTATGGGACATGAGCACGTTTGAAGAGTTTGATGTATTGTGACACACTTATGCAAGAAGGAGACAAAAAATAACAGCTTTTTCAAGCAACATCATAACTACAGGAGGCACGAAACACAAAGCATGTTATTGATTTGTATGTTTTCTTGAGGATGCTAGAAGGTCAATGTCCTTCAGCTGGGTCTGCAGGAATTGTGTATAGAAAATTGTGTGTGCTTTATCTTCACATGTTGCAGCCCATTTTCTCTAGTGAGTTGGTGGTGATCGAACAGTTCCTAGCACAGAAACCTCTTATTAATTTGCTGAAGTTCACTTATCTGATAAACAGAAAATTAAATAAGCATTTAAAGGAACTGTCTTTTCCATCCAACATTTTCAATTTATGACCTTATTTCTACATTAACATAAGTACCTTCCTTTTGATTGGCTTTAAACTTGTGCCTCATTTTCACAGAAGAGACAAAGTGTCATAGACTATTAATTATGATCATGACCCCTCCATAAAAAGAATGTAAAGAAATAATCATAAAAATTGTTGAATGAAACTGCTGCGACGTCTGAACAAGATACAGCCATGGCAGAAGCACCACAGGCGCAAAGAAGCAAGCTGTGCTTGTGACACACAGACTTGCCACTTGCGCGAGTTCCACCAGTGACATAGGCGGCACTGAAGACAAAGATATCGACTTTGACTCAGCCAATTGCGGCCAAGTACAATTCACCAATGACTGGAGACAGTGGACAGAAGCCTACTCCAAAGGTAGGAGAGCAGATCTCACCTACTTGGTTATATATCATTGTCCAGGGCTGACTTAGACAGGGAATGTCCTTTAGTGAACTCTTAGTAGTGAACAGACAGTTGTAAATTGCATTTGCTATGTACTGTGAAATTTACTTATGACTATTTGCACTAAGCCATTGAGAGTCTTTTTTGTGTTATATTACATGCAGCATTGCAGACTTAATCATTCAACTAATCACAAACATAAGTAAGCCTTTTTAACTCATTTGTGTGACACTGTTACTAATTTGTTGGAGTGTTGTAGAACCTTCATTCTCCTATCCTGTTGCCTGACCCCGGACATAGCTGTGTAATAGTGGCAGGGAGAAATTGCCCTAGTGGTGTAATGCACCAGAAACCATTTCACGAACTTGCTACCGTAACAACAGTGGAAACGTGGCCTCCACAGCAGTAGCGACAAGGCCTTTACAAAACTGGTGATGAGAGTTTACAGAAGAAACAAGTGGCTAATAAAAGCAACACTACACCAAACACCTGCAGAATTGCAGAGAGAGTTAAAAAGAGTTTCTGTTCAAAGAAAGATTCAGTGTCACAATTTCCACATGAAAACTCACACCAATGAACTTTTTTTGAGAAGATTTACAATATAACATTGAAAGAAAAAGAAAGTCACTGAAAAAGGTACGATGGTAAAACAATAACAAAACATATTTTCCCATTTTAAAAGAATATAGTGTATTTAGCAAGAGAGATACTAATGCTAATTTATTAATTAATGATGATTTTCCAGGAAGTATTATAAAGTCATCTGAAACATTAAAACAGTTCCTCTCTGCATTACAGACATTGTCTGCCAATACAAAGCCTGACATACCCAACATTATCAAAATACTATTATACAGACTGTGGCACCAATGGAGCAACGCATGCTTCATTCAGCTTACAAACTCTAAAGTCTAACACTGATTTACGTATTTGGTGAAGTGATGAAGTAGTGCATGCAAGGAGTAACACAGCGAATACAGTAACGTTTTATTTCTTTCTTTCTTTTATTTTGATAGTCAGATTTAGTGAACTATACACAATGTCAGATGTTGTTCTCACTTTTTTAAAAAATAATTTTGCCATCCTCTTCAAAAGTAACTACCAATGAAAGACAGGGATGAATCCAGCAGTAATGCAATTCCATATTTGGGATACACACAGATGTAATTTTCAGAATTGGATGAGATGCCATTTGAGAGTAAACTATAATATTAATTTTTGACAGTGTTTGCAATTTATGTGTAGACATTAATCAAATTTTTGTCACTGCATAAAACTGCACTAGGAAACACATGTGTGTGAAACATCAAAAATTGGTGATTTTTTTTGTGCATGTAAAACTGATTCTTTCAGTGTATATTTAAAAACAAAGATGATTTGACTTACCATATGAAAGCGCGGGCAGGTCGATAGAAACACAAACAGACACATACATACACACAAAATTCAAGCTTTCGCAACAAACTGTTGCCTCATCAGGAAAGAGGGAAGGAGAGGGAAAGACGAAAGGATGTGGGTTTTAAGGGAGAGGGTAAGGAGTCGTTCCAATCCCGGGAGCGGAAAGACTTACCTTAGGGGGAAAACTCGCACACACACACACACACACACACACACACACACACACACACACACACATATCCATCCACACATATACAGGGGTGTCTGTATAAGTGTGGATGGATATGTGTGTGTGTGCGAGTGTATACCCGTCCTTTTTTCCCCCTAAGGTAAGTCTTTCCGCTCCCGGGATTGGAATGACTCCTTACCCTCTCCCTTAAAACCCACATCCTTTCGTCTTTCCCTCTCCTTCCCTCTTTCCTGATGAGGCAACAGTTTGTTGCAAAAGCTTGAATTTTGTGTGTATGTATGTGTCTGTTTGTGTTTCTATCGACCTGCCAGCACTTTCGTATGGTAAGTCACATCATCTTTGTTTTTAAATATATTTTTCCCGCGTGGAATGTTTCCCTCTATTATATTGATTCTTTCATTGTTTAGATAACTGTCCACTTTGTCTGTCACTCTTTTTTTCTCTAAGTAATGTGTTCACATGTTACTTTTTTCCACTAATCATACACACGCAATTGCAAAAGTGTGAGATATTCTCTTAATATGTTTGTTGTACATGTTGCTTTATTATTTCACACTAACAGGTAAATAAACAACTGAAATAGTCATACAATGTTTTTTTCTGTTATTGTGTAAGAAACTATGCTTCATTTCTTTTGATGCCACATTTTTCTTCGCATTATTTTCATCAGGCATTTTAAATATTTCCTTTGCAGTTTCATCACGTTAACTTCCAACTGGAGGGAAGTATGTGTAGGTACAGAAAATTTTTGTTTCGTCTACATGTTAGTTTTTGATGACATGACTTGTTGTCAATGAGGGCACATGGTAGAGAAGTTAGCTGGCTGTTTTGATACGTTCTTTCACATTTTTGGGATGTGTAATGTGTCAGAACTTTTATCACATGGTCATCTTTGTCAACTAAGTGATGTAAGGAAGATATTTCTTTGAAGATATAATTAGAGTTTTAACACATCATAATTTTATGAAATAACAACAAAAGTTTATTTTTATATTTCATGTTCAACGAGCAGGGATTAGAGCAACATGACAACACGTATTTTGTTTGGAGGGGACCATTGCCACACCAGAGTGACAACTTACACCAATAGCCAGTGACTGTGAGAAGATATTGTCACTTTGTTCTAATTCCCTGTGACCATTATTAACATTTCCGTAAAATGAAAAGAAAAAAAAAGTGTACGATTTTAATTTCTGTAACATTCGGATGCCAATTGCATCTCAATCTGAAAGGATATTTGTTATATGACTTATTGTGAAACACGAAAGGAACTAGCTGTAACTGTGTTTTTCTTACAGGAAAAAAGTGAAACATATTTTATTTGTAAAATGAGAAAAGCTACAATGTACAAAAAATTTACTTTGATTCCCATCTTCTTTGTGAGAAACGTACAAAACACGAAAAAGAAGGTGTAATATTTTTACAAAGTTACAAGATAATGTACTGGATCTATCTTTGCAAAATTATGTAAATATCTGCAACTGAAGTTCCTGACAAAGTTTCAAATATGACAAACATTATGGAAAAAGAAAAGAGAAGTGATATAACAATCCTGAATATGCCACAGATTACAAAATATTGAAGAAAACAAATTCCTGAAGTCGACTAATCTCTCAGGCACAAAGATAAGTTATATCACTAACTGGCAATATAGCAACAAAAAATAAACAACATTCTAAGGGTGTTATTTTACATATTTGTTAAACTTGCAAAACTTTCAAGATGGTAATAATAAATATTCCTGGCAAGAAACTGCAGATATGGGAGATTATGCTTATCCATGGCTATACAGGGAGTTTCAAAAAGGTACGGCCAAACTTTCAGGAAACATTCCTCACACACAAAGAAAGAAAATATGTTATGTGGACATGTGTCCAGAAACGCTCACTTTCCATGTTAGAGCTCATTTTATCACTTCTCTTCAAATCACATTAATCATGGAATGGAAACACACAGCAACAGAACGTACCAGTGTGACTTCAAACACTTTGTTACAGGAAATGTTCAAAAGGTCCTCCGTTAGCGAAGATACATGCATCCACCCTCCATCGCATGGAATCCCTGATGCGCTGATGCAGCCCTGGAGAATGGCGTATTGTATCACAGGCGTCCACAATACGAGCACAGAGAGTCTCTACATTTGGTACCGGGGTTGCGTAGACAAGAGCTTTCAAATGCCCCCATAAATGAAAGTCAAGAGGGTTGAGGTCAGGAGAGCGTGGAGGCCATGGAATTGGTCTGCATCTACCAATCCATGGGTCACCGAATCTGTTGTTGAGAAGGGTACGAACACTTTGACTGAAATGTGCAGGAGCTCCATCGTGCATGAACCACACGTTGTGTCATACTTGTAAAGGCACATGTTCTAGCAGCACAGGTAGAGTATCCCATATGAAATCATGATAACGTGCTCCATTGAGCATAGGTGGAAGAACATGGGGCCCAATCAAGACATCACCAACAATGCCTGCCAAGCGTTCACAGAAAATCTGTGTTGATGACGTGATTACACAATTGCGTGCAGATTCTCGTCAGCCCACACATGTTGATTGTGAAAATTACAATTTGATCACGTTGGAATGGAGCCTCATCCGTAAAGAGAACATTTGCACTGAAATGAGGATTGACACATTGTTGGATGAACCATTCGCAGAAGTGTACCCGTGGAGGCCAATCAGCTGCTGATAGTGCCTGCACAGGCTGTACATGGTACGGAAACAACTGGTTCTCCCAAAGCACTCTCCATACAGTGACGTTACCTTGTACAGCAGCAACTTTTCTGGCGCTGACATTAGGGTTATCGTCAACTGCACGAAGAATTGCCTTGTCCATTGCAGGTGTCCTCATCGTTCTAGGTCTTCCCCAGTTGCGAGTCATACGCTGGAATGTTCCGTGCTCCCTAAGACGCCGATCAATTGCTTCGAACGTCTTCCTGTCGGGACACCTTCGTTCTGGAAATCTGTCTTGATACAAACGTACTGCGCCACGGCTATTGTCCCGTGCTAATCCATACATCAAATAGGCATCTGCCAACTCCGCATTTGTAAACATTGCACAGACTGCAAAACCACGTTCGTGATGAACACTAACCTGTTGATGCTACGTACCGATGTGCTTGATGCTAGTACTGAAGAGCAATGAGTCGCATGTCAACACAAGCACCAAAGTCAACATTACCTTCCTTCAATTGGGCCAACTGGCGGTGAATCGAGGAAGTACAGTACATACTGATTAAACTAAAATCAGCTCTAACATGGAAATTAAGCGTTTCCGGACACATGTCCACATAACATCTTTTCTTTATTTGTGTGTGAGGAATGTTTCCTGAAAGTTTGGCCGTACCTTTTTGTAACACCCTGTATAACTAAAAATATATATGATGATAATGTATGCCAGTACATAGTCACATAAAATGAGATGTAACACACTACATGTGGCAGAAATCTCCCACATAAAGAAGTCTTCCTTTTATTTTAGATTTTTTACATAAATTAAAAAAAAAAAAAAGAGGTGCGTTACAAAATTTAAGCACCCTGAGGTTATATACAGTATTTTTTTCTTTTATTCAACTATAGTATTTTAGAAATTGGCACTGTTGCTGAATCCTACAGCTGACAATAGGTAATAGAACTGGTTGCTATAGGATGGGTTGAGTGTTGGCTCTCACGACAAATATACGTGCATGGGAAAGATTACAGAATTTAATGGTGTTGTATCATGATCAGAACTGAATAATGTGTATGAACAGGCTAAATATATACTTACAGTGATAGCAGACTAACAACAATGGCTTATGTGGTGTGAAGGTTGGTTTTATAGAAATTAACAAGTGCTGTTTAATGTGATATATTTGACTGTTACTGAAGATTAATACAGTCGATGAAATGTCAATGCCATCTTATTTAGAAACCCAATCATTTAACAAAATCAGTAATGAAAGAGTACACTGGTCATAAGAAAAGATGTGGTAAATGGTAATAAATAATGCTCCACAAGCCCAAACCAACTGTGGTGTGGCAGATGCCTAGCCACGATTTTTCATCAACAGTTATCCACCCCATCAAAACACATAACTCAATCTGATGTTCAAATCATTTTATTAATAAATGGTTCTACTCTTCTTATGACACAGTTAATTACTTCAATACAACTGTTACTGTTACTGGGGCTGAAATTAATGACAAGTACCACCACAACTGTATGTCACAGTAATGAATGACATTTGCAGATACTACCTTCCCACACTCAGCCACGTGCCAACTGATGTCTTCCTGTTCGAGCACTTACAGGAAAGCGGGAGCATTTTGTTCAAATAGGCAACGTGGTCAAGTCAGTTACTGGGTGAAGTTGAAGGATTTAACCTGAATATGAATGTGGTTGAAATATGATTTTATCTGTCACATGACTGTTGTGCAAATATGTGCAAATATTTGCATCTTAGATGATGAAATAATAAGTGTATGGATTACAGGAGTTTGAGTCCTTAAACCCAAAAATTAATTTGTGCAAATAAATATTTGTAGCATTTGGGATGAAAATGAAGAATGTTTCATCTTTACAATGTTGTGAAGCAGTCTCTCTCATCAACGGCGTTTAGTACTTTCACAATACTACATTTCTTTTGCAAAATTGGTAAAAAATGAAAATCAACTTTATGCTAACTTTCTGATTTACAGCCTTTATAAGAACCAAGTGCTTACTGCTTTTAATACAGTGCAATATGACTGACTGTTTAATCAACACAAATTTCGGTTTGTCTTTGTAATACATTCCCCGAGATTCAGCATACACTAATAATATTACAGTGAAAAATGAGTTTCATTTATATAAAGACGGTAACAAAGAAATTCGATATTTCTTAAAACTTACTTGGTAGCTTCAAGATGTGTGTAGAGTTGTCCAATTACATGCCAAGCTGCTGATCTAGTTGTGTTACATTCGCTCCCAAGAGCAGCAAGAACTAATGCCAGTGCATCACTGTGAATGACCTTTTGTGGTCTTACTGGTGATTCTGGAGCCAGCAACTTACTCAACAGAGGCAAGATAAATGCAGGATCATAAATACTTGAGTCGTCATGATGCATATTATTTAAAACCTGACAAGCAAACATATTGATATTTTATAGTATTAAATTTAAAGATAAATAATAGCAAAAATGATAGGGCACAAGGAAATCATAAAAAGGTTGAGTGATTTATCTTTCAAAACCAGACTGACTGACAGGAACATATTTTACAAAAATCTGAATAATTTCTCAAATTCCTTCCAACTATTGATTTTTTAAATATGTGTTCTCTCAATCACTGTGTGTCAGGATATAATTAAACAGCTACCTCCTACTGGCACAGCTGTTTCTTCTCATTTGATGTTTCTGATAAATCCAATACACACACAATATTTCTGTACATGGAAAAAAAGCAAAACTCTGGGAAAACAAGGTATGATTTTGCCCACATGAGCAAGTAGCTCATAAAAATATGGTCATCGAGCTAAAATACAGGTTGAACACCCACCGCTTTATTAGGCACTGTTTCTGATAGAGACTTTTTCCCTTCCACATATTGGTGAATTAGCTCCTTCAGTCAGTTTCAGATGGGTTCTCAGATTATTTGTGAATCAATACCACAGTTCAAGCTGCTTTGTCAACACAATAAGAACTGCGGTACTAGAGATTAAGGCCACATTAAAAGACGGAAAAAGGACTGAACCAACTGATTATAAGACGAGAACCTTTAAGTGCATAGCTTGGTACTTACCCTCAGAACATCTAAGTCATACATATAAACTACTAAACCACATCCTTGTGTACTGTTCTGCGTACAGTGTTTTTTTTATCAATAAACACTTCCAGGCTAAGTTGCCGTGGTCGATCTGTAGAACTTCTTCTCCCTGACGTTTCGTTCTCAACTACGGAGAACATCTTCCGAGGTGAGTCAACGACGGGCTGCTAGGAGCTGGGGCCGCCGCTTATATGGATATCGTAGAGGGCGCCACTGCACGTCACGTGGCGTCGATGTGCAGCTATCTCTGGCTATCGTCTGTTCTCTCGATTGCAGGCAGTCGATTGTCACGTCATTGATTCAACGTCGACCGCCATATCTTATCCAATTTTAATCCTTCTTCTTTACGATTAAAATTGTATTGATGTTTGTGGATTTCAATTGCCTCTCTATACATACGTGTATAATAATGTGACGTCCTCGCTAGCATGCTTGTTTCACCAAATTTTATTTCGTGATCTCCATCCTTAAAAACATGTTCCGCTACTGCCGATTTGTCGATATGTCCCAAGCGACAGTTTCTTTTGTGCTCCGTCAACCGTGTATTGATGCTTCTTTTGGTAGTTCCTATGTAAACCCTGCCACAACTGCATGGAATTTTATATACTCCTGGGGCGGCTAGGATGTGACGAGCGTCTTTTATTGATCTTAGGCATTCACTAATTTTCTTAGTAGGTCTGAAAATGGTCTCTACGTGAAACTTGCCTAGTACTTTCCCAATGCGATCCGTGATATTATGGATGAATGGAAGAAATACTTTTCCAGCTGATGGTTATTGCTGTCTCCTATTTTTAGGCATTTTTCTATTTGGGTGAAGTGCTGGTTAATCTCGTTTTTCGTCTAACCATTTTTCGCAAAGGCCACTCGTAAATGATTTAGTTCTTCTTGTAAGTAGCCTGCTTCACAAATATTATTGGCCCTATCCACTAATGTTTTTATGACCCCCCTCTTTTGCCTAGGGTGGTGGTTTGAGTTCTTATGGAGGTAGCGATCAGTATGTGTACCTTTCCTGTTGACCTTATGGCCTAAGGTCCCATCCGCCCATTTGATAACTGATACATCCAAGAAGTTAAGTTGTCCGTTCTTCTCCTTCTCCACAGTAAATTTAATCTTTGGGTTGATGCTATTTAAGTGTACGAGGAAATCATTCAAGTCTTCTTCCTCATGATTCCATATTACAAAGGTATCATCCACATACCGATACCACTTCGAGGGGCTTTTTTTGGCCGACTGCAGCGCTTGATGTTCAAAATATTCCATGAATAAATTCACAATTGCAGGACTTAGGGGGCTTCCCACGGCTACCCCATCGATCTGTTCATAAAATTCATTATTGTACTGAAAATAGGTCGAGGATAGACAGTGTTGGAACAAGGCTACTACAACAGTAGGGAACATATCGGCTATATGGGAGAGAGCTTCATCAACTGGAACCATCGTGAACAAAGACACTATATCAAAACTGACAAGGATGTCATTAGGACCGACAGTAATTTCCCTCAATTTCTCAATGAAGTGTAGAGAGTTTTTAATATGACTCTCAGTTTTGCCTATGTAAGGTTGTAACAAAGAGGCAAGGTGTCTGGCTAGTTCTTGGGTAGGAGCTCCAATTGCGCTGACTATTGGTCTCAAAGGAACATCAGGCTTATGTATCTTTGGTAATCCATATAATCTCGGAGGATAAGCCTCCGTTTTACAAACATACTTTTTTACTTCTGTAGGAATGGAAGACTGTTTTATCATACGATTGGTGGCATTCAGCACATTCGTTGTGGGATCCTTTTTCAACTTCTTGTACGTGCTGGGTTCCAGGAGATCACTGATTTTCTTGTGATAATCCTCAGTATTCATTAAAACAGTAACATTTCCCTTGTCAGCGGCAACTATAATAACATTCTTGTCTGCATTGATCTCTCGCAATGCCTTCCTTTCCCCTTGAGACAGATTGCTGCTGGGTGGCTTAGCTTTGAGTAATATCCTGGAGGTTTCCATTCTAATTTCGTCAGCAGAATATGATGGTAACTGACGAATTCCTGCCTCTATATTAGCAATAATGTCCTCCATAGGAATCTTGGATGGAGTTATTGCAAAATTCCCTCCTTTAGACAGAACAAAGTTCTTCCTTAGACAATTCTTTTTCCGATAAATTAATAACCGTTTGGGTATTGTTTGGAATCGGTGTTTCCTGCCGACCCTCTTGTAGACGATCATACTTCTCCTTCTGCCTATTGGAAGACACTTCTGCAATAATCTCCATAGATCTAAATGTTAAACTGTCCACTTTGTTCCAATGACAAAACTGCATAGTATTGCTAATAAGTAAATGAAGATTTAGCAGTTGACCATCACATACCGCCAGTCCTCGTCGTGTCTGATGTATCCGCTCACGTAGTAATGCCAGTTACATACGAGAGTAAATACGGTTAGCTTGTGCCGAATGAAACATTCTTCTCACTTTTAAAAACTTGGGAACTATACCGGTATCATGACAGCGTAGCAGAAAAGTGAGTGAGCAAAGTTGTTGACCTTTCTTCTTGCGTAGGTTATCCAGTCGTCGTACCCTAGTTGACATTTCCTCCCCGTAGAGGCGTCGAATCATTCCATGTAGGCTTTCATGGCCGGCGTCTTCATCAATAAACACTTCCGGGCTAAGTTGCCGTGGTCGATCTGTAGAACTTCTTCTCCCTGATGTTTCGTCCTCAACTACGGAGAACATCTTCTGATGTGAGTCAACGACTGGGTGCTAGGAGCTGGGGCTGCCGCTTATATGGATATCGTAGAGGGCGCCACGGCAAGTCACGTGGCGTCGATGTGCAGCTATCTCTGGCTATCGTCTGTTCTCTCGATTGCAGGCAATCGATTGTCACGTGATTGATGCAACGTCGACCGCCATATCTTATCCAATTTTAATCCTTCTTCTTTACGATTAAAATTGTATTGATGTTTGTGGATTTCAATTGCCTCTCTATACATACGTGTATAATAATGCGACGTCCTCGCTAGCACGCTTGTTTCACCAAATTATATTTCGTGATCTCCATCCTTAAAAACATGTTCCGCTACTGCCGATTTGTCGATATGTCCCAAGCGACAGTTTCTTTTGTGCTCCGTCAACCATGTATTGATGCTTCTTTTTGTAGTTCCTATGTAAACCCTGCCACAACTGCACGGAATTTTATATACCCCTGGGCTGGCTAGGGGGTGACGAGCATCTTTTGTTGATCTTAGGCATTCACTAATTTTCTTTGTAGGTCTGAAAATGGTCTCTACGTGAAACTTGGCTAGTACATTCCCAATGCGATCCGTGATATTATGGATGAACGGAAGAAATACTTTTCCAGCTGATGGTTGTTGCTGTCTCCTATTTTTAGGCATTTTTTTATTTGGGTGAAGTGCTCGGTTAATCTCGTTTTTCGTATAACCATTTTTCGCAAAGGCCACTCGTAAATGATTTAGTTCTTCTTGTAAGTAGCCTCTCTATACAGACTGTCGTGATACCAGTATAGTTCCCAAGTTTTTAAAAGTGAGAAGAATGTTTCATTCGGCACATGCTAACCGTATTTACTCTCGTATGGAACTGGCATTACTACGTGAGCGGATACATCAGACACGACGAGGACTGGCGGTATGTGATGGTCAACTGCTAAATCTTCATTCACTTATTAGCAATACTATGCAGTTTTGTCATTGGAACAAAGTGGACAGTCTAACATTTAGATCTATGGAGATTAGTGCAGAAGTGTCTTCCAATAGGCAGAAGGAGAAGTATGATCGTCTACAAGAGGGTCGACAGGAAACACTGATTCCAAACAATACCCAAACGGTTATTAATTTATCGGAAAAAGAATTGTCTAAGGAAGAACTTTGTTCTGTCTAAAGGAGGGAATTTTGCAATAACTCCATCCAAGATTCCTATGGAGGACATTATTGCTAATATAGAGGCAGGAATTCGTCAGTTACCATCATATTCTGCTGACGAAATTAGAATGGAAACCTCCAGGATATTACTCAAAGCTAAGCCACCCAGCAGCAATCTGTCTCAAGGGGAAAGGAAGGCATTGCGAGAGATCAATGCAGACAAGAATGTTATTATAGTTGCCGCTGACAAGGGAAATGTTACTGTTTTAATGAATACTGAGGGTTATCACAAGAAGATCAGTGATCTCCTGGAACCCAGCACATACAAGAAGTTGAAAAAGGATCCCACAACGAATGTGCTGAATGCCACCAATCGTCTGATAAAACAGTCTTCCATTCCTACAGAAGTAAAAAAGTATGTTTGTAAAACGGAGGCTTATCCTCCGAGATTATATGGATTACCAAAGATACATAAGCCTGATGTTCCTTTGAGACCAATAGTCAGCGCAATTGGAGCTCCTACCCAAGAACTAGCCAGACACCTTGCCTCTTTGTTACAACCTTACATAGGCAAAACTGAGAGTCATATTAAAAACTCTCTACACTTCATTGAGAAATTGAGGGAAATTACTGTCGGTCCTAATGACATCCTTGTCAGTTTTGATATAGTGTCTTTGTTCACGAAGGTTCCAGTCGACGCAGCTCTCTCCCATATAGCCGATATGTTCCCTACTGATGTAGTAGCCTTGTCCCAACACTGTCTATCCTCGACCTATTTTCAGTACAATAGTGAATTTTATGAATAGATCGATGAGGTAGCCATGGGAAGCCCCCTAAGTCCCGCAATTGTGAATTTATTCATGGAATATTTTGAACATCAAGCACTGCAGTCGGCCAAAAAAAGCCCCTCGAAGTGGTATCGGTATGTGGATGATACCTTTGTAATATGGAATCATGAGGAAGAAGACTTGAATGATTTCCTCGTACACTTAAATAGCATCAACCCAAAGATTAAATTTACTGTGGAGAAGGAGAAGAATGGACAACTTAACTTCTTGGATGTATCAGTTATCAAACGGGCGGATGGGACCTTAGGCCATAAGGTCAACAGGAAAGGTACACATACTGATCGCTACCTCCATAAGAACTCAAACCACCACCCTAGGCAAAAGAGGGGGGTCATAAAAACATTAGTGGATAGGGCCAATAATATTTGTGAACCAGGCTACTTACAAGAGGAACTAAATCATTTACGAATGGCCTTTGCGAAAAATGGTTATACGAAAAACAAGATTAACCAGCACTTCACCCAAATAGAAAAATGCCTAAAAATAGGAGACAGCAACAACCATCAGCTGGAAAAGTATTTCTTCCGTTCATCCATAATATCACAGATCACATTGGGAAAGTACTAGCCAAGTTTCACGTAGAGACCATTTTCAGACCTACTACGAAAATTAGTGAATGCCTAAGATCAACAAAAGATGCTCGTCACCCCCTAGCCCCCCCAGGGGTATATAAAATTCCATGCAGTTGTGGCAGGGTTTACATAGGAACTACCAAAAGAAGCATCAATACACAGTTGACGGAGCACAAAAGAAACTGCCGCTTGGGACATATCGACAAATCGGCAGTAGCTGAACATGTTTTTAAGGATGGAGATCACCAAATAAAATATGGTGAAACAAGCATGCTAGCGAGGACGTCACATTATTATACACGTATGTAGAGAGAGGCAATTGAAATCCACAAACATCAATACAATTTTAATCGTAAAGAAGAAGGATTAAAATTGGATACGATATGGCAGTCGACGTTGCATCAATGACGTGACAATCGACTGCCTGCAATCGAGAGAACAGACGATAGCCAGAGATAGCTGCACATCGACGCCACGTGACGTGCAGTGGCGCCCTCTACGATATCCATATAAGCGGCGGCCCCAGCTCCTAGCAGCCCGTCGTTGACTCACCTCGGAAGATGTTCTCTGTAGTTGAGAACAAAACGTCAGGGAGAAGAAGTTCTACAGATCGACCACGGCAACTTAGCCCGGAAGTGTTTATTGATGAAGACGCCGGCCGTGAAAGCCTACATGGAGATTTCCCCCCCCCCTCCCCTAATTGACAGGAAATATCGTAACCATACAAGTGTATCTGACCAGTTACAGTTCTTAGAGTACTCCAGCAACAGGAATCACATGGCAACAATGAGGTTATTAGAGGTGGGGCAAGTGCTTCAATTGGACATGGATTGGGAAGGGAATTAGCTACATTTGTCTAGGGACACATACTGACCTTACATGTAAGTAATAATGGAAAATAACATATAACCTAAGTCTGAATTCTTTGACAGAGATTTAAATTTGCTCTTTCTAAATGAGTCAAGTGTCATAAACACTGTACATCATCATTTGATGGGTGAATAAGGCTGTAGACAAAAGATGCAATCGAAAACGTGCAATGAAATAAGTTAAATACCAGACCACTGAAACGAACATAAAAATAATATATTCTTACACAAACAGTGTGCACATCCCTAAAGTTTAATTATTAACAACTGAAAGCAAAGGTTCAAAGTCTCAAAGTTACACTGAATTGAAAATTATTCCAGTTCATTATCACTATAAACATTCCATCTTTAATATTAAATTCCTATGGCTTGTGCCACAATGCTAAAAAAGTTTTAAAAAAGAAAAAAAGAAACAGTTAACTGCATGAACAAATGCACCTGTTAGTATTAATCTTACCTGTACATCTCTCTCACAGGGAAATCTTGAAACTGTTGTCTGCAGAACAGCAGAATCCAACATATCTAGCACTTGATTGGCATGGGGCTGCTGCCAAAGAGATGAGCTACCTTGGACTCTCACACTATAATGATTCACTGCTGCCTCGCCCCATAAATAAGGCTGGCATCTCTCAAGTGTCACACCTGACGATTCATACTTCTGTAACAACTGAATGATCACACAGAATATAACAACAGTACATACTCACTTTGATAAATAATATGGGCTCGAGGAAAATTACCACCACAATACAACTATACATACCGCAAAATGTACATGGTCCAGTCACATTAATGTGACAACTGCCTGTGTTCGACATCAGCATGCAATAACCACTCACAGACGGAAGATGGCAGCACAAGTAGTGGAGGATATATAAAGTAAGTCAAGGGATGTGGAAAACAGTGCAGTCATAGTCATTACGCAAAAACAGAGAGATTTATCTGAGGTCCAAAGGTGTATGATCATTGGCTTTTGGGCCAAGGGAGAAAAAATTCCGGAAACAGCTAGCTTTGTAAATTGTTCACTTGCTGCCATGCTTGAAGTATGCTGTGTTTGGCAAAATGGTGCAATGCAAAACTGGCACTGAGGTAACTGTGGTGCACCAAAGGTCACTGATGGACTGCAGAGATGTGTATGGGCAAATAGATGTACAATTGTTGAGCAACTGAACATCCACCCAGAGGAACCTAGATACTACCAACAGTGTCTCCCCAACAACTGCTCAGTGAACATTGCTGCATATGGGCATCTGCAGTAGGTGTCTAGTCTGAGCACCCATGCCGATTGCTGTCCACTGGCAATGAAGGCTGGAATTTGCACACCACTACTGCAACTGTTTGTCCAAGTTGAGGCGGCAGGTTGCCTTTTCAGGTGAATCATGTTTTATGCTCCACTAGACAGATGGCAATCACCCTGTAACAACTGTCAGAAGAGTCCAGCCCAGAGGAAGGAGGGTTATAATCTGGGGAATGTTTTCATGGCATTTCCTGGGTGATCTCATCATTGTGGAAGACACAACTGATCAACACAAATATGCACCTATCCTTGGGGACCACGTCCACCTTATATTTAATTTGTTCTTCTTTGGCATGATGGTATCTACCAGCAGAACAATGCAACGTGTCACACAGCGTACATGTGTGGTACAAAGAACACGAGGATGAGTTCAACATACTCCCCTGGCCACCAACCCCCCCCCCCCCCCCCCCCGCCTCCCAATTTATTAAACCCAATGGGGAAGGAACCACCTTGGTCGAGCTGTTTGCGCCATGGGTCCTCAACTGTGAAACCTAGCACAGCTGCCATGGCACTAGAGTCGGCATGGCTTTACATCCCTATTGGTACCTTCCAGAACCTCCTTGGTACTCTTTCTTCAGGTCCTTGCTGCAACCGGTGATTATTCAAGCTTTTGACAGGTCATCACATTAATGTGACTGGACTGTGTATAATCACCCCATCCACCTAAACACAAATTGACAACAAGTTGCAGAGCATAAACTAGGAGTGGTGAAAAGTAACAGCTTTTAGAAGATGACATGACAAAATAATAACTGACAACATGTTTACTGGAAGGCCAATACGTTAACCAATTTATTTAATTACTGAACAAGAAGTGTTCCTATTTCCACACTTATTGCTTCACCAAATTACAACACTAAAGAACATGAACATAATTAGGATAATGACTACACAGATCCTGATTGGAATATCAATAATCAGAGGACAGAGCATAAACAAAGGACCATATGTAGAAAACATACAGAAATGAAAATTATAGTTCTATTCTTCTACAGCTGACATCAGACAGGAAAATAAATGTGTTCAAATGTTGATCCAGCAAAGTTTCAAGCTGTCCCAAAAGATTTCTTCAGCATGCAGTGCTCTATAGTATGAGACATTTATTTTGGAGACAGTCTTGAGAATGAGACTAAATTCTGTCTGACAAACATATACATAAATGTTGATAAGGATGGGTAAAACACAACAATCCAAAGATTATGAAGATGAATGAGAGAGAGTTTTCTGTTATGTAAACACCATAAAGGCCCAAGCAAGGAATTGTAGAATAAGTGATGAATAAACTATAGCCCCTTCAAGCTATCCACACTTATAGGAGGAAAGGGAAATATATATGTTGAAACCAAAGAAACTGAAGTCAAATTTCAGAGCTCTATCAGGGAATGGTATGGTCCAGATCAGAAACTTACAAGTAAATGAAACATAGCTGTTGAGCAACATCCTGACTCAAATCAGAAAATATGCTTCAAATATATCTATTCAGTTTTCTGGCGAATTCTGAAGTGAACTCAGATAGAGAGAGCCACACACCAATTGTATAAATCAAAATGTACATTTACGCAAAATAGGTGAATGGCAACAACTCGACTTGATGTGTGGAGCACTGAAGCACACAGATGAAAACGGTATTCACACTAGCTTTAGAGTTCATACTCTTTTCTAGTAATACCACACACAAACAGACACACAACCCCACAGACACCCAAATCAGCACTCCCACAGCAGTGGGAAGATGGATTATTGATTATTGAAAGCAGCTGCCTGGGCTGATGGAGGTGAGGGGAAGTTAGAAAGGATGTACAAGGTAAGGAGGGTGTAGTGGAAGAGAGCAAGGCTAGTCATTTGACAGATGACTCAGTGAGTGCACAACAAGACAAAAGGAGTTCAAAGGCAATAGTATATGAGAGAGAGAGAGAGAGAGGAGAGGGAGAGGGAGAGGGAGAGGGAGAGGGAGAGGGAGAGGGAGAGGGAGAGGGAGAGGGAGAGGGAGAGGAAGGGAGGGAGGGAGGGAGGGAGGGAGGGAGAGTGGAGGAAGGCAAAGGGGGAAAATAGGGAAGGTGGAGAAGAAGAGGAAGACAGGGATGAGAAAGAATAAGGGAGAGGTGTGGAAAAGGGGAAAGAGTTGGACGGAAGGGAGGGGAGAGGGGGAAAGAGTGAAAGAAAGGGAGAGAGAGAGAGAGAGAGAGAGAGAGAGAGAGAGAGAGAGAGAGAGAGAGAGAGATGGGAAGGGAGGAGGAAGAGTGGTGGGAAAAAGCAGCACATGATCTGGGTGGGTAGAGAGCCATGTGGACAGAGGAGAGAAGGGGAAAGGTAAAGAGAGGCATTGGGAATAGGTTAATAGAGGTTTAGGCAAAGGGGACTGCTAGAGTGAAGGTAATACTACACATTCCCACCTGTGTAGTTCAGATGCCCATGTTCCAGGTGACTATGCACAATATGTTATTCAACTAATGACATGGATAAGACAATTAGTTCAAGGGAGAACAAAAAGTATTCTGTAAAATTTAATGATGAAACCAAATGAATGAATACATACATGTGTAGTCATTCCAATCCCAGGAGCAGAAGACTTACCTTAGGGGGAAAATAGGACAGGTATACACTCGCACACACACACCTATCCATCCGCACATACACAGACACAAGCAGACATTTGTAAAGGCCTACAAATGTCTGCTTGTGTCTGTGTATGTGCGGATGGATGTGTGTGTGTGTGTGCGCGCGAGTGTATACCTGTCCTTTTTTCCCCTAAGGTAAGTCTTTCCGCTCCCGGGATTGGAATGACTCCTTACCCTCTCCCTTAAAACCCACATCCTTTTGTCTTTCCCTCTCCTTCCCTCTTTCCTGATGAAGCACCCGTTGGTTGTGAAAGCTTGAATTTTGTGTGTATGTTTGTGTTTGTTTGCGTGTATATCAACCTGCCAGCGCTTTCATTTGGTAAGTCACATCATCTTTGTTTTTAGATATATTTTTCCCACATGGAATGTTTCCCTCTATTATATTCATACATGTGTAGTGCATTACAAGGCAATTTCTGTCTATAAAAATTACGTTACCAAGACTGATTCCATTAACAAAATTCTTTATTGAACCCTTTCTGGCTATGTGATATCTATATATTACAAAAATGGATGTATGTATGTACAAGAGGTGTCAAATAAGAAAAGAAACACTTTTTTCTTTGTCAACTAAGGTTGAAAAAATGCAGAATTTGTTGTGGGACATCATGGAATAATCCTGCTTCAGCCCCTATAGTTTCATCAAGTTCTGATAGGTTGTGGCGATATACGTATCCTTCAAAATGTCATCTGTAATGGTGGTATATTCCAAGTAGAGCACATTATTGAGTTTCCTTTGGTGGAAAGCTAGATCACATGCAGAATGTCTACAGAGAGCTCGCAGTGAACAAAAGTGAGTCATTGGGCAAGACGTCTGTCATCACTGCAACAAGGTTGCACTACTCTACCCAATCTCCCGAGTGCTGACTGCCCACACAAAACTGTGACTCCTGCAATGTTGGAATGCGTGGATATTCTCATTCAAGGTGATCGGTAGATCACACTCAAAAACCTCACTGCATAACTCGGAGTCTTTGTTGGTTGCACTAACACATTCGTCCACTAGTTGCGGTACTTAAAGATGTATGCCTGCCGCCTAACAGATGACATAAACAGAAATGATGGAGCATTTATGCAGATTAAGAGGCTGATTGTAACAATTTTTTCATGAACGTTGTCACAGATGATGAAACATGTGTTTACCACTTCAAACCAGAAACAAAACAGCAATCCATGGAGTGGTGCCACACCAACTCTCCACTGAAGACACCCTCAGCCAGTAACGTCACGACGACAGTCTTCTGAGGCTCTGAAAGGGTTATTCTGTTTGATGTCCTCCCTTCTGGTACAACAGTCAACTCTGAAGTGTATTGTGTTACACTCAGGAAACCGAAGAAACCATGTTCATTGTCACAAAACAAACAAACTTCTCCTTCTCCATGACAATGCAAGACTTCACAAAAGTCTGTGCACCCAAGAGGAGATCACAAAATTTCACTGGACTGTTCTTCCTCATCCACCCTACAACCTGGATCTCACATCTTACGACTTTCATCTATTTGGCCAGAAAAGGATGCACTCTGCAGAAAGCAGTACATAGATGATAGGGAAGCTATTGATGCAGCAAGACGTTGGCTGTGACGTTGGCCAGTAGAGTGGTACCATGCAGGCATACAGCCCCTTTCAGTAAGGTGGCAAAAGACGATTATGTTGAAGAATAGGGTTTTGTAGCAAAAAGGTGGGGAATAATATGGTGTATTGGGAGTCCTGACCTGCTTTCAGAAAAGAGGAGTTGCATTATTTATTGGAAACCCCTTGCATGTGTGTGAAACAGAAGTGATGCATGAATTCCCAGACTTGTGTACTCCCTTACCTGAGAATGGGAGCATTTAGTGACTGGCAACAAACTTTACATATTACTTCAAACCTTCACAAAACTTTTTCTTGCTGACAGTTGACCTTCAGTAATAAAGAAAGAAAAAATGATTATAACTTACTTCTTTTCCACCGTTCATGCAGTAAAAGCACTGAATGATGCATGGTGTTATAATTTATTATTTCTGCAGGCATCACAGTGGCTAACATCCTTCACTTAACAACCGAGTGCAATGGGATTTGCACAGAGTTGTTGGTGCTTATCAGACAAGCAACACTGTGTGAAAGTGGTGAAATCAACATGAGATGTGAGACGGACATATACATTAGGACAGTGCAGTGAAATATGGGGTTAATGGGCTATGGCAGCAGATGACTGACATGATTACATTTGCTAATGGCACAACATGGGTTCATGACCATATCGGTTGACAGGAAAACTGTGGCCTAGTCAGATAAGTCCCAATTTCAGTTGGTAAGAGTTGACGGTATGATTCAAGTGTGGTGCAGACTCCACAATGCCAAATTAACAACAACACACTGTGCAAGCTGGTGGTGGCTCCCTAACAATGTGGGCTATGTTTACAAGGAATGGACTGGGTCCTCTGATCCAACTGAATCGATCATTGACTGGAAATGGTTATGATTGGGTACTTGGAACCCATTTGCAGTCATTCATGAACATCATATGTTTCCAAACAGCAACACACCATATCACCAGGCCATAATTGTTCAAGATTGGTTTGAAGAACATTCCAGACAATCGCCCAACGTGAATCCCATTGAATGTCTAGAGGACATAACCAAGAAGCCATTTTGGGCACAAAATCATGCTCCGGCAACACTTTTGCAGTTATGGATGGCTTTAGTGGCAACATGGCTCAATTTTTCTGCAGGAGTCTTCCAACAACTTGTTGAGTGTATGCCATGTCTATTTGTTGCACTACACTGAGCAAAAGGAGGTTCAACACGATATTAGGAGGTAGCCCATGACTTTTGTTACCTCAGAGTAGTTCAGGAGATACGATATCATAAAAAATAAGATGTATGAAAAACTGCTGCATCATGCATGACCTAGAAATTAATTACATCTTTGCTGCTAGGTCTACTCAAAATAAATTTTGCAGACAGTACAGACATATGCTGCTGAAATATACCTACAACACGATATCAATGTACAAAACCTGTTCAATGTCACATCATAAACAGTGAGAAACATGAAAAACTGCTCCTTGGTGCTCGATGTTTAAATTTTTTGACTTTGTTGCTACTAACCCTATTCACAAAACATTTTGCAGACAATATCCACACACGCCTCTACAGAATTATATCATTGTACAACATGTAGTTCAGGAGATATGACATAACAAACATTAAATACAAGGCCAGACACTGCCTGGTACGGGCGTGGGATGCACAGCTATAAACAAACACCTGGACAACAATGGGTTTTTCCACTATCATATGTATGCATACAGGATTTCTCTCCTAAGAGAGCTGTCAGGTGCATTTTCTCTGGTGTTTCCACAGATATTTGCAATTCTGTTTTTGCATTGTGTAGCTGGAGTCTGCCCAAACAAATAGTGCTCACCTCATCTTTCACATAATTTTCGACAGAAAATGACGGTTTGTTTCCCGTTACAAACAAAATTATTTTTAAAACAGAAATATATGTGCCCACCAGAAATAGCAGTTCCAAATTACGCTAGTGTGATATTCGTTTTATTGAAATGCATTCACAGGGACAGTAAAACTTGAAGAATGAACAGCAATAGTGCATCAAATCAGTAGTGCTGCATGCTTGGCTTGTAACACTCTGTGCAGGCCAGGGCAGTCATCTCGGTGCTGAAATATTCACTATTCTTCATGTTTTATTCTTCCTGGTAATCACATCAATAAAATGAATACAGTATTGCATTAGACTAATCTGGGTCCACTCTATCAAATGACCATATAAAATTCTGATTTAAAAATAATTTTGTATGTAATGGGAAACAGACTGATGCTTTCTGTTGACACTGGACATCACATGAAATACATGATGAGCACTATTTGTTTGGGTTGAGTTTATCTACACATTGCAAAAATGAAATTGCAAAAATATCTGTCAGAAACACCCAGGAAAATGCACCTGATGACTCCAAGGAGAGACGCCCTGTATATATTAAAGTTTCTCTATTTCTATGTATATAGTTAATTAGTCAATAATATTACATTTGCTCAGTTGCAGGGGCAGCAGCTGTGTGGGTTTTAGTTTTAGGTATTTCCCATGAATGTATTCTTTGATTTAACATTTCTTTGCTCTCAACAATAAATATGAATGAATAAACATTAATATTTTAAGTCTGATGTAATATGAAAAAAAAAATGAAATGAAGTCCCATGCTTCTTTACAGAGCGTAGGGGAATGATGCGGGAGACCCGCACCGCCTTACTAGGCAAGGTCCTAACGGAGGTGGTTTGCCATTGCCTTCCTCCGACCGTAATGGGGACGAATGATGATGATGATGAAGACGACACAACACCACCCAGTCATCTTGAGGCAGGAAAAATCCCTGACCCCGCCGGGAATCGAACCCGGGACCCCGTGCTCGGGACCGCGAGACCACGAGGGCGGACTTGATGTAATATGAGTAACAATAAAATAAAGTTTTGATTTTGGTATTAGTTACTTATTCCATAATATGTATGAGATTAAATTTCTGCTTGTGTTTCATAATTTCTGTTTGAGGTATTCGTTGGACTTTGTGCAGTGTAGCAGACACAGTGATAGAGGCTGTGAAGTCAGCACAGGAGCAGCAGAGAGACCCCAGGGCCGTACTTCGTCCCACAAATGCTTCAAGCAGAGGCCTTCCTTGGAGAAATGTTAAGAATGCCAAACAAGAAAAAAAAGGATGGATTTTTGATAGGAGAGAAAGTCAGTCATGTGAAATACTGTAAGCTGGAAAGGTCTATGAATTCACAATATGACAATAAACCAGTTGGATGGAAGTCCTCGGTTACTCGTTGCAGTAAATTTGAGTAACATCAATATGTCTACATTTAAAGGAATAAAGTGGAAAAGTGTTCTACGGGACCAGAGGACATATAATTTTCTCCCGGTGGACCTCATAATGCCATCTGAGAAAATTGTGAGCTGGGTTTTACCAAGTTGTATTTCAAATGATTGATGTTTTCAGAACCATGGCGAGGACTTCATTCTGTTTGAGATACTTCACTGCGTTTGAACACAAAATATCTTCTAGGATTTTACAACAAATGGGTATCAATGAGACTGGACAGAAGTTCCGGGGATCACTTCTGCTACCTTCCTTGTACATGATTGCGACCTGTGCTTCCTTCACTGGGAAGATCTTTTGTTCTCGTGATCTACAGTACAAAGTGGTTAACATGGAAATTAACTCAGGTGCAAATTGTTTGTAATATCTGACAGGGATTTTATCAGGCCATGGAGCACAGCTTAATGTTAGCAATTTTGACTGTTTCTCAATGCCAATGACACTACAATAAATGTTGGCATCAGATCACAAAAACATCAATGCTACGCAAGAGTTGGAGTGGGAAGCTAGTTGGAATGGACATCTCATGGAGTGTTTGATAGCACGGACACTCATTGGTAGTGCTTTCAGGAGCAGATTACAGACAGAGTGGGAAGGTAGCAAGGAGGGAAGTGCAGACAGAGTATTAGGTGAATGTTCATTAGAAGGTGCTGTCTGTGGCTGTGAATCTCAGATGGAGTAGGAAGACAGCAGGAATGGACAACAGACAGTGTGGGAAAGGCAGCAGGAATCGACAATAGACGGAGTGGGAAGGCAGCAGGAATGACAGTGCATAGAGCATTGGGCAGCTCGGACACTTGAGGGCAGTGCCTGCAGGAGCTGACTGTGGATGGAGCTGTAAGGCTGAGGGTATTAATTATGGTCAAACACCATCTGACAGTCAGTCTCAGGTAGCAGTTGATGAAGGCGACAAGTCACGCCAACAATGTTGTTGTTGTTGTCTTCAGTCCTGAGACTGGTTTGATGCCGCTCTCCATGCTACTCTATCCTGCGCAAGCTTCTTCATCTCCCAGTACCTACTGCAACTTACATCCTTCTGAATCTGCTTAGTGTATTTATCTCTTGGTCTCCCTCTATGATTTTTACCCTCCACACTGCCCTCCAATACTAAATTGATGATCCTTTGATGCCTCAGAACATGTCCTACCAACCGATCCCTTCTTCTAGTCAAGTTGTGCCACAAACTCCTCTTCTCCACGATTCTATTCAGTACCTCCTCATTAGTTATGTGATCTACCCATCTAATCTTCAGCATTCTTCTGTAGCACCACATTTCGAAAGTTTATATTCTCTTCTAGTCCAAACTATTTATTGTCCTTTGTTTCATTTCCATACATGGCTACACTCCATACAAATACTTTCAGAAATGACTTCCTGACGCTTAAATCTGTACTCGATGTTAACAAATTTCACTTCTTCAGAAACGCTCTTGCCCTTGCCAGTCTACGTTTTATATCCTCTCTACTTCGACCATCATCAGTTATTTTGCTCCCCAAATACCAGAACTCCTTTACTACTTTAAGTGCCTCATTTCCTAATCTAATTCCCTCAGCATCGCCTGACTTAATTCGACTACATTCCATTATCCTCGTTTTGCTTTTTTTGTTGATGTTCATCTTATATCCTCCTTTCAAGACACTGTCCATTCCGTTCAACTGCTATTCCAAGTCCTTTGCTGTCTGTGATAGAATTACAATGTCAACGTCAACCATATCATGCAAGAAAGACGGTGAAGTACCATGCTTTATCTCAAGTTATCTCGATATAGAGCAATTTGATATTTTTATACATTACACATTTTATTCTATCTGTGTTTTACTAAGTTCACAGTTTGCTTGACAAAAAAAAAAAAAAAAAAAAAAAAAAAAAAAAAAAAAAAAAAAAAAAAAAAAAAAAAAAAATAATTTGAAATTGGTCAATGAATAATAAACATTTAAATTGTTCAGCCCATTATGGACAACATTTTTCATACTGGAGAAAAAAGAAGGCACCAGGCAGAGCAATGTGACGGGTCTTGTGATCAGTGAATGACAGGCTAGAAAAAGCAATGGTTGTGGATGTGCAAATAGATTATTGAGTATAAAATTATGAATATAACAGCGAGAATACAGCTGGCAAGAATACCATATGTCCACGGACAAGTGATATGGTAAAAAATGAACAGAAAATATTGTTTTCCTCCAACTTGTACATTTGGTATTCTGAGTGGCTTTTTTCTTCCATTTAACATACGAACATTTTTTTTCCTTCCACTTGCCTTTTCTCCTTCTCCTGTCAAAGGAACTATTTTAGATATTTTGAAAGCCACAGACATTGTGACAAAAAAGGAAAAGACCTTGCTCCATTCATTACTGTAAAGGTATGTAGAGAGTAAATGCTTCTCTTCTTCCTCAATAATTTCTTTAAATTTATGTTCTATGTTACTGAAAGGAAGAGAGACCATAAAGTGTTAAGGGAAAAAGGAAAGTCTGACAATGGACTCTAAAGGTTTGTAGAATCGTATGAGACCCACAATGTGTCACTTGGCACCTTTCTACTGGAGGTGGTCTGTACTAACAGAAAGCAGCATAGAAAACTTCCAGTCAGGCTTAAGGTCCTCTCATTTTTCTGTTAAATTTAAGGTTATTTTGGAGTATATGTCTGATTACAGCATGTTATTGCAGGATTTAGGATTTAAGTTATATGTACGTATTTTCAGCAATAAGACACATCCAAAACTAAAAGGAAAACATTACTTAGTTTTCGGAAGTAATAGTTTCTTCCTTACGGAGGTGAGATTGAATTTTCCTTCAAGTCAAGGACATATTCTCCTCAGACCCACCTGTATTGTGAAAAAGGGTTCACACTCCCTGTCTATCCTTGTCCTCATCACAGGTGGGTCCCTCCCATCCTTCGGTCTGAGTCACATGTCAAAATGGCTCTGAGCATTATGGGACTGAACATCTGAGGTTATCAGTCTCCTAGAACTTAGAACTTCTTAAACCTAACCTAACAACATCACACACATCCATGCCCTAGGCAAGATTCGAACCTGCGACCGTAGTGGTCATGCTGTTCCAGACTGATGTGCCTAGAACCGCTTAACCACACCGGCTGGCAGTCACATGTCCTTCCTGTTTTACCTTACCTAACATACTCCTCTCTTCTTCCTGGTGAAGGAATTATTATTTCCAAAAGCTAAGCAATTTGTTCCTTTTACCTTTATATTAGTTTATATTTGCCTGCTGGGAGTACTGTACATTTTGCCTCCTGATGTTAAGTATTGGCCCCTAATTCAGGTCAACAGTTCATTAGTTTTCTTGACTGCATCTTCATTTGATACACATAAATATTTTCTTAAGACATAAATTTCTTGAGCAGAACAAAATATGAATGCAAGGAACTTTGAGGTTTGGAATATTCCATATTACCTGCAAAATCAACTGGTCTGTGCTAGATAACGTTGCACCATATGCTCCCAAAAGGACAGGTACATGTTCTGGAAGCATGACAGATGGTGCTCTTGTTGCTAGCATCAAAAGCAGTCTCACAAGGTTACCTAATAAATTTGTAATCAAAGTTATTCCAGAAGAAAAACTGCTGAAAATAAAAGTTGTTTAGAGATAACTAAGCCCTTACCCTTTGCCTGAGTTTTGCCAAGGACAACACTGAGAAATCTTGAATGAGATACAGTCATTTGGAATAATTTAACTGCCTCAGCAGAATTGCTGTTTTCTTCGTAGACGCCACTGATGAACCTGGTGAGAAGTGGAAGTAGCATTGAATGATATTCATTTTCATTTTGTAGCCCAAATTTCAAACAAACTCGACAAAAGTTGAACCACAATTGTGTCCCTTTCAAAACTTTCAACTCAGTTAAAGAGTTCAATTTGTCAGCACAATTATTTATCAATTCTGGTAGTATGACCAGATCTGCAGCAGATGTTGTGCCTTCTTCCAAAACTCTCACAATTAATGGTAGAAGCATCTTCACAAATGACAGTATGTGTTCTGTATTCTTATTTTCATTTTTCCAGGCATTAAAAAATACAGCTTTTATAAGGTTTAAATAAAATTGGTCAACAACTGTCATTTGGGTTATGTTTTCTGATATTGCTGGCAGGATTTTTGAATACGTTTCATGATCTGAAAAACAGAGAAAACATAAAACTAACATTTTGGCTTAGTTTCAACCATGCCAGTTTTAAAATCACATATTTATGCACTACAATACAAATGGTTTTGAATCAAACCATAAAAAAGACACATCAAGTTGCAGACAGTCACAATTAAAAGACACTCACATATAGCTTTCAGCCACAGCTTTCATCAGTAGAAAACACACACACACACACACACACACACACACACACACACACACACACACACACACACACAAAAGCAAGCACACGTCACACACACGACTGCCAAATCCAGTATCTCAGGCAGTCCGAGATGCTGGAGTCGGTGATCATGTGTGCTTGAGGTGTGTGTGTGTGTGTGTGTGTGTGTGTGTGTGTGTGTGTGTGTGTGTGTGTGTGTGTGTGTGTGTGTGTTTTGCCAATGAAGGCTGTCGCTAAAAGCTATGTGTGAGTGTCTTTTAACTGTGTATATCTGCAACATGTCTTGTCTTCTTTATGAAGCAGCACTTTTCCTATGCTTTTCCTATGCTGTTTATATTTCTACCTGGAGTTTCCATGGTTTGGTTTTGAACAAAGTTCTTCAACAGAGCAAACAAACCTACACATGCACAGCCATTGTTCTCTTCTGGACTGGGGGAAAATGAAAAGTGTATGGAATGGGAAGAGGGAGGTAAGGAATAGGTGAAGGTTGGTTCAAATAGCTCTGAGCACTATGGGACTTAACATCTGAGCTCATCAGTCCCCTAGAACTTAGAACTACTTAAACCTAACTAACCAGCCTGAAGCGCCTAGAATTGCTCGGCCACTCCGGCCGGCGGTGGAGGTTTTCTTGTCTTCTTTACGGCAAGCAGCACTATGCTGTTTATTTTCCTACCTGGAGTTTCCATTGTTTGATTTTGAACAAAGTTCTTCAACAGAGCTAACAAACCTATACATGCACAGCCACTGTTCTCTTCTGGACTGGGGGCAATAACGATCTCCTGTAGCACACATTATGCGAAAATGAAAAGTGTATGGAATGGGAAGAGGGAGGAAAAAAGTTCATGCTGGATCTGGGGGCAAGTTATGGGACAGACATGTTGGGTGGTACACAATGAAGAAAGGAACAGTGGAGGGTATTGATAGAAGGATTCTAAGAAAGAGAAAGAGACAGAAAAGTCCTGGGTGGCACACATACAATTGAGATGAGTGAAGATAACTATTCACACCTGAGGTGTTGGACTACTAGACAGGCACAGAAACAAGATTTGGAACATGTAATTTAGCTTTTGGACAATAACATTCTCCAGAGTTTGTTTACTCTGAAGAATGGTTTTTCCAAAAGCTAAGCTACAACTTTCGACGCCTTGTATATGTACCTACCTATTGCCCAATACCTCAACACTACAATGAATTATTCTTGTGGTATTCATCACTACTAAATCTCTGCACCGAACAGCGGTATACTTCTCTGTGCACGGCCTGCTGCTAGCATCGCAGGCCACCTTCGTGTGTGCATGCTTCAAACCACAACAATTGGCCACCCATAACACTCAGCAACTGGCCATTGAGAATATACAGCAAACCCAGCAACCAGCTCCATTAACTACGGAGCCTTATTTAGCACCGCTACTGACGTCTACAAGTGAGTTCTCATTGTGCTATGTTCTACTCCACAACTAGGAAGAGTTACACTGTGGTGGACCTGCCGTTCGATGTTGATCTGGCTGCACTCTGGACTTAGAATTCAAATGTGACACTGGAACTTGGACATCAACATTCACTATGCTTAATTTGTCAACGGACTTGTGATTTCTGCTGGAATTCTGCATTTCACTTGCACTTCCCAGGCAATGGTACAACCACCATCAATTTATATAATTTCCATAAAGTGTTCCTCTGCAACTTTTCAGAGTTGCGTCAATAAACTGTAGAACGGTGATATACTTATTGTGTTATTCCTGGTTATAAGACAATAAAAATGGTCATGAGCCAACAACCATCTACTTCGAAAGTTCTACTCACACAATTTATTCATCAGCAGGATGAGAACCAGAAACTGCTGTTGAACATGCTCCAAACACTTCTTCGAGGATAACTCCATTCGCAAGCAACTCAGCAAGTGCCATCTTTTCCTTACTTTGATGAGGCTTTAGAGGATTGGGAAGCCTACAAATTACTGGAGCATTTCCACACATTCAGAGTAACAGATTCCAGCCTCATGAAATCTTTGTTTTTGTCTTGACCAAAACCTGAGATTTACTGGCTACTGTACAAATTGGCCCCCTTATCTAAGCCTTCAGAGCTCACCTTTTCAATATTCGTTTGTTGCTGACTAAATATTACCAATGGCATACTCATGTTATTTCCTTCAGGGTAGCATTTTACTAACGCAAGAAGCAGCCAACCCAGATTCATAGAGAATAGGCCGCAGAGTTGCAAGGTTTATGGCAAAACGTTTGGGACAAA
Source organism: Schistocerca serialis cubense (assembly GCF_023864345.2). NCBI lineage: Eukaryota > Metazoa > Arthropoda > Insecta > Orthoptera > Acrididae > Schistocerca > Schistocerca serialis. Next base: position 545,906,296 of record NC_064639.1, on the reverse strand, counting down.
AAGTGTCATTTTGTTGCCCCTAAAAGTAAGGAGTCCTACGCAGAAGAAATGATCAGGGACATGATCATCCAGGGTACTCCTGACAGAGATTTCCAGCATGAGGCACTTAAACTTAAAGACCCATCATTAGACACAGTTTTGGACTTAGCACAAAGCTTTGAAGTGATCTGAGCAACAAGCAAGAAACTAGTCGTAGATCGACATAGCAGCCATTAATGTAAACACATCTGAGCCGGCAGCCAATGGCCACACTAGTGGCGATTTGGACATGGCAAAGTACAGGTGGGATACCATAGCATTAACATATTAAACAACAGCATCGTCCATCCCACTCGAGCCGATCAAACCGGTCCTGGGTACTGAAATGATTGCTGCCTTGTCCAGATTGTTTTAAAAAACATCGATGTGAAGACTGTCCTGACAGGTGGGCCTATTGCCAACACTGTTCTTTCAACAGCCATTTAGCTTCTGTATGTCGTAAGTCCTGTCAGGCAAGACAACTTCCCATCCGACAGATGGATGTTTATCTGGTAGCCACTATAGACCATCACGAGACCTCCAACAGTCTTTTTGTAGAAGTGCAAATGGCAAAGAAACCAGTTCAATTACAAGCAGACACTGCCACAGCCATAAACATTCTGAATTACAGTATCTATTTGAAACTTGGAGCTCCTGCCTTGCAAGAAACAAAGAACTATCTAATGGCGTACAATAAACATACCATCCCAGTACGTGGTCAAGTCGAACTGCTAACGACATATCATAATGTCACCCACCACATTACCTTCCAAGTCATTAACAGTGATTCAACTGAGGACTTGTTTGGACTGGACTCTCTTCAGAAATTTGGATTTTCAATACACAGTTCTGCCAACTTGATATCTGATGATGTTCTGTACTCTGTCCTAGAGACACTTTGCCACGATTGAGGACCTGTTCACCCCAGTACTCAACACTGCAAAGGATTTTGATGCACACTTGGCACTGAAACATAATTAACGGCCTCAGTACTTTTGAGCCCGCATCATTTCGTTAGCTCTCAGAGACCAAGTAAACGAAGAATTGGATCGTCTAACTGCAACTGGAGTTCTAGAACCTATTCCTTCCAGTCAATGGGCTATCCCATTAGTCAAGTGGAAAAGCCATCGGAGAAAGTAACTGTCAACGCCCAATTAGAGACTGAGACATGTCCTGTTCCTAAGCCAGAAGAATTACTGTCAAAATTAAAAGCTGGGAACTTTTTCTATACAATAGACCTCACAGATACATACCCACAACTTCCCCTTGATGCAGAATCTCAACACTTTCACACTTCACATGCTGCATGGGCTTCATCATTTGAAATGCTTAATGTTTGACAATGGAAGGACCCCCACCATTTTTCAACAGTTTTTGGAACAATCAGTACTCCAAGTGGATGGGTGCATTAATGTTTAGAGGAAATCATTGTAACAGGGAGAACCATGGGGGGAAAACCTTCACACTTTGAAATCTTTATTCAGTGTCTTAAGGGAGGCAGAAAAAAACAATGTTGTTTTTTCCAGCAGTAGACTGAGTACCTTGGCCACGTCATTTCCAGCTCACACATTTGTCCACTGAATAAACATGTCGAAGCCATACTCAAACTTCCCAGACCAACAACACTTACGCAGCTTCGTTCCCTTCTGGGGAAGATATCATATTACCGAAAGTTCTTACCCACAGCAGCAACAGAAACTGCCCCCTTGTCCCAGTTATGAAAAAAAGGTGTGCCTTTCCAGTGGACACCAAGCTTGCAAGTGTGCCTTCCAGTTATTGATGGCCCCTTGCCTCGCACATTTTGATCCAACATAGCAGATAGTTATTGCAAAGGACGCATCTGATACAGGTGTCAGAGCGGTCCTCGCACACAGGGCGGTAGATGGTTCTGAGCACCCTGTAGCCAATGCATCGAAAACATTGATGGCATGCAACGCAGGTACCCCCAAATAGAAAAAGAAGCACTGACCATCATCTTTGCATTAAAGAAATTCCACTTTTTGTTTCTAGCACAAAGTTTCACCTCATCACAGACCACAAACCGCTGATCTCCTTGTTCAATCCAGCAGCAAAGATTCCAGACCAGACTGCTCACCGCCTCAGTGTTGGGCTTTATTTTCGGTGTGCTACCAGTATGACATTTACATCCGCAACACGACTAAACATGCCAACTATGATACCCGATCCAGGGTTCAACAAAGAGGAAATTTTGTGTTTTCATATCAATGAAGAAGCAGAAGCCACCACAGATTCTTTTCCCATTATCAGCTTGTCAGTCACAGATGCAACCAGTAACAATGAGGTACTCCAACAGGTCCAGAGTCACATACTTCATGGATGGCCTGAACAACAACTTCCTAAGGCTTCTGTGGCATTCTGTCAGTTCTTTAATGCCCACCATAAGTTAATGTTGATCAACAGAGTAATTCTACTCGTTTCAAATGAGGGACACTCCCAGGTGGTCATTCCTTATTCTTTATGTCAGCACGTCCTGCAACTATTGCACCAAGGTCACTGGGGTGGTATCCTGAACTAAACTCCTGACTCACAGGATCACGTACTGGCCAGGCTTGAACCAGGAGATTGAATGACTCACCCAAACGTGTCCCTCCTGCCAAAGTCAGCAGGCAGCCCCACAACATTCATTTACTTTTTGGCCACAAAGTGCTCGCACTTGGGACAGGGTAAACATTGATTTAGCCGGACTAGTGTTTAACGCCATGTTCTTGATAGTGGCTGATGCTTATTCCAGTTCTGTACACTGTTCGATACAGTGCTACATCAACCACCAATACCATCAAAGTTTTTGAAGTTGAAGGACTGATGGAAGTGCTTATAACTGACAATGTCCACAATTCTGTAGTGAAGAGTTTCATAATTTCTGTGTCCAGCATGGCATTCGCCACATTCCAATGCCCCTTTAATTCACAATCTAATGGATAAGCTGAGAGGATGGACCACTCCATCAAAATTCAGATGAAGAATACCTCCACAATCACTCCACCGATGCTTCACTAACTTTTTTTTGAGCAGTTGCAGGTCCACACCCATCGGAGGCAAAAGTCCAGTGGAACTTCTACATGGATGGCAGCCCCAGACCTTCTTCAGCCTACTCATGCTGACGCAACAGCCAGCGCCACCACTGCCTGCTTCCAAGTTTCACCCTGGCACCTTGGTGTGGGCAAAAGGATTTGGCTGACAACCAACCTGGATTCTGGGAACAATCATTCAGCACTGGAGCTGGAAGGTCTTCAGGGCACAGCTTCCGGACCGGGAGATTCTGCGACATGCAAATCAACTTTGTCTCTGACTAGTTTCCCAAGTTTTTTTCCATTCCCCTCTCTACACCATCATTACCAGTCTTCTAGTTCCCTCCTATCCCAAGCCACCCAGCCAGTGCAAACACATGCCTTTTGCCCACAGTCAGCTGACCAACACCAAACCACAACAAGAGTGACTTACCCCAGCCCCACAGGCTGCCCTTCCTGGATTATGAGATGTCGCCTGGTCACCAATCACGAGTAATTCTGGATGAAGATGGAGACATGCCCCTGGCTGCTCCTGTTCCACCTGCTCCACTGCTGAGGTCCACACCATACAACCTTCACCCTCGGCCAGGGCATTTTTGTACATATGCTCCTGCATCCTGAATCACCAACGATGATGACACCTCAGAGGACCCTTTGGATGTGGCGTATACTCGCAGCAGATGCTTCCCCGCTTCCACTAGGGGAAGGGGTGTGGTATCGACCACTATTAAATCTCCACAACGAGCAGCAGCATGTTATTACATGCGGCCGAGAGACGCATTGTTGGCAGTACTTCTCTGTGCGCGGCCAACTGCTAGCATCACAGGCCAATTTTGCGCATGCATGCTTCAAACCACAGTGACTGGCCACCCATAACACTCAGCGACTGGCCACCCAGGATATACAGTGAACCCAGCCGCTGGCTCCATTAACTATGGAGCCTTATTTAACACCACTACTGACGTTTCATTGTGCTATGTTCTGCTCCACAACCAGGAAGTCCTATGCTGCAGAGGACCTGCTGTTTGATATTGATTGCTCTGTGTTCTGGACTTAGAATCCAAATACTACACTGGAACTTGGAATTCAACATTCACTAGGTTTAGTATGTCAACGGAGTTGTGATTTCCACTGGAGTTCTGTATTTCACTTGCACTTCCCAGACAATGGTATAACCATCATCAATTTTTATCATTTCCATGAAGTGTTCATCTACGACTTTGTGCTTGGTAACAGAATTATTTTGTATCCGTATTGCGTCAATAAACTGTAGAACGGTGATATATTTATTGTGTTATTCCTGATTGTAACAATTCTCATAGTTAAAATGGCACAAAAATACGAAAAGGTTCCTAAAAAGAGAATAGGAATGGAATCTTTAGATCACACATACACTGAGGCATGAAAGAAACTGGTGTAGGCATGCATATTCAAATACTGAGATAAGTAAACAGGCAGAATATGGCACTGCGGTCGGCAACACCTATATAAGATAACAAGTGTCTGGCGCAGTTGTTAGGTCGGTTATTGCTTCTACAATGGCAGGTTATCATGATTTAAGTAGGTTTGAACATGGTGTTATAGTTGGTGCTCGAGCGATGAGACACAGCATCTCTGAGGTAGCAATGAAGTGGGGATTTTCCCGTATGACCATTTACCGAGTATACCATGAATATCAGGAATCTGATAAAACATCAAATCTCCTACATCGTTGCGGCTGTTAGGCAGGTGTACCAGTTTCTTTGGCTCGACAGTGTATGATATATTAGCCAATGTAACATTCTACAACCCTCCCCTCCCCACCCCTCAAAAAGAAGTCCCTTCCTTACTGTTTGTTCTTCAGCTAGAGATTGACAGACAGCTTGATGGATTGCTTATGCATACTACTGACTAACTTCAGAGGCAATAAAATTGTATAAAACGTGAAACATCTGAGACAAACACAGCACTTTTGACGTGACTGTTAATGTAAGTGGAAGGTGATTCACATGTATATTGAGTTTTTCTTTTTAATTTGTAAACTCAAGACTATATTGTTATGACGGATTTAGCCAATGGAGGAAGACAAACTATTTGAAATTCCATTGTCAAGGAAAACAGTGCAGTGTGTGTATGTTGGGCTGCAGAGGTAAAAACTGATGAATACTGCACACTGGTGGTGTTCTCGATGGAAAAATGATTCATCCATCAATGATTGGTGCCCCATTTTAAGCCGTGTTACAGTTTCTTTGACTTTATCTATCCTTGAGGGAAGGAACACCATGGTTGGGCCACTGGCTCTGCTGATCATAGCCCCCCCCCCCCCCCATTCGTCTTCCTACTGATAAATGATCACGTATCTTAACATGTGACAACATGTATAATATCACTTGCAGAATCATGGTCTACCTTATGTATCACAACTTTCCTGGCAGGCTGCAAAATAACACTTGATTTCCTCTTTCTCCACAGCTAGAGAAGAGTATCATATAGACTTGAATCTCTGCTGATTACTTGTACAGAATGGTTTCAAAGGTATTTAGAGTCTCAGCCATAACGAAGAATTGTATCCTATAAGTAAATCTCATTGTCTCCAGGGATTTCAAAATACTGAATGTGAACCTGTATCAAGCATTGGGTCTGTTTCCCCACAACCTGTAGTTGCAGCATTTCATGCCTTTCAATGCACTGCCTTTAAATAATCTAGGAATGTCAACCATGCAAGCATTTCACTGGAAGTGAAGCCTGTGAACCTTTTCACATTTTTAAACTGAGATGTGTAATTAATAAGGTGATGAGACTGATTTTAAGATCACACTCCAATATCTCGAATGTACCAAAGTTTACATTATCTTTACACTATTTTATTGTCAGATGCCATTGATGGATAGTTCATACAGGATGCGCAATGGTATAGTCAGTTCGAAACAACTAGATGTGTGTGAAGGGGAAAAGCATGAGGGGGGGGGGGGCATTGGGGGGGGGGGGGGGGGAGTGGTGTATGTTATAACTTTGCAAGTTAAATGTTGCAGCAGGAAGATGACTCTTGGCCATGGGGTGTTCAGTGATGAGGCAACATTTCATCTAAGTGGAAAGGTAAATACCCACAATATTTGTATCTAGGGGTCAGAACATCCTCAAGAACCTGTACAATATCACAGAGATTCCCCAAACTTAAACACTTTCTGTACTATGTCTCAACATCGAGTGTATGGGCCATTTCTTTCAGACGGAGCATTAGGCAATGATTGAGGAAAGGAATACATTAGAAGATAAATGGGTAGCTTTGAGATTGGTGATTAAGGCAGCAAAGGATCAAACAGGTAAAAAGACAAAGCCTGGTGGAAATCCTTCTACAGGGCTATTACAAATGATTGAAGCGATTTCATAAATTCACTGTAGCTCCATTCATTGACATATGGTCACGACACACTACAGATACGTAGAAAAACTCATAAAGTTTTGTTCGGCTGAAGTCGCACTTCAGGTTTCTGCTACCAAAGCGCTCGAGAGCGCAGTGAGACAAAATGACAACAGGAGCCGAGAAAGCGTATGTCGTGCTTGAAATGCACTCACATCAGTCAGTCATAACAGTGCAACAACACTTCAAGACGAAGTTCAACAAAGATCCACCAACTGCTAACTCCATTCGGCGATGGTATGCGCAGTTTAAAGCTTCTGGTTGCCTCTGTAAGGGGAAATCAACGGGTCGGCCTGCAGTGAGCGAAGAAACGGTTGAACGCGTGCAGGCAAGTTTCACGCGTAGCCCGCGGAAGTCGACGAATAAAGCAAGCAGGGAGCTAAACGTACCACAGCCGACGGTTTGGAAAATCTTATGGAAAAGGCTAAAGCAGATGCCTTACCGTTTACAATTGCTACAAGCCCTGACACCCGATGACAAAGTCAAACGCTTTGAATTTTTGGCGCGGTTGCAACAGCTCATGGAAGAGGATGCGTTCAGTGCGAAACTTGTTTTCAGTGATGAAGCAACATTTTTTCTTAATGGTGAAGTGAACAGACACAATGTGCGAATCTGGGCGGTAGAGAATCCTCACGCATTCGTGCCGCAAATTCGCAATTCACCAAAAGTTAACGTGTTTTGTGCAATCTCACGGTTTAAAGTTTACAGCCCCTTTTTCTTCTGCGAAAAAAATGTTACATGACACGTGTATCTGGACATGCTGGAAAATTGGCTCATGCCACAACTGGAGACCGACAGTGCCGACTTCATCTTTCTACAGGATGGTGCTCCACCGCACTTCCATCATGATGTTCGGCATTTCTTAAACAGGAGATTGGAAAACCGATGGATCGGTCGTGGTGGAGATCACGATTAGCAATTCATGTCATGGCCTCCACGCTCTCCCGACTTAACCCCATGCAGTTTCTTTCTGTGGGGTTATGTGAAAGATTCAGTGTTTAAACCTCCTCTACCAAGAAACGTGCCAGAACTGCGAGCTCGCATCAACGATGCTTTCGAACTCATTGATGGGGACATGCTGCGCCGAGTGTGGGAGGAACTTGATTATCGGCTTGATGTCTGCCGAATCACTAAAGGGGCACATATCGAACATTTGTGAATGCCTAAAAAAACTTTTTAAGTTTCTGTATGTGTGTGCAAAGCATTGTGAAAATATCTCAAACAATAAAGTTATTGTAGAGCTGTGAAATCGCTTCAATCATTTGTAATAACCCTGTATATTACAAGAAATACTGAATTTAACTGATATAAAGAGAGAATATAAACTTGTAGAAAATGATGCAGGCACAAGGGAATATTAACATCTAAAAAATGAAATGAGAGGAAGTGCACAATGGCTAAGCAAAAACGCCTAGAGGACAAATGTAAGAATTTAGAAGCACATTTCACTATGTAAAAAATAGATATCACCTACAGGAAAATTAAAGAGGAAAAAAAGAGAGACAGCTTTATGAACATCAAGAACTCAGATGGAAAACCAGTAATAAGCAAAGAAAGGAAAGCTGAAAGGTGGAAGGAGTATATAGAGGGTCTATACAAGGGAGATTAACTTGACCAGAACAGGGGAAATGAATACAGTAGAATACAAATGGGTAGCTGTGAGAGATGAGATAGTGAAGGCAGTATAGGCAATATTATAGACAGGGATGAGGACTCAGATGAAGATGAGATGGGAGATATGATAGTGCAAGAAGAATTTGACAGAGCACTGGAGGATCTAAGGAGAAACCAGGCCCCAGGAGTAGGCCAACATTCCATCAGAACTACTAACATCATTGTGAACACAAACCATGACAAAACTCCATCTGGTGTGCAATGTGTATGAGACAGGCAAAATACCCTCAAACGCCAAGAAGAATGTAATAATGACAATTCCAAAGAAAGTAAGTTCTGATAGCTGTGGATATCACCAAACTATCATGAATTCTTTACAGAAGAATGGAAAAGCTGGTACAAGCCAACCTTGGTGAAGTTCAGTTTGGATTCTGGAGAAATGTGGGAACTTCTCAGGTGTTACTGAATCTACAACTTCTCTTATGAGATAGGCGAAAGACAAATCTACATTTATTGCATTTGTACACTTATATAAAGCTTTCAACAACGTTGGGTGGAATACTCTCTTTGAAATCCTGAAGGTAGCAGTGGTAGAATATGGGGAGCGAAAGGCTATTTACACCTTGTACAGAAACCAGATGGCTGTTATAAGAGTCAAGGGGCATGAAAGGGAAGCACCAGTTGGAAGGGAGTGACACAGAGTTGTAGTTAACCCTGATGTCATTCAATCTATACACCAAGAAAGCAGTAAAAGAAACTGATGAAATAAAACTTTTATCCATTCTGGATTTGGAACTCTGCGATTGTCTTGTTAAAGCTTTCAGTAATTACTGCAACCAATCGCCATTTTTTCTTCAATTTTTATTTATTCATGACCGGTTTCAAATCGCCTAGCGATTCATCATCAGATATTACAATTTAGTTTGGAGTATTGTGGGGATCGTGCATCTGTGGCAAATACAGAGATGGAAAAGAGAGCACTGTATGTGGAAAGAATATTACGATTGTAAGATTAAATTGATGGTATTACTCACTGTTTTCATTCTTGTGGTATACACTGCTCCGGAAAACATAATGTGTGCTTACCAGTATCATTAAATATCGAGTGAAACAGGCAGTTTTCCACTGATGGTGACTCCCCCACACTTTACAAAATATAAACAAACCAATGAGTGTGGCTGTTGTATCCAAAGAGTTTTGTGGAGGCAGAGAATTTTCTTTGCTCATTTTTCGTTTTGTGTGGCATTTGCAATAAAATATATATTTATTACATTACTTTCTTTATAAAAATTGTTATTATGATTTTACATTGCAAAATTTCTTATGCTATTTACAAAATCTACAACAAAGTGTTTAGGACAATATTTCTGGTAGTGAAGTTATGTTTGGCATGTTTCTCATTGCTCAATCAACTGGATAATATACATATGGGGAGGGGAGGGTAGTTGGGAAGGGGGAGGGTAGGGAGGGGGGAAGAGAGAGAGAGAGAGAGAGAGAGAGAGAGAGAGAGAGAGAGAGAGAGAGGGGGGGGGGTGGATGGATGGATTGTGTGTGTGTGTGTGTGTAAAAAGAGGTAGAGAGGATGGTGTTTAGGTGTGGTATGAGCATCGTGGGGAATGGGTATGGGAGTGAATGAGTACAGTATTTATTGGTTTTTCAAATTTAAGGGCTCTTTAAAATTTTGGAAGAATGGGTTGTTTGCTAAATCAATTTGTTCATTTAAGATGGTGTGGGATGTTTTATTGTTATGTATGAAGATTACTAATTGTTCCAAGAGGTCCATTTTTATTCCTTTGTCTACAGTGTGTAGAATGTGGAGGTTGGTTTTTATATCTGTGATGACTATTTTGGGCTAGATGGGCTGCAAAAGTGGATTTATATATATTTTTTTAACTTTTTAAACAGACTGCGTCAGTTTGCTCTTTGTATCGGGTTTCAAAATTTCTTCCTGTCTGTCCTATGTAGCAGCAAGAACAGCTGTCACAAGTTAATTTGTATATACCTGATTTGTAATATAGTGGGCTGGTTGTTTTAATGTTGTGAATTATTTTGTTTTGTATTTTGTTGTTTGTGTGGAAACTAATTTTGACTTTGTGTGGTTTAAATAGTTTTGCAAGTTGATATGATGCATTACCAAGGAAAGGCATACAGACATTATTAGTTTCTGTTGGTGCTGAGGAAAGGTTTGTTTATTGTTTTTTGCTTAGTTTTCATTTTCACACCCAGTTTGTCAACTGTGGTTGGGTCATAAGGATTATTGTGGGCTATTGTTTTTAAAATGTTTAGCTCCTTGCTTTTTACAGCAGGTTCAGCATGAATTTTATTTACACGGTTGAATGCTGGTCTGAAAAATGCTACTTTATGCTGATTTGGGTGGCATGATGTATATTTATTACAACATCTGTTGTGGTGGGTTTCCTGTAAATTTCAATTTGTATTTGGCGTTGTGACATGTTATGTTTAAGTCAAGAAAATTAATTCCCTGTTGTGTTTGGTGTTCAACAGTAAACTGTATTTTGGGATGTATATTATGCAGTTTAGTGGCTAAGTTTTCTATTTCAGTTGTTGTTCCATTGTATAGTAAATGTGTCATCAACATAGCATTTGTAATAAATGACTTTGTCTTTTTCCATTGGATTATCTTTAAAGAATTTGTTTTCCAGATCATTAATATAGATGTCAGCTAGTAGGACAGCTAAACCGTCTTTCTGAATATAAATTTTGTTATTAACATAGGACAGACAGGAAGAAATTTTGAAATCTGATACAAAGAGCACACGGACACAGTCCATTTAAAAAATTAAATAAATCCACGTTTGCAGCCCATCTAACCCAAAATAGTCATCACAGATATAAAAACCAACCTCCACATTCTACACACTGTAGACAAAGGAATAAAAATGGACCTCTTGGAACAATTAGTAATCTTCATACATAACAATAAAACATCCCACACCATCTTAAATAAACAAATTGATTTAGCAAACAACCCATTCTTCCAAAATTTTAAAGAGCCCTTAAATTTGAAAAACCAATAAATACTGTGCTCATTCACTCCCATACCCATTCCCCATGATGCTCATACCACACCTAAACACCATCCTCTCTACCTCTTTTTACACACACACACACACACACACACACACACACACACACAATCCATCCATCCACCCCCCCCCCCTCTCTCTCTCTCTCTCTCTCTCTCTCTCTCTCTCTCTCTCTTCCCCCCTCCCTACCCTCCCCCTTCCCAACTACCCTCCCCTCCCCATATGTATACTATCCAGTTGATTGAGCAATGAGAAACATGCCAAACATAACTTCACTACCAGAAATATTGTCCTAAACACTTTGTTGTAGATTTTGTAAATAGCATTAGAAATTTTGCAATGTAAAATCATAATAATAATTTTTTATAAAGAAAGTAATGTAATAAATATATATTTTATTACAAATGACACACAAAACGAGAAATGAACAAAGAAAATTCTCTGCCTCCACAAAACTCTTTGGATACAACAGCCACACTCTTTGGTTTGTTTATATTTTGTAAAGTGTGGGGGAGTCGCCATTGGTGGAAAAGTGCCTATTTCACTTGATATTTAACAATACTGGTAAGCACACATTATGTTTCCTGGAGCAGTGCTTGCCACAAGAATGAAAACAGTGATTAATACCATCAATTTAATCTTACAATCATAATATTCTTTCCACATAGAGTGCTCACTCTTTCGTCTCTATATCTGCCACAGATGCACGACCCCAACAATACTCCAAACTAAATTGTATCATCTGATGATGAATCGCCGGGTGATTCGAAACTGGTCATGAATAAATAAAAATTGAAGAAAAAATGGCAATTGGTTGCAGTAATTCCTGAAACCTATAACTGATGAAATATTTGGAGTAAAGTTAAAGGAGAAGGAATAAAAACTTTGAAGTATGCCTCTGACGTAATTTGTCAGAGACAGCAGAGGACTTGGAAGAGCAGTTGAATAGAATGGACAGCATCTTGAAAGGAGGATATAAGATGGACATCAACAAAAGCTAAACATCCATTTTGTTATATGGGCTGCAAAAAGAAATGATGATGACTGAAGTAGAGAGGACATAAAATGTAGATGGGCTATGGCAAGAAAAGTGTTTCTGAAGAAGAGAGATTTGTTAACATCAAATATAGATTTGAGTGTTAGGAAGGCTTTTCTGAAGGTATTTGTCCGGAGTGTAGCCATGCATGGAAGTGACATGTGGACGATAAACATTTTAGACAAGAAGAGAATAGGGGTTTTTGAAATGTGGTGCTATATAAGAATGCTGAAGATTAGAAGAGTAGATTGTGTAACTATTGAGGAGGCACTAAAAAGAATTGGGGAGACAAGAAATTTATGGCACAACTTGAATAAAAAGAAGGATCAGTTGACAGAACACATTCTGAGACATCAAGGGATCACCATACCACCAATGTAGTATTGGCAGAGAGTCTTGGGGCAGGATTAAAGATCATAGAGGGAGACCAAGAGATAAACACAGTGAGCAGATTCAGAAGGATGTAAGTTGCAGTACTTATTCGGAGATGTAGAGCCCTGCACAGGATAAGAGTAACGTGGAGAGCTGCATCAAACCAATCTTCACACTAAAGACCACAACAACAAACAACATGACCATAAAGTTCATAAATGAGACATCTCCACTGGAAACTGAAGATATTTTTGTTATAATAACTATGAAATGGACAGTGTCTTGAAAGGAGGATATAAGATGAACATCAACAAAAGCAAAATGAGGATAATGGAATGTAGTCAAATTAAGTTGGGTGATGCTGAGGGAATTAGATTAGGAAATGAGACACTTAAAGTAGTAAAGGAGTTTTGCTATTTGAGGAGCAAAATAACTGATGATGGTCGAAGTAGAGAGGATATAAAATGTAGACTGGCAATGCCAAGGAAAGCGTTTCTGAAGAAGAGAAATTTGTTAACATCGAGTACAGATTTAAGTGTCAGGAAGTCGTTTCTGAAAGTATTTGTATGGAGTGTAGCCACGTATGGAAGTGAAACAGGGACGATAAATAGTTTGGACAAGAAGAGAATAGAAGCTTTCGAAATGTGGTGCTACAGAAGAATGCTGAAGATTAGATGGGTAGATCACATAACTAATGATGAGGTATTGAATAGAATTGGGGAGAAGAGGAGTTTGTGGCACAACTTGACAAGAAGAAGGGACCGGTTGGTAGGACATGTTCTGAGGTATCAAGGGATCACAAATTTAGCATTGGAGGGCAGCGTGGAGGGTAAAACTCGTAGAGGGAGACCAAGAGATGAATACACTAAGCAGATTCAGAAGGATGTAGGTTGCAGTAAGTACTGGGAGATGAAGAAGCTTGCGCAGGACAGAGTAGCATGGAGAGCTGCATCAAACCAGTCTCAGGACTGAAGACAACAACAACAACAACAACAACAATAACTACTGAACTGTGCATGTGTATTTTGTGGACCATGTTAATGCACATGTTCCTTTAGAGCTTTGTTCGGTTCTCTACAAGCAATAATTTTTCTTCATGCACTTCCAAATTTTAATCCCAATAGTTGTTTACAGTTATTTTAACATTTCTCTTTCATTTTGAAGCCTATTTATAGCTTGTAACCTGACTGTCAATCAAACTTAGTTCCCTTTTGATCTCTTTCTTTAACTCCTTGTTAGTGTCAATTCCTTCTTACTCTCATCATTACTTCCCTCCCTTTCCAGTTCTAAACAACAAACTTTTCTACTCAAATTGATGTGTCCCTTTTCTATCTCACCACATTTAATTTATTGTTGTATCTGAGTACATATTAAAATGAATACATGCCATAAAAGTACGCAATGAAGTTTTCTGTCAGGACACAATCAGTAATGCATGTATCTTCATCTCTTTGGAGAAAGAAGAAACATTTTACACAAAAAATTAAACAAATAACTGTAAACAGTATCTTACCGAAACACTTATCCAACACTAATGTTACACCTGGAACATTAGTAAGCATCCATGACTTAGCTTTACTTGGCTTCTTAATGCTTTTGTGAATATCAGGACCATGCAACTCATAAAGTTTTCTAAGAAACTCATCATCTTTTGACATTTCATTTTGGACATGACTGGAACATGTCAGTAATGAGAAAACAAGAGATGCACACTGTAAAATGTCCATCTTCTTCAATACAGTTCTTCTGAATGATGACAGAAAACCTGGATTGTGCCTGAGAAGTAAAACGGAGAGCATGGTGGCAGAGTCCTTTGAATGTTGCTTCAAAAGGAATTTGAAGAATGCTGTAAATGAAATATAAATTTCGAATAACAATCAACAGTAAACAGGAAAAAAATGACTTAAGAGTTTTTTTAAGGGCACAACTAAAATATCTTTTGTGTTAACATATTATTACTTTCAAACACCAAACAGTGTGTGGTAATTATATTGAAATGATCTAAAAACAAATCATACCATTTTACAGTGAACTTCATGCAGATAAAATTTTCTCTGTTATTAACACATGGTAATTTAAACAGGAATTTATGTAGTCATGTAAAACCTGAATCAGAAAGGCTGAAGATGGATCTGAAGCCTGTTTCTTGTTAACACACCCCTAATCTTCCCACCAACTCCAAGAACCAGTTGCAAAAAAATACTCTCCCTCCCCAAAAGAGCACCCAATATCATCTCCGATTGGAGCACCTGATTCAAGTCTTTTGCCAAGGCTCCAACTATCGAAGATAAAATTTTATTTTGGCTGTACAGACAGTTAAAAAACCTGATGGAACTTTAGAGCACAAAGTCCACAGATGGCCTACTAACATACATAGATGCCTTCATAAAAGTTCCAGTCATCATCCCAAGCAGAAAAGAGGAGAGATCAACATATCAGTGCACTGTGCTAAAATAATCTGTGAATCAACATTATGTGAACAAAGAGCTTGGACATTTAAGAACTACTTTTAGAAGAAACAACTGTTCTTAAAAGGTCAGGAGTATCTAGTAAAAAAGAATCAACTAAAGGGGGAAGTTTTCCCCTAAATCATATAAACTGTCACAGATTGCATCAGCAGATGCTGTGAAGAGACAGCATCAATAGTGTTCAAACCAACAAAAAAGGCGCACAAATCTTTGGCCAATGGAAAGAACCTATGTCCACCTTTTGCCAAAGCAGAAGTATGCGAAATCCCTTGCACATGCTCTGAACTGTGCACAGAAACTACAAAAAGAACACCTGGCTTATTGAACACAGGAGCAATTGTCATCTGGGAAATGTAGCAGTAAATAATATACTTGGACCAGCGAACTACAAAATTTGGTGCTTCGATACTACAGTTTTATCAAGGTCCCAGAATTACTATGCTAAGATGTACGGAGACCATAGAAAATCAAAAGCAGAAAAACAATTTAGACAAACCACGGGTCTTAATGCTAAATAAAGCAAACAACCCCAACTGTACAGCACTGTAAGCTCCATAGCGCATGTTGGCGCAACTTCACAATCTTAGGTAGCAATCTGATGATGTCACAACCTGATCGCTACAGTTCAGCTTGCTGAGCTTATTTAAGTTTGAAACTTGCTATCTGAATTTTTATAGCCTCTGGTGACATCTCCAGCATACAGAGACAAAACAGTAGGCACACAAATATGCCTTCACCGGTGACAATTTTTAAATTTCTGCACACTATGTTGAACAGAACCTGTTACTACAAGATGAAAGTACTTGCAGAATTTGAGTGGCCTCCAAACATTTCAAGAAGTCTCTCTAAACAAATTATGCAAGCATGGTAATTATCAGATTACCATCTATCCATCGGACACTGGCCAACACCTCTGTCGACAGCCAATAGGAGGTGGAGGCCACTAGCAGGCAACATGGCGGCTGAATGACAGTGCAGCGCAAACTACTGTGCAGGCACATTCAGCACCCCCTGCAACATATGCCTATGTAGGTGAGTGCCAATCATCGCTCACTCTCATTCAGCTCTGGCTCCACGTGCGACTCACTTCGTCACTGAACTGTGTTTATGTTTCTCTTGCCATGCATCACCCTGAGTGTTGTACTTTTTTCTCTTGTGCTTGAGATCCGAAAATATATTTTTCCTAACAGTGATGGCATGTTTTTATGGTGAGTTAGTTGTTGACTTTTATTTTCCTATAATTCAGGAGACTTTCTCTCATGCTGTTAAAACAGACAAAAGAATTAGTTTTAAAGCTACTGAGTTCTAGTTTCCATGAAACTGGTTTTCTCTGAAGTAATATCAGAACACAATACAAAAGAATAATATAACATGTGTGTTTGTTTGTGTGTCTATCGACCTGCCAGCGCTTTTGTTCGGTAAGTCACCTCATCTTTGTTTTTATATATATTTTTTCCCACGTGGAATGTTTCCTTCCATTATATTGATATAACATTTTAACTTAGGTATAGATTCCTAGAGAGATCACAAGTAAACTTGCACAATCAAGTTACAAAGGAGCCTGAAAAAAGAAGAAATGGAATATACTAATGTAAATACCGCTACTATCTTCATGTCACACAAATGAAATAATTTTAAAAACAGTTCCATATAAATTAATCTAACACACATTGCACTCATATCATAGTACCTAACATAAATGAATTAACATGTCTGCAGTTGATGAGTAATATATTTACTAAAAAGAAACACAAAACATGCTACACAAAGATGCTCTTTGTCTCCGAGTGATAAACATAAATGGAAGCAAAAACTTAAAAACTGATCATACGTACACTGTGGAAGGGATCCAATAAGATGAGGGCATTCTGAAAGAAGCAGTCTGATGCTGTCCTGAATTCCCACAGTATTTGCTTTATCAGATGTAGTCATTAAAAATTCAGCCAATGCCGCTATAGACGAACCTGCCACCTGGCCACATTTCAAATAGGCAGCTTTCTTAAGAAGGTATTCCAATAACTTCTGCCACTGAGGGAGACAAATGAGTGGTGAAAGAGCTACTGCATCCAATAATGAAGCAACTTCATGATGTTCCAGTGTGAAACAAACTAGTATGTTTGACAAATCTCTTGTAAACTCTGTGGATCGCTTTCTCTTGCTTGATGTTTGCCTCACTATCTCACTCATAAATTTCATTTTTAGTGGATCAAGAATGTTGCAGAGATTAGATTTATTTCTCACAAAACAATTTGCAGAGGACATTAAGAAACATATTAAATCTGTCATCAGCATATCAGACTGCTGCTGGTCATTGCACAGTGGATTAAACATTTCAACAACATTCTTGTTTCTCAAAGCTACTTTCAGACAGTTCTCAACAACAAACTCTTGAGCTGCACTGGCTGTTTCAAAAACAACACAATCTATGGATGACAAGCCACTTAACTGTTCTGGTTGCTCTAGTTTATTTGCAATCTCCATAAGATGCTGAAGAGTGTACTTGCATTTTTCATATACCACAAGTGTAAGTGCGTTGTGCATAGCAAGACGACTTGCATAAAACAGTGTCTGATCAAATAAAGACATTATCAGTTCTGGATCATCATTTACTTCCATGGAATCAAAGAAATTAACAATAGCTAATGGTTTCTCATCAATGTGTGTGTCAGTTTTCAGTAGCTTTTTGCTGAGCTTTCTTAATGGACAAGAAGGTGGAAAAGGCTTTCCAAGTGGGTGTGCTACTGGTGACTTGAACCAACTGTCAATATAGCTCACAACTGCTGGTGGCAAGCGGCAGTGAGGCATATGTACCAAGGAAGAAAGCAATGAGGGAGAGGCCTGCTGGTGAAATAGACACACAACAACATGTGACAGGAAATATGGAACAGCACCTACACAATCTTCATCAGAGTCTTCTTTTCCTGTAAACAATGCTGCTACAAGCAGAAGACTTGAAGATTCATGGTTCTCCATTGTTCTGGCCATGCAGGTAGGGGTATGGTGATCTTCCATTAGATCTGAAACAACAATTTAAAAAAAACTATATATAAGGGCTGCATAAAAAAGAAGTCATTATACACTAATGTCTGTGAAAATTGTAACACCAAGGAGACATATGATTACAGTGAAATTTATTTCACAGATTATGCATATGACAACACACCAACAGTTTGAATTACAAACCTGTATATACACTTTGACTCTCAGAATTCAGTATGGTTTGAAGCTGCCATATGTTGCAATCAGGGCGTCTAGACATTGTAGCATGGAACGATGACCTAGTTATGTTGTTGGGGAACACACTGCCACAAAATTTGTAGGTGTGTCCACAAAGCATCAACAGCGATTGCTGGAGCACTACACTGAAGAAACTGCCGACGGACCATATTCCAGAAATGTTCAATGGGCGACATGTCAGGTGAATATACAGAAAGAAGCCTTGCACATTCCTTGTCACAGGTGACCAGACATTATAGCATGTTGGGCTGTCTGGAGGAGGAGCCTCCAGCACTAAAACCTCCTTCATGCAGTAATTGCTGCTGCTGAAAGTAACATCGTTACATAAGAGGCGAGATCACACACTATAACCAGTAGCATCCCAAAACACCTTACTTGGTGTTAGTCCACTACACCACTCAAAAATGCAGTATGCCAGATTGCGTTCACCACAGTGGGTTCTAACACATACATGGTAGTCACTGTAGGCGAAGTCAAAGTGGGAGTCTTCCAAAAAACACCATATTTTGCTATTCAGCAAGCCACTGGTTCACATCCCCATTGCAGTCTAAGGTGATGGTGCTTTCTGGTCAATGGAAGCCAACGCTACGGCATGTATGCCACCAGTCCAACCCACAACAGATGGCATCGCAATGTCGACACAAGTGCAATGCCCCAAGATCAAGCCCAACACTGTGGACCGAGTTGTTCTTTCTGTTACGACCATGGGAACAAGATGGCAGTTATAAAATTGAGTGGTCCAGTACCCATTCATCACTGTATACAAACCTCTTGCATCCAATGGTTTTACACACACATACACACACACACACACACACACACACACACACACACCACTATCATAGCAGCATGCCCTGTACAAGCCGTAATGTCACAGTATGACAAACCCATTTTCTGTAGACCAATCATTCTCCCCATTCAAACTCACTCACTCATGCTGATATTGGATCCTTTAAAATCAACAAGGCATATCAGCACTTGCTTTTACATTTGCAATTTGTTTGGTGGCTTTGCATTCACTGAGAGTCTCCCAAAAGAGGGCATTACTGGGCCTGGGTGCATGGTCCTTCTCTGCAATCTTAATCAATTAATATGATTCCACTGTTCTATACATCCTCAATTTTGGAGTGGTTCAGACCATTTTTCTGGGTATCACATTTTTCACAAACAGTAGTGCATAAACACGGTAAGGAAACTTCTAGCAGAATGTGAATAATTTAGGAGTAATGGAGACGCCTCAGTGAATAGAGAGAACATTGAGTCATTAACAGGCAAACAAAAACTGGAAACTTAACTACATTGTGCTAGCTGAACACACAATGCCACGACTGCAGTTCGGCAGGTAGTCTTAATGAGGGACTGTGTCGTATCTACCGGCAAACTACAAAATGTAGCTGCGCAGGTTTTGTTTGTGTGTGTGAGTGTGTGTCCTCTAACTCATTAAAGGATTCTTCTGTAAGCTAGAAAGTCTGCATTTTTTCTTTGTGTACCCACTGACACTCAATGCTTCCACTATTTGGTGGCTTGTCTCCTTCACTCTTAAATTATTTATTAAATGACAGACACTGAAAACTAACCAAACTAAAGATGATAATTGTATATTTATCAGATTGTGAAGCAAATAATCAAGATGACTGCATCTGATGAGTACTGTGATCTTCAATGGGTGGTCAAGCTTGACCCTGGTCAGTTTGATGGTGGGAGTAGTGAGATTGCTGTTGATGACACGTCACTAGCACACAACCCAGAATTCTGTTTAAAAAGCAGTCAAGCAGCCCAACACAAACAGAGACAGACAAGAAAGCTCAAAATTTTCAAATAGGTATTATCCCATCAGGTGTGAGAGGCAAAACAGGAAATGAAACACAGTAAAGCAATAATATAAATGAAATTTTCAGAAGATGAAGGCAGTTTTGAAGGCAGTTTTACACTTTTGGCAATAAATATACACAGGATGAAGGTACAGCACTTGATATTACATTTTATCTAGTAAGTAAAGATAAGACATTGTTTAACATTTATTCAGCCCCCCTTAATCCCAGTTTAACTGGATTCATTTTTTTGTTTTCTTTTCACTGGTCCCACACTTTCATCTCCCTCCAAACATAATGGCACTTCTACAACTGATGGATTAAGGTGTACTGGAGAGCACAATGTGTACACAGTTAACAGATACTGGGTAAACTAACTGCAGAATAGGGAGAAGTTAAGTTTGATTCCTGTACTGAAACTGGTAAATGCCAAAGATGTGATTTTTATGGTTGCATCTTCTTAGGATCAAGTTCCTGAGCCATCAATTCTGAAGTCACGGACAACAATATGGCCTGCTGTTTGCAGTTCCATTACTGAATTTTTGATTAGTTGTCAAACCTCTGAATTCCTTGAAATGTCATCAAACATTCCTGGTTGTTAGGATGTAGACAACAGTGCCGTAGGTGCTTGGTTGGAGAATGACAGTGATGACCAATTTCAAAATCTGTATGGCCGCTTGTTACTCTACAGAGAATGATATCGATGGTAAAGTGCACAACAAAAATGACACAGGAGGGGAAGAAATAATGACCCATGCGAAGACAATGGCACAGCTGAAAAAAACTAAAGGTTTACCTAGAACATCATCCTGAAACAACTCCAGACAAACTGATGTTAGTTACACATCTAAACGATTGTGAAGCTCTCAAACACCACTCAAATTTGAAACAAAAGAAACTTACACTCCACTTTAGTAAATAAATGTGAGTGGACTACAATATAGCATTAAAGAGGCAAAAAAAGTTTCTTATTAGCACCAAAACAAAATATTAGTATATTGTAGCACATATTAGTGTTTTTGCATTTAGTAGAACATTTCCAGATTTTTGGTAATCTGGATTACATCCGGTCCCACCTAGTCCAAATGCATGAGTTCCTTGTATATCTGAAATTCTGAAATTATTACACAATACTCAGAGAGAGAGAGAGAGAGAGAGAGAGAGAGAGAGAGAGAGAGAGAGAGAGAGGATTAGCAAAAATCTCGAAATTCCTGACCACTTTATTTTAAATTTTTGCACAATACTCTAATAAACATTCAGCTAGACACTGGAATGCAAGCGCACATGCTCACAGTCACATTCCAGTGCTTGCTCACTCATGTTCTCTCTCTCTCTCTCTCTCTCTCTCTCACACACACACACACACACACACACACACACACACACAAACACACACAATGTATAGTTTTTCTGTTAAAAGCAACTGTGACAGAAGAGCACCCTTAATAAAGACAACAAACAAAAGTGTAGTGCCATGTGGGACGCAACAGTTGACCTTTCGAAACAGATCTATCAAACACAGAGGCCACACTTATGCCCATATATGGCAACACTGTGGCCACTGGTAACATTATAGCTGGCAACTAGAGTATGTAAGGATCTAACAGTAGCCCATCAGTAGACTTTTCACTTAATCTGTGAATCTAGTAATTACTTGGGTCTCTGGCCACTATGATCTTTTGCCAGATGCTTCCATGAACAAATGTAAAATGATTTCTTCCAGACGCTTCCATGTACAAATGTAAAACCATTTCTTACAAATAACAACCTTGATGCTTTTAAATTTGATATTACACAGAAGTGATATGTCTGTGTCATGAGCACTCATGGAAAAAAGTTGAGCAAGCCCAGACTGATGAACAGGAAGTTTCTAATTGAATTCAAATTGTTTCCTAGCTTTAATATTTTTTTAATCAAAAAATGAAATGGTAATACAGGGTGTAAATAAAGTCTGGGAACACTTTCAATTATTTATTGCACAAGAAGCAAACATTGTACAGATATGATACATATGTCATTTTGAAGAGAAACCCTGAAAGTTTTTTCATGTATACCGCCACAGCATAGATTGGTAATTTGGTGACAGTCAGCTCTAGTCGCAAACATAGCAAGTTCAGGTGCAGTGCAAGCTTTCTGTGTGTTGGAGTTCAACAAAAACACGTGTGCTACAGCTGTTCAATGGATGTTTAAAACCAACTGCAGTAAGAAGCCATCAACAAGGGCCATTTACCACTGGCACAACAAATTCGTTACAATGGGTTGCTTGTGCCCGGCAAAGAGAAGAGGATGTCCCAGTGTGAGTGAAGTGAACGTGGAGCACGTACGAGAGACATTCATAAAGGGTCCAAAGAAATTGGTGTGTCATGCATCCCGTGAACTCAAAACGGCTCCAATGACAGTGTGGAAAGTCCTGTGACAGAAGCTGTCTATGAAACCATTCAAATTGGAGCTAATGCAGAAGCTCAATGATGACAATAAAGACAAGCATTCTCAGTTTTGTTCACAGTTGCAACAACTAAATGCGAATGGGGATGGCATTGTTGATGCCTTAAATTCAATCGGACACTCTGTTCATCTTTAAGCAGGATGGGGCACCAACCCATTTTCATCGTGAAGTTCGTGGGTACCTGAACACGGAGCTGCCGCAACGATGGATTGGCCGTGCTACAGAAGGGGACAACTGTTTCATGAAATGGCCTCCCCGATCACCAGATCTCACTTCATGTGACTTTTTTCTGTGGGGACACATTAAAGATCTGGCGTATGCAGAGCTCTGGAAGAGAATACGGGAAGCAACTGCCACAGCCAACGATGCCATGCTGGGACAAGTATGGCAAGAATGCGATTACCATATTGACATCTCCCGGGTCACTCATGGTTTGCATATTTAATGTTTGTAAAAAAAACTTTCAAAGTTTCTCTTCAAAATGCAATATGTATCACATCTGTACAATGTTTAGTTCTTGTGCAATAAATAATTGAAAGTGTTCCCGGACTTTACGTACACCCTGTATGTTATAGATCTGGGGTGCCTAACCTTTTAACTTAACTAGGCCACATTGGAAGAAGATGAGTATTTTTGGGTCACACACAATATCCTGAACTTCACTAGAAATGAGAGAGAGAGAGAGAGAGAGAGAGAGAGAGAGAGAGAGAGAGAGAGAGAGATAGGGGGGGAGAGGGAATAATCATGGGTGGGAGTTTCGACTGAAAATATTCAGTTTATGATAACTTACGGCATTGATTTCTTTTTCATACCAGTCATGTGCTAAATGTTCACTTCTTGGGCCGCACACTGATCCTTGCTTTGGGCCACATGCAGCCTGCAGGTTGGACACGGCTGTCATAGATGGCTGTGCCCCTTAATCACTCATCTGTGCTGCTAACAGTAATTTCATTCAGAAACTATATTTACCAAAGGTACCAGAAATACCCATTCAAGCCCATTCAATGATATATTCACCATCCTTACAGCACTCCTGCTTGCAACTACTTACTACATGAGTCCAAACTATGCAAATGACATAACTTCAATACCTGTGCCACGTATCAAGCCAACGTATCCTATTCCAGTCTTATGAGTATTATATACCACCTCTATTAAAGGCAGGGTCGCCTGTGAAAGCAGCCCCATCACACATGAACTTTGATGGAGCCACTGCATGGCTTGTTACATAGAGACACCATTAATTTATGATCCAGCTGTACCATCACTAAACTTCATTGTTTCCTATTCTCTTACACGAAGTTACTTATCTATGCCAAAATGTCTTGATGCTCTTCCAGAATATGTGTACACTCTTTCAATCAACAGTATACATTTCAGGCTTGTGAGTGCTTCGTTTATTGACATGTTACTCCTCAGGAGTTACTGCAAATGGTACTTCATTTCCGCCTTACCATCTTTTCAATACTGGATAGCAGAAAATCAAACCTGACTACAAATTGACCATGGAGCAAAGTATGACACTTAACTTCCTTTGTTGATTTACTGTAATCAAAATCCACATCGTAAAGCTGCTTGTGATCATGAGATTCTACTTACAACTCTCTTTCCAATCACATTGAATATCTCATTTGAACCAATAAAAGAAACAATGTCTCAATACAGCTGTAGCTTGATGAAGTGACTTGTGACAACAGAGCTGCCAGTGTGTAGCTCAGCTTACACCTTACCTGGATTCCTTAATCAGTGACAGATTACCAGAAGTTGATTTTGACTCCAAATCTCTTATCTATAATGGAATTCTGCCAACTACAAACATCATGATATACAATTTGCCATTATAGAGCATGTACTACTATCACGATGAATACAGAACAGAATATTCTATAAAAGCTCCAACAGAAACTAGTGAGGGCTAACCAAAGTGCAGCACAACATGACAAATGATGAAGTTGATTGATGTTGATTAATTAGTGTTGTGAGTTGTGGAGTAAACGTTACAAAGTTTTCAGTAGTTACAAATATAACTGTGTAAAACAGTCTTGGTTATATACTTATGTTACTTATATCTCCAACCAAGGTTTAGGTTAGACTGGAAAGTGGCAGCTTGGTTGAAAGTGTGGCATAGCTCTGCGAGATCTTTACAACGGTTGTTGCAATTGTAGCAATTCCAGTGTATATAAGATGGACTTGACCCAGAAATTGATTTCCATTTTTGTACCAATGCACATGGAGGCTTTTTAAACAGAATTCTGGGTTGTGTGCTAGTGACATGTCATCAACAGCAATCTCACTACTCCCACCATCAAACTGACCAGGGTCAAGCTTGACCACCCATTGAAGATCACAGTACTCATCAGATGCAGTCATCTTGATTATTTGCTTCACAATCTGAGGCATTTGGATTCTTCCACCTCGAAACACCACAGTATCTTATTTGTATAGGTGTAAACTGTTCTTTCAACATAGTCTTTAATACTGCATCCCCCTTGGCAGATTTTTCATTAATCCTTGTCCTCCATCCTCCTATGTAGCAACAATAGTTAACATACACCTGTGTGGCAGCAAAAAATTCAGGGTTCGAGTTTGAAAGTTGATATTTGAAGATATTTTTATTAGCAATATAATGATACAAAGAATGAAGGGTGATGCTAAAAATTTCCTGATCACAAGACTGGATGTCAACATTCTGTGTCTCGTGAAGTGGTGGCACGACATCCCACTGACACTCATCCGTTCATAAGAACGAAATGTTATAATTCGCAGCTTGGTTAGTATTACTTACGAGGACAGGACTGACCTGCACTAAGTTTCACCCTGTTCTTTCTGTTTCATGATCAAAGACACAAATACAGCACAGCACAATATCACACCTCATACATACTCTTCACAGTAACCTGCACAAAAAATTTACATATGATAAACCTGACACGCAATCAATTAAACTGATGTCAACAACAAATACTTGTACCATG
The DNA here is from genome assembly GCF_023864345.2 of Schistocerca serialis cubense. Classification (NCBI taxonomy): domain Eukaryota; kingdom Metazoa; phylum Arthropoda; class Insecta; order Orthoptera; family Acrididae; genus Schistocerca; species Schistocerca serialis. The sequence continues at coordinate 545,880,843 of NC_064639.1, read as the reverse complement.
ATATTAAGTAAATAAATACGAAAACCACCTTCTGTACATGCTTCTGTCCCCATGTCATTTCTTTAGAGTGAATGGATATGTATGTAGGTGAGGTTGTCATTCTAGAAATGTATTTCTTCAAATACTGATGATTTAGGGTAATGTCCTTTACATGGCAGTTTGTAATGGTTATGTTTTTGTCGATACATGGTTTTTGTTAAATGTGTGTCACCCAGTGTCTTACCGGCCTGATGAGATGATCAATCTCAGAAAATAAGATATGGATTTTCCTTCTCCAATAGGAAAAAAAGAAAAAAATGGGCACAGTGGAAAAGAAATGCAAAGCCAAAACCCGGGGCAGAGGGAAAAAGTCAAAGATAATGTAATATGAAATGAACACAGCAAACTGGAAAATAATAGATAACTTGATCCTGAAGAAGAGATTCAGTTAGACAATGTAGGAAAAATGCATTCAGCAGATTAGGAAATAAAAGTATTTCGCTGCCGGTAAAAATTCTGCATGCCTGCCTTAGCACATTCTGAACTTTCATGCAAGAACTCAAGCTAAACCATGATTGGTTACTGAAAAAATATAATTTAGTTTAACAACTACATTGCAGTGCAGTCAGAGGCTTTACTGATACTGCAAATGCTGCATGGTCTTTATTGGACCATCACTGAAATTCCACAAGATTTTCAAACACCATATGAAAATGAAGAGCAAGTACACTGTCAAAATACTGTGAATTTTTAGTGACACCACAAGAGGACATTTGTTCAGAGTTTCAGCAATAACAAAACTAGTTTTCAATACTACTAACCATCCAAGAGCTCCTGCAAGGAACCAGCAGGAACATGATGCAAGGCATCTGTCTGGAAAGTAGAGGCTTCTTCTTCTGCACTTTGTAAAATTTTCAGATAACTAGCAGAGTCATGTGCTAGATGCTGAATTGTGTTCACAATGAAGGAAGCAACTTCTTGCTGACTATCAGGCACCACTGTAGTGTAGCTGTGTAGCCAAACTGGCAACTCTCTTTGTGCACCCTCTAGTTGCCCTGATGCCTCAAACAGTGCAGAAAGTGCTTGCCTAGCAGGTTTAGAGCCTTGGGCCACTAAACTGAACAGAGCTAGTGATACTTTTCTGAAGATCTCCTGCAAAAATAAATTAAATTTTCTTGAAAATTAATAACCGGTCCCCTGCAAATGAACTGGTAGGTAAAACACAAAATATACAATTCTATAGTGGACAAAACATGTGCGCATTATTAGCAAAAAAACTTTGGGTGAAAATCAACAAATGAAATAACAGTTTAAATTTTCAGGTCTTTACATTGATAAAAACTGAACTGGAAGTCACATCTTGGAGCTATTATTAAACATCTAAGCTCTGCAGCTTTTGCACTACAGATAATACTAGATTTTGGAGCTGAAAATGTCAAAAAGGTGACTTACTTTTCCTATTTTTATTTACTGATGTATGACAGCATCATATACTGGGGAAATTCCTCATTCAGGAAAAAAATGGTCACCACACAGAAGCTGGTAATAAGGATAATATGAGGCATCCACTCTAGAACCTCTTGTACACAGCTCTTTACTGACAACAGTCAAATAGTACAGTTGCTCCTTTATGAATTTCATTGTCAACAATAAATCACAATTTGAAAATAACAATAAAACTCAAAAATATAATACCAGAAGGAGAAATGAATTATTCTAGCCACCACTCAGCCAGACTGTGACACAAAAAGGAGTGATGTATTCAGAAATGAAAGTCATTGACCACATACCAAGTTATGCGAAGAATCTGACAGACGTTAGAATTTACTTAATAACACAAACTTCAACCATGTCTTGTTGACAACTACTTCTACTCCACAATATAATTTCTGACTATATAATAAAATAAAACAGATAGGGGTGTGTGTGAGTAATTGTATTTCAAATAAGGTGCTGTGAAAAATAATGTTTACGTGAACATCAGAGAAACCGGTGAGACAACTTTTTGTGAATGTTCATACATAACAATGGGCCAACAACATAGATAAACTTAGCTCACTAAAGGTCAACAGATGTTAGCAGCATTAATAAATGATACAATCTCACAATCAACAATGATGTGCTTTAAGCACTTATCGTTGTCAGTGTCGCAAATAAAAACCAATTTTTTAAGCTGTTATTGTTCTCAGTGTCTCAAATAATAACCGATTCGCTCCACATCATAGTGATACATCACAATTACGATCCCTGGAACATGCAAACAACTAATAAATGATTTTTACTGCTTACATTAGACTTCACTTCAAGATTCCATATCTCAAAATTATTTCAAGCAATGCAAGAAGAGATTTTCAGATCTCTAAAATGGGAATTCTCAAAGGAATATCCCCTTGTCTTGCTTATGATACTGCACAGGTCTGTTTTAAGTAACCTAGGAATTAATTATGATACAACTAAAATAATGTGAGAATACTAAAAATAAGAACAATTAATGTAGAGAATCATTTGATCAGTGTTACTACTTAGAGCAGTAAAAGATGACTAGATGGAGCAAAAAATAAATAAATAATAAAAAATAAAAACCAGGAGAATGGCCTGGTAAAGAAAAACTAGTTTTCAGAACTAAGTTTACAATGTGACTTACACTCGATCTGTATCACCAGTTTTGAGTTTTAGGAATGACACAAGGACTTTTGGGGTGGAAGTCAATAATAAGTAGTGGGTTCTCCACAAGCAATCAAAAGATGCACACTGAGAACTACTAGGAGATATAGAAAAACAAACAATACTTTTCAGATCACAGACTGTAGTGGAAGACATAATTAAGTGATTTTTGAAGTTTTCGTTGGGTAATAGTATTGCTCGAGATATCAGGATTGCACTCAAATGATGTTGACTTCTTATCTTGACATTTCAGTAGACAACCAGGCAGGAGAAATCTGTGGCTGGAGATTCCTGAGTCAAAGTGCTATGTTGACAGGGTGTTACAAAAAGGTATGGCCAAACTTTCAGGAAACATTCCTCACACACAAAGAAAGAAAATATGTTACGTGGACATGTGTCCAGAAATGCTCACTTTCCATGTTAGAGCTCATTTTATTACTTCTCTTCAAATCACATTAATCATGGAATGGAAACACACAGCAACAGAACGTACCAGTGTGACTTCAAACACTTTGTTACAAGAAATGTTCAAAATGTCCTCCGTTAGCGAGGATACATGCATCCACCCTCCGTCGCATGGAATCCCTGATGCGCTGATGCAGCCCTGGAGAATGGCGTATTGTATCACAGCCGTCCACAATACGAGCACGAAGAGTCTCTACCGGGGTTGCGTGGACAAGAGCTTTCAAATGCCCCCATAAATGAAAGTCAAGAGGGTTGAGGTCAGGAGAGCATGGAGGCCATGGAATTGGTCCACCTCTACCAATCCATCGGTCACCGAATCTGTTGTTGAGAAGCGTATGAACACTTCGACTGAAATGTGCAGGAGCTCCATCATGCATGAACTAGATGTTGTGTCGTACTTGTAAAGGCATATGTTCTAGCAGCACAGGTAGAGTATTCCATATGAAATCATGATAACGAGCTCCATTGAGCGTAGGTGGAAGAACATGGGGCCCAATCAAGACATCACCAACAATGCCTGACCAAACGTTCGCAGAAAATCTGTGTTGATGATGTGATTGCAGAATTGCGTGCGGATTCTGGTCAGCCCACACATGTTTATTGTGAAAATTTACAATTTGATCATGTTGGAATGAAGCCTCATCCGTAAAGAGAACATTTGCACTGAAATGAGGATTGACACACTGTTGGATGAACCATTCGCAGAAGTGTAACCGTGGAGGCCAATCAGCTGCTGATAGTGCCTGCACACACTGTACGTGGTACGGAAACAACTGGTTCTCCTGTAGCACTCTCCATACAGTGACGTGGTCAACGTTACCTTGTACAGCAGCAACTTTTCTGACGCTGACATTAGGGTTATCGTCAACTGCACGAAGAATTGCCTTGTCCCTTGCAGGTGTCCTCATCGTTCTAGGTCTTCCCCAGTTGCGAGTGATAGGCTGGAATGTTCCGTGCTCCCTAAGACGCCGATCAATTGCTTCGAACGTCTTCCTGTCGGGACACCTTCGTTCTGGAAATCTGTCTCGATACAAACGTACTGCGCCACGGCTATTGTCCCGTGCTAATCCACACATCAAATAGGCATCTGCCAACTCCGCATTTGTAAACATTGCACAGACTGCAAAACCACGTTCGTGATGAACACTAACCTGTTGATGCTACGTACTGACATGCTTGATGCTAGTACTGTAGAGCAATGAGTAGCATGTCAACACAAGCACCAAAGTCAACATTACCTTCCTTCAATTGGGCCAACTGGCGGTGAATCGAGGAAGTACAGTACATACTGATTAAACTAAAATCAGCTCTAACATGGAAATTAAGCGTTTCCGGACACATGTCCACATAACATCTTTTCTTTATTTGTGTGTGAGGAATGTTTCCTGAAAGTTTGGCCGTACCTTTTTGTAACACCCTGTATATCAAAATTTGGTGTGATGGCATGTGCCCATAGGTCTTGACCACATGACCACCCTCTGTTAAATTTAGCACTGTTTTAAGGTGTGCTGTATCTAGCATGTGGTAGGAAAAGTGCGTCAGTGTCATTGCATGCATGCCCTCTATCAAACTGTAGGCCTGCAGAGTTAAGAAATGATAGTCAAATGCAGAAGATTGCCACCAGATGTGAAAATATGCATTTAATTTTGTCTTCATAAAGAAATTAAAGAAATGGCAGGGCCCATGCCTTGTCCAATTTAAGGCTGTCATTTCAATTAATAAGGTTGCTCACCACACTACCACAGCTTCTATTGGTGTGGAATTTTTGGTATAAACTTAGTGTGTGGTTCAGCATTCTCCAATAGTAAGTTTAACCTCTAGCAGCTGCCTGGTTTGCACCCAAAATGTTGAGACAAGAAGTCAACGTCAACTGGCTGCAACCCAGAAATCTTGTGGAATAGACTGAATTATGACTATAACGAAGATGGCATGGCAGTGGATAGGACATGCGAACAGGTGAATGGATGGTAGAAGGAACAAGAAAGCTTTTTGCTGGATTCAAAGTTAAGAAAAGATTTAAGCAAAGATCTACTGAAAGACAGCATTCCAAAACATGGAAGCGTATAGCAAAAGACAGTGATGCATGGAGAAGTCTGGAGGAGGTCGTCATCCAGCAGTTAATGTTAACGGCATTTATGTTTTGTAATGCACTAATCTCTACTTTGTCACAATATCGACAAATACTTAATACAGAATACAGCACTGGACAACACAGTCCAATAATGATCTCGTACTGCTGAGCTTACTTCAATAATGACTCATGCCTCCACCCTTCATCACTGATCTTTCAGCACATTTAACTCAATAATGAATTAAATGCACTGAAAGATCAGTGACAAGGGGTGGTGGCACAATCAGATAGCCTAATGGTGAAGACAACTGCTTGAAATAAGAATGAAATGTGTTCCTGCGTCCTGGTTTGGCACAAATTGCCAATTTTCACAGCATATTCTTCAATCTGTATAATACTTTAAAAATAAATAAATAAATAAAATAAAATAAAATAAGAATTGCAACTAATGCAACAGAAAAAAGTGATGCAGAAAAAGTGGTGTACAGTGTTATAACTAAACTTATTTTAGAAGTCTTGAAGTGCAAACCTTTTGAACATCAATTTGTCATATTCTTACCATTTCCACTTTAATTAAGCCACTGATCAATAAAAAAGGAGTGGATAACATCAAATAAAACTCACCGAATCAGGCTTTAGAATTGAGCTGTCAGTGGACAGTGAAAGAAATGTAGCTCTTGCCAGCATAAGTGGGAAATCCTTGTTGGGTTGTAATTCCAGCAGATTAGGCAATAATGAACATATCCACTGTGACATAACAGCTATGTCAATTAGCTGCGGACACATTTGCTGATACAGCAGAAGCAGCTGGAGCAGAGCACATTCATAGTCACCAGCGTCTGGTAAAGATGGCCCATCATTCCTATCATCTTGTCCAACAAGACTATCATCCTGTTTTCCCCAGGTCTGATGAATTAATTGTGCATCTGGAAGATGCTGAAATTAAAAGAGAAGCCCATACTCATTTCTCTTTGTTGCTCAAATTCAAGAATTTTACTAGAAGGAAACATATATTCATTAAGGATCAAAATAACCATTTTAAATTAGACACAGAATGGCTGGACAGTTCTTATCCTCACAATGTGAAATTTCTAGTACTGCCAACTAAGTCAGTTAAAGTAGAAAATAGAAATCCTTTTAGCAATCCTAAACAACTTGCCTCACTCAGATTTACTATCTTCATGATTTGGACCTGTCGCAAGAACATATTCTGTCAGCTATTTAATCCAGAATAAGACATATTGTTAACTAAGATACTTGGGAATTTGTGAGATGTTATTAACCCTTTATACAGTTAATGCTTTTTTATGAACTCACTATTCTCTGTGAAGGAATCCATCTGATCTGAATCAGTTAATATTACACACCATCAACCATTAGTGTAGGCACTGATGAGTAACAGACTATTGGGCCCACACCTTTCCTATAATTATTTGGTGACAACCTGTATAATCTAGTATGAATGCATATTCATTTTATGATGCTCATTATTTGCTATGGTACTGAGAAAACCCTGCAACTCTGGAATCCAGTTTTTAGTAGGTGTAAGCTGCCCCCACCCCTCCCTCTCCACCCCTCCCTCTCCACTCCACGGGAACCATAGTTTCTGCACAATGTTCCTGGGCATCTTGCATCACAATACAAAGCTTTAAGGCAACAAAGCAATTCCTTTTTAAATATGTTTTTTAGTTGTACACATTATAACCTTTCTGAAACTGGCTTTTACTTTCTGCCAAAAATCCGATTAAAGAATAAACATAATGAGAGTAAAATGTTTACTAATTTTAGAAAACTATTGTATAATATTCACTTGTCAACTTCAAACACTTTTACCAATGCCTGCTATAGTAAAATGAATTTTTTAATAAAGATTTATGTTGACAAAATTGAAGTATAAAATAATTAGTAATGCTGCAATGGCGATAAGTAAAACATTCACCTGCAGAAGTGACAAGACAATGGAAACAAATATACTTGTATCAAATTGTCAAGAGAAACTCATTTTGAAAATAAATAATAGCAAAAAGGAATGAAAGAAGGAAGATTGGGTTTAACACCCCACTGACATCGAGGTCATTAGAGACAGAGAACATGATGGATTGTGTCAAGAATGGCGAAGGAAATCAGCAGTGCCCTTTCAAAGGAACCATCCCGGTATTTTCCTGGAGCGATTTAGGAAAATCACGGAAGACTTAAATCTGGATGGGACGGATGTGGGTTTTAACTGTCAGCCTATCGAATACAAGGCCAGTGTGCTAACCACTGTGCCACCTCACTCAGTACAATAAATATTAGCCGTAATGTAATTAGATATATGTTCTGTATCAGTAAGAACTGTACCTGTATAAGGTAGGCCGACACTGCATCTGCAGATAAACTCACTCCCCAATGCAGTAACTTCATCTGATAATACCTCAGACGTAAAAGAAGGGACACTAGCAGTAATACAGTCCGATGTCTGACAGCCAAATGGGAATGAGTGACACCAGCTTCACCCACAACTCTCAGTGGCACAGTAGGAACTGTAAGAGCTAGCACCAAACTCAACAGTCGGTTGTCATGTGCATTTTTGTGTGCAGATTCAGCAAATGATTTCAGATGCTCTGGCTCCACAGATGTTACTACCTATTTAAAATAAAACAAAACAGATTCAAACTCTTTTAATGCACAAGTATGAGATACAAACTTTAAGAAATAATGAATTACAAAAAGTGTTTCCTTGCTGACTGTAAACTCTCAGAAGTGACACACACACACACACACATACACACACACACACACACACACACACACACACACACACACACAGTCTTTTATTCACTGTGCTTATGCTTTTTACTGAATAGGTACAATGCTCTAGTCAGATTTTTACATTGGTTACTTCTTATGTTACTTCTGTAAATGATGATTCTGACTAGATTTTATACCACAACTGTTTGTCTATGCTGCACCTACCTTTTGATGATAAACAGATTGTTGTCACATCTGCTAGTTTCTGGAAGCTGGGATACATTTCTTGGCAAAATTCCATGAAGGAGGCAGCAGGAAAGGATTAAAGGGAATTCAATAAAATAATGCCAGCAAAAGATGAAAAATAAAAACAATTAATATGAGTAGAGACTGGGTAGCTGTCAAATTCACAGCAGCTGCAGCACAGCTAGGGCTAGGGGGGCAAGGACAGTAACAGTAGGAGTTTTAGTTGTGAATTCCTTGTTTCAGTGAGCAACAAGAGGTAGTTGAGAGCAGAAAGGACTGAGGAATATTTTTTACTTGAACAGAGGAAATGGGGAGCAGGGGATAATCCAAATAACGCAAGTCATAAAATTGTTGTTTGTGGTGGGTAATTTAAATGATTTACTTCATTATTGTTGATAGTTATATGGGCAAATATTCATCCGCATGATCAAATGGTTAGTTGTGATGTCCACAGATACTGCTGCACAGAGATTGCAGTTGAACTGCTACTCTCTCATGTCCTTCCGCTCTTTATGAACTCTATCATGTGGCCGCAACATGACTGATGTAGGAATTAGTAGGTGAACACGTGGGATAGGTGTTAAACTTCGATTGTTTACAGGGTTATTACTCAGGGCAAGGTTCGTATATCAGACAGCAATATATCAAAATATTGATGTATTGGAATCAGTTACGTTACGTGATATTTGTCCAGCTAATATATCAGTAACATTAATATTTTGTGGCAATACTCAGATAATATTATAACCATTATCAACTCATAATAGAGAAAACTCATCTCTGCTTTCTTTTTAATATTGAAATACTTACAACATAAGACAGGCAACTACAGTTTTTTTCCTTTTAGCTTTTTAGAGATATTTTGACTGTTGGCAATTGTGCATTTTCATATCCTCATCTCACTCAAAAATACAATGTAAGGTTGGAAAAATGTTTGAAATGTAATTCTTGAAACCTCTTCCATTTCCATTGTTCGTTGACTGTTGTGTGTTTATATTAGTGATATTGAAGTGTGAACAAAAGAAGGGTGAGGGGGTGGGGGGTGAAATGCCTCTCAAAAAGTGATTTGCACAAGTATTTTACATATAAGTGCATAGTGTAGTAAAAGTGTGAAGTGCAGTTACTGTAAGACATTACTCCAAACTTAGAATCTGTATTATTATTATTATTATTATTATTATTATTATTATTATTATCAGATTTCTCTATTCATACATAAAAATAACGTATAGCCTGACTAAAACTAATTTTTCGGCACCGCTATATCACAATTCAATATTTTTCATTTGATTAATTGATGGCCTTGATATTTACTATGGCAGTATTCAATTATATCAAATATCCATATCTATCTTTTGATGACCCATCCCTAACCCAGGGTGCACGGGGTTAAGGGGTAGAAATGGTGTAATTATATACTGCTTTGAGAAAAAGGATTTGAGGTAAATTTAAGCAACACATTTCTGATTTAAAGATACAATGAAATAAAGTTATGGTGGAGAAGACGAGTTGTGCTAAACAAGTATGAGGTAGTACTGTGTCATGAGGAGGGTGCTGAAGGGCATGTTCATGGAATTATCTGGTGAATGGCAGTATATGACATGGAAAATTTTGTTTATGGGTCACACAGAGGAAGATTCTCTTTGTCAATAAAGGCCTTGGCAAAAACTTTGGCTTACTGCGTGGAGACTTCTTATCACTGCATCTGAGGCATCCATTCCGTAAGTATGGTGCCTTTTTTATAAGAAAAATGGGACAGCTATTTAACTTGGTTTAATGTAATCAGAGGTTATTTTGAAGCCATTAAACAGGCAGAGATCAAAGAGGAGAAAGCTGGCTTATTAAGATGATGAGGATTATCAAGAGCAATCAATTTGGCAAAAGACGACAAGGTTCTGAAAGAATGAGAAGAAAACCTCTTGTTCACTGTGGATCCAAAACTTGGTGATGGATTCAATGAACACTAACCTAATAAATGGTTTAAATAGTGTCCAATGACAGTAAGTCCCTCAGTGAGGGAACTACTGGCACAGGACGTAGCACTCAAAATAACAATAATGGTCTGATTTAATTTACTAAAATTAAATCTGTGAAACTTCATTGTCTAGTCATATATTACTATTTAGACAATATCATTTGTAAAGAATTACATACATTCATATGATAATTTCATAATTTCTTGACTTTTTTTCTCTGTGCTACTCATGCAGTTATGAAGAGTAGTTGGTACAGCACAAATTACTCCAGTGCACATTTGGCAAAATTTGCACAATTACTTCAAAATAGAAATAATAATGACTGTGGAACATAAATACAATGTCACAACAAAATCAACTATTGGACAAAGGAGAGAACAGTATATATGCAGAAATTTTCTACGGGTACTTATTCCATTCAGTTGCACACAAAATACCTTTTCTACAAAAGAAACTGTTTTCTCCCATTTTATTGATGGCCTCGGTGGAAGAAAAGATTCTGTGTTTGCCAGTGTACTTTTGACTAAATCTGGACACAATTGTAATATTTTTACAACTAACTCTGATGTAAAAACATTGTCCCAAGGCTGATCCAACCCCTGTAAATAAACGAGAAAACGACGAGAAAATTAGCAAATTACACATTCATAATAAATTCACTATATTTGAGCACATTCTAAATAAAATCTACCAAGAAGAAAGATTATAACTAATATAAAATAGTGCAGATATTTAATACTGACATACATGTCGCTGGCACATACGATCAGTTTCGTGCTTCCAGAAACAGAAACAATCTCAAATTCCAAGAATCTTTTTTAGTATTTTTTTTTATGAGATCTCTTTCTCTTTCAAGTGAAATGTTAAATACAATGTTCTGTTTGTTGCCCCTCAGTTCAGCAAACCTGAGATGCACAATAGACCCCACAGTGTACTGTTTTGAATGTTGTACAGTTACTAGTGTTATTCCAACAACATATATGTGGCTGCCTACTACTAAGAATATCTTTCTTTTAGAATAGTAGTAAATGCCTTGCATTTTTTAAAAAATATTTAAGTTTACTGAAGTAATTTTGTGCAAATATGACATGAAGTGACACTTGCTAAGAAGACAGACAACTTGCCATTGTACAGAGGGTGTGTGTGAGTGTGGGAAAGGGGGGGGAGGGGGGGTGCACACACATTCTGATGAACAATATAAATTCAATAGTTTAGTAACAATATCTATTTTTATAAGTCTGTTTGTCATTCTTGACCTGTCCTCATAATACTGTCATATTCTGCCTACTATTTTCGATTACCACAGTAAAACAAAATTTCTTCTTCCTGTTCTTGTTCTTCTTCTTCTTTTATTTTCTTCTTCATCTTCAATTTTAACCTCTAACATTTGTGACGTTACCCATCTAGTGCATGGTATATCCCCTTATCTTCTGCATTAACATTTATACTCTTCAGATTTTATGGGTAATGGTCCATCATTAATTTTTTTCCCCGTATGCTCATAATACTTCAAATGCTTTATGTTTATAGTTCTCTTATTTTTTCATTTAATCCTGTCTGTTGTCTGTCTTCATACAGCTTTTCATTACTGTAAGTAGTCTCATTTCTACTACTTTGTTCCTTGTAACGATTTAGTTTACAGTTGCATATGTAAGCATGAGGACTGGTACTGTCTTATTGGATTTAATTAAACTTATGAAAAGGATAGATTGCTACTTACCATATAGAGGAGACACTGAGTTATAGACAGGTGCAACAAAAAGACTGCTATACATTTGACCTTTTGTTCAAAAGGCCTTATTCCAAAATAGAAAACCCACATACATTCACACAAGCACAACTTGCACACACATGACTGTTGTATTATGGCTGCTGAGGCCATACTGCCAGAGACAGTGAACAACTGTGAATGAATTGCGTTTGTGTGAATGTGTATGTGTTTCCAACTTTAGCGTCACGATCGGCCTCATCTTAATAAAGCCGTCAGGCGTAATAACATGAGACTTGGGGGCGCGTCGATGACAGAAGACATGAGTCACATTTCAGTGGTGTCGGTGGAGTCTATCAGCAGGACGGGTTTCACTATACATGGCCTGCACCTCAACAGGAATGGAAAGGGGAGGTTGGCAAAGCTTATAGGTGACAGCATAGGTGGGGGTGGTGGGATCACCCATGGGAAAATTCCGGTAGTTGTGGGTGTTAGAGCTGTACCTTTTTTAGATTGAAGTCAGCTGATAGCTATTCCTGCTTAAGGGAAGTCTCTCTAACAAAGAAACCACTTTCGACAAAGCTTAGGTATCCAAGTAATGAGGGAATTAGTATATTTCATCAAACTATACAAGGTATTAGAGATAAAGTTAGTAAACTGCTTATAGATGTTGACTCTGAAATTATTAGTATATCTGAACACTCCTTAAATAAGGAGATAATTCAGAGGCTTCCTTTACCAGGATACAGGTTGGCTAGCAGCTTTTCTAGGAGCTCTTTGCGGTATGGGGGAGTAGCCATGTATGTGAAAAACGGTATTCCATTTGAGTTAATTGATGTTTCAAAGTACTGCACTGAAAAGGTGTTTGAACGTTGTGCAGCTGTGGTTACATTTAGTGGAGTTAAACTTCTTACTGTTGTTATCTATAGATCCCCAGACTCCAATTTCGCAACATTTTTCCTAAAGCTAGAGGAAGTTCTTGGTTCACTTTATAGGAAATACAAAAAGTTAGTTATATGTGGTGACTTCAATATTAATTGTATAAGTGATTGTGCAAGGAAGAGGATGCTGGTAGACCTCCTTAATTCATATAATCTTATGCAAACTGTATTCTTCCAACGAGAGGGCAAGGGAACAGTAGAACAACCATAGACAATATTTTTGTTCATTCCTCATTACTAGAAGGGCATTCTGTTGGCAAAAAGGTGAATGGCCTTTCAGATCATGAAGCACAAATTTTAATTCTAAGAGATTTTTCTGCTGCAACACATGTTAAATATAGTTATCAACTTTTTAGGAAAGCTGATCCAGTTGCTGTAGAGACCTTTGTAAACCTTATCAAGGAACAGGGTGGCAAGATGTTTATAGTGCTGATACAGTAGACGATAAATATAATGCTTTCCTCAAGACTTTTCTCGTGCTCTTTGAAAGTTGCTTTCCGTTAGAACGTTTCAAAACAGGGTACTAGCACAAACAGGCAGCCTGGGTGGCTGACTAAAGGGATAAGAAGTGGACAAAGTGGCAATTATATCAAAACATTAGAAACAGTCACAATCTAAATGCAGCAGCCCATTACAAACAGTATTGTAAGGTGCTTAAAAAAGTTATTAGGAAGGCAAAAAGTATGTGGTATGCAGATAGAATAGCTAAGTCTCAGGATAAAATTAAAATCATATGGTCAGTCGTAAAGGAAGTGGCTGGTCTGCAGAGACAGGTCGAGGATATTGAATCAGTGTGTAGTGGGAATGTCCGTGTTACTGATAAGTTGCATATATGTACAGTACTTAATAATCACTTTCTGAATATAGCAGGTGAACTAAATAGAAACCTAGTCCCAACAGGGAATCATATAGCGCTCGTAGAAAAAAGGGTTCCGAGACTGTTACCTGAAATGCTCCTCCATGATACTGACAAGAGGGAGATTGAGTTAATAATTAAATCACTAAAGACCAAGAACTCTCATGGATATGATGGGGTATCTAGCAGAATACTGAAGTATTGTTCTATGTATGTTAGCCCAGTACTTAGCCATATCTGCAACTTTTCCTTTAGGAGTGGTCGGTTTCCTGACCGATTAAACTAGTTGGTACTGAAGCCACTTTATAAAAAGGGAGACACGGATAATGTTGACAATTATAGACCTATTTCTATGCCATCGGTGTTTGCTAAAGTTATCGAGAGGGTTGTATATACAAGGTTACTGGAGCATTTAAATTCACATAATTTGCTGTCAAATGTACAGTTTGGTTTTAGAAATGGCTTAACAACTGAAAATGCTATATTCTCTTTTCTCTGGGAGGTTTTGGATGGATTAAATAAAAGACTGCGAACGTTAGGTGTTTGATTTAACGAAGGCTTTTGACTGTGTTGACCACAAAATATTACTGCAGAAGCTGGACCATTATGGAGTAAGGGGAGTAACTTACAATTGGTTCGCCTCTTACTTTAAGAACAAAAAGCAGAAGGTAATTCTCCGCAATATTGAGAGTGGTAGCGATGTTCAGTCCCAATGGGGCACTGTTATGTGGGACGTTCCCCCAAGGGTCGGTGCTGGGGCCACTGCTGTTCCTTATTTATATAAATGATACGCCTTCTAGTATTACAGGTGATTCAAAAATATTTTTGTTTGCTGATGACACCAGCTTGGTAGTGAAGGATCTTGTGTGTAATATTGAAACATTATCAAATAATGTAGTTCATGAAATAAGTTTGTGGATTGCGGGAAATAATTTGATGCTAAATCACAGTAAGACTCAGTTTTTACAGTTTCTAACTCACAATTCAACAAGAACCGATATTTTGATCAGGCAGAATGGGCATATTATAAGCGAGACGGATCAGTTCAAGTTCCTAGGCGTTCGGATAGATAGTAAGCTGTTGTGGAAAGCCCATGTTCAGGATCTTGTTCAGAAACTAAATGCTGCTTTATTTACCATTAGAACAGTATCTGAAGTAAGTGGCAGTTCAACACGAAAAGTAGTCTACGTCACATATTTTCATACGCTTATGTCATATGGTATTATTTTTTGGGGTAATTCTTCCGTTTCAAAAAGGGTATTTTTGGCTCAAAAACGTGCTGTTAGAGCTATGTGTGGTGTAAGTTCGAGAACCTTTTGTCGACCTCTATTCAATAGTCTGGGAATTCTGACATTGCCCTCACAGTATATATTTTCTTTAACGTCGTTTGTTGTTAGCAATATTAGCTTACTCCCAAGAGTTAACAGCTCTCACTAAGTTAATACTAGGCAGAAATCAAATCTGCATGTGGAATGCACTTCCTTGACTCTTGTGCAGAAAGGAGTGCAGTATTCTGCTGCATCCATTTTCAATAAGCTACCACAAGAACTCAAAAATCTTAGCAGTAGCCCAAACACTTTTAAGTCTAAACTGAAGAGTTTCCTCATGGCTCACTCCATCTATTCTTGTTACATTGTTGATTTTCTTTATTTAAACTTACGAATTGTCGCCTGAATATGTTTCTTATATTTCATTTTATCTGTTTCCACTATCGTGTTATAATTTCATGTATTGACTCGTTCCATGACCATGGAGACTTCTCCTTAATGCGGTCCCACAGAACAATACATAAATAAATAAAAGAAGGTCTCTTGGCCAAAAGCTCAAATGTATAGCACTCATTTGTTGTGCCTGTCTGCAACTCAACATCTGTTCTATATAGTAAGTAGCAATCTATCCCTTTCATAATACTGCCATTATTCCAACATGGATTTTCCACTGTTAGAATTCCATTAATCTCACATTATATGTTTTATTTCCTTATTGTTTGGTAATGATTCTACATATGTTTTTTCCATCGACATTATGGGTGTACTCATACTTTCTACTCATTGTATTATTTCATTATTAATTATAATCCTTGATCATTATTGATCTTCTCTGATAAAAGTCATTTACTTAAACTTCCTTTGAAGAAATTTTCAGATTTTACTTATCACATATTTACAGTTATTTCCATTTCAAGTTCCTGTCAAGATAAGAAGAGTTAATTTAAACAAACAGTTTCATGAGGAATGGAACATATATTTGATGATCAAAGTAAGTACAATTTTGAGTTACGGTTCATATAGGTTATACATGGCCAATTATCAGACAGTTTGCACATTATGCATAAAGAATTGACATAAAAATGATCAGCAACATGAGAGTAATTTATTGAAACAATTATTTATTGCAAACAATAAGAATGATTTACAAACTTAATTTAATGTTCGTGATATCCCAACAATGACTAACACACTTTCCAGTTCTTTCCACAAAACTGGTTCCCTCTGGCTGTAATGTTGGACAAAATTTGTGCCTTGTATTTCCTATTTCAATGTAGACTTTGCCTTCGATCTATGTAGCATACACCCAGAAACTACGATCTATGAAATCAGAAAATATTAGATTTGTATGACATGTAGCAAACACAGACATACTGTAAAAATATGACTCAACAATGGAAAATCCAGGATGAAATGCAACAATATTATGAAGAGGATAGTTGCAACTCACCATATAGCAGAGATGCTTAGTCGCTGATAGGCACAACAAAAAGACTGTCAGAAAGCGAGCTTTCGGCCAACAAGGCCTACATGGAGATAGACAACATATGCACATACACTCACACAAATGCAACTCACACACACGATGGCAGTCTCAGGCTGTTGAGGCCACACTGCAAGCAGCAACACATGATGGGAGAAGCAAGTGGACAGCGAAGATAAGGAGGAGGCTGGGGTGGGGAGGGGAGGAGGAGGGTACAGCAGAGTATGGGTGGGGAATGGTAAAATGCTGCTTCTGGGAGCATACAGGAACGAGGTGGAGAGAGTTATGGCAGCTAGTTGCAGTCAGGAGGTTGGACGGAGGGTAGGGTTAGCAGAAAAAGAGGGAAGTAAAAAGACTGTGGGTTTGATGGTGGAATAGAAGGCTGTGTGGTGCTGGAATGGAAACGGGAGGATCTACAAGGGTAGGGACCAAGGAAGGTTGAGGCTGGGAGGTTACAGGAAATAGGATATATTGCAGGGATATTTCCCATCTGCACAATTAAGAAAATATGGTGTTAATGGGAAGGATCCAGATGGCAGAGGCTGTGAAGCAGTCATTGAAATGAAGAATGTCATGTTGGATGGTGGGTCCGGTAATGGGGTGGTCAAGCTGTTTCTTGGCCACAGTGTCGATGGCCATTCATGTGGAAAGACAGCGTATTGGTTGCTGTGCCCACGTAGAACGCAGCACAGTGGTTGCAGCTTAGCTTGTATATCATATGACTCATTTTGCAGGTAGCCCTGCCTTTCATGGAATAGTGGATTGGAGCAGTTGGTGGTGGTAGGATGTAGTTCTATTAAAGGGCTATGAGTCATACAGCACGAGGTTGGGAGCAAGAGTGGTGTAGGGTGGACGAGGATACTGTGTAGGTTTGATGGGTGACGGAATACCACTGTGGGAGGAGTGGAAAGGATAGTAGGCATGACATTCCTCATTTCAAGGCACGGCGACAGGTAGTCGAAACCCTGGCAGAGAATGTGATTCAGTAGTTCCAGTCCTGGGTGTTACTGACTCACAAGGGAAATGCTCCACTTTGGCCAGATGGTGGGTTGGTGGGTGACTGGAGATCTGGCATGGGAGATCTGTTTTTGTACAAGGTTGGGAGGATAATTAAGGGCTGTGAAGCCCTCAGTGAGACCCTCGGTATCTTTGGAAAGGAACTGCTCATCAATACAGATGTGATGGCCGTGGGTGACTAGGCTGTATGAAATGGACTTCTTGGTATGGAATGGGTGGCAGCTGTCAAAGTGTGGTATTCCTTGTGGTTTGTAGGGTTGATATGGATGATAGGTACTGATATAGCCATCTTTGAGGTGGAGGTCAACATCGAGGAAGGTGGCTTGTTGGGTTGAGTAGGACCAAGTGAAGCAAATGGGGGAGAAGGTGTTGAGGTTCTGGAGAAATGTGGATAGCTTGTCCTCACCCCCAATGCAGATAATGAACCAAGGAAGGGTTTGGGATTCCTCTATATGGCCCACAAACAAGTTGGCACAGGTTGTTGCCATGAGAGTGCCCATAGCCATTCCCCAGATTTGTTTGAAGGTAATGTCCTCGAAGGAGAAGTAATTGTAGGTGAGAATATAGTTGGTCAAGGAAAGTAGGAAGGAGATTGCAGGTAATGGGCTGCAGGTATTGATCCATGAGAGGTGAGATTCTCTAAATGGGGCCTCCTGGGTGGTTTGCTTTATGGACTTCAGGAAGCATGTAGAAGGTAGGAGTGTGGGGAATGGTATAGGCGAGGAGAGAAATGGACTCTGGGAAGAGGTTCTGGGACGGGCCTAAGGATTTGAGGAGAGACTGAGGATTCTGCTGGATGTCTGGAATGGGGTCACTGTGTCAGGGTTCATATGTGGATGAATCTGAGAGCTGGCAGAGTCCTTCCATCAAGTAATCCTTGCGGTTCAAAATGGTAGCGGTGGGGCCTTTGTCAGCAGGTATGATTATAAGGTCAGGATCAGTTTTTAGGTAGTGGATTGCAATTCTTTTTGCAGATGTAAGGTTAGTTTGCATGTTGAGGGATTTTGGGAATGATGGTGAGGCAATGTTCAAGGTTAAGAAGTTCTGGAAAGTTAGCAAGGGGTGATTTGAGGGCAGCAAGGATGGGTCACGGTTGGATGGAGGAGTTAACTGAGCAGGCAGAGTTCAAAATTGGTCTTTGGCCGAGTCTGATTGGTAGGGTTGGTGGCAAAAAAGTGTTTCCACTCTATGGACCGGCAGGAGGAGAGAAGGTCTTTCACAAGTCCTGCATGACTGAATTTGGGACTAGTGCAAAATATGAGGTTTTTGGAAAAGGCTGATATTTCTGCAAGGCTAAGCCTTTTGGAGGAAAGGTTCATGGCTGTGTTTCAGATCTGTTTAGGTTCTGGATTCTGTATGGTGGTGGGAGGGAGTTTCTGAGGGTGAAGTAAATATATAAGGTCTGTGAGGCAGGGTTTGTAAGCCATGATGGGATGTGGGGGAGGTCTGGAGGTTGTTGCAGAGGTGGTGGATTGTGGTAGTCCAAGATGGGAGAAGGAAGTGAACAGGCTGAGGAGTTTTTTGAGGTGGTGGTGTGCATGTTGCTCTATTTCATGGAGGGCAAGGATTTCAGTGTGTGACATGGGATCCAGGAATTTGGGATTGCATGGCAGGAGAATTTTATGGATGGAGAGGAGATACTGAAAGGTGGTTTGAGCCTGACTGATATGGCTTTGCAGGCCTGTGTTGTTGAGGGTTAAGGACTAACAGAATCTGAACACATGGATATCACTGTCCAAGGAAGGGTGGCAGCTGAAGATGGATAATTTGGCGGTAAGGCCACTTGCGGGGATTTAATGAGCCAAGCAACAATGCAGGAACAGTATGTGGGACTGGGTTCTGGCTAGGGATAAGGAAACTTTTCTTTATTGATGCAGATGGAAGGAGCGAGGACCTACAGTGGAGAATAAAAAGGCGTAAAAATATGTCAATAACATACAAGTACATCCAAATCAAATTTGCAGGAATACACCCAAACACGTGGGAAACATCACAAAAAGGATGAAATGGATGAAGTAGGGAGAAACAAACAGAAATATGAGGGAGTAGGCCGATAGTGAAGGCAAAAACCAACCAAAATT
Organism: Schistocerca serialis cubense; assembly: GCF_023864345.2. Taxonomy (NCBI): domain Eukaryota; kingdom Metazoa; phylum Arthropoda; class Insecta; order Orthoptera; family Acrididae; genus Schistocerca; species Schistocerca serialis. The sequence goes on along the minus strand of NC_064639.1, from coordinate 545,861,358 downwards.
GGCGTGAAGACACAATGAGATTAATGAAAAATTAAATAAAAGAGTGGAATGAGGGTTACGGATGGATAAGTGTGAAGAAGGGCGACAGCAAGTATGACCTGATTAGGTGAAGTTAGTACGTGCTAACTGGCACAGAAAGAAGGAGTGGGGGTGGGGAGGGGTTGGTAGGATGAGATACAATTCATGTGGCACAGGAAGATAAGGGAAATCAATTTGAAGGTATCGGATTAATGATATCAGCGGGAGTAATGTGGGACATGAGATGCTGCATCAACAATCATCGTGGTCTTGTAGCTTCTGTTGTGCGTGGCCGAGATGGTTCATACAGTGTGTCTCGTAAATAGAGTGTGTAGTATACGCCTGTGAGGCGACAAGAGAAACACAGGAAAGAAGAGAAAGAAGAACGGATACTCAGAATAGTAATGCATTAGAAAATAGTAATAAAGGATAACAGTACTGGGTTACAGAATGGAAGAAAAGCCATCAAGCACAATTCAACCGTGGAAAATCCAGGACGAAATGTAACAATATTATAAAAAGGATAGCTGCAACTCACTATATAGCAGATGTGCTGAGTCTCAGATAGGCACAACAAAAAGACTGACTGAAAATGAGCTTTTGGCCAACAAAGCCTAGCCTACGTCAGAGATAGACAACAAACACAAACACACACACACACACACACACACACACACACACACACACACACACACGACTGCAGTCTTTGGCTGCTGAGGCCATTCTGCAAGCAGCAGCACATGATGGGAGAAGCAAAAGAGTGGTGAGGGTGAGGAGGAGGCTGGGGTGGGGAGGGACAAGGATAGTAGGGTAGGGGTGGGGGTGGTAAAGTGCGGCTAGTGGGAGCATACAGGGACGAGTTGGAAAGAGTGTAGGACAGCTAGGTGTAGTCAGGAGGTCAGACGGTGGGCAGCGGAAGGGGTGCTAGCAGAAAAGGAAACAAGTAACAAGACTGTGAGTGCGTTGATGGAATAGAGGGCTGTGTAGAGCTGGAATGGGAACGGGGCAGGAGTTAAAAGGGTAGGGACAATGACTAAAGAAGGTTGAGGCCAGGAGGGTTATGGGTACATAGGATATATCTGCAGGGAGAATTTCCACCTGCACAATTCAGAAAATCTGTTGTTGGTAGGAAGGATCCAGAGGGAACAGGTGATGAAGCAGTCACTGAAATGAAGACCTTCATGTTAGGTGGCATGCGCAGCAATGAGGTGGTCCAGGTTGTTCTTGGCCAGCACAGTGGTTGCAGCTTAGCTTGTAGATCATATGACTTGTTTCACAGGTAGCCCTGCCTTTGATGAAATATGTGATGCTTGTGACTGTACTGAAGTAGGTGATGGTGGGAGGATGTATGGGATAGGTCTCATATCTAAGACTATCACAGGAAGATGAGCCATGAGGCATGGGATTGGGAGCAGGAGTTGTGTAGGGATGGGAGAGGATACTGTGTAGGTTCAATGGGCGGCAGAATACTGCTGTGGGACAAGTGAGAACAGGGGCGCCAACTTATAAAAAATATTGGAAAGGGGGGGGGGGGCATTCTGGGGGTCTTGCCCTGGGAAATCTTCTAAATTTTAGATGAGTTTTAAAGTTTTTTTAAAAGCATTTTAGAGTCATATGATCAACATTAAAACCCCGAAAACTGGACTCTCGATAAATCGACACTCTGGGAAACTCAAAAAGCCTGACACATTTTTTGGCTTTGAAAAAACATAAAAACACACGGTATTTTCGTAAAAAAGCTAATTTAATTTACAGTAATAATTATGCTTATAGACTATTACAGAGCAGCGAATATATAGCTCTGAAGAGACTGAAATTATATTTAAATAAATCCTAAACTATCATTAAAAGAATAAAACTTAAAATATTGCAGTCACACTTCGATTAGTAAATGAAATAGCTAATTTAAGCTTACTTTGAGTACTGCAATTTTGTCATATGATGACGTGGTTGGAGACCGTGGCTGTCATTTGAAGACAAATGTTGGTGTTGAGACAGCAACCAACCACAAACTTATTTTCAATTTCTTTATTCAAAGGGTACTGTTACCGGTTTCGAATTGTTATGATTCATCTTCAGACGCTTTACATTCTTTCATTACAACATATGGTGCATTTTTTCACAGATTAATTATCGTGAAATGTCAGTTTGGAGTGTTTGTTTTCATTGCATTTGTCCAACAGATGTGAATAAATTTCCACTGCATTCTTATCATTGCACACGTAAATTTTTCTCACTGAACACTTTAGATTTGTCACACTTTGATTAATAAATGAAATAGCTAATTTAAGCTTACTTTGAGTACTGCAATTTTGTCATATGATGACGTGGTTGGAGACCGCGGCTGTCATTTGAAGACAAATGTTGGTGTTGAGACAGCAACCAGCCACAAAGATTTCTAATATGCACCACATGTTTTGATATATACAAAGTGCTGATACGTTGAATAAGGTTTAGGGTTCATTAAATAAAAACAGTATCTCAAAGTTAATGCTTTAATACAGTTAATAAAGTTAGTACAGTATGCCTAATACTTTCAGTCAAAAGGTATGTAAAAAGTGGGTTTTAATTGGGTCTTACACCCTAAAAATATTTAAGTATTTGAAATTAACTAATATAGTACTATAGTAATACAGTACTAAAAAAAAGCACTCTGTCTTCAGGTCACGAGTGGCCTACCGGGACCATCCGACCGCCGTGTCATCCTCGGTGGAAGATGCAGATAGGAGAGGCGTGGGGTCAGCACATCGCTCTCCCGGTCGTAAGATGCTATTATTGACCAAAGCCACTACTATTCGGTTGAGTAGCTCCTCAATTGGCATCACGAGGCTGAGTGCTCCCCGAAAATGGCAACAGCGCATGGCGTCCCGGTTGGTCACCCCTCCAAGTGGTGACCATGCCCGACAGCGCTTAACTTCGGTGATCTCACGGGAACAGGTGTATCCACTGCGGCAAGGCCATTGCCCAATACAGTACTTAACTAGTACTAATATTTCGAAACTGAAAATTTAACATTATGTATGTATTTAATTCACTATTTTATAAAGTTTTTTAACATTGCTCTAAATGCCATTATTAGGGCTAGAGTGTCTTTAGAAAGGTGCAAATGTTGACCGTCTGACTGGATTACTGAATATGACGTCATTGCTTACTGGTCGGATATACAACCGTCTGACTGGATTACTGAATATGAAGTGTTTGCTTAGTGGTCGGATATCCAATTCATCCATCCAATACATCTCAGTGGGCATGAAGAACAGATGAGTTGTTCAATCACTTCTGTCCCATTGTTGATCAGAGATATGACTTCCGACGTCTAAGGGTGCTAAATGACCATTCTGCTGTTGCTGTCACGATTGGAACTACTTGGAGAAGCTTAATGCACTTCACTACTTCACATAACATTTCTCCAACTGCAGGCTCTTGTGTAATGTACTTTCTTACATCGATGTTTTTTTTAAGACTACTCTCTTTTATTAGCAATATCGGCTAACATATTCAAGTGTAAGCGCAGTCTCTCAAAGTCTAGGTCTTTTCAGAACAACTCAGTTGATTTTTCCAAATTTGTTTCACCTCTGTTTACTAAAAACAAGCACTCTTGTTCAGCTGCAATGACCTGTGTGAGTCCAGTTGAAACAAACCACTCAGTAATGCAAGTTTGCACCATTTCACAACCTTCAATGTAAATAGCTTTGCAGTATTCCTTTGGGGTTTTGAAAGTGTATGGTGAGCTGGCTTCATTGTTTCCATACTTCTTTGGTATACTTCAATTCCGAGGAAGCGAAGGATCATCAACTTGTGAAGGTTTTTCCTTAAAATTCCCAAAAGTGTTCAAAACTATCACACCTTCCACTCAATATACAAATCAAGCCCTCATATATTTTTTTCCTGATCAGCACCACTTAAAAAAAGTCCCATCTTTTTGTTGGATTCTCTTACGGTGTTTATTAAGTCCTTGGGTAAAGCCGTAATATCCCTCATAAAAGTGAGATGGCGGAGACTGTCTAAAAGTGGCAAGTTTAAACTGTGAGCAGTGCAGTGCACATATTGTGCCTTTGGTTGTATATCCAAAACTAACTTTTTTAGTCCTTTGAACTTACCTCTCTTATTCGAGGCACCATCATAGCACTGTCCATTGACAAATCAAGACGAGCAAAAACGTCTTTTAAAATACTAAACAGAGTGTGTGATTCAGTGTTGGGGGTCTCATATAAGCCAATAAAGTCTTCGTTTATGATTAAGAAATCATCAACAGTACAAATACAAAATGACACTTGTTCGCGAATCGAAGAATCACTTGTTTCGTCAACCATAATAGAAAAATGTTCAGTCTTCTTGATGGAAGCCAATACCTTTCTCAACACAGACTTTCCTAGTGGTTCAATGATCTCGTTCTGAATATTGTGGGACATCCACTTATACTCTGAACATCCTAACCAATTTTTAAACTCAGGTATGTCATTCTTTTGGAGTTCTAACAATTGAAAAAATTTGAGTTTACATCTTCGTGCCCTCTAATTGCTATTCCTTGTTGGCATAGAAATCGCACAGCAGTAAAAATTTTCTCAAGAGCTAAATGGCCTTTCTTCATATCACTATCTAACCGTTCATTCAATTGGGAGGCCATGCTTCAATTAGTGATAGAATTTAGTTTCAGAACACCTTCTTTGTGCGTAAACGTATTTTCATGAAAGCCTTTTTCCAGTTAGAAAACCCTACAGAAGTAAATGCATCTTCTTTTCTTGAAGAAAATATTGTCAAGGGTTGGGCTGTGAACGGTTCTCCCCTGAAGACGACAAAGCAACTGATGACACAATAATTGTTGGAGGTTGATTTACAGTATCATCAACTTCCAAGCGTGCCTTTTTGGTAACAAATTTATCAAATGGTTCAAATGGCTCTAAGCACTATGGGACTTAACATCTGAAGTCATCATTCCCCTAGACTTAGAACTTAGAACTACTTAAACCTAACTAACCTAAGGACATCATACACATCCATGCCCAAGGCAGGATTCGAACCTGCGGCCATAGCAGCAGCGCGATTCCGGACTGAAGCACCTAGAGCCGCTCGGCCACAGCGGCCGGTAACAAATTTATCCATTGCAAAACTTAATTCACAATATATTAATGTAAACGAATAAAATGTAGTCATATAAAATAGACCACTACACACTAAAGTTGGAACACTAAACACGTCTGCAGCATACACTGAACGAAACTATCCTCAATGAATGACTGCGACAGCAGGGTGGGCTTTATACAGCCATGGCGTCATAATGTCTCGAAGTGTCAGGCGACGCAAGGTGGAGGGATCCAGGTGCTTCTGCTCCAGTCCTTTTGGTGTCGCCATGGCCACAATGTTGGCCTGCCAGTGCCAGACTTTACCCGAAGGTTCCCGCACCGTGACAAATTCTAAGTCTGCCCGCAGCACCGTAACACTATCATGCTTCACACCACTCGTTTTCTGTTAACCTGCTTACTACCATAGTAATTATTTGTTTTAACTCATTACTGAATGTGTTTTAAAAGGTAACTACTGTCAAACACGGAAAATAAAAAATTCCAACATAATTTGGTAATTTTAGAAAGCATAAAGCTCCGCCCCCCCCCCCCCCCCCCCCCAAATGAATTTTTGAAGGGGCTCGGGCCGCCTCAGGCCCCATGGAGTCAGCACCTGTGGGTGAGAAGGATAGTGGGTAGGATATTCCTAATTTCGGGGCACAGTAAGAGGTGGTTGAAACCTTTGCAAAGAATGTGATTAAGTTGCTCGAGTCCTGGGTAGTACTGTGTCACAAGGGGAATGCTCCTCTGTGGCTGGACAGAGGGACTTGGGTGGTAGTGGATGACTGGAGATACAAGGCACACAAGATTTGTTTTTGTACAAGGTTGGGAGGGCAATTACAGACTGCGAACACTTCATTGAGACCATTGGTATATTTCAAGAGGGACTGCTCATCACTACAGATGCGACGGCCACAGGTGGCTGCCTGTGTCCTATCGAAATTTCTCTAGAACCTGAACACCTTCTCCCCCATTTACTTCAACTGGCCTTACTCAACCCAAAAAGCAATCCTCCTTGATGTTGACCTCCACCTCAAAGATGGTTACCTCAGTACCTCCATCCATATTAAACCTACCAACCACCAGGAATGGCTCCACTTCAGCAGCTGTCACCCACTCTATACAAGTCCCTTCTATACAGCCTAGCCACCCGCAGCACTGGTAAGGTCTTATGGGACCAAACTGCTGAGGTCATCGGTCCAGTCACCTGCGGCCGTTGCCTCTGTAGTGAAGAGCAATCCCTCTCAAAAAATACCAAGGGTCTCAGTGAGGCCTTCACAGAATGTAGTTACACTCACAACATTGTACAAAAACAGATGTCCTGTATCTTATCTCTCCAGACACCCACCACCTACATAAGTCCCACTGTCCATCCACAGAGGAGCATTCCCCTCAAGACTTAGTACCACCCAGGACTGGAGCAACTGAATCACATATTCTCAGCCAGGGTTTTGACTACCTACCCCAGAGCCCTAAAATGAAAAATGTCCTACTCACTATCATTCCTATCCCTCCTACAGCAATATTCCACAGCCCACCGAACCTGCACAATATCCTTGTCCATCCCTACACAACTCCTGCTCCCAACCCATAGCCTCAGGATTCATCTCACTGTAATAGTCCCATGCATCCACCCACCACCACTGCCACCTACTCAAGTCCAGTCACAAGCATCACATATCCCATCAAAGGCAGGGCTACCTGTGAAACCAGTGTGGTCTACAAGCTAAGCTACAACCACTGAGCTGTATTCTATGTGGATGTGACAACCAACAAGCCATTTGTCCACAAAAACAAGCACCTACAAACTATGGTCAAAAAACAGCGGGACCATCCCAATGCTGAGCAGGCCTCCCAACACGATGTTCTTCATTACAATGACTGCTTCATCATCTATGCCATCTGGATCCTTCCCATCAACACCAGACTTTCTGAATTGCATAGGTGGGAACTCTCCCTGCAATACATCCTGCATTCCCATAACCCCTCTGGCCTACGATAATTATTATCCCTACCCTTCTAATGCCTGCCCTGTTCCCATTGCAGCACTACACAGTCCTCCATTCCACAAATGCAACCTCAGTCTTTTGTTCTCTCCTTTCCTGCAAACCACCAACACCCCCCCCCCCTCCCTCCCCCCACTGTCTAACCACCTGACTGCACCTAGCTGCCATACCTCTCTCCACCTTGTCCCTGTATGCTCCCAGAAGCAGCACTTTACCTTTCCCCATCCATACTCAGCTGTACCTCCCCCTCCCCACCCCAGCCTCCTCCTTATCTCCGCTATCCACTTGCTTCTCCTGTCATGTGCTGCTGCTTGCAGTGTGGCCTCAACAGCCTGAGACTGTTATCGTGTGTGTGAGTTGCATTTGCATTAGTGTGTGTGCGTATGTTGTCTATTTCCAATGTAGACCTTGTTGGCCAAAGCTCACTTTCTGACAATCTTTTGTTGTTCCTATCTGAGACTCAGCATCTCCGCAATATGGTAAGTAGCAAATATCCTTTTCATAATATAGAAATATGACTGGTCTTTAAGGCAAATGCACTCATTCAATACGGTTTCTTTTTCAGGGTGTCTCTACATCCAAGCCCAGTAAGACAATCTGGTAAAATAATAGGCACAATTAACCAACTGTTGATAATATCAAACCACAAATTTCCAAAAAAATAATGTTTGAAATAGGTCTCTTAATTTGTATGCCAACATCTGTCAAGCAACCGCTGTGTGTTATATGCAAATCTAATGCTGTCATGCTACTTCCTTCATTGGACTGTAAGAAAGAAATTATGCAGTGATTAGCAATTACATACAGATAAAATTGCACCTGCTGAGGTTCATATGCTGATATGATGAAAATGATACAAGTCAGGTCAGTCATCTTTTGTACATGCAGCACTGATATTTCTTGCACAGTTTGTTAAAAGTACTCTGTAGTTATGAAACCACCTACAATGTCTTTCACAAGTAACAACCTATGGTCATATAGCCTGTTGATTTATTTTGCATGTGTAGAGATGTGGTGCAATCAAATGTTCAAATGTGTGTGAGTTCTTAAGGGACCAAACTGCGGAGGTCATTGGTCTCTAGATTTACACACAACTTAAACTAACTTAAACTAACCTATGCTAAAAACAACCCACACACCCATGTCCGAGGGAGGACTCGAACCTCCAGTGTGAGGGGCCGCGCAGTCAGTGACATGGCGCCTCTAACTGCGCGGCCACTTCGCACGCCGTGGTGAAATCTTTTAACTATTAATATTATTCGTCAATCGGCTTTAAATTGCAGTGCTATTTGATTTACGCATATCAAAAAAGGAGTACATGCAAACTGTATCAAAATGAAAGCCATGTATAATGCCTATACCAAGTGACCAGATGGGGAATTGGAAACCTTCTCAACCCAAACAAGAATCTTATTTGTTAAATACAATACTGCTTCATTTGGCTGGTCATGTCAGGAGGCAATTTAAGTTATAAAATGACAATACTGTAGCTACAATCAAATTTATCAACTAAACAAACAAAGAATAAGGTTATTCTGTACCTATATTGCAACTAAAAGTCAGTCTTTCAACAGCAACAATACAACACAGTAGATTACATACTTTACGAACAAAAATTAAATGCGCTACCTGTAGAACACCATACAGCACTGGATTTTGTTTATTACCAGATGTACCTAAGGTTTTATCTATGAATGCAATTCCATGCTTTCGAGAAGTGCACAGTACAATCAGGAACTCGTGCACTGATTCACACACCACAGATTTGCCTTCCTGTTCGTCTGTCTGTAAATCATAAAGGATAAACTGTACAAACAACAACAAAAACGGAAAACGTTCACTAGCATTTAAGAAAAACTCACAAGGATGGTATATGAAACATACCACAGTTTCTAACAATGGAAAAACCAGGATGGAATAATGCAATATCATGAAATGGATAGATTACTGCTCACCATATAGTGGAGATCCTGAAATGCAGATGGGCACAACAAAAAACAGTAAAACAAGTAAGCCTACAGCCAAAAAGGCCTTCATCAGAATTAGACCACACACACACACACACACAAATGCAACTCACACAGACATGTCCACAGTCTCTGGCCTTGGCAGCCAGAGAGACTGTAGGCCTGTGTGTTTGAGTTGTATTTGTGTGTGTGTGTGTGTGTGTGTGTGTGTGTGTGTGTGTGTGTGTGTGCGCGCACGCGCGCGCATGGGTGTGCGTGCGACCGCGAGCACAAGTGTGTTTTATCTAATTCTGATGAAGGACTTTTTGGTTGAAACCTTACTTGTTTGACAGTCTTTTTGTTGTGCCTATCTGTGACTCAGCATCTTTGCTATATGGTGAATAGTAATCTATCCTTTTAATAATACTGCATTATAAAACACAATTTCTGCAAGTTGTATCAAGGATGTTGGGTAATATGTATATCCAGTTATGTTCTATATTTGCCTTCGGTAAATTGTGTGTGTGTGTGTGTGTGTGTGTGTGTGTGTGTGTGTGTGAGGGTGGTGACCAACTAAAACAGCAGTGACTTTCCCTCTGAATACCCTAAAGGGCTTTCTAATTCGCCAGACTTGGACTGTTACACAAACGGATATGCTAGCAGATGACAAGAGCTTGGTGGTGGCAGTGGTTATTGTGGTATTTTTGTTTTGCAGACACAAAATCGTTGAAACCATTAGTGGCCATATAATTGTAGCTCATGGATTACCTCAGCGTATACCTTTTGTGCAATGTCTTCTATCTAAAAAATTTTATCATCATTTTGACACTACTATGAAAATGGAAGATTACTACACGCCATACAGAAGAAATGTTGAGTCACAGACAGACACAATAAAAAGACTTTGATATACACTCCTGGAAATGGAAAAAAGAACACATTGACACCGGTGTGTCAGACCCACCATACTTGCTCCGGACACTGCGAGAGGGCTGTACAAGCAATGATCACACGCACGGCACAGCGGACACACCAGGAACCGCAGTGTTGGCCGTCGAATGGCGCTAGCTGCGCAGCATTTGTGCACCGCCGCCGTCAGTGTCAGCCAGTTTGCCGTGGCATATGGAGCTCCACCACAGTCTTTAACACTGGTAGCATGCCGCGACAGCGTGGACGTGAACCGTATGTCCAGTTGACGGACTTTGAGCGAGGGCGTATAGTGGGCATGCGGGAGGCCGGGTGGACGTACCGCCGAATTGCTCAACACGTGGGGCGTGAGGTCTCCACAGAACATCGATGTTGTCGCCAGTGGTCGGCGGAAGGTGCACGTGCCCGTCGACCTGGGACTGGACCGCAGCGACGCACGGATGCACGCCAAGACCGTAGGATCCTACGCAGTGCCGTAGGGGACCGCACCGCCACTTCCCAGCAAATTAGGGACACTGTTGCTCCTGGGGTATCGGCGAGGACCATTCGCAACCGTCTCCATGAAGCTGGGCTTCGGTCCCGCACACCGTTAGGCCGTCTTCCGCTCACGCCCCAACATCGTGCAGCCCGCCTCCAGTGGTGTCGCGACAGGCATGAATGGAGGGACAAATGGAGACGTGTCGTCTTCAGCGATGAGAGTCGCTTCTGCCTTGGTGCCAATGATGGTCGTATGCGTGTTTGGCGCCGTGCAGGTGAGCGCCACAATCAGGACTGCATACGACCGAGGCACACAGGGCCAACACCCGGCATCATGGTGTGGGGAGCGATCTCCTACACTGGCCGTACACCACTGGTGATCGTCGAGGGGACACTGAATAGTGCACGGTACATCCAAACCGTCATCGAACCCATCGTTCTACCATTCCTAGACCGGCAAGGGAACTTGCTGTTCCAACAGGACAATGCACGTCCACATGTATCCCGTGCCACCCAACGTGCTCTAGAAGGTGTAAGTCAACTACCCTGGCCAGCAAGATCTCCGGATCTGTCCCCCATTGAGCATGTTTGGGACTGGATGAAGCGTCGTCTCACGCGGTCTGCACGTCCAGCACGAACGCTGGTCCAACTGAGGCGCCAGGTGGAAATGGCATGGCAAGCCGTTCCACAGGACTACCTCCAGCATCTCTACGATCGTCTCCATGGGAGAATAGCAGCCTGCATTGCTGCGAAAGGTGGATATACACTGTACTAGTGCCGTCATTGTGCATGCTCTGTTGCCTGTGTCTATGTGCCTGTGGTTCTGTCAGTGTGATCATGTGATGTATCTGACCCCAGGAATGTGTCAATAAAGTTTCCCCTTCCTGGGACAATGAATTCACGGTGTTCTTATTTCAATTTCCAGGAGTGTATGTTGAGCTATTGGCCAAAAGGCCTTTTTCTGCAGTAGACAACCATGCACTTTCAAACAAGCGCAATTCACACACAAACACGACCACTGTCTCTAGCCAACAAGTTGCGCTTGTCTGAATGTGCATGTGTTGCCTATTGCAGAAAAAGGCCTTTCGGCCAAAAGCTCAACATATATGGCAGTCTTTTTACTGTGTCTGTCTGCGACTCAACATCTCTTCTTTATGGTGAGCAGCATGATTTTTAACTATTTATAATCTTTAAGGTTACTGGTTACTTTTTTATGAGGAAACACAAGCTCACAGGAAAGACAAATTTTAGGATTACACATATAACATTAAATAGATTTACCCTTTGACTGCTGTAGACGCACTGCATAATTATTGTGTAATGCTTAATGAGAAAAACACTGTATTAGGGAAGGCAAATGAAAGATTTGAAATTGTTTGGAGAATTCTGGGGAAGAAGAATGCACTTGGCATGCTAACAGCATACAAGGCACTAGTGTAACCTATTAAAGAGTGCACCCCCACGCAAGTGTAAGTGTTTGCACATGGGCACATGGACACATGCGTCCCCCCCCCCCCCCTCCCCCATACACATACACACACACACACACACACACACACACACAGAGAGAGAGAGAGCGCGCGGGGGGGGGGGGGGGGGGGGGGGGGGGGGAAGTAATACTAACAAATGTAGTACTTTTAGAAATAAAGTAAACAAAGTCAGAAAGTCAAATATGAACATTTCAGTTCCTCTTCGTAGGGAGAGGTGTCAAACAATAAGTGATAATGGTGGACAAATAAAAATGGAAAGTAGCGAGTTCGTCTAAAGTTCATGATTCACAAGGTAACCGAATCACAACTTTGAAATTGTAAACTCGATATGAAAGTCAAAAGTGTAAGTTAGAAATGGAGTAGAAAGGAATACAGTTGAACTAATCATGGTGCTTACTAACTGACATTCTATATGCATCTATCCTCAGAGGACCATACCCCAAGTTTCACAAGTCATAGTAGAGGCACAGTGCATCCAAGAAAGCTTTTGGGAATATTTGAACCATCCTGAACATGCCACAGTAAGAGGGGTAGTCATCAATTTGCCAGCTAAACAATGCTACAGTTATGTAGTTAAACCTGGTACCAAAGACAGGGTTTCATGTCAAATTCTTCTGAATGTCTTATGTGAGAATTACTTCAAGCAGATAGCTTGAGAACTGACTCACCTTAGGTCTCCAAGGAACTAACAGACTTGAAGTTTTTGAGTCATGACAAAGGAATGAAAGCATCATGTCATACTTAAAGCTTTGTGATATTCATTCAATACCCTAATTTCCAGTTATTTGTACAATACAGATAAAATGGATAACACAGTTAATAAATGTGATTTCAATTACAAGGGAAAAAGCATGTCAGCAAACTTCGACTGACTGCTTGAGTTACAAATTCGCTCTTCTTTCTTTTTCAAAATGATTGTCAGATTAAACAAAAATACCTCAACCTGTTTCACTGAATTATAAAATAAGTATTAGAGTGGTTCATAGTGTGAATAGAACATTTATGACTGGCTCACAGCATACCTGTTGTATCAGACTATCAGCATCTTCTTTCCATTTCTGAGGACCTTTCCATTCATACAAGCCTATGAGAGACCGAATTATAGGAACACTAAATGTTCGCAATTTATTGGTCTTTGAGACTGATGGGTTTTCTAGCACTTTAGACCGTAATGTAGCTAATACCAGAACTACCAAGTCAGCACTATCATATAGAAGGCCAGGAATAATGCTGTTTATATATCCTGCAACAGACAGGATACATTTTATTGTGCTACTAACAAAGAAAAATCACAGTTCATATTCCTGAAAAAACATTACACAAAAAATAAACATAATACATTGTGGAAACCAAAATAATAAAAATGCAGCATGTAATAAACAAAAAAATAAATAGCACATAGGATTTTCTGTTTAGTTTCTCAAGAATCAAGAAGAGCCGAAATTAGTGTGGGGATTTTGATAAAAGTGATTGGTGAGCCTGGAACTAGCATAAATAACAAGCGTTCTTATTTTAACACTCCTCTTCTTTTGCAGATATCATAAACTTTCTACATCTGTGTGTGTGGTAAACAAAAAATCCATCATCTGTTTTGAAAATACCATACTTCTAGTCTTATATTGTGCTAATGTAATTTATTACTGATTAACAATGAGCTCTCCATCTTTCTCTAAACAAAATAATTCTCATAAAAACGTGTTTCAAAAAGTAGTGACAACACACTTACCTTTATGATTAGGAAACCATATTATAAAAGAAAGTTATCAAATATGACATATCAACAAAACAATGTATGTAAAATTACATATAATGTATAACAGCTGCGTATTCTGCTTGGCGTATGTTCTTTTGGACATGTCTGAAAGAACAGACACCATGCATTCATACAATTCAAAAAAACAAAATAATATATATGTGCTTGCAAGGAGGAGCACGTACATGGCTCTCCCCCCCTACACACACACACCAGTAAATTAGCTATTTCTTATTTTCCTATGCTCACCTTTTCTATCAAGAAGCAGGCGAATAGTAAAATCCGATCCACTCACAAAGAATGACAATAAATAATGTATGAAGCAACTTCGCACGTTGTGTTTCTCCTCTGATGCCTGTGAATGTTTCACAAGAAGCTCCAAGACAGGAGGGCTCAGTGTTATTTGTACTGCCACCTCATGTGCCAGTTCAGAACTGACGGTCACAACAGCTGTAATAACAAACAATACATTCAAATGTTTATCAGTACTCAATAATTCTAACCAAACTAAAAAGGAAAAGTGTGGCACAAGCAAAAAAGGGGGGAGGGGAGGGGGAAGGGGGGGGGAGTGGGAACAGCAAAACAGTGATGTGTCCTCTCCCTTAAGCACCAATAAAATTTAAACATAACAATCCTTACAAAATACATATGGTGTACATTAATAATTTGTATGCAAACAGTTACAACCTGGCAATGTACTTAACATCAATTCTCTGCATATTTGAAAAGTGTGAAGATCATATTTCCAATCTGGTGGATTTTGTTTGACAGCTGAATTCTGAGGTAGAATCATTTGGATTTATTTGTGAGTTTTTATGTGGTACCTCTATTTATGCAGGTCCCTTTGGAAGAGTCCTTAAGTTTGATTAGTGAAAAACTCAATGAGGAGAAGGTACAGCTTTTTTCACCATGCACTAACATCCGTGTATTTTTCAATTAATGACAATATTTTTGAACAGAATGATTGAGTGGTTACGGGTAGCCCTGTACCACCCACAGTTGCCAATTTTGCATAGAGGACTTCGAGGATAGGGCAGTGAGGAATTCAGCTTTGCAATCAATGTGTTTCTGAAGGTATGCTGACAACACTTTTGTTGAGTGGCCCGAAGGAAGTACAATGAGACACAGAGTTCACTGTAAACCAACACACACCAATCATTTCTGCATATAAATATTGTGATCCACTGGACCAACATGGTGGCATCCTTAGGACTCTGGTACGTAAAACATATGCTTTTCCCGACACAGATAGTCTAACACAGGAACCTGCACACTTGGTGTCTGTGTTTAAGGAAAATGGATACTTGAGAAGCAGATTCATCAGACAATGGAGCCTGGACCACCCAGAAGTGCACGAAGAGGAGCTCAGATCTGTGGCCTTTATTTCTCATTGTGGGGGCATATCCATTACGAATGAAAGAATTTTAATGAAATTTAACATTAAGGATGTGTTTTGCCCAGCTGCCAAGATTAGTGCATTACTTGCCTCTATGAAGGATGATTTGGGATTTAAGAAGCCTAGCACATAATTTTTACTTGTCACTGAGAGAAAGCTTTTATTGGCCAATCGATTCACATAGTTCAGGATAGGTGTGTGGAACATCGCTTACAACAGCCTGAAAAATGGCAGCAGCAAAATACTGCTTAAATGAGGGATACAAGAAGATATTTAATAAGAACCTGATAGCTGCCAGCAAATCTAGTTTTTAGTATATTGTTTACAAATTAGAGTAGTAGACAATTCAATCAATAGAGACAGGATTTTCCTGTTAGTATGACATAGTTAGCACTGTTGTTCTACTAGGGGCATCACCACAAGCTCAATCTTGGGGGCAACACCTGTGATGGGCTGCGCATGCACCATGTTCAGAATGGGGACCAATACAGGATGATGAATTCAGGCCTTGGCATCAGTTTTCAGCACAACTCAGCTGCAATGGCAGAGGACACTACCAAGAAAACATCCAATATTTGGGAGTTAAAGGGGGTAGGACGTCAAACAGGCTGGCTGGGAGCAGGAGAGGCACCATAGGACTTTTTAATTTCCACTGTCTATACTTTTACAAATAAATTCATAAAACTTTGTCGGCATAACCAGGAAAGATTCAGGATTTACACTCATAGCAGTGAAAGTCCAAAAACATACCAAAATAATTTTTTTTACATGTGAAATTTCATCATTTTTTTAAACTTACTATTGGCTGCATTTGTTGCTATAGGTACACTTTCCTTCATAAGTAAGAGAGATTCTTCGATAAATTTTGCACAGCATACAAACCATACTTACAGGTGTATGAAACTCTAGAATTTATTTAATTTATGAAGAAATGAATGAGCTGTTACATTTTAAACTTCATGTTTAGAAAAAAATTCAAATTTTACCACAGGTTTTAATAGATATGGAAAATTCTAGAGTAATTTGCAATCTCAGAAAAATGAGGTGCCTCCAATGAAGCAATAATATTTTCAATAACTTAAAAGCTGCAGAAGTTCATATTTTACAGTAATGAAATATTTTTACAAGGAACCTTAGACCTAACAAATTTTAAACATTTCATGTATTGCACCACTGCATCATCCCGAAAACCTACATGTATGTATCAATTTTATTTATTAATTTAATATGACTCCTATGCACACTCATACCAGGCTGTTCATTCGCGATTTATTTCATCATAAAATACGCCTGGAGAAATTGAAGAATCACATAATTTCATATGTTTTTAAATGTTTTTCATCATGGAAATAGTCGTCAGAATATCATATCGTCCACAGTAATATATTGTTATTTTTGGCAATAGCATTGTTTCAATGTGACTGCAGTTAATATAAAAAACCACTGTAATTTAAAAGTGGTCAATAGCTTGTGTTAGCTGACACCACCATCGAAAAGAGTGGCAAGACACTTCTATTGAGGAGATGTAAAATAAATGTTAAAAAATATTTAACAACATTTTGTTTTCTTTCAACATGAGTGCACTGCCACAAGAATGCTAGCTTTTTTTTTAACAAACCTTTATTTATACTTATTGTGAAAGGTCTGAGTGTTATAGAATGTTTATAACATTCCTTTATTAAATATTGTTGTAATGTACTAGTTTGATGCACATAGTGGTGAAGTTGACTCAGAATCATGCCTGTACAACATAAGAATGATGTTTTTTGGTGGAGATGCCCTTCTGCCAATAAAAGTTAGACACTGGTGGAAGACTGCTGGAATCATGTGAAAACAGACACATTCTGAATAGGATGCCCAAGGAAGAAATTCTGGACACTTTTATGTTAAATGAAACTTTGTGTTTCCAGAGGTTTGGACATAGGTGTGAATGGTAATTTGGAACAAGGAGGAAGGTATGCTAGGGTAATCAGTGCACTTGTGCAAAGCTGCTGTGCCAGGGTGGCATAGCAGTTAACAGAACTGCCTAGTGATCAGGAGACCCGGGTTCGAATCCTAGCCTTGGTACACATTTTCATTTGTCACTTCAGTCCGCTTATATAGATCATAGATGTTTGAGACTTGAAAAGGTCTCTGGAACCATATGGTTTCATTTGATTAAAGCACCTATGCCTCGGTTTCAGGCATGTAATTTGAGATCCTCTGCAATGCCGTTCAAGTTTAGGGGTAATACCTCATGGCAGAGGTGTAATTGAGAATCTGGATTGAGGAGGAAGGTGTGCTAGGGTAATCCATGCAGTTGCGTCAAGTCACAGTGCCGCGATGGTATAGTGCTGACTGCTAAGCAGGAGACCCAGGTTTGACTCCCAGCCTTGGTACAAATTTTCATTTGCCGTTTCAGTCTGCATATACACATCACTTGTAACTTATTTTTGGAAGGAGGCAGATCTGCCTGTGGTAACGCGTGTTGTTCAGTAATGTTGGTGACAGATTGTGGGCAGTGTACAGCCACTACAATACTTTTAGCCGTGAAGGAACTCTGACTTTTGCAAGGTCTGAAAATGCTCCAGTGCAAAACTTTAACTTTTCCACTTGTACTTCAGATATGAGAGCAGACAGATTATGAGTTCCTACTCATTATCACTTGTGTGTTATTGTGTAAACTGCCATACTCTGAATTATTTAAGCTATCAAATATTTTGTGTATTATGGTCACAAAATACACTTATTTTTTGCAAGATTTGGGTGACTATTTTGTTTGAGGATTCTGCTAGGATTTTCTTAACACTCTGAACGCAAATTTACTGTGTTTTATAAGGATATCTTTCTGTCTGTGTTAAAACTGGTTATCACAGGTACGCTTTCTATTTACCTGAAGTTTATTTTCTTTAATAAACAGTAATCAACAGAATTCTCCAATATCACCTACATCAATTACTGACATTAGAATGGAACGCTTTTTTATTAACTCTTCATTTGTCTTTTATTTAATATTTATGTTTATTTTGTTAATTCATAATTCTAGCCAATGCACTTAGTGTCTGACTGCAGGACCACAGCTAGAGGTTGTTATTTGCAGCGAGTTATCTGCTGGGCATGAAAGCTATTCACTTTAAACAGCATCACGCATAGCCCATTACCTACGGTACAAGTAAAATCAGGTAATATTGCAATGGGTCTGCTCGTACGGGATGCTGGGTGGAGCAGTCACAACTCAGCAACAGGATAACCATTAAGTAACATTGCATAGTGTCCTGATCTTTCTTGCGTTTACGTCTCTCTCAATTGCCAGCAAAACTATTTCACTGAATTTAAGTTACATTTGGTCAATGCCTACTAAGTTGGTTCAGATGGAATGGAGAGTGTCCTTAGGAGGATGTCAACTGAATTTTTATCTGCTTTTTTTAAATAGATATATTGTGTGTTTACTTTTGGTGGATTTAGATGTTGCTGTATTCAATCTCACTACAACAACCTTGGGGTCACTAATTTCTGTATCTATCATGACACTCTCTATTCACTCTGGACTGTTTGTCACTAACATATATAGTATTATTATCAAAACCATTTACACTTTGTGTGAGCTTCTCATTCATTGTTTAAAATAAATTATTATCAGGAAATGGCTAAAATATTTTGTGCCGTCCTACAAATATTTGGAATGTAATGCTGTCACATTTCCACCAGGAAAGCAACATATTATTGTCTTTGCTGTCTGGCTTGCTCGTCATTAGGTGAAGTTGCATCCCATCTTTAACACACATTTTGACATTCTCAAGTATGCCATCCTAAGAAACCCAGTCTCACAATCTGCTATTCTTGGACAAAGGGCTTTTACTGATTGGTATAGTCTCATGTTGTACATCTAAAAAAAGAATCAGTACCTACATTTAGAAGAAAAGACTGAGAGATGACTGTTATATAAATTAAAATGTCAAAGCTTGACTTTGTTTTCTAATCTCATGTGTATAGTTAATCGAGAACTTTAATCCAAAAATATCTCTTCTCCTAATGTATTTTGTGTAAGTACTTTTCCCTGCCACAAGCTAAACATTCACATGTTGACAGACTATGATAGACTCAATAGCTCCATAGTTTTATTTGCAATCAATGGATGTTCACAGCATTCATACAGTACTACTTGAATAATTATAGAAGCTCTTGCTACAGTAGGTCCATATCAAACTAAAGCAATTAAACAATATCAGTTAAAAGAATGCAATAAACTTTGGTTCCCTTCGTTTAGTGATACTACATACACAACTGTAATGGTATTTGCCCTTCTGTTAGCGACCACATTCTTCACCTAACACGGATAAAATCTCTGTGGACACGCAGTTTACTCTGTGGCTTAATGCACACCATTTCCATCAACTGGCGTGATCATTAGGGAAATGTTACGATGTTGCACCAAGCAGCAGTTTCATCTCATATGTCAAGATATACTTTTTCCATTATAAAAAAAAAATTCTGCTCCAATTGTACCTGACAAATCCTTTATTTGGATAAAATCGTACATGCAGCCCAGGTTTTTGGATGGAAATCCCATCCTCATGTGCTACAAAAAGCAAGGATAACTGTGAAAAGGTATTCTTCATAAAACTGATTAACATTAAAAGAGGCCATACAAATGTGATCATCAGGTTATGCCTCGATTATGTACGAGAATGTCATGCCAGTCATGTAAAAAATCCAGCAAATTTATCAAGTAGCATGTGAGTTTCAATGCTGGTGAGGCATAAAAAAATTCTCTGAGTCAACCAGTACCACACCTTTTTTTTTTTTTTTTTTTTTTTGTCATCAGTCTTCTGAATAGTTTCATGCACCCCACCATGAATTCATTTCCTGTGTTAACCTTTTCATCTGCTAATAAGACTTGCAGCCTAAGTCCTACATTATTTGCTGGATGTATTCCAATCTCTGTCTTCCTATACAGTTTTTACCACCTACAGTTCCCTCTAGTATCATAGAAGTTATTCCCTGTTGTCTTAACAAATGTCCTGTCATCCTGTTCTTCTTCTTGTCAGTGTTCTCCATATGTTCCTTTTCTCACCGATTCTGCAGAGAACCTTCTCATTTCTTATATTGTCAGTCCACCTAATTTCCAATATACTTCTGCAGCACCCCATCTCAAATGCTTCGATGCTCTTCTGTTCTGGTTTTCCCACCAGCCATGTTTCGCTACCATACAATGCTATGCTCCAAACATACATTCTCAGAAATTTCTTCCTCAAATTAAGGGCTATGTCTGATACAAGAAGACTTGTCTTGGCCAGGAATGTCCTCTTTGCCAATGCTAGTACGCATTTTATGTCGTCCTTGTTCTGTCCATCACAGGTTTTTTGCTGACTGGGTAGCAGATTTCCTGAACTTCGTTCACTTTGTGATTACCAATTCTGATGTTAAGTTTATCAGTATTCCCATTTCTGGTACTTCATTGCTTTTGTCTTTCTTCTATTTACTTTCAAACCATATTCTGTACTCATTGGACTGTTCAAATGGCTCTGAGCACTATGGGACTCAACTGCTGAGGTCATTAGTCCCCTAGAACTTAGAACTACTTAAACCTAACTAACCTAAGGACATCACAAACATCCATGCCCGAGGCAGGATTCGAACCTGCGACCGTAGCGGTCTTGCGGTTCCAGACTGCAGCGCCTTTAACCGCATGGCCACTTCGGCCGGCCATTGGACTGTTCATTTCATTCAAGACATCCTGTAATTCTTCTTCACTTCCACTGAGGATACTAATGTCATTGACGAATCTTACCACTGACATCCTTTCACCTTGATTTTTAGCCCCACTCTTGAACCTCTCTCTCATTTCAGTCATTGCTTCTTCGACTGAGCAGCACGGGTGCAAAACTGCATCCCTGTCTTAAACCCTTTTTAATCCGAGAACTTCATTCTTGGTCTTCCACTCTTATTGTTTCCTCTTGGTTCTTGTATGTATTGTATATTATCCATCTTTCCATATAGCTTACCTGTTTTTCTCAGAATTTCGAACATCTTGCACCATTTTACATTGTTGAACACTTTTTACAGGTCAACAGAACCTATGAATGTGTCTAGCACTACCATATGTCCAAGGTTCTCACCACCCCCCTGGCCTTAATTTATGTTAATTCATTCCGTCTCCGCATTTCTTCACAGTAACTACTCTTTTCTTCACGTTTCAGTTTTCTACAGCTTTCATTGTCCTACACATCTATTTTTCACAACCGGACTCCCACCTCTGTTACGTAAAATGCACTTACCTTTTCACTCTTATTAACTCGTGCATGATGTTTAAGCAGTAATCTCTGTCTTGCACATTACCCTGTCTTCCACCTTTAAGCTCTCAGTGTCTGCCATCAAGGTCCTATTCCTGTGGTACAAACTGACCTGCAGTCCCTCCTTAAAACCTCCTCAGGCCCTTCATAAGGACTATCACCTCAATCCATAGACCTTCTCACCCACCCAAACCATGCACCCCAACCTTTTACCTTCTTCTTAAGATCCACAAACCCAATCATCCTGGCCGTCCTTTAGTTGCTGGCTTCAAATCACCCACCAAATGTATATCTGCCTTAGATGATCAGCACCTGTAACCCATAGCACAAAGACTCCCCTCCTATATCAAAGATAACAACCATTTCCTAGATCGTCTGAAATCCGTGCCAGTCCCACTCCCACCATACATTTCGCTTATCGCTACTGATGCCACCTCCCTCTACACCAACATCCCCCACATACACGGCCGGTCTGCTGCTAAACATTTCCTCTGTCAACGCCCACCTGAATCTGAACCTATGACAACCTCCCTACTCACCTTAATCCACTTTATGCTTACCAACAACTACTTCACCTTTGAGGGGCAGACTTACAAACAGATCAGGGGTACAGGCTCCTACCTATGTCAACCTTTTCATGGGCTTTCCTGGACCCCATATGTCTTTAGCCTATAGTTTGGTTTAGATACATTGATGATATCTTTACCATATGGAGGCATGGTGAGACTGACCTGTTAAAATTCCTGGAATCTCTGCATACCTTCTCCCGATGAAATTTCACATGGCCCTATTCCAAATCCCACGACACATTCCTTAATGTTGAACTCGTCCTCACTGAAGTCCAGCTACAAACTTCAGTCCACATTAAACCTACCAACAAACAATGTACTTACATTTTGACAGTTGCCATCCTCTCCATGCCAAATGTTCCCTCCCATATAACCTTGGCATTTGAGGCAAATGTATTTGTTCAGATGCAGACTATTTACAGCAACACACCACAGTTCTCACCTAACCTTCACTGCACATAATTACCCCACCAGCCCAGTTCAAAAGCAGATTTCCTGGGCCATCATGTTCAAGCATGGTACTGCTGAAACCTCCAAAAAATAACTTCGGAGCACACCATTGGTGACTCGGTATAACGCTGGTCTGGAATGTATTAATCAGCTACTTTGACAGGGATATGATTTCCTAAAATCATGCCCTCAATTGAGGTCCATTCTGCCTTAAATTTTACCCACCACATCTAGAATAGCGTTTCGTCACCCTCCCAATCATTGCAATATTCCTGTCAGACCCTATGCTCCTTCTGCACCCATTTCCCTACCCAATGACTCCTACCCTGTGACCAACCATGCTGCAAGACTTTCCCTATGCACCCTCCTACCATCACCTATAGTAGCCCCGTAACTGGCAAAGCATATTCTGTCAAAGGGAGAGCCACCTGTGAAGTGACACATCATATACCAGCTGTTGTGTAAACACGGTTTGGCCTTTTGCATTGGCGTGACTACAGCCAAAGTAGCAGTTACGATGAAGGGGTATAGGCAGAGGCTGTATACTGGCAATTCACAATATCCTGTCGCAGAGCATTCTCTAGAACATGACAATCATAACTGCGGTGTTTGTTTCACCACATGCGCCATCTGGATTCTTTCCCCAGACACCAGTTTCTCAGAACTCCACAGGTAGGAACTAGCACTATCACATGTCCTTGGTTCTCACCACCCTCCTGGCCTTAATTTATGTTAATTTTTTCCATCTCAGCATTTCTTCACATTAACTACTCTTTTCTTCACTCTGTTTTAGTTTTCTACATCTTTCGTTGTCCTACAGACCTATTTTTTCACCACCGCACTCCCATCTCTATTACGTAAATTGCACTTAGCATTTCACTCTTATTAACTCATGCATGATGTTTAAGCAGTAATATCTGTCTTGCACATTACCCTGTCTTCCACCTTTAAGCTCTCAGGATTTCAAATCTCATCCAATGCAGTCCCAACAATCAGTCTTTCCTTCTCATCATGCACCGAGAGGCTTCCCTGACCCGCAGTTCTGGATGACTTTCCTGAAATTTACCCCTTTTCCTAGAGCTCTCCAGTCCTTTTCCTTCACCTCTCTTTCTTCTCCTTGCACCCTTCTGAATGAAAAAGGAGCCACTGACTCCGAAACTTTGCCTAATTACAACCTTCTTTTATACGTGTGTGCTCTGCTGCTGCTTGGTAAGTAGATTTTCTATCCTGACATATTTTGCTATTACCACTCAATAATATCTTACAAAAAAATTTTCAGGGGTAATTCATCACTTACAAAGAAGTGTTAATAGGACAAAAGTGAGCAGTAAGAAAAATGTATAGTATTCTCCCAAGTGTATCATGTTGATACCTCTTCAAGGAGTTGAGCATTTTAACTGCGCCATCAGAAGTCATATATTCACAAATGAAATTCGTAATAAATAATTCACTGCAGTTTGAAAAGCACAGTGATGTCCATACCTATGACACTGGAGGGAAAGATGACATTTAGTACCTTTTGTGAAAGCTGCCAGTAGCTCAGAAATGAGTTCAATATGCAACAACAAAAAGTTTTTATCATTTTCCCAATATCATACAAAGTGTGACAGGTAACGAAGCAAGTTTTAAATCTAATTTAAAATCATTTCTCCTTGACTACTTCTTCTATTTCACTGATGAATTTCTTGAGTAACTAGTAGCCAGTAAATGAAAAAATAGGGTAGATTTATGTGTTGGACTATAAAAATAATGTGTTCATTAATATTAACACCAATCATATATATACATGTGTACGTATCCTGTAAACTGACTTGTTCCACATCATTTTGATAAAAGAATTGTTCAAATTATCTATGGAACATGGATCTAACTAAATAACTAACTTTAGCTGATGATTATGGGGCAGTCATGTTAGCTTTTTATCAAGGAAGAGTTCCAAAAGTCTTTTATGCTTTTGAAAGACAGTAGGTAAATGATGCTGAAATAACTACAAAGTGGGTCGCAAGGTGTTCAACAAGACACACTGGTTCAAATACCACCACAGAGGATGAGATCTGGAACAGCTGTTGATCTTTGGTGGCCCATAAGACTACAGAATATTGCCCACAATCAGGATGAAGAGGCAAATGTTCCCAAGAAGGAGATGTAGCATTCTCACGATTCAATCTTTTTGTGTTTAATTAGCTACCGAGCCTTAGCACAGAGCTGCTTAAAAGTGATGAGCATGGTTTGTGAAGAAACGTCCAAGAATCATGAATTGCTATTTTAATGTTGTTGGTCTACCACAGCACCAATTGGCAGTGGAGAGGCCTGTAGTAGAAAAGGTAATAGCAATTCCAGCGGTGCAGACAATTGTGTTGGAAACATCTCCCATAAACTCACTGATGCAATCTGACTGAGAAGGGTCGCAGATGACAGCAGATGCACACAATTGCCAGTTGGCTCTTCAAAACTACCATCTTGACAACTGGTCTGTTGGGAAGCAACAAGGAAGTAACAGGATTACTGGAATGTGATCAATGTGATGAAGATTGTCATGTAGTGACCATTCTAGCAAAGCCACGTGACTGGAGGAAGATGAGGTTGATAGCCAGAAAGGTGCCATGGGCAGCACTGAAATGTCCCATGGAGGAGACAAAGATCCAGATCAGAAAAAACCTGCTCAATCAGAAGGTTGCAACCAGAAGATGTGATCTGTCATTGTTGGGTCTAGAGCAACATCACTAAACATCAGTTCAGAGTCTGATGGCATGGGAGAATCTGGTGCCTCAAGGGTCACTGGAGTAGCCTTCTCCAGTGATTTCTTTTTCTCTTTCATTTTTTTTGGCAGTCCTGAATCATGTGAGAGCTTATCTGTGCTGCAAGGTGTAGGAAACAAAAGGGAGTGGGCACGCCAAGGACACACAGTTGGTGACTCTTTTAGGTTCCTGCTGGCATCTGGTTCTTGTCTGTGGAATTCCAAGTAGAGAATTCCTGAATGGATGCCCTGCCATCAGTACCCATTGGATGAAGATGCTGAGTCTCTGGCTGTGTGCAGAGAGTCGGTGCTCCTGTAAATGAAAATTCAGGAACCATGAGAGCGGAGGCCTCTTGCCCCCATGGTCTAATTTACATGCACGGCTACCAGAGGTCTATGTGGAAGTAGTAAATAGCATGCCCTGGCTACAATAGTAGCAACAGTAGATATCATTGGGCAGTACATGAACAACCGTATTTGTTTGTGAGCAACAAATAACGAGACATAATTGGACACTTGCGATTCCTGAATTATGCATTCTTTAATTAGGGTTGTACATTTCAGGGATTTGGAGAGTTGTCATTTCCACAATTAACACAGACAGCTGGTAGGAACATGGGAGTTCTTACATAGCAGTCAACCACAGTCTCCACAGTCGGGTCATATGTACATTGGCAAACCATATGCCCAAAGTGTTGGCATTCAAAGCATGGCATCGGTGTACATCATTCTACATCAAATCATGGAGGTCGTGTCACCTATCATCTCAGATTTTCCTGAAACTTTGCACATTTGCTTATATTTATAACATAAGAACTTGTGCAAAATCTTTTTTCTCTCAGACTAATACTTTTTTGGACCAAATTTTAAATGTAGTGATATTCTGATAACCAGGCTCCAGAAAAATGTCAATGCAAAATGGCACTTACCTACATGAATGCTCGTAACTCAGGTGTTTATGAAGCTTTTGATATGGAATTTTTTTCATAAGTTACGAGAAGCACATACTTAAATACATGTAATTATTTAAGCAGTAAAGCTACAAAGAACAATACAAAAAATTTAATTTGTCGCTTTCCAATTTCTGGAAAAAGTACAGATAGGTTGAAAAATGCTTATATCACAATCCTCCAATCTGGTGCGAACTTATAATTGGTCTTAAATAATTCCCAAGGTGGTACACATTGTAATAAAATAAAATTATTAATGTGTTTTCTATGAATGGACACACAAATAAATCTGAAATCACAATACTTTGTGTTGTGATGACAAAAATAATAATTCTAAGTAAGATCATCCATACCTGACACCCATTGCTTCAGATTTTCATGAAACTTTTTCTACTTGTTACTTTCTGCATAGCAATAGTCAATGCAAAAAAAGGGGAAAAAATGGAAATTTTTTACAGACATAAATACCACAACTGAAGTTCGTCATTTGGATTGCATTACTTCAGACAAAAATTAATAATAACAGAAAGTATCTGATTTTCAACAAATCAGTCATACTTCCCCAGATATCACAGACGGGATGTATCTTTATTGGAAAAAAAAATTAATAAATATTCTTGACTTAAGGGAATACAGAAAATCAACTTAAGCTATTATGGTCCAAACAATGAATTTTAAATATGTAAATAATATGTAAAACACTTTCTGACAGCTGATACAAGATTTGTTTGTATCAAAACTTGGATACTAAAAAAAAAACATCCTGAGTTTTGATAGATATTGGATGTTTGTTTAACATACATCTCATCTCATCATTGTTCTCAGATGATCATCCAAATCAGATTATGTAAATTGACAACCTATTGTAAGGCTGCCTGATGAAAGTACAGAGCCAAAAGTTATATATTTAATGGAAACATTTTCATTACACGGGTTAAATTTATTTAGGGTGTCTAATTAGGGTCTTTAAACAATTATTCTAGCCACACTAACGTTAATTTAAAACGTACATGTTCAGAAAAGAATGACACTACTGGTCCAGGTGGTTAGAAAAAAATTAGTTTAACATCTCCTTCTTCTTCACAGACATTTCTGACGAAGGCAAAGTACCACCTGTCACCGTATACAGCTGCTGCAAAAGAATTTTGTTGAAGATGAGAGCATGTCCATTGTGGGGCATTTTCACTGAATGCAAAAATCAAGGCAGGCTTTCCTGAAGTTACTCTTCTAATCTATAAAGAATAACAAGGAAGTGGTTTGTAATGGTGAAAATTCCTGGTACCAGGTATTGTGTGGGTTGTTGAAAATCTCTTCTCGATGTTCTTGCATAGGAAATCTACAGCGAATTTCTCTAAGAAGTGAAAAAAACATTTGTCAATATTAGCTTTGCAGAAATCGTAAACACCAGATGCAGTTGTTATTCGTGCATCATCTACTAGCTGAAGACCAGTTATTCTCAATATACATTTTATACCTCCTGCCAAACCATCACACACAGATTTATTGTGACTATTAGCAAAAACGAAATGCTCATCATCAATAGAAAAATCATTTTTGTGCTCATTCAAATTTTTAAAGCTTTTTCTATTCTTATACTGAGTAGCACATCCATCAGTGAAATAATGCACTTTCTTCACTTGCAGGTAATGCTCTGCCAGCCACTTAAACATTTCTTTCCGGACAGCATTTACAAATCCTACATCATGTTCCATATCACCACTTATAAAGCAGTGGCTCAATATTACCAATTTACTTTCTTCATTTGTCACATAAACACACACGGGATGGATAGTACAGCTGCTTCTTGTCCACTGGTAACTCCGAATTTCATTCTGAATTAAAAAACTGTAGTTTTCAGCTAAGTCCATTAACAGAATTGCTTTTTCCAGGGTTAGATGATCTTTCAATTTTTTTCAATTATTTTGACTGACACTTAGATATAAATGAGTGTTGTTTAATTCCCTGTAAATTTGTTAACAACAAGTTGATGTATTCACTAACAGTAGCAGACTGCTTTACCAATTCTGCCCGATGACCTGTGTTTATCCATTGGCTGAACTCAATTTCATCATCAGCATCTTTGTAAGCTAACTTCTGCCTTAATAATTCTGACAGTTTGTCATCACTGGGACTGTTACCACAGTGATTAAGCATGCAGTCAATAGTTTTCAGAGTCATATACAAGAAATGTTATAAGTTCTTTTATGTTTCTTCAACGTGTTATGTATCTAAAAGCAGTTACAGAGAGAGAGAGAGAGAGAGAGAGAGAGAGACTCAGCAGCACCAGCTAAAAAACACCATTTCAATCGTAGTGAAAAAAATTTAGAAAGACCAAAGTTAATGTTTGTATTCTCACATTTAAAACAAGAGTATAGTTCTCTTAAGTTGCGAAGGATGAGTCTTTTTTGCTTATACACATTCTTCTGAATGCTAACTTTGTCTTTTGCTCATGGTAACATTCGAGTATATTCATCAATTTGGTATAAATCAGTGGCAATGTCTACCACTTCATCAGCAATAACTTTCCCCTTTTTTGGTTTCCTTGCTTATCAGACCACACATACTCATTAACATTAAATTCTGACGTTATGTTTTCTTTTGACCAAGAGGATGGAGCTATAGTCAAAATTTGAATTTTTTCAGGTACTCTTACAGTAGCCATTTTTTCTTTAGTTAACAATATCATGGCATCAACACCTTTGGCTTTCTTACCAAATTCACCATCAAATTTTTCTTCTCTATGGTCATAATCTTCAATACTGCAATCTAATGCCCATCACACTTTTCTTTCCAAAACATGCTTCACTTTTTCTAGCTTCTTTTTGCCACATGGAGCCTTGCTGTGAATTGGAATACAGTGAATTTTTAAGGAAGAGCACCCCACATCATGTAAAGTTTTATTTGCATCCTCAATACTTTGACTTTTTAGTATTGATTTGTGAAATGTCACCTAAGGGGCATCTGCATCACTTTCATTTCTATCACTGATGTCAGTTTTCTGTTCATTAATCTTACAAAATGTTGTGCACAGTTTTTGGCCTGGTTTTACACAGATTCTTTTAGCACTTAATGTTTTAGGCAATGACAAGTAAACTGACCTCAAAGATTTTTTTCACTGTTTGTCTGTGTTTTTTGAAAGAACCACAACAAGTTTGTGGCAGTGATATTTTTCATTTCTGGTGCAAAGTGATATCAAAAGTGCGCGAGAGTTTTTTTTTGGTCGTGTTTTGTTTTTTATCTTTTCCGTAAGACAATAGAATCTCCTAGTTTTTGTTACTTCTCCATTTTATTTTTTTTTAATTATTTAATTTTTTTTTCATTGTGAGTTTTCACGAATAAATATTTTTTCGTTAACTCATTATACCGGACGGCTATGCAACTATTTGTCGTAGGCAAGTCGCCTACACAATTGGTGACCTCCGATTAAGGAACTTTAAATCTTTCGTTAGCTACGTCGAACATTAACTGCAAAAGCAATGAACGACGACGGCAAACGATACGGGACGATAACAGAAGAAATTCAGAGGCTTCAGAATGAGATAGAAACTTTACAGTTGCATATTTCGAAAGATCTGAACTTAAAGCATATATCGGACCAAAGGAATGACGTTGGTTCAACAACCATGGCAGCACAACCACAGCAAGTAACAGCAATGGAAGTACCCACTGGTTTCAACACTTCACCAACTCAACGGTTGCAATTACGGGCGCCCCAATTCATGCCTTCTCAGCCACACACATGGTTCGCGGTAATGGAAAATTATTTCTACAACAAAGAATAGTCAGTGATCACGAGAAGTTCACCTCGGTGATAAGTAATTTGGACCATCAGACCTCGGTTTTGATATCTGACATTATAGTAAACCCGGCTACAGAATGAGCATACTGTAGACTGAAAGAAGAATTAATTTCTCGGTGTGTGAGGTCAGTCGACATCAGAGTCAAACAAGCTGTACCAAGAGAAACGGCGAGATAGGACCCCGTCAGAATACTGGCGTCATTTACGCAGCCTGGTAGATAGATCGACAGTCTCTGATAGACTGTTACTCCACGTATGGCAACAACAGCTACCAACGCAAGTAAGAACTACACTAGCTATATACGACGAAAGATCAGTTGACAAACTGCTGCTCGCTGCAGACAGAATCTACGAAACACACAAGCCTAATGCAACAGTCGCAATGACGTTGACAGATGCCACGTACGGTAACTACCATTACCAGCAAGACCAAACTGACGTTATAACAGTAAACTGTGCCGTGGTCGCAACGCGACAAACAACAAAAAGTTCAAACGAAATTAGAGATTTAAAAACTGCAATAGAGGATTTGCGAGCACAACTACGCACGCTACAGCAACCACAAGTTATCTTTAAGTGCAAAAGAGACCGGGCTGGGTGTGAAACACGAAGTCAACAAGAGGACGAGCGTAAGGTGTTTGTACACAAAGACTTGTACAATTGCTCTCACGTAATGTTGCAAACAGACTCAGTCAAATCACCTTTACAACCACCATATACATAAGCATACCATGGACATAATGTACAATGGTGTTCCGACAAAGGTATTGATTGAACGTGTCAAGCCAGCATGGGTTTTATCCTCTCCGACCTCTGACACCACGCCTGTGCATCAACACATGATGGACGCAGAGCATACCGAAACACCGCTCAGTACATCGTCCGAGACAGGTGAATCACCACCACAAACAACAACGTCACTGCACCCAAGACACCCGACGCACACCAGAGCTTGACGTTGAATAAAATTCAAGTATCAAGATATCCCTGGGGCTTCGCACTTTAAGGGGGGGGGGCTGTGTGGCAGTGATATTTTTCATGTCTGGTGCAAAGTGATATCAAAAGTGCGCAAGAGTTTTTTTTGGTCATGTGTTGCTTTTTATCTTTGCCGTAAGACTATAGAATCCCCTAGTTTTTGTTACTTCTCTGTTGTTTTTTTTTAGTTTCTTCTCATTGTGAGTTTTCACGAATAAATATTTTTTCGCTAACTCACTATACCGGACGGCTATGCAATTATTTGTTGTAGGCAAGTCGCCTACAAGTTCTTTGGTGACTTTCAAAAAATTTTAAGTAATAGTATCTGTGACACCCACATATAGTAGCACTTTCTTGATCTCGTGGAAAGCTTATATTGGATCACAGCAATATCAAATCTCATTGGTCTTCAGTCAGCTCTTCTATTTTTTGTAGAGTTTTTACTAAGGTATGGGTTGTAAAATGACATGGTGTTTTTAGTAATTTTCAAACAGTGCATGAATCCACATTTTTCACTGCAATTAATTGAGCACTAATTCACTTTATACAAGTGGAATGTCTCACAGAAAGTCAAAGAGCAACTGAGGCCAAATAGGCTAATTGTTGCATTCCAGTTATTCTCAACTAAAAATTCCAGCAATTGTTGCTTTGTTTTCGAATTAATCAAATGAAAGGAAGTTAATTTTCACACTTAAAGTTAACTTGCCTGCCTAGAATGAGTTATACTTAAATATGCTAATTTGATACCCTTGCATCAGAGGCATTGAGTGGATGAACTTACTTAAAATGACCCTTTTCCATAACAGTAAAAAGTATTTTGATTTCAGACTGTGTGTCAATTAGCAGAAGACCCATTCAAATTTTTATTTTGTTAGAAAACTTGCAATCAAGGGGTTCTTTTGAGAGCAAAATCAGGTTCCCAGCAGGTTGGAGAAATGTGACATAAGCATTTTTTCACTTCATTGCAATTTTTCTGAAATAAAAAATTGACATATATTAATATTCTTTAAAAAATTTCTTTATAACTTTACTGCTTAAATAATTATATGTCTGTTAAGTATGTGCTTCGCTTAACTTATGAAAAAAATTCCAAATCATAAGCTTCATAAACACCTGAGTTATGGGCATTTATGAAGATAAGTACCATTATGCACTGACATTCTTGCAGAGCTCAATTATCAGAATATCACTACATTTAAAATTTGATATAAAATAAAGTTGTAGTCTGAGACCAAAAAGATTTTGCAGAAGTTCCTGTTATAGGTATAAACAAATGTGCAAATTTTTGTGAACATTTGAGATAGAGGGTTACAAATCCTTGAATTATTGCATGTTTTGACATGGAAATGACCCTGTTGCACATCACAGTGGTAAATCATGATTACCATCTCCTCTGGAGAATTCCTCTCAAATGTAATGATGAATGTGCCAGTTTCAACTTTGTTGTCTGATACATCTCGATGTACATAACATACAAAATGGATCCCACAATTATGCAAGTGTTCGTGTAGCCTTCACAAGTCTGCACCTACTGGGCTACAATGGTTATATAGACTGCTAAGATGCATATGGACTTAGAAATGTGTGCCTGAAGAATAGGGAAAGGGAATAATAATTCCAGTGTTCAAGAACAGAGACAGAAAAATATGTGAGAACTGTGAAGGTATACAACTCATACCAACAGTAGCAAAAATGATGAAGAGGATACAGGAAGCAAGGCTGAGGGAAAAAGTGGAAGGTCAGTTGAAAGAGGAGCAGTGTGACGTTTGACATGGTAAATCAACAGTGGGCCCAATCTTTAGTATGAGATAGTTGATGGAAAGACATTGGGAGTATGTCAAAGATCTGGTGGTGATATTTCTTGTCTACTGAAGGCTTACTATAGTGTCCTCAGAGAAAGTTATGGGAAGCATTAAAAAGAAATTGAGTTGGAAAAGAAATGATTGAAATCCTTCAAGCAATGTATGACAAAAGCTTCAGCAGTGTCCACAGAAATAATCTGAAGAAGCAATTGATTCAGGACTGTTAAAGGAGTGAGGCATGAGAGTGTGGTGGTACCATCATTATTTATAATGGTTGAAATGCAATGTTGGTGGTTTTTTGGTGGTATATTTGCTATGATTCCTTTGCACAACCTGTAACCCTTTGATGTTAGATGTTAATACAATTATTTAGTAAATTTCTCTCGGTCACCGTTCTTGGTGTTTTCTGTGGTGGCCCTGCTAGTCAGTTCCACCAACAGCGAGGCAGCAGTCTGCACTGGACTTTATCTGTTTGTGCGTGGATGGGTGCTAAAAGAGAGTGTTACCCGACTTCCAAGCTAGTTGTATGACATAAATGATTAGACTTTAAATCTCCTTCTCTTACAAAAACAATCTCATATACAAAGCAAGTTGACAGATCTTTTTAAACTGATGTTGCAGGCACAAAATCAAGACAAGAAGTTTTCTCTACACAAGCTAGTTCACTCAGCAGATGGAGAGGCTCACTCGCCGTCTCACCTTGTAAAAGTGGTGGGTTCATGACATTCTCCCATCTGCACATACTGTAACATCTCCAAACACTTTCTACTAAACATCATAAACATCTTCCGTCATCACAGAAGCCAGCAAGTGGGTAAGCAATCCTAAAAATGTCATGTCACACTTCATAGTGATGGATGAAATTATGAAATAGATAGAAGCAGCTCATGGAGGAAGAGAGATGAAGTTATTGCTATTTCCTGATGATATTATGCTGTGGGGAATCAACATTAAGGAGGTACAAGAACAAATAGATATCTTAAACAAAATCGAGAGCTATAGAATCAAATGAAATGTGGAGAAAAGCAAAACTACAGTGGTAACCAGAAAAGGCAAGGGACAAATTAATGTTAAAGGACAGAATACTGAAAGAGTGGATAACTAAATACCTAGAGTGTATGATAAGGGGAAATTCAAGAACGGAGGAAGAAATTATCGAGAGGGAAGAGAGCAATTTATTTTACTAGTGCATGAGGGGCTTCGTCTGTGGAAAACTTTATGTTCTGCCTTACGGCAAGTCTTGTCATGAGGGAAGCCTCGTCAGAGAGGTCCATCGCATGAGCGACTAGGGAAGTGATTCCAGTGGTGGTTTCCCATTACCTTCCACTGGTGAAGATCAAACGATAATGAGGACAATAAAACACCCAGTCCCTGAGTGGAGAAAATCTCCAACCCAGCCGGGAATCGAACCCGGGCCCCTTGGCATGAGACACCGCTGTGCTGATCACACAGCTATCGGGGAGGACTGTCTGTGGAAGGGAGGTGTCAATTAAGTATACGGAAGTGCTGTACGAGACGTACTTCACACTAATACTGACATTTGCATCAGAGTCCTGGACAATGACAAGAAGAGAGGAGAGCAGAATCCAAGCCAGTAAAATGAAATTCTTAATAAGTATGTTAGGAAAAATGAGGAGAGACAGAGTAAGAAATAATACAAAAGCTGAATGAGAAAACTAAGAAGAACAGGTTAAAATGGTTTGGATTCATAAAGCGAATGGATGATGGAAGAATACCAAAAAAATTATGGAGGGCAAGTCTGAGGGCATAAGGGAGACCTAAAGTTAGGTGGATTGACTCAACAAAATGAGTTTAAGAAGAAGGAATTTGGACTGGAACAAAACAGTTACAGAAGAAGAATGGTGGAAAGACAGAATAAAGTGGAGAAGTACTCTTAATGTCCCAAACTGGTCTGGTGCTGGATAAAGGGAAAACATAGTCAATGGGCACATTCAGACTGTTATAGTGTGTCACGGTAACATGTACATCATCTCATTTTTTTTTTTTGTTTAAGATAGTAATGCCCATTTTAATTAAGGTGGAAGCACTAAATAATTTACCAAGGGAAGAGATTTTTCCCAAATAACTTTTCAGTATTCTCAAAACAGAACATCAGCTTAGTAGAGAGAAAGGACCCTCTATGTGTCCTAAAGCAAATCTGGAATTGAGGGGAATACGTTTCTGATAGCTGCTCAAGTTTGCTTTCCTCCAATGGTGTGGCAAAGGAGGGTAAATTCCTAAGGTCATACCAACCCACACTGAAGAACTCAGGTCTGTCTGGAGAGACTGCTGGAGCCTCGTGGCTACCGCCTGATAGTTTAAATCTTTTCACGGTATCAGATATCTGCCATGATACTTCTTACTCCAAATGAGGGCTCTCTCCACAGGCACTACTCAGCTAGAGCAATTGTCACATGATTTGGTGGCCATTTCCCAGAGTGCCAGTTTCCCTAAATGGACAAGCACCCACTCTTCAGCATGTGCGAGGAAATAGTGCCCTCAGTGTGCAGTAATGGGGCTACCATCATATGGGTACCTGACAACCCTTCACATGGACTGGCCAAAAAAAAAAAAAGAAAGGAAGTTGGAGGTCAAACCTAGATGTGGGGATTGAACATAGGTTAAACAAAATAGCTGGCAAAAAAAATAATGTAGCGAAGTGGGAAAAGCCCCAATCAACATCCAAAAGCAAGTTACATTGTCAGCTTGGAATTTGTCCTAGAGACAAACTCTTAGAAAAGATATAATAACAGAGTAAAATTGTGGCACAGGACAGGAAGAATATCCCAAAGCCTCATGTTACCATGCTCCCTAAACACGCACTCACAAAAGAGCTTTGAGCACTCTGAGGGAATTTGATATTTAATGAATATACAGTTCAGAAGAGTCATGATATAATAACAGTTCCTGAACAGTCTGAGAAACTACCCAAATTATTTATTTATTTCACACTGAGACAGATATGAAATTCAGCAAAATAACTCAGAAACACTTGAAATGAACCTGTTACTTATGAGACAAGTGACAAAAGGTACTTTATCTGAGCAGAGCAGTTCAGAAAAATCAACTTCATCTGAGGCAAATAGAACTCCTGCTCCCTCATACAAACTCAAATTCTTAGAAGACCATCAAAAATTCTGCAATCAGCAAGAATGGAAGATTGCATGCCATATTACTCTATAGTGAGAATTCCCAAATTTTTCCTCTGAAAGGACACTTTGAGAGTGCTGATACTTCGATGGAACAGCTTGTTTTTATTTTGAAGGTATGTTTTAAATGAGGAAAACTTGTTTCATTCAGAGGTTATTCCAATTTTAAATTATAATTAATACCACAGAAACCATTACATTTTTTTAAAAAAAATAGTATCATTAAAATATCAGAAAAAATGCCATATTATTAATAGTTTTTCATGCAGCACTTTTTGCTTCCTGTGTAACACCAGTGTTCCACATACAATTTGGGAAACCCTGCTCTATAGACAGAGTTTTCAGATCCGTCATCACAGAAGCAACTTTGCAAAGCACAGTCACACATATGGCTTCAGGCAATTAAAGATTTGCACTCATGTACAGAAAAATCAGACATGGGTAAATGCTGTTTTAACCAGAGATAAAAAGTTAACAAACATCAAGTGCAGTGTCAAAGCTGAACGGGATCTTCAACAGCACACTACCAGGTTCCCAGCACATCTAGCAGTTAAAGTAAGTGACCAAACAATTGAGTTTAGAATGTGAAGAAATATATGCTCCCACAATCTACTACAATTCAATAAGTTAGTTTGGATTAACATATTAGTTTGGACTAACAAGTAAATACAATCCAAAAACAGATCACTTAGATAATGTTACAGAATTCCTACAAGGATATCTGAAAGAGCAGACTTGTTTTAAAATCCCAAAAACTGATTTTGTCACTCAAACTGTTTAGCACAAATGTATCAAGAGGCTTTAAAAAGGCAGCCTGTATGTTAAAACAAGGTAGTTGCAACAGTAATATTAAACTAAATAAAGCACTCTTAAACTTCAAAGTCAAACGATGTAGGCCTGTGACAATGTGGACCTGTTGCAGATTTATGATTTTATAAGAGAAGTAAAGGATATGATGTACTAACTGTTACAATTTATATACTGACAAGTTGATTTTTTTAAATAACCTGCAACAGAAGGACACTTTCAAAAAGAAACCCAAAGAGCAATTTAAATTGAAAGAGCTAAGAGAAGTGTCAAACTGCTTGGGCCTCAGAATCACAAGAGATCACGAGAGGAGACTATTGTGGATGCATTAGTCTCATTACGTAGAACATTCCTAGAAAAATACAACATGAAGGACTGGAATCAAATACTGACACTACTGGACAACAACCTACTTCTTCATCTGCATCTACACCCATATTCCGAAACCACCGTGAAGTGAATGGTAGAAGGTACGTCCCACTGCACCAGTTATTAGGGTTTCTTCCCATTGTATTCACGTATGGAGTGTAGGAAGAATATTGTCTGAATGCCTCTGTGCATGCTTACGTGTACTGATCTTGTCCTCACGATCCCTATGTAAGTGATACATAGAGGGTTGTAGGACATTCCTAGAGTCATCATTTAAAGCTTATTCTTGAAACTTTGTTAGCAGACTTACTCGGGATAGTTTATGTCTGTCTTCAAGATCCCATCAGTTCTGCTTCTTTAGCATCTCTGTGACTCTCTCCTATGGGACAAACAAGCCAGTGACCATTCAAGTTGCCATTCTCTGTATACATTCAATGTTCCCTTTTAGTCCTATTTTGTACAGGTCTCACACACGTTAACAACATTCTAGAACCGATCACATGAGTGACTTGTAAGCAATCTCCTTTGTAAACTGATTGCAATTCCCCAGTATTCTACCAATATACTGACATCTATCAACTGCTTTACCTACGACTGATCCTACGTGATCACTCCATTTCAAATCTCTACAAAGTGTTACACCCAGGTATTTGTATGAGTTGACCAATTCAAACAGTGAATCACTGATATTTTAGTCATAGGATACTAGATTTTTTTTGGTTTGTGAAAAAGCACAATTTTACATTTCTGAACATTTAAAGCAAGTTGCCAATCTCTGTACCACTTTGAAATCTTATCAAGATCTGACTGAATATTTATGCAGCTTCTTTCAGATAGTACTTCATTGTAGATAACAGCATCATATGCAAAAAGTCAGCTTACTATTAATATTGTCTGCAAGGTCATTAATATACAACATGAACAGGAAGGGTCTCAGCACATTTCCCTGGGGCACATCCGAAATTACTTCTGTATCTGATGATGACTCTCCATCCTAGATAACATGCTGCATCCTCCCTACCAAGAAGTCCTCAATGCAGTCGCAAAATTCACTTGATAACCCCATATGATCATACTTTTTGACAATAAGCCCAGGTGTAGTATCGAGACAAATACTTCTCAGAAATAAAAAATACTGCATCTACCCGACTGCCTCGAACCAAAGCTTTCAGTATGTCATGTGAGAAGAGTACAAGATGGGTTTCACATGATCAATGTCTTCAGAATTGATGCCGGTTGACATTGAGGAAGTCATTCTGTTTGAGATAGCTCATTATGTTTGAGCTCAGAGTATGTTCTAAGATTCTACAACAAATCTATGACAAGAATATTGGACAGTAGTTTTTTGGATCACTTCTAATACCCTTCTTGTAGATGTGGCCTGTGCTCTTTTCCAAGAGCTGGGCATGATTTTTTGTTTGAGGGATCAATGATAGATTATAGTCGGGGCCTGGAGCTTTGTTCAGTTTTAGTGATTTCAGCTGTTTCTCAACACCACTGACACTAAAATTTATAAATTAATACGAGAATTAAACCGGGGCAATTCTCCTGGGTTTTCCTTTGTAAAGGAACATTTGAAAATGGAGTTAAGCATTTCAGCTTTTGCTTTACTATCTTCAATTTCAGTTGCTGAATTGTTAATGACGGACTGGACACTAACATTGATGCCACTAACAGCCTTTATATATGACAAGAATTTATTTGGGTTTTGTGAAAGATCGCTTGACAATATTCTGCTACAATAGTCACTGAAGGCTTCATGCATTGTCCTCTTGACAGCTAACTCTATTATAGACCTATGCTTTGTTTTATGCCTACTATGCAGTAATCTCTGTTTCTTTAGAAGTTTCTTCAGAGTGACTGTACACCATGGAGGTTTCCTCCCACTATGAAAAGTTCTACAGGGTACATATCTATCTAGTGCCGGGTCAGTTATTCTATTAACCCTGAGCCACAGTTCCTCTACATGATCCTGCCCTTTGCTGAAA
Organism: Schistocerca serialis cubense; assembly: GCF_023864345.2. Classification (NCBI taxonomy): domain Eukaryota; kingdom Metazoa; phylum Arthropoda; class Insecta; order Orthoptera; family Acrididae; genus Schistocerca; species Schistocerca serialis. The sequence continues at coordinate 545,822,415 of NC_064639.1, read as the reverse complement.
GTTTCAAGTTCCTCACTGAGATACAACACTACTGATTTTTTTAATCTAATTTACTGAACATGTATATCTTTCAGCTTGTTTTAGCTGTCCTTTGCACTTTGGTAATCATTGTTGCCACAACCACATCATGATCACTGACACCAGTATCAATGTGGACATTGTCAAAGAGGTCTGGTCTATTTGTTGCCATTAGTTCCAATACATTTCCACCATGACTGGTGTTCCTGACTATCTGTTCAAGGTAATTTTCAGAGAAGGCATTTCGTAATGTTTCACAGGATATCTTCTCACACCAATCATTAACAAAACTGTAATTTTCCCAATCTCCACCAATGATTGCAATATGACTGGGGCACTTACATACAAGTGAGCCGACGTTTTCGGTTACATCAGGAGATGAGTCTGGTAGGCAATAGAAGGATTCAATCATCATTTTATGGCCACCCCTGATACTGAGTCTTGCCCAAACAATCTCACATGCAGCTTCAATTTCTATCTCAGTGAATCTGAGTTTCCTGTCTACTGTGACAAATACACCACCTCCATTTTCCATTTGCCTATCCTTTCAATATACACTTAAATTTCCCCCCAAAAATCTCACTGCTATCAGTTTCAGCTTTTAACCAGCTTTGCCTAGTATTATATGAACTTCACTGCTTTTCATGAGTGCTTGAAATTCTGGCACTTTGTTGTGAATGTTTCACCAGTTTACCAGTAGGATTTTAATACTCTCACCCGTGCACCACATTTCTTTTGATGTTACACTAATACTTCTGGGTTTCTAAATCTGTTGTTATCTGGACTGAATGGAGAGTTACCTAATCTAAAACACCCTCATGTGCACCCCACACACAGTCAGCTACCTGAGTAGCAGTCTCTGGTGTGTAGTGCACACCTACCCCATTGAGGGGGACCCTACAGTTCTGAGCCCTATAGTGCAAGTTCAGGAAGCCATAGCCTAGCTTGTCACAGAACCTTCATAGTCTCTGGTTCAGTCCCTCCACTTGACTCAGAACCAAACAGCTACGATCAATTCTGGAGACAATGCTGCAAATTGCACAGGTTAGAAAGTGAAATCACTCAGTTTCCTTTCAGATTTTCTGCAATAACAAAAGCACGATTGATTTATGCAAAACAAGAGTTACTATGGACAACCCAAACACTTAAAATAAAAGACATCATTTAACTAAAGAAAGATAAAGACTCGGATGAAGTAAAGCAGAGTGATGGTATGTTGATGAAGTTGCTATCAAGAATATGATATCAAATGATTACAGAATTTTGACCGGCAGTATGAAGATTCCACAGGCATTGATTCTAGTGGGCACATTGTAGATGACAATCTATGCCTCCTTTAGATTATGTATTCTTTGCCAACAGGATTATCAATGTTGTCATTGATTTGTGTTTCTGTGTTCTACATGTGTAAAATTGTTTTGTGTGCTACTAAAAATTAAAGTAAAACAACATTGATAGACTGAGCTGTGGCAAATCCGAATTCTATACTTGGATATGAATAACAAAGCGATTGGCACTACTCATTTACAGATCAGTTAACATATTAATGATCAATAAGACAATGTGCACCTTGCTGCCTTTTCTTCATTTCACACTTTTAATATTTCTCTGCAAGCTCAGGTGGCAGCTATTACAGTCAGTAGTACTCTGCAAAAGTATGTAAAAAAGTGGCAAGCTTATTAACATTTTGTAAAATGAATACTGTCTGCATGCTACCATAGCCATACTGCAGGCAAAGGTATCAATGAATTTCCAATGTCAGTTCCTTCCATGCTCAACTATGCATCATTGTCAATTACTTTGTTACTCTGATCACAGTTTATGTGGATATGATGTCAAGATACTGAACAATTCACATAATAAGACAAAAGACAGTCAACAACAGGAGGCTATGTGTGTGTCTCATTTCTTTGTATTGTAATTTTGGCTGTGTATCATCTGCCACAAAATTATTGTTACTGTTGTAGTGAATATCTTGTGAACATGTAGGATAATGTCTCCTGCTCATCTGAATACATTGTGCAGTCTGTAGTTAGATACATGTAGAGGTTTGACTCAACTGCTTCAATACAATAATACAAAACATGTCAACTGCCTGCTGCTCTCTCACTAGATATTTGGAACCCAGTTGTTCACACTCCTATACTACCATTAGTACTTCCATAATAGTTCCTTAAAACATGTAAGCAATGTCTGCCTGTATCCTACACTGTGGTCCTTTAATTCACATCTATTTTACACTAAATTCTCTCTCATTGATTTAAATTTCATTACATTACTACTTTCTACAAAAAAAGTAAAATTCGGTCACAATTGTTAGGACAGTGCCTATTTTATTACAGGAATCATATTACTGCCAATTTTATTGTGAGAAATGTATTACCTGTCAAGAGCCTCAAAACAATTTTTCTCTGATGAGCATTACTGTTCAGTGACAGCATTGTGTTGATTATGGGCAAGAATGCACGCAATAGATACCTACATCCAACTTCTGCCTTAATGTAAAACTGAGGTAAATCAGAGAGAATCCTGTGAAAATTAAAGACAGTATTATAAACAATGGATAAAAGTACAGTTAACAGTTTCTTTGTTTAAAAAAAAGATTTTGATGCCATTAACAACATACTATTTCATTTTCCTGAAAAATGATTTATGCACTATCTCATGAAATGCCTTAGCAAGTATATAAAACAATACTATGGGATAGTTTTTGACAGCTCAACCAGAATGTAATTTGTGCAGTCACAAACAATAGAGAATTCTTCAAGAATGCCAAGTTGGGAAGTGATTAACTCATTCTGTTCAGAAAACTGAATCTTGATCATATATATACTACTTTCTGATTTTCTTTAAGATTTGAAGGAGTGAAGTGGGTCCCCAACTAGATGTTATTTGCTTGTAATCATCTTTAAAGACAGTTATTATAATAATGGGCAGTTGAATGAAAATGAGACACATGAAAAACAATAAGTAATCTGTCTATTATTTCAAAAGTAATTGCCATAATTGTTAATACATTCATCCCACTGTGAGACAGGTCAATGCCTTCATGGAAAAATGTTTGCAGTTGCTTATGGAACCATGACTACTCAGATGTCAACTTCTTAACTCACAGCAAATTCACAGCTACAAATGTATTTCCACTGGGCTGCAAAACTTTGTAACCCACATTGGGATAGAATGGGACTGTAAGAGCTTCCCAGTGAAACTTCTGTAGCGCACTCTAAACAACCTTGGCAACATGCGGGCCAACATGTTGGCAACACTGTTTTGAGCACACTGCACAGTTTTCCTGGGAAACCCAAGCACATCCTTCATAGAATCCAGATTTCTCATTATGTGATTTCCATATTTTTGGAGTCCTGGAGAAAGACATATGTGGTTGTCAATTTGCTTTGAATGAAGAGGTTGACAAATTTGAGTAGAGGCATGGTTCTGTGCAGGCAACTGCAAACATTTATCCATAAATGTATTGACTGTCTTGTATCACAGTGGTATCAATGCATTAACAGTTGCGGGGAATAGTTTTGAAATAATAAACAATTCACTTTTTTTTTCATCTGTCTTGTGTTCATTGGTTGCTCCTTATACAAAAGTTTGTCAGGGAAATATGCTTGCACTAGCTGACTGGTTACAATGACAGCTCATGATTTAACAACCTACTAGGAACACCTTCATAATCATATCTAACAACACAGATTATAAATGAAACTAATAAATGCAAAAGACTAATGTATTTTTGTGAATGGTACAATTTAGGAATGACTGCACACACTGAGTTCTCAAAGAAACTGGAATATTAAGTCATCATAACACATATAACATTACTTCATTATTTAAAAAAAAAAGAACACAGCTTTCCAGCTTGTATATAAAAGTATAACAACAGCTTGATTTCTACTGCTGTCTCACCTCATTAATATGACACGAACAGCAGAAAAAGCAGCTGTTGCAAGGGCCAAGTTCTTCTTCTCATTAACATTCACACACTTCAGAATCTCCTCAAGACCAGCATCACTTGCTAAGTATTCCTTAACAACATCGTCATCAACAGTTTCAAAGGATTTGCTCAAATTCACAAATGACTTCAAAGCTGTAATGAAATTACAAAACAAAAAACACAATGTTAAACAGGTAACCGTACAAAGTAATTCTGGAGAAGAAGAAAAGATAGTAAGAGTGAGATTATACAGTATAGGTAATAGTAAATGGGGGAATGCATTATGAAAGGAAAGAAAGACTTAAAGGTTAATATGCAACAACAGAGGAATATTCATGGGACTAAGAATCACCCTCTAGTTCTCTGTGATGAGCTGTGAAACAAATGGTTAGTTAGTTAGTAACATGTTCTATGGATCACTGTGTTACATTCTGAACATTCCTAAGGCTTTTTTTCTTTTTCTATCCCTAAGATTTTGGCACATGGGCATAATTCTTCAGGTTTCTCTTGATATATACCACCACACACCTTGTTTGTTCTCTCTAAGATTTCTCATGCACCTTTTTCACTTTTTCAGGGAATAGACACTATCAGTTTTATCATCTGGCAGATAATATCTATTTTAAAGGGCACTTGCTGTATTTTTTCCTTTAGAGAATGACTTCTCTATCTGTTACTACTCATTCGAAGTGTTTCCTGAAGAAAAGTATACCAGTCACTTTCATCTGCAATCTGCATTTGACATGGTGGTCCACTGCAGGCTGTTAATGAAGGTATGAGCATATGGAATAAGTTCACAGATAGGAGAGTGGCTTGAAGACTTCTTAAGTAATAGAACCCAGTATGTTTTTCTCGATGGAGAAATGTTCAACAGAGACAGTAAGGTGTTGAAGGTGAGTGACTGAAGGAAGATACAAGATGACTTACACAAAATTTCTAGCTGGTGTCATGAATGGCAGCTCTGCATGTGAAAAAATATAAGTTAATGCAAATGAGTAGGAAGAACAAATCTGTAATGTTTGGTTACAGTATTATTAGTGTCCTGCTTGACACAGTCATTTACATATCTGAGCGTAACAGTTGCAAAGTGATATGAAATGAAACAAGCATGTGAGAACTGTGGTAGGGAAGGTGAACTGTCGACTTTGGTTCATTGGAAGAATTTTAGGAAACAGTGGTTCACCTGTAAAGGAGACCGTTGGTGGGACATATTCTTGAGTACTGCTTAAGTGTTTGGGATCCGTATGAGGTCGGACTGAAGGAAGACATCAAAGCAATTCTGAGGTAGGCTGCTAGATTTGTTGTAATCAAACAACACCTAAGTGTTACAAAGATGCTTTGGGAACTCAAATGGAAATCCCTGGAGGGAAGGTGATGTTTCTTTCAAGAAACACTATTGAGAAAATTTAGAGAACCAGAATTTGCAGCTGACTGCCAAAAGATTCTACTGCCACCAACATATGTCATGCATAACGACCATGAAGGTAAAATTCGAGAAATTGGGGCTCATACAGAGGCATATGGACAGTTGTTTTTCCCTTGATCTATTTGTGAGTGGAACAGGAAAAGAAATTACTTGGGTACCCTACACTGTGCACCATACAGTGGCTTGTGGAGTACCTATGTAGATGTTGATGTAGATGTGTATGCAGGTGTATTTACTCAAGACCACACTTACTCACTTCATTTGCTTACCATATACTGAAATTTGCTGGCCCACTACTTACCTACGGGAGGCACAACTCCCAGTACTGCTGACAGAATAACTTAAAATAGAAAACAATATGCATACCAGTACCTCTCACAACTGCACATTTCTTCTTCAAGGAGGAAAGATACTAAACTGCATCATGGTTCAAATTTCATGCTAATTTTAGTCCTCTATAAGTGGTTTGGTGAGGCAATGTCATATCATCTGTCACATAAATGTAGCTAATGAACTGCTACATTCAAACCTCCTCCCATTCCTCCCAGTTGATGACTGCCTTACACATTTATCAGAAAATTCAATTTAACATTATTCCAGGTTTTGGTATTGATCAAAACTCTGGGGCATTCATGATTCCTGAATGCATGATACTGCTACAATGATCCTTCATGTTAGCATTCATAAAGCCCCAGATCCTGAAATATTTCAGCATTTTGTTGGCTTCCAACATTTCCAAATAAATAATTTTCACTACCGTTGAATGTCAAATGGTAAAACATTATTTTGCTTCTCTATCAGAGCAAAACATTTGAACATGTAGATAACAATGGTGGATTCTGAACTATTGTCACAATTGATATCAGCCTGGTAAGGGTATTGATGGCATATAATCTTCTTGACAGAAAACCAAACTGTTTCTTTCCTCTTCTTTTTTTTTTTTTTTTTTTTTTTTTTTTTAATGCTTATTTCGTAGGCTTCCTGTAATTCTGGTTTAAGCTACATGTAGACACTACAGTGTGCTTCACCAAGCTTTAACTATCTCACTGTGTATTGTTTGTCTAGTTTTGGCAACCATATTTCCATATTTCATTCTCCAAATAGGATATGAGTGACAGCTTTTACAAGTCGCCTACTTCACTGAATGAGGGTCACTAATGGCAGTAATCAGAACTCTGTTAAATCATGGCTCGGGTTACAAATTTTTCACCTGATCCTTGATGATGAATTAAATTGCATGCTACACCATTATGTGGGCTCCACAGTGAACTTAATTTGTGCTACAACATGGGGCTAGGAAGCAACAGACAGGAACAATGCAGCGCTTCTTTGATTAACAAAAGACAAAAACACCATACTGTTAAACAACCTTTCGTCCACTACCAAACAATGGAATCTCCGGAAAGGAATACCAACAATGTAGGAAAAGACATATTGCTATTTTCCATAATGACGACACGTTAAGTTGCAGACAGGCACAATTAAAAGACACTTACAAATAAGCTTCTGGCCACAACCTTCATCAGAAAAAGAGAAACACGCACCATCCATTCACACAAGCAACTCCAGCAGCTCAGGCCAGAGTGCAGCTACCGAGTAGGATGGAAGCAACAATCTGTGAGGAACAGGGAATGGATAGGGACACAGTGTATGGGTGGAGGGAGCAAGGAGAGCTGTCTGAAAAGTGAGCAGGGAGTAGAATGCCAACAGGTGTGGCGTCAAGAGATTGTGGGACAGGGGAGGGGGGCAAAACAAAGCAAAAAAAGAGAAGGGTGGGGAAAGATGGGTCAGTGTATTGGTAATGGATGGCATACAAAGAGGTTAGGGGCAAGAATGGGGAGGAGGCAATAGGACAGAGGAGGTCAAAACTGTTGGGTGGAGCGTTTCAGGAAAATATGTTACTGTAGGTTGAGGACGGAGTAATTATGGAAATGGAGAATGTGTTTAAGGATAACTCCAATCTGCGCAGTTCAGAAATGCTGGTGGTGGAGGGGAGGATACAGATGACTTGGGTAGTGAAGCAGCCATTGAAACCAAGCATGTTATGTTCAGGTGCATGTTCCACTACAGGGTGGTCTACTTTGTCTTAGCCACATTTTGGCAGGAACCGTTCATGGTGGTTGACAGCTGGTTGGTAGACATACCAACTTAAAATGCTGTGCAATGATTAGAGCATAGCTGACATGGACATGGTTGCTTTTGCAAGTGGCTCAGCAGCTGATGGGGTAGGATAAACCTGTGACAGGACTAGAATGGCATGTGCTGGGTGGGTGGATTGGACAGGTCTTGCATCTGGGTCTTCCACAGGGATATCGTCCTTGTGGCAAGGGGTTCGTATTCGGATGGGGAATGCATAGGGATGGAGTAGGATGTTGTGGATGTTGGGTAGGTGATGGAAGACCACTTTAAGAGGGGTGTGAGGCTCTTGGATAGGATGTCACCATTTCAGGGCATAATGACAAGTAATCAAAGCCCTGGCGAAGGATATGTTTCAGTTGTTCCAATCCAGGGTGGTACTGGGTGACAGAGAAGGTACTCCTTTGTAGTTGGTTCTTGGGGGGTGGTGACAGGATTCGGAGGTGTGAGGGAAAATGGTACAGGAGATCTGTTTGCAGACAAGGTCTGCAGGTAATCCTGTCTATGAAGGCCTCGGTGAGACCCTCAGCATACTTGTGACTGCAGATACGCCATCCTCGGGTGACCACACTGTATGGGAGGGAATTTTTGGTGTGAAAGGGATGACGGCTGTTGAAATGCAGGTACTGTTGGTGGTTGGTGAATTTAATGTGGACAGAGATGCAGATGGAGCCATCAGAGAGGAGGAGGTCAACATCCAGGAAGATGGCATGCAAGATTGAGGAGGACCAGGTGAAGCAGATGGAAGAGAATGTGTTGAGATTGTGATGGAATGAAGATAATGTGTCTTAGCCCTGAGTTCAGATTATGGAGGTATAATCTGTGAACCTGAACTAGGCTAGGAGTTTCGTGTTTTGGGTGACAAGGATGGTCATCTCTAGATGGTTCATAAACAGGTTGGCATAGGAGGATGCCACGCGGGTGTCCTTGGCTAGCCGCAGATTTGTTTGCATACCTTTCCTTCAAAGGACAAATAGTAGTGGATTAGGATAAAGTTATCAAAGTGAATGAGGTAGTGAATCTGGAGTCTGAAGGACACTGGAAAGGTAGTGTTCAATAGTGGCAAGATCTTGGTCCTGAAGATGTTGGTGTATACGTAGGTGGTGTCAACAGTGATGAGTTGGTATCCAGGAGGTAACAAGGTGGGGATGGTTGAGATTTGGTGAAGGAAGTGGTTGGTATTTTTTACATGGGAGCCTAGGTTAAGGGCAGATGGTTGGTGGTGTTGGTCAAAGAGGGCTGAACTACTTTCAGTGGGGGCACAATTACAAGTCACAATGGGGCGTCCACGATTGTTGAATTTGTGGTTGGTTGGTTGACTTGGAGGAGGGAACCAAACAGCGAGGTCATCAATCCCATCAGATTAGGGAAGGATGGGGAATGAAGTCAGCTGTGTCCTTTCAATGGAACCATCCCAGCATATGCCTGAAGCGATTTACGGAAATCACCTACATCAGGATGGCTGGACAAGGTTTGAACTGTTGTCTTCCTGAATGCAATTCCAGTGTGCTAACCACTGTGCCACCTCACTTGGTTTGGGTTTGTGGATTTTGGGGAGCATGTACATGAGTGTTCAGGGTGTCATAGGGGGTGAGGAGTGAAATGGATTCAGAGGAGAGGTCCTGGGAAGAGACTAAGGCCTTAAGCAGGGAGTTGGACTTCAGGGATGGGATCACACAGGCAGAGTTTATAGGAGTCAAATAATTGGCGAAGGCCTTCCGCCACATAGTCACTGTGATTCATACCAACAGAGGTGGAACCTTTGTCTGCACATAGGATGATTAGGTCAGGATTTATTTTGAGGTTGTGTATGGCTGTTTTTTCTCCTGCTGAAGGATTGGTGTTCTGAGGAAGGTAACTGGGTAACAGTGGTGAAGTGAAGTTGGAGGTAATGAATTCCTGGAAGGTTTGGTGGGTGGGTGGGTAGGGGGGAGATAACAGGTGGATGGTGGTATGAACTGGTAGAGGCAGAGTTTAATGTTGAAATTGTGCTGGGTTGGATTGGGTTGGAGGGACTGGCAGCAAAGAAGTGTTTCCAATACAGGAATCAGGAGAAGGAGAGTAGGTCTTTGACAAGTCCAGCATTGTTAAATTTATGTGTGGGGCTAAGAAACTTCTGTGGTGCTGAGGGTTTTGGTGGAGCACTTAACGACAGTGCTATGGGAAAGATTTGGCTCAGTATTTGGTGAAGTATTGTTAGGGAGTTTAGGGGGATGTGGCAAGTTGGAAAGGTCTGTCAGGCAGGGTTTAGGTGCTATGAGGGGTGGACGAGGAGGAACGCTGTTGGTATGATAGGATTTGGATGGTGGTGCTCCAAGGTATCAGGAGGTGGTCAGCAGGTTGGATAACTTATGGAGGTGGTGTCTGGAATGGTCCTCCAGGTGCTGGAGAGCAAGGGATTTTATTCCAGAGATATGATGTATGAAGCAGCGATTACACAGTAGCAGTATCTTACAAAGGGGGCAGACGTGGATCTGAGATGTTTGTGTCATGGGGATGTGTTTTTGCAGTACAGTGCTTGTGAGGGTCAGGGACTGGTGGAATTCAAAAACATGAAGGTCAGTGTGGTTAGGCCGTTTGAGAGAATTCCATGGTTTAGGCACCATTAAAGAAATAGGATGTGGGAGTGGTTTTTGCCAAGGAAAGGGATACATTTCTGAACTGGTGTAGAAGGATGGAGCAGGTGTCCATTGTGGCAGGAGTGGTGTAAAAGAAACAGGATTGACAGGGAAATGGGCAAAATAGGTGTTAATGGTTGTTAGAGGAGCTGGATATGAGAATAGATGCCTAAAAAATACACAGAAACATACACAGATATGAAAATATGTGCACAAATACATAATAACATGCAAAAATGTATGAAACTGCATGAAACTAAATAAAAATACGCACAAATACATTAAAAATGTACAGAAATGAGGGAGAAAAGGAGCGGATGAGGTATGCAAATATGTGTGTGTTGCAATAAGGGAAGAGAGGGGGGAAAGATGATGGTTTAGTCAAGGATCACAAGTTCATGTGGTATGGGCAGATGTGGAAATTAAAGCACTAAAGTATGTCAGAATGAGGGATGCAGTGGGATCAGTAGGAATAAATATAACTATCAGAGGAAAGAATCTGGGGCATCAGGTGCTGAAACAATGCTCTGCAAAATGAGTGTTAATGGTTGTGAGAGGAACTAGGTAAGAGAAAAGATGTAGAAAAATATGCAGAATCATGTAAAAACAACTACAAATATGTAATAATCAGGTATCTGCAGTGAGAAGAACTCCCTTGCCCAGTATGCTACAGGTCTCATCAAGGCCTTCATAGACAGACACTACCCCCAGACCTAGTTTGCAAAATGATCTCCCATGCCATTCCCCTTACACCCCAATCCTCCCACCACCCCCAAGAACCAGCCACAAACAAGTGCCCCCTTCATCACTCAACATCACCCCAAACTAGAACAACTGAACCACATGCTTAACAGGGCTTTTATTACTTATCATCATGTCCTGAAATGTGGGACATCCAGATCCTTGCCACTTCTTCTAAAGTGCTGGTCCATTGCCCACCCAAACTCCACAACATCCTAGTCCATCCCTATGCCACTCCCAATTCCAACCCCATGTCACAAGAATCATATCCCTGTGGAAGACCCAGGTGCAAGACCTGCACAATCCACTCACCCAGCACTTCCTTTTCCAGTCCTGTCACACGTTTATCCTACCCTGTCATGGGCCAGGCCACCTGCGATAGCAGCCATATTATTTACCAGCCCTGACAAAATAAATGCACAGCTTTTTATACTGGTATGACCACCAACCACCTGTCCATCAGGATGAACAGCCACCATTAAACTGTGGCCAAGGACAAAGTAGACTACCCTGTGGCACATCATGCAGCTGAACATGACATGCTTGATTTCAATCACTGCTTCACTACCTGAGCCATCTGGATCCTCCCCTCCACCACCAGCTTTTCTAAACTGTACTAATGGGAATTATCCTTACAATACATTCTTACTCCCATAATTATCCAGGTTAACATACTGTCCCCACACACTACACGCAACAATTTTCAGCACCTCTCACCCCCCCTCCCACCCTTCTGTCCTATCATCACCTCCCCACTCTCATCTCCCAACCTCTTCATTTGCCATGCTCTGCCAACATGCCTGACCACCTTTCCCCACTTCTCTCCTTTTTCACTCTGTTTTTCCCACTTCCCCGCCTCACAACTTCCTCATACTGCATCTGCAGGAATTCTACAGTGCTCCTCTCCGCTTCCACCTGTACTTTGCTACCCCTACCCCTTCCCCATGCCCTCGAGATTGCTGCTTGCATCCCACATGATAGTGGCATTTTGGCCTGAGCTGTCAGAGTTAGCAGTCAAATGTGCTTGTTTGTGTGAATGAATGATGTGTGTTTCTCTCTTTCGGAGAAATGCTGTGGCCGGAAGCGTATGTGTAAGTGTCTTTTAGTTGTGCTTGTCCGCAACTTAATGCGTCATCTTTACAGTAAGTAGCAATCTATCATTTCCTACATTGTTGATACTCCTACCTGGAGTTTACATTGTTTGATTTTGCTGAATGGCTTTTCTTCCACCCTACAACCACGTGATGTTTTCCTTTGTTACTATTCTCTGTAGCATTACTCTTCTCAGGGTCTGTTCTTTCTCTTCTTTCCTATGTTTATTCACCATCTTCCAAATTCCATCTACTTTGAAGCAACACAGTGTCAACAATTGCTCATGCAGAAGATATGCTTCATGATTGCATGGATTGCTGTTGCAACATTAAATGTCTCAGATCTTTCCTCCAGTAGTTATAATTATATTTATTCCTATCAAGTACACTTTATCTGTCACTTTCACGTACTTTAGTACTTTATTTCCACACTTGCCTGTGCCACACAAAACACACACACACACACACACACACACACACACACACACACACACCTGATCTGTTCCTTTTCTCCCATGTTTCTGTACGCTTTTAAGGTATTTGTTAGTATTTTTGCTTAGTTTCATGAATTTTTGCACATTTTTAAATATCTGTGAACTTTTATATGTACCTGCACATATTTTTGTGTATCTGTGGTTGTTTTTGCGTGTCTCTGTGTACTTCTTGTGTGCCTTTTCTCTTACCAAGCTCCTCTCACAACTATCAACACCTATTTTGCCCATTTCCCTGTCATTCCTGTTTCCATTATACCACTCCTGCACAGTGGATCCCTCATCCATATTTCTGCACCAATTCAGAAAAGCATCCCTTTCCCCCGCTAAAACATAGTCACAAATCCTACTTCTTAAAACGCCTAACAATAAAAATTCCTTTTTTCCGGAGCCCACCTTACTTCAACACTGGCCTTCATATTTTCAGATTCCAACAGTCCCTGAGCCTCAAAAACCTGGTACTACAAAAATATGTCTCCATGGTACAGCCATTCCAGAACCACCTCTGCTCCCTCCGCAAGATATTTCTACTGTACAATTCATGCTTCACAAACCAAATCTCTGAAATTGAATACCTTGCTCTCTAGCACCTGGAAGACCATTCCAGACACCACCCCAATAAGTTTTCCAACCTGCTAACTTCTTACTGCTGTCTCAGGCACCACTATCTAACTCCTCTCCTACTAACAGTACTTCTTCTCGTTCAATCCTCACTGCTCCTAAACCTTGCCTAGCTGACCTTATCAACTCATCACATCCCCCCCCCCCCCCAAGCTCCCCACCAACAGTACGCCAAATCCAGAACTGAAACATTCCTATAACATTTTTGTTAACCATTCCACCGAAACCCTCAGCTCTACAGAAGTTTCAGTCCTATCCAAAGGCCTCACCTTCAGCCTCACACTCAAATTTAACCATGCTGACACCTACTCTCCTTTCCCAATTCCTGGAGTGGAAACACTTGTTTGCCACCAAAACTTCCAACCAAAGCCAACCTAACTGTGCAACACTGAACCTTGCCTCTCCCAGTGCATACAATCATCCAACCATGACTCTCCCTTCTTCTCACCTAACAACCCGTTGGTCACCTTCCTGGAATTCTTTACCTCCGACTTAGCTTCACCACCATTCCCCAGTTCCCTTCCTCAGAACATCAACCTTTCAGCAGGAGAAAGAACAGCCATACACAACCTCAATCAAATACTGACCTAATCATCCTACCTGCAGACAAAGGTTACACCACTGTTGTTATGAATTGCTGCGATTACCTGGCAGAATGCCTTCACCAATTATTTGACTCTTCCACCTATGAACTCTGCCAGTGTGATCCCATCCCTCAAGTCCAATATAACCTCCAGTCCCTGCTTAATGCCTTAGTCCCTTCCCAGAACTTCTCCCCTAAAACCATTTCACTCCTCATCCCTACACCCACCTACATGCACCACAAATCCAACAATCCTGGACACCCCATTGTGGTTGCTTACTACGCCCCACTGAAAGAAGTTCGGCCCTCGTTGAGCAACATCACTGACCAGTTGCCCGTAGTCTAGTCTTGCATGTCAAAGATATCAACCACTTCCTTCTCCAATTCTCGACCATTGCCACCCCTTTACCTCCTAGATCCCACGTCATCACAGTTGATGCCACCTCCCTATACACAAAAATCCTTCATGCCCAAGATCTTACTGCTATTGAACACTACCTTTCCGACGTCCTTCAGATTCCAAACCCATTACCTAATTCCTCATACACCTTACCAATTTTGTCCCAACCCACAACTACTTCTCCTTTGACTGAGCAATATACAAAGAAATTCACAGTACAGCCATGGCCACCCACATGGCACCCTCCTATGCAAACCTGTCTATGGGCCATCTAGAGGAGACCTTCCTTAGCCTCCCAAAATACCAAACCCATAGTCTGGTTCAGGTTCATTGATGATATCTTCACGATCTGGGCTCAGGGCCAAGGCATCCTATCTTCATTCCTTCACAACTGCAACACCTTCTCTGCCATTCGCTTCACCCGGTTCTCCTCAACTCACTGTGCCAACTTCCTATAGATGTTAACCTCCTCCTCTCCATGGCTGTCATATGACAGCGAACCGAGTGTTCTGTACGGGCAAGTTACTCTGTAACTACAATATATGATCTGAAGACGGGCAGCTAGCCCGAAACCGGTAATTGAAAATAAAGTATAGCGATCGAAGACTGAAACGCCATATTTTATTAATGAACGATCGCAGAATTCCCATTGAGACAATTATGTCTAGTTTTGATAAGCCAGGTGGTGTGTCAGCAGTGACAAGAACTTCCTTGCCCAGTATGCTGAGGCTCTCACCAAGGCCTTCAAAGACAGGCACTACCCCCAGACCTAGTATGCAAATAGGTCTCCCGTGCTATTTCCCCTCACACCCCCAATCCTCCCACCACCCCCAAGAATAAGCAACAAAGGAGTGCCCCCTTCTTCATCCAATACCACTCCAGACTGGAACAACTAAACCACATCCTTCACCAGGGCTTTGATTACCTATCATCACACCCTGAAATGAGGGACATCCTACCCAAGAATCTTCCTGCCCTCCTAAAGTGGTATTTGATCACCTACCCAACCTACACAACATCCTACTCTAGTCAAGTCCAACCCTATGCCTCTCCTAATCCAGACCCATTGACACAATGATCATACATGTGTGGAAGACTCAGATGCAAGACCTGGCCAAGCCAACTGGATGTCTCCCCCCCCCCACTCACCAACATTTTTGAACTGCACAGATGGAAGTTATCCTTGAACACATTCTCCCCTACCATAACTAACCTGGCCTCAGCCTAAGGTAACATACTGTCCCCACACCCTCCACCCAAAAGTTTCCACTACCTCTCCATTCTTGTCCACCACCCTCTTTGTCTGCCCCCCTCAGCCTATGCATCCACCCACTTTTCCTCACTCCTCTCCTTTTTCACTCTGTTTTCCCCACCTCCCTGTCCCACAATTTTCTGACTCTGCACCTGTTGGCATTCTAGCCCCTGCACACTCTGCCAGACAGTACTCCTCTCCCCCCTCCCCCACCCATACATTGCTACCCCTTCCCCCACCAGATTGCTGCTTGCATCCCACATGATAGTTGCATTCTGGCCTGAGCTGCTAGAGGTGGCAGTCATGTCTGTGTGAGGAGTGCTTGCTTATGTGAACGAATGGTGTGCGTTTCTCTTTTTCTGACAAAGGCTGTGGTTGAAAGCTTTTGTGTGTCTTTTAATTGTACCTGTCTGCAACTTTACATGTTGTCTTTATGGCAGAGCAATCTATTATTCCGTACATTGTTTTGTCCATTACGGTATTTCTCATTATCGAAGAAGCTCAGAGCTGGCATCTCTATCTTTCACCATCTCTTGCTTTCATATGTGATTGAGATGTCTTAAAAAAATCGCTGGAGTCTGAATCTTTATTCCATCCTGATCACTTTGACAGCAAAACTGTTTTTCTGTGACAGATATGTTGGCCAGACAAGTGGAACTGGCAAACTGTGGAGTTTATTATTTCTCACTTCTTGCTGGATGTATTGCATATGACTGGGTCACAGAAATGTTGAACAAAGTAGCTTCCATAACCATCCCAAGGGAAACTATTCACTACTTACACAATATGATGTAATTTGGAATGCTCGAGTCACTGCTGTAAGATCAACATTACGAGAATTTAGATAGCAGCCCGCACAGGAAATGCCCCTAAAATGCAAATGTATCAACGATGGGATAAGATGTTTGAAACAATGAAAAAGTGAAGCTTTGAAGTTTTTCTGTGTTTCAGTGATGAGAGGTGCTAACATGATAGACGTGTTAGGTGCTAACATGATAGACATATGTCAGAAAGTCAAGAGGTTTAGTAACATGCAATATGTTCAAAACATCAGAAATAGTCACATGGTGGATACGGCACTTTGCAGACACCATCACTCCACCACCCTGTTAATTCTCAAGCAATTTAACTCGATCTCATTCTATGCACCCCATTACAATTAGGAAATTTAAAATGGTAATCAAGTACAAGTGTAACAGAAAACATGAGGTTGGTAATTTTTGTTCACCAACATGACAATTGTTGTCAGAAGCATTGCAACTTCAGCTCTGGTGCTCAATGAAATGTGACCTTCAGAATTGCTCCCAATGATATGGGTCAATCATCCTGCACACATTGAAGCAAGGAAGAGAGCCTGGTCATGCTGGACCTTACAGGCCATATGCACTAAACTCGTGTCAGTAAAATCACAGATTATTACAGGACTGGAATGATGATTTGAATACAATTACTTAATGCCATGCACTTAAAGTGACTTCAGAATAGGAAGGGGAACATACATTTGAATAACATATTGGCTGTATTCCCTATGGCCACCACATTCTTCCCTGGTATCTCAGCTGCAGACAACAATGTGTAAGTCCCTATACTAGTACATAGAATACCAACATACATTATGTTATAAAAAGTATCCGGACATCCCCAAAAACATACGTTTTTCATATTAGGTGCATTGTGCTTCCACCTAATGCCAGCTACTCCATATCAGCGACCTCAGGAGTCATTAGACCATGTGAGAGAGAGCAGAATGGGGCACTCCGTGGAACTCATGGTGAGGTGATTGGGTGTCACTGATTTCCACACTCCTAAACAACCCTAAGCCCACTGCTTCCGACGTGATAGTGAAGTGGAAACCTGGAGGAACACATACAGCAACAAAGCACACAGGCCGACCTCGTCTGTTGAGTGACAGAGATCGCCCACAGTTGAAGAGGGTCTTAACATGTAATGGCCAGACATTTTTGCCAACCGTCACACAGGAATTCCAAACTGCATCAGGATCCACTGCAAGTACTATGATAGTTAGGTGGGAGGTGAGAAAACTTGCATATCACGGGCGAGCGGCTGCTCATAAGCCACACATCATGCCAGCAAATGCCAAACAACGCCTCGATTGGTGTAAGGATCGTAAACATTGGACGATTGAACTGTGGAAAAATGTTGTGTGGAGTGACGAGTCACAGTACACAATGTAGCGATCTGATGGCAGGGTGTGGGTACGGCGAATGCCCGGTGAACATCGTCTGCCAGCTTGTGTAGTGCCAACAGTAAAATTCGGAGGCAGTAGTTTTATGGTGTGGTCGTGTTTTTCATGGAGGGGGCTTGCACCCCTTGCTGTTTTGTGTGGCACTATCACAGCACAGGCCTATATTCTACATTGATGTTTTAAGCATCTTCTTGCTTCCCGCTGTAGAAGAGCAATTTGGGCCTGGCGACTGCCTCTTTCAACACGATCGAGCACTTGTTCGTAATGCACGGCCTGTGGCGGAGTGGTTACATGACAATAACATCCCTGTAATGGACTGGCCTGCACAGAGTCCTGACCTGAATCCTATAAAACACCTCTGGGATGTTTTGGTACGCCAACTTCATGCCAGGCCTCACCAACCGACATCGATACCTCTCCTCAGTGCAGCACTCCGTGAAGAATGGGCTGCCATTCCCCAAGAAATCTTCCAGTCCCTGATTGAATGTATGCCTGCAAGGGTGAAAGCTGTCATCGTGGCTAAGGGCAGGCCAACACCATCTTGAATTCCAGCATTACCGATGGAGGGCGTCATGAACTTGTAAGTCATTTTCAGCTAGGTGTCCGGATATTTTTGTTCACATAGTGTATTTAACACAGGTATCTGTGGCTCACTATTACTCATTGGGCATACATTTGGTTGAACAGCAGGTTGAGTGGCATATGCAGAATATTGCAATGCCTTCCCAAGGGGTGGCCTCTACCACTTACTGTTGAAGTATTACAATATGAGAATAATACACGCCTATAATCAATGATCATATCCCTCTCTAAGAACCGGCCATAGTCTCGATTAAACTACCATATACCTGATGGAAAGCTGATAAGAAATGGGCTCGCAATATCATATCACAAATCATAAGTAGTTGTGCCAACTCTCAAACATCTCCAGGATTAGCCCTGCAGCGGGGGCACAAAATAAAACTGTTGTACTGCCTTTGTTTGCTGGCAGCACAGCAGTGTTGCCGCAGTGTTCATTTTCAGCACTATTCACAAGCTGATGATTTGCATTTTTCTTGCCACATTAGTTTTTTGGCCACTTCCATGGGCAAACGGTGAATGACCTTTTCCACACTTTCTGCTAATGATCACTTGGTGTGGCATGTTTCATGGAGCTGATGAAAATCTAAGACCTTTCAACAGCACTGATTTTGCTGGTACTTTTAGTTCCTTGGCTGTGGGATTTACTATGTGTCTGTGTTCACATCCCTGCCAGTCAGCTGCTTTATTTCATTGTGGGTGTGGGGGACAATGTGAGGGAGAAGGAAAAAATTGGTATCTTACTGTGCCACTGTATAGTAGTGTGTGTGTGTGTGTGTGTGTGTGTGTGTGTGTGTGTGTGTGTGTGTGTGTGTGTGTGTGTGCGCGCGTGAGAGAGAGAGAAATTACAATGCCAAAATAGGGCAAGACTGAGGTAGGAAATGGCAGGGGAAGATTGGGTGATGGCATGGGTATGAGAAGAAGATAACCGAGTGTGAGATCTTGGGAGGTTATGAGAAATGACGACAACTTGGACCAATTGTCACCTAAGGAGGTCAGAATAGTGACAGTGACAGGGAGAGAAATGAGGTACTGAAATGGCCACTTAAGTCACCAATCGTGTGGCGTGCTGCAATTTAAACACTTTAAGTTTACAGCTAGTCACAGTCTAGAAGTGGCTATAGATGTGAGTAGACGGATAATTATCAGTCATATTTACATCCAATGTTGTACTGTAACTCCAATACAGTTAGTACTTAATGTGACTGCATTCACACATGACCACACCTCTAATCAGACAGAAATGCTTGTTGTAACTTGGGGGATAAGTGAAGTCTGATCAGTTAGGGGCTGGCTCACCAGCTGTGACAGATTTGTTTGTATCATAGGAAGAAAAGGTAGTATAAATCTGTTTCTGTACTAGCTGGGCAGGCTGTTGTCTGCCTGTGACAAAATTATCACTCTTCCTAGCCTCGGCAGATGTTGCCCCAAGGCAGCCATACTTGTAGAACAGGGACTTTTCAGTATGGAACAACTGGCAGTTGCAAAAATGGAGCAACTGTTGGCGTATAATGAACCTGGTATGGATACAGATTTTTATGGGTCCACCATATGGGTACAGATATCCATGCATAAAGATAGTGTGTTAAAAGATGTTGAGATTCTGGGAGTTAGAACACAGGCTGTCTTGACACAGACATTGTGAAGTTTCAAAAGTGATTACTGTTTTGTTATCTGCATGAGTGCTTCTCTTGAATTTTGAAAATAGAAAAGAAAGACTGCCAAACCAAGGTTGTGTCACACCATTTAATATTCCTGGATAAATTGCTTACAGCATTGTCCACAAAATGGTTTTGGTTTAGCTCATTGTTTTAATATCACAAAAAATTGTCATGAAGAATTTGTTGAAATGGTGTCAAATGTAGGGTCAAAATTGAATTCTAAACAAAGTTAAGGTGGCTGGCTCTGAGCACTATGGGACTTAACATCTTAGGTCATCAGTCCCCTAGAACTTAGAACTAGTTAAACCTAACTAACCTAAGGACATCACACACATCCATGCCCGAGGCAGGATTCGAACCTGCGACCGTAGCAGTCACGCGGCTCCGGACTGCGCGCCTAGAACCGCGAGACCACCGCGGCCGGCCAAAGTTAAGGAACTGGAAAGCTGAGTGAAAGAACCACACGTAAGGACTGGAAAGTTGCACAGGGCACACCAATAAACAGGAAAGGAAACAGAAGTAATCCACTGAATCACAGATTCTGAAACATATACTGTGTCTAAACATTATGAATTACCTCATATATAAAACAATCTATACACATAGTTAACATATATTCAAAAAATATCGTTCTTGTGAAACACATCAGGGTATTTATCCGCACGAAGTTAATGATGGGGCACTCAAGTTGATTCCATATTTTTAATTTCCATGAAGCTTTTGATACCATTCCTCACTTCAGCTTCTTATCAAATTGTATTACTATGGAGTAACGTCACAGTTCTAAATCTACACTCTGAAAATCACCATGAGGTGCACGGCAGAGGGTACGTCCCAGTGCAACAGTTATCAGTGTTTCTTCCTGTCCCATTCACATATGGAGTGTGGGAAGAATGTTTGAATGCTTCTGTGCATGCAGTAATTATTCTAATCTTATTCTCAAGATCCCTATGTGAGTGATACACAGAGGTTTGTAGTATATCCATAAAGTAATCATTTAAACCCGGTTCTTGAAACTTTGTTATTAGACTTTCTTGGAATAGTTTATGTCTTTCTTCATGAGGCTGCCAGTTCAGCTCCTTCAGTATCTCTGTGACACTCTCCCACAGATTAAACAAACCAGTAACCATTTTTACTGCCCTTCTCTGTATAAGTTCAGTATCCCCTGTTAGTCCTGTCTGGTGCAGGTCCCACATACTTGAGCAATATACTAGGATGGGTCACATGAGTGATTTGTAAGCAATTTCTTTTGTAGACTGATTGCATTTCCCCAGTATTCCACCAGTAAACTGAAGCCTACCACCTGCTTTACCCATGACTGAACCTACGTAATCATTCCATTTCATATCCCTAATAGGTATTTGTATGAGTTGGATTATTCCAACAGTGACTCATTGATACTATAGTCATGGGGTACTAGATTTTTTCCTTCTGTGATGTGCACAATTTTACATTTCTGAACATTTAGAGCAAGTTGCCAATCTCAGCACCACAATGAAATCTTATCAAGATCTGACTGAATATGTATGCAGCTTCTCTCAGATAGTACTTCATTATAGATACCTGCATCATTTCGCTATTAATATTGTCTGCAAGGTCATTAATATACTACATGAACAGAAAGAAAGACTTACACTATTCTCTACTTAACATACTTTTGGCACAGAAAGATGTAATATACACTGCTGTAAAACTTTTTGATAAATTACCAGATGAAATAAAATGTCTGACAGACAGCAATAATAGTTTTATAAATAAGGGAATGGGGTAGGCAATAAAAATATTAAGCGAAAAAAATTAAAACACTGATTCAAGTGTGCATTTCTTATGCACTTGAAACGTTCCACATCATAATGGTTACTGTGAGATTGATCAATGGAACATGTAACTAACAAATAGTAAGGGTCCCAACACACTTCCTTGGTGCACACCATAACATGCTGTGTCCTCCCTACTAAAAAGTCCAGTCACAAATTTCACTTGATACCCCATATGATCGTACTTTTGACAATAAGTGTAGGTGCGGTACTGAGTCAAATGCTTTTCGGAAATCAAGAAATACTGCTTATCTACTTGGCTGCCCTGATCCAAAGCTTTCCGTGTGTCGTGAGAAAAGTGTGAGTTGGGTTTCACATGATCGATGTTTTCGAAATACATGCTGGTTGGCAGTTGTGCAACTGGATTCATAATTTCCTGTCAGAAACGTCATAATTTGTGGTAACTAACAGAAAGTCATCAAGTACAAAACAAGTGATGTCTGGCATTTCCTGAGGAAATGTTGTAGGTTCTCTACTGTTCCTAACCTATATAAATGATTCAAGGGACAATCTGAGCAGCCTCTTAGATTGTTTGCTGATGATGCTGTCGTTTTCTGTCTAGTAAAATCACCAGAAAATCAAAATATGCTGCAAAATAACTTAGACAAGGTATCTGTATAGTGTCAAACTTGGCAATTGACTCTACAATAAGAAGTGTGCAGTCATCCACATGAGTACTAAAAGGAATCGGTTAAATTTTGGTTACATGGTACACCACACAACTTTAAAGACTGTCAATTGTTCTAAATACCTTGGGATTGCAATTATGAACAACTAAAAATGGAACCATCATGTGTAAAGAGACTGCCTACATCATGCTTATTCAGCCTCTTCTGTAATAATGTTGCAGGTAATAGCATCCTTACCAGATAGGTTTGACAGAGGAAATCAGTAAAGTCCAAAGAAAGACAGCTTAGTTTGTATTACCACAAAAAAAAAAAGAGGAGAGAGAGAGAGTCATGGATATGATATGCAAGTTGTGGTGGCAGTCATTAAGAGAAATATTTTGACTCCCACATACAGAGGAAATATGATCATCAGATTAAAATAAGACAAACTGGAACTCACACAGAAAGATTTAAGGGTTTGTTTCTCCCATGGATTATTTGAGAGCGGAACAATAGAGAAATGGCCTGAAAGTGGTTCCATAAACTGTTTACCAAGTGCTTAAGTGTGAATTTCAGTTTCGGTACGTACATGTGGAAAGTGATGCGTCATTGTCTATTATTCTTTCTACAGCTACAACTGTAACTTTCTTCTTCTTCTGCATGTGTCAAACAGCTTTATTTACTGCAATGAAGAGAACATCAGAAATGTTTTCATTTTCAGAATATACAACCAGGGATTTCTTTTTTTCTCTTTTTTTGACATTTTCTATAGTTCTGAAGAAATATGTAAAGGTCTTATCTAAAGTCTCACTGTTTGTCATAATGTCCTGTTTGTGTCCTTGAGCTGCAGTGTTTCAAAAGCATAAATGTCTGTTCTGATTTCTCCATGGATAATTTGTTCTTGAAGGAGGGTAGGAAGAGTAGAGTTTAAGGTTTACCAAAGAATGATGACATCAGAAATAGAGAATAAACCAAGATCATACAATAGTGAGGAAGAATATCAGTAACACTGTTCCACAAAACCTACCATAGTGTTGATGATTTAGGAATTACATAAAAGCTAAATAAAGTAGTTCACACAGGAATATGATCCAAAGTTGCCTAATAGATCAGAATCTTTTGCTATATTTATTTTTATTCTTCTCAAGTGTCTCTCATGACTCTCTCATTCTACATTCTGATACATATTAACAAATGTATTCGAATAATTTTGATGAAGGCTTTACACTGCTGCTGATTATGGGTTTACAGGGACTAAACATCTAGGTCATTAGTTACTACACCTTTCATAGTGGGATCAGTGCACTCTTATCCCTCTGTGTGTAGATAAAATTCCATGCGCAAATGTGACAAAGTTTTCTAAATGTTTGCTTAGCATGTATCAGAAGCGGGATTGGGGTACCAACCAGGTATTCATCTAGTATGATGTAGGAAACCACCTAAAAACCACATCCATACTAGCCAGCACACCGGCTCTACTCATTAATTCATAGGGCACATTCAAAGTGGGGCCAGAACACCTCCCAAGAACAGAAGTGGAAGATTTAATGCACACAGCTACATGAGCATGTGGGTCAATCCATACCAAGTGGTCCAAGAAACAAATAATTGGTTGCTTGACCACCTCAGAAAAATTTTATATTTGCTGGGTGAATTCCCCAATGTTTAGTAGTCACAAAAATATTTTTTAAAAACATTTATTGTTTATTATTTTGAAATAGCGGCTATGTTTGTTCCAGGCCACATGCGATTTTTCGTATTTGCAAGCATCTACATTTTTTACAATTATTCAGTAGTGGATTGTACTAAGCCTTTCAGGTAAAATGCATTTAGTTCAACACAATCTGGGCTACAAATTAACACCAGTATCACTTAGCTAAATGTATTCTTTAATATATTTGTAATAGTTCAAAGTTATCAGCCACAAATTAAAAAAAACTCAATTTTTGAACAGTGGTTTTCCAAAAAAAGATTACTTTCTCAGGTTTAGCATTTTTTCTGCTATTACACTGTATAGTATAGTTACTTTTTATAGAGTATCAATGGTGAGCAGCTTACACTCAAAAAAATACACTATGGATTTTTAAAATGTTTCCATTTTGTTGGGGGACCAAACAAAAACATGAAAATTTTACAGTTAATAGACCTTTATGATATCAAACTTCAGTATAAATTTCAACTTTGAAATTAAATTGGAAGTTATGGGAAAAAAATTACAAACACGAGACAAAAATATGTTTTTTAACATCTGCGATATCTAGGCTTATGGAATAAAATATATCAGTTATGGTATATCATTTAATCATATCTATGATTACTTACTTTTTTATTGAAAATAAGCCTACTAATTACATTATATTGTTCTCTTGTTGTTTGCTTTTAGTACATCGCTCATTGAACGTTTGAGAAATTTGTTCACTCAGTTTGGGTGTTAGATTATAAGTTCGTGCAGTCACAGTTGTAAATTCCATGGGAAACAGCTTCCTTAGTACATTTTTAAGTGTCATCCAAACTTGATCCTTCTCATTTTTTTAAAAAAAGATTTCCTTGGTCATGGAGGGTGAAAAATACAACATGTACATCTTGGTTTTGACAGTCAATATTATCAACTTCACCAATCCACCACTGTTCATTGTAAACACAAGCCACTATCTTTATTTTGAAGAATCAGTTGTACAAGTTTTCCACATTGATGAAGTTCACAATCAGGCAAAGTTGATGTGATCTTACACTTCAGTAAGTTGTGTGAATGGGGTACAATACAATGAAAAGATCGAGTACCTTTAATCTTGATGCCAGGCATCAAACGGCAGTTATTGTCATCGTCATAATACTTTATAACTTCATTGATTGTGTTTTCATCTACCAAACTGGATGCACTTTTCTTTTGTAATGCCGATAAAACTCCCTGTTCTTTAATTAATTGCCTTGTTAACTTAACAAGACGTTCTGACACATTAAATTCATCAATAACTTTTGCTTGATTCCAAGAATTCGGCAGTAAACTGATAATCTTAATTTCTTCCTCTTTGTTTGAAGTGCTGCATTTAGTTTTTAGCTTTTCTATCAAATCATCATATTCAGTTGGTGAAGTTTTAGATCTTCCATCTGTTTTAGTACAAATTGTATTTTGAAATGAAACTTCCAAATTCTTTTTGACTGTAGCTGCCACTTTCTCAATTTTTGAATTCAAGGCACTTGGTATTTTATCTTGACTCAGTTTTCTAACTTTACTAGCAGGTGATATACCCACAGTTTCACAAGCTTTATCCACTTTTTTAATGGTTGCTGATAAGGGAAATACGGAAGCGTCTGATCCCGCCCGTCTGCTTTGACCCATGACGTCACAAATATGGCGGAAACGACCATAAACCACGATTCCAATATGGCGCATATAAAGTCGGTACGTACACATTATGAGGATGAAAATACATCGAAAAACAAACACACTTTCCACAAAAAGCCTAATTACACTAACGGGACATGCGCGGGAAATGGGGTGTTTTTGGGTGGCGGCAAACTAAATATAAACTAATTTAGACACCCACCCCCATACAAAACCACACAAAATGACGAAAAAATTCGACATCACAAAACTCCCCAAATACCACTAAACACATCATCTGGAATCGGACACTTCAGTTGACCTATATAGCTCAACAGCAGCTCCCAATCCCATAAATTAGGATCAAACACTTCCTTCGGCCTATACAGCTCAAAAACATCTCCCGATACCAATATCAACACACACAGCCACACATTGGGATCGAACATTTCCCTTGACCTGCGCACTGTTAATTTTATCTGTCATATCCATTCCTGAACAAAACCAACAACCGATTAATTTTACTAAAATCACCACATGATGTACAGGGAACAACACTAAATTAACCTTCACACATAATCGTTAACTCACTGAAACGAATTCCACTACAAACACATCTGACACTCGAACAATTCTGGATAATGAACAAAAGCAAATTCAGCCCATTACACCATACAAACGAAAACCCTGAACATACCACCAGAGAGCACAACAAACCACAACACAACGACATCCACATATATGCCACACTCACAAACCAAACTCCGCGCCGTCATGACGTCACACACGACAACACCCTTACGTCACGGGTCAAAGCCGACGCGTGGGATCGGATGCTTCTGTCGACCCCTGATAAGTCACAAAATTCTGTATCTGAGGTTTTGCTATCATTTCTCTTGTGAATTACAAATATTTTAGAATAATGTGTTGGACACATGATTTTCTTGGTATGAGATTGTCAAAAGGGCTTTTATTTTTAGAATAATGATCAAATGTTATTTCTCGCAGACCTTTTGTTACAGGTTTCTTATGTTTCTCAAAAGGGTCATGCAAGACTGACCAAAAAGGTGATGCATTTTTTTTAAGTATTTCATTTCATTATACATGCATGTTGATTTGACCTCTAGGACAACTCATAAGTAAAACAATACCGTTTCTTCTTCACTGTAATATTCGATTAAAGTAATGTCTTTAGGATACACTCCATACACACTTTTATGAGATGCTTAATTAATAATAACACCAACAGAACACCAAGACTCCGTTTTTCAACTGCACACTTCAAGAACTTCTAGCTAAATAAGTGTGAGTAGACAACTGTTGGTGTAATGGGGAAGACAACAATCAGACTTGTATAGGCTTGCAGATGCAATTGTTAGCCCAGTGAAACAATTACCACAGCATTGTTTCAACAAATAATCAATAGCTAGTGTTATGTGGTGTAATACATTATGTAACTGGTATACTTTATTTGATTAGCCTACCAGATATCGCAGGTGTTAAACAACATATTTTTGACTCGTGTTTGTAATTTTTTTCCCCATAACTTCCAATTGAATCTCATAGTTGAAATTTATACTGTAGTTTGATATCATAAAGGTCTATTAACCGTGAAATGTTCAGATTTTTATTTGGTCCCCAAACAAAGATACTGCAGGCCACAAAATGGAAAAATTAAAAAAAAATTTAAATTGTGTATTTATTAAGTGTAAGCTGCCTCACCATTGATACTCTATAAAGTAACTATGCTATACAGTGCAATAGCAGAAAAAATATAAAAGCTGAGAAATTAATCTTTATTTGCAAAAATACTGTTAAAAAATTGAGTTTTTTTAATTTGTCTGATAACTCTGAACTATTAAAAATATATTAAAGAATACATTCAGCTAAGTGATGATGATGTTAATTTGTAGCCCAGAGCATGTGGAAGTAAATGCATTTTATCTGAAAGACTTAGGACAATTCACTACTAAATCATTGTAAAAAATGTTGATGCTTGCAAATACAAAAAAACACATGGGGCCTGGAACAAATATGGCCGCAATTTCAAAATAATAAACAATAAATGTTTTTAAAAAATATTTTTGTGACTACTAAACATTGGGGAATTCACCCAGCAAATATAATTTTTTTCTGAGATGGTCAAGCAACCAGTACTGGACCACTTGGTGTGGATTAACCCAAGTGAGATGATTTTATTCAGAATTCTACACGATTTCTACTATTCATCAACTTCATTTCCTCTAAAATTTTATTTCAACTAGTCTCCTTGACGCTGGCAACATTCAACAGAATGTTCATCATAATCTACATTTCCATTACCACTGTTTTAGTCTACAGTCCCTCACTTTCAGTTGCACTATGCTTGTATGTTTATTTCATTTCACAGTATTCTTCATTTAACTTACATCGTCTGAATTGTTTATTCCAATTTTCAAAAATAAGTATCATTTTATCCAAGAGAATTTAAGACTGATACATCCTATAAACTTATTATGAGTTAAAAAGAGTAGGCCTAGATTACTTTTGCAATGTATGGTCATCAAGATTTAAACTGGAGTGACTATGTAAAAAAACTCGTCCACAAACTCAATTTGGCATGTTCTGATCAGAGAAACATTTCAAAAGTTCAAAAGTATGTTCCTCAGAAGGTAATAGAATGACTTACTTTGACTACTTCTAGTTCCTTATGGCTTATGGAACAGTTTTTTGGAGTGAAATCATTAGTCGATTAAAAGAAATTTTTTCATTATAAAAAATGGCTACTCAAATCATGTCACACATATGTGTAAGGGCTCACTGCAACTGCCAAGTTACAACACAACTGTGGGTTCCTCCACGTAAAGGGAGCAAAAACCACTCATACTCAAAAACATGTGACCCATTAAGGTGTCATTCTTTATAATGCACAGCCAACAGACAAAGAGATTGGAGAACATAACGGCTTATAGAGTAGAAATACAAGTGAATATATTAGATTGCAGAAATGGTACGTCCTAATTTACTGCTGAGCACTTTTCAATACTGTTAATAGATAGACCTCTAACATACATCTTACGATACATGAGATCAATTTGTCATCACAACCTATAGGCCTACTCCAAAAAGTAACACAGATGCAAAAAAACACTGTGTTCCATTATCTTCTGTTTATATATGTATGATGCCACATCATCAGTACATATGGTATTGGTACATTCAGTTGATAGTTCGCCAGAGAGCTGGAAAAGCAGTATCAACGCCTCCAGTTAATCTGGTTCAGCTAATCCAATAATAATGTGATAAGTCTGTATTTTGTCACATCTGCAGGGTTTAAGTGTGGTATTGGATCCCTCTCCTTTCCACACACACACACACACACACACACACACACACACACACACACCACGAAATCTTGGTTGTGGTGAAGTACCACATCCCAGAGAGAGAGGAGGAGGAGGAGGAGGAGGAGGAGGAGGAGGAGGAGAAGATTAGTGTTTAACGTCCCATCGACAACGAGGTCATTAGAGACGGAGCGCAAGCTCGGGTGAGGGAAGGATGGGGAAGGAAATCGGCCGTGCCCTTTCAAAGGAACCATCCCGGCATTTGTCTGAAGCGATTTAGGGAAATCACGGAAAACCTAAATCACGATGGCCGGAGACGGGATTGAACCGTCGTCCTCCCGAATGCGAGTCCAGTGTGCTAACCACTGCGCCACCTCGCTCGGTCAGAGAGAGAGAGAGAGAGAGAGAGAGAGAGAGAGAGAGAGAGAGAGAAACTATATTTTTCACTGATGAAGTGTTCTGTAACTGGCGAGAGTGTACAATTATGGTCCACGGTATTTGATGAATGTGAACCAAACAACAAGATATGAACGCGCGTGAAGGAAGAAACGTTTGGCATGCACAGAAACTCCAACTCACATGTGAGGCATTCGGGCTGCTGCAAGCTATTTAGAAATGAGTTAACTGAAAATCCTTTACTCTTCTTTTCTCGATGAACACTGTCGGCAATGGATGCACGCCGTTTAAGTCCTTTCAGAGCCATTTGTCTCATAACTGTGTGTAACACTTCAATCTGAAGATTCCCTCCTTTATAAATGTAACACTACTCCCAAAATATAATCATTTCTCACATCATGCAACACTTGTTTCCAGATGTGAGGAAAGGATAGCTGGTGAAGGCTGCAGAGGAATGTCATATTTCATCTAACTTCAGGTAGCTCTGTAATTTCTGTCAAAGTCACAACAAAATTCATATACGCCCGCATGCAATAACATGTAAACAAACACACGTGCATTACATTGCGGCTACATAGTCAAAGATTATGTGTTAGAAGAAGACACTGTGCAAGGTCACGATGCCACATGCAACCAAAACTTGCACGGGCATCCCCAAATGCATTTGATTGTTGAGAAATGTAGAATTATAGAACTCAGAAACTTAGTATCCTATGATTACAATAGCAGCAACTTACAAACTATACTGGTCAACTCATACAAATACCTGTGAGTCACAAGCCCTACGAAGCAGATCACTGTCAATAAACACTATTTTCACGAAAAGCTCGCGGGTTTCCAACAAGGCGGCAGCGTTCGGCTAACACTACCTTTCGACGAGTCTCTCGTCCCCATCCGGCTGAAAAAATGTGTTCATCGTAGCACACATCGGAAAAGTTTGCATGACCACAAAGACTACTTTGCTTCCAATAGTGAATTTGTTCTTCTGAGGTGATCTAACTGGAAAAACAAAACTATAAAATGTGTGCATTTGATCAAGAAATAGTAGGCACCCAAATTAAATGAAGCAATAAATGGTTCAGAGCTAGAACAAACAATGCTGTGGCTTCCATATGTTCCGCCAATTTTGAAGCTATCACTCGTGAACGAGAAAAGAGGTGCCACGAATACGTCGCTATAGGTTTTCTGTGTTATTTAAGAGTACATTGAACACTTCTACACTTGAGTAATGTTCCCCTTTGCGGTGAAAAGCCGTTTTTAACTGTTAATCAGGTCCTTTTTGTTAATAGTCGTGGCAGGCACTGTTTGTTTTGCAGAGGGAACACTTCTCATTAAAAATGCGCCTAAGAAAGATGATATACTGACGTATCATTGCCTGCAGATCTTGGAAGAGTTTCCTGATTAATGGTTTCGATGGGCTCCACTCATAATTCAGACAGCCTTCCTTTGAGAGACAAAAATTTCTATTGTCAGTTTGAGATTTCATCAGCAAATAATATCTTATTATGTCAGTGAATCTTGGTAGCTGTAACTGAATTATTATCTGTAGGTCACGCAGTTATTCACAAGGGAAAAGTTACCAAATGCTGGTACCACAAACACCAATTAACAGGGGGTTAAGCTCTGTCTCGAAACAGCACGGAAAACGTGTTATACAACCCAGACTAACACATAACTGGAGTATAAACTCGGCATAACTTAAAAGGCAATTTCTGGCGGGGTTGATTTTGTTGCGACACATGATATCGAGCTGAATAACAAAAACTGCAGTGACTAGGTTCCAGTGGGGTAACGTTCTTCTCACAACGGTTTCCAAAAAAATGACGTCATTTTTACGTCACACGCAATATCGACGACCGCATGATCGGCTAACCTGTGACTGTTAGTTGAATGTAAATAAGTTACATATAACTACAACCAGTCACTTTTTTGAATAATTATGTTTTATTCCATGAACTGGTTGCAAGCCAGCACCCAGCATTAGGCTAAAATTAATTATGTAACCTCCAGAAACCATCTGAAGATGAACCTGAAAAGGTTCGAAAACCGATTCATGGAATGAAATATAATTATCCAAAAAAGTGAGAGGTTGCATTTTCATTTAACTTATTTATAAGAATATTACTGCTCCTCGATTTACTTGCATCAATTTAAGATGTCCTCTTCAGTTCCTGTCTAACCACACACTCTGAAATCGTTACATATTCAGAAATAGAGAGCCACATATTAGTGAACTGGCAGAATATGAATTTTATTGTTGCACGTTTCAGTCGCAGCAAGTAAAGCTGCACAATCATATACACAGAAATCGCTAAATATTTATGTCATCCCTCGTTCTCATATCAGACTGAACGTAAATAACATCCAATATCGCAGAACATACTTGTATCTCTTTCATAAGAATGTAACAGAACGTGTTGACAACGCTAACATGAAAAAATTGTATGCAAGGGGATGCGAACCAACAACTTTCGACTCCACAGACTACGACCACGTTCATTACACTAGCACTTAATCATACAATATTTAACTCCAGTCTTGGTTATCAGAATACAATAGAATACAATAAGTACTCTATCTTGAAGACATGTATCGTTGATGCGTTAATAAGTGACATTTAATGATAATGGTGATGTGTTTGTGCAAAATTTCAAAGCCCTGTTACATTGAAATGGCATATTGCAAATTATAAAACAACTGTGTCTCATTCCTAACATGAAAATTATTCATGATAATAACTCACTCCTAAGAAGGCGCTCTTATGTGAAGAGATTAACCGTTGATAAATCGTAATGCGACATTTTATTATAGCAATAATTACAATAAATCATTTCAAGAATGGCGTGTTTTTGTAAGTCTCCAGTATGCGCGCATGGAATCTTATGAGAGAGTCTTATCGAATGCTAGCGATAGTTGATAGCCGATCATGTTGAGAGCCAATCATGCGGTCGTCGATATGGTGTGCGACGTAAAAATGACTTCATACAAAATATCGATTGCTTTGTTGAGAAATGAGCATTAACCATTTCATTTCGTAGGCAAACTCTTCACAAATCCCTGCAACTGAAAGCAGAAATTTCGGTAATGTAAAACTTACTACTTTTAGGATTAAGGACGGTATCCATAGTTCCAGCATATAGAGAGTACTTTTTTTCTGTAGGGCTTTATGTCTTCGATCGTTAGGTTTCATTGTGTTGTAGCACACTTGGATGAAGCTTAATTCATGCAAGCTGAAGAGGTGATAGCTTTGCAAAATTACGAAGCTCCTAACGCTGGATTAATTAAAAAATATTTCTTGACACTGGAAAAAAGATTGCATAAGCTGTTATAGGAAGGCTCGATGGGCAAAATGTTGCCAAAGTAGATTGCAGAGGAACTAAAAACACTTACAGGTAATGATTTATTGTTCGAGACTTACTTGCATTCACTGTGGCTTATACAGCTTCTGCAGACTATTAGCACTGTTTTGGCAGCACATATTGATTTATCATTGGTAGTTTTGGTGAATAAAGTGGAATCAATGGTTGCAGCTTTAGAGAACAATGGTTGCAGCATTGTTCAACAAAAAAGCATGGCTGTAGGCCCTGAATCAGGTATCAGCAGTGAAGAAAGTAAGTGCAATCCTAGTACAAGCATTTCATCTACTACACCTGTGGTAGAACAACTGACTGGAAGTGTAATAGAATTGCATGTGGAGAGATAACAGTGATTCTGACAGAAATTTCGGAAAAGCTGTTCGTTGTAAAAACAGGAAAAATAATTGAGGTTTCGCTATTATTCAAATGCAGTTTCATAATATCCTCAAATATCTTCGATTTAGTTCACCATTTGCAAAATTGCCACAGAAAATGCCAAATTTAACCATTTACTGTCACAATTAGAACCAAAATACACCAATAATATCTGAGATATTATTTTCACCACACAAGTAATAAATATGTGTTGACTAAAAAACGTCTACTGAATGTATTATTCAAAGACAACTAAGATAAGCGTATTAAGTGATTAGTCATGGGAATGGATTTGGGAGACCAAAACCCTAGCCAGCTGGTATGCAAGATGCAAGCCTTGACAAGAGTAGAAAAATGTTCTTAAGACACTTTGGCAACAAATATTTCCTGATTTTATATGGAATATTTTCCCAGTGAAGAGGGACAAGAAAAAGTGGCTACAACGGCTGATAAGATAATAAAAATGAATCCCTGTAACGAATTGTTTATCATGTAAAATTATGCTTGTAACCAACAGGATGCTCCAGTAACAATCAGTGACGTAATTACAAGACTTTCAGGCCCAGAGCCTAATATATGCATTCTCAACTAATTATAAACGCAGGTATCGCCAGAGGATCTTCAACTGCCAAAGTAATAACAGCCGCAAAAGGTCTCAAAATAAATTCAGTTATCTGGGAAAGTATTGTTATTATCAGTTTCGCTGTGGACAGCACTGTAACTCTGAAAAATGCGCGCCTCCATGTAGTTGGTCCAATCAAGCACACAACCCAGCCGATCAATTAGCAGCAAGTTCTGCTGCCCAATCCAGCTGCCGCAAAACCTGCCTAGTTGTAATGAACAAAAACACATGACTGTGATTTTTAGTTGATTTTGTGGATGATGTTTCTGAAATTCCAACTAACCCAAAAGTTAATGTTGAATCACCATATCAATTATGAGTTGTTAATGGTACCAAAGTTCCTACATTCAAGCTCGAACTTTGTACCATCGATTTGGGACAGCGACATCAGTTTCAGTGGTGGTATATCGTTGCGAAAATCAATAAAGCTATAATGGGAGCCAATTTTGTGAATAAATTCGGATTATTAGTAGATATTAATAATAACAGATTAACAGATAATGTAACCAAGCTCAGTTTTGAGGGCAAAGTTGTGTCAGATTCAGTTGACAAAGTTGTAAGTACCATGAGTCAAAACTCAAGATTTACAGAACTGTTTACATGATCTCAAACACTGCAGTACCACTGAAGGCCTATCCATGTTTTCTAGGGCAAGACAGTTAGTCGGCCAGAGTGGCCGTGCGATTCTAGGCGCTACAGTCTGGAACCGAGAGACCGCTATGGTCGTAGTTTCAAATCCTGCCTCGGGCATGGATGTGTGTGATGTCCTTAGGTTAGTTAGGTTTAATTAGTTCAAAGTTCTAGGCGACTGATAACCTCAGAAGTTAAGTGGCATAGTGCTCAGAGCCATTTGAACCAAGACAGTTAGACCCAAAGGGTGTGGGAGTGGCAGAATAATAATTTAAATTCGTGTTACACAATGGCATCACTTGGCCATTCACCTTCAACGTTCCAGTGATTCATTGATGTGGTTTTGTTTGACTGGATTTTGTGTTTCTGTACCTCCACTACAATTTACTCGCCTCATCAAGTATTGAACACTGAGCACACCTAAAAGGAGTCCTAGAGCAATTGTCTAGTTATAGACTTTGATTCAACATTCCAAAACCAATCTT
This sequence comes from Schistocerca serialis cubense, assembly GCF_023864345.2. Taxonomy (NCBI): domain Eukaryota; kingdom Metazoa; phylum Arthropoda; class Insecta; order Orthoptera; family Acrididae; genus Schistocerca; species Schistocerca serialis. The sequence goes on along the minus strand of NC_064639.1, from coordinate 545,787,715 downwards.
GAGAGTAAATGAAATAGAATTCCTGGTACTGCGTAACACCAGAGAGATCCTGTCTGCTACCTGAGAAAGTGAAAGCAATTTTTGGGTACAAGTTTCTTGGCATTGTCAACTACTAGAGTAATTGTCTTTAAGATGCGGCGCAAACTCAGGTTGTATTATACGACTGTATTAAGAGAGCAAAACGCAAGGATAACAGGCAAATTCAGTGGACTGTGGAAGTAAAGAAATTGTCAAAGAAATGCTCAGATTTACGCCTAGCGCTATGCACAGACACATCAGATTTTACTGGAAAGGGAATTGAAAACCTAGACTTGTTGGGAATTTAGCTTTCTGTAAAAAAATTTAAGTATTTACATGTTGGAAAGCACTTCATAATCTTCACTGACCATAATCCACTCACATTTGTTTCACAATTGGTTGCAAATCCCCTATCTGGAGTTGATGAAGCGACAATAATGGACTTTGAAGAAACTGCCACGAGTCAACTGCAAGATCACAAATTGCAGCAACTCCAAACAGGGAACAATTCCTTAAATTTCAAGTCACATCAACTACTACCAGCAAGAACAGTGTGGTGTGACACTTCAACTGCAAACATCGTACCTCACATTTCTCAAGTTTATAGTCTTCAAATATTTCTCCATTTTCAAGGTTTAGCTCATCTGGCTATAAGGACTACAGTGAAACTGCTAATTAGTAGAGTTATTTGGTTAAACATAAAAAGTGATGTGTGACAATGGACTAAATCCTGTGTTAGCTGCTAGAAAACCAAGATCACTCGCCACACAAAATCACAATTGGAAAAATTTGTAGAAACAGATGAACATTTCAGTGTTGTACACATTGGTGCCTCAGCAATATAGATAGCCGTACCGTACGTGCAACCACAATGGAGGGGTATCTGTTGAGAGGACAGACAAACATGTGGTTCTTGAAGAGGGGCCGGAGCCTTTTCAGTAGTTGCAGGGGCAACAATCTGGGCGATTGACTGATCTGGCCTTGTAACACTAACCAAAACGGCCTTGCTGTGCTGGTACTGCTAACGGCTGAAAGCAAGGGGAAACTAAAGCCGTAATTTTTCCCGAAGGCATGCAGATTTACTGTATGGTTAAATGATGATGGCGTCCTCTCGGGTAAAATATTCCCTAGGTAAAATAGTTCCCCATTCAGATCACTAGGCGTGGACTACTCAAAAGCACGTCGTTATCAGGTGAAAGAAAACTGGCATTCTACGGATCGGAGTGTGGAATGTCAGATCCCTTAATCGGGCAGGTAGGTTAGAAAATTTAAAAAGGGAAATGGATAGGTTAAAGTTAGATATAGTGGGAATTAGCGAGTTCCGTGGCAGGAGGAACAAGACTTTTGGTCAGGCGAATACAGGGTTATAAATACAAAATCAAATAGGGGTAATGCAGAAGTAGGTTTAATAATGACTAAAAAATAGGAGTGCGGGTAAGCTTCTACAAACAGCATAGTGAGTGCCAAGATAGACATCAAGACCATGCCTACTACAGTAGTACAAGTTCATATGCCAACTAGCTCTGCAGATGGCGATGAAATTGAAGAAATGTATGGTGAAATAAAAGAAATTATTCAGATAGTGAAAGGAGATGAAAATTTAATAGTCATAGGTAACTGGAAAAGTAGTAGGCGAATATGGATTGGGGCTAAGAAAAGAAAGAGGAAGCCGTGTCGTATAATTTTGCACAGAGCATAACTTAATCATAGCTAACACTTGGTTCAAGAGTCATAAAAGAAGGTTGTATACATGAAAGAAGCCTGGAGATACTGACAGGTTTCAAATAGATCATATAATGGTAAGACAGAGATTTAGGAACCAGGTTTTAAATTGTAAGACATTTCCAGGGGCAGATGTGGACTCTGACCACAATCTATTAGTTATGAACTGTAGATTAAAACTGAAGAAACTGCAAAAAGGTGGGAATTTAAGGAGATGGGACCTGGATAAACTGACTAAAACAGAGGTTGTACAGAGTTTCCGGGAGAGCATAAGGGAACAATTGACAGGGATGGTGGAAAGAAAAACAGTAGAATAAGAATGGGTAGCTTTGAGGCATGAAGTACTGAAAGCAGCAGAGGATCAAGTAGATGCCACTCAGAGTGGCCGAGTTGTTCTAGACATATGTCTGCTTGTGTCTGTATATGTGTGGATGGATATGTGTGTGTGTGCGAGTGTATACCTGTCACTTTTTTCCCCTAGGGTAACTCTTTCCGCTCCCGGGATTGGAATGACTCCCTTAAAACCCTGTCTCTCCCTCTCCTTCCCTCTTTCCTGATGAAGCAACCGTGGTTTGCGAAAGCTTGAATTTTGTGTGTGTGTTTGTTAGTATCTCTATCAACATACCAACGCTTTCGTTTGGTAAGTTACATAATCTATATATATATATATATATATATATATATATATATATATATATATATATATATATATATAAAGAAAAGGACGAGAGAAAGAAAAAATATATGATTTTTCTTCACATGATGATTCAAACAAAGGTGGAGGAATTGGAAGTTAGTGTATGGTGCGACATATCATAGGAAAGGCGCTATTCATACATTCCACAGAGGCACATACGGTATGTTTTTTGTGCCTTCCATAATCTGGCACATACGGGGATTAGAGTTCCCGCTAAATTCCCAGCATAATATGTCATATGATTCAGGATCAGATGGGATTGCTGGCACTGGGTCCACTGTTGGTTACAGTGCAGGAAAAAGCAAAGTCAGATGACATGTGCATGTTCCCTCAGGATCATTTGTCAAGCCTACTGCACGGAGGTGGATCGGTTCTCACACTAGCCAGCAGCATTTTCTGCAGACAACATTTAGGCCAACACTGTTTCTATAACGCTCGTCACAGGCTGGTTTGCCTTTTATGGAGTTCCCATGTCATCACTTACAATAGATGAAAACCGTTTGAGGCTTGTTTGTTGTAAGAGCTTCTTCAGGTGTCTATATGTGAACACATTAGGCCAATTAATTACCACAATGAAAGCAAAGAATTAGTCGAAAGATTTCATCGCACACCCAAGGTAACATTAATACCGCTTGATACTGTATGGACTGAGGCTTTGTGTCGTGGGTTATTTGGCCTCCATTTGGCAGTGAAGGAGAGTCTAGGACTCTGTTTTGGTTTCAAGGCGCTGTGAAGGTGTCTGTTTGGAACTCGCTGGGTGAATAATGAGACACAGCATAAACACCCGAAGTAGGACGTTCCCACACTGGGGTCCTGCCATGGCTATCTCTATCTGTTGGTGCTGGTCTATCTGGAGGACGAAGCCTTGTTGCTCCTCGAGTTACAAAGACTGGATGAGGCTGTAATTATCGTCATGCATTGGTGGTTTTCTTCAGATATGGGCAGTGGAGTCTTAAGCACATTTCTTATAATATTATTCTGCAGCTTGCTTATTAGCCCTGTTATGGAGCATCACATTTATTTATTTCGATAGATGCCCCTACTGTTCTTTTAGTGCGCCTTTGGCGTATTTTTGTCGTTCTAGCATCGCTATGCTCACCCTTCCTTTTGGATGTAATGTGTTTTCGCTTTTGCATTGTACTGCCAAGCATGTCTGTCTTATTATGTTCACTTGTTGAGTGGGCTTAATATGTTATCATGTTTGGGCTAGTATACCAGCTGTAATTTTTTAAGCATATTTGGCTAATTTAGTCATCTTTGGTATTTCATGTTTGAATTTGCTAAAAGTTGCAATCTCTCTTGTAGCACTTCTTTTTTTAATTACTTTTAAAGGGGTGGTTGTAATACGAGTTTTCTGACGTGTGTTAAAGAATTTTAGTGGATTAGAGAAGTAAATTATAATCTCGCTCCTAACATCAGCTTTGGGCTGTGCCTGTGCGGCATAGAGGACCTTGTGTGTGCCTATTTTGATTGATGTATTAGGTGGGAGCCTAGACCAGTCTTCGGAAATGCCGTTTGTGATCATATCTTGCAGACACCACCCCTGCCTGTATTCTGCACATTATGTTTGATGTCTTTATCCTTTATCATTTATAATGTCTACTACTGTATGCATGTGTGTTTTTTTTAACTAAAGAATCTCAAACCTGTTTATTACAACATTTGGGTAAAACTTAAATGAGTCTTGAAAAAGCACTCAAATGCTGTTACATATCTTGTAAGTATTAATGGTTCTGTTTTATGTGCTTTCTAATGAAATAGAGATTCCCTTTTCAAATTCATTTTCAACAGCTACATTTACAGATGCATTAAAATCATTTCTTGAAAACAGAGTGTAGTGTAAGGGAAAAACATGAAACACCTAAGACAGTTATTACTATTTTCTCCGACTCTCAAGATATTAAGTGTAGTGAGCTGCAGGACTCGATGTAGGACCCATTACTCTTCATTTTAAGCACAAACAAAGCATCATTGTCAGCTAAAACTAGATAATTATGTATTGCAGTTGAAAGATTATTTGTGGCAAGTACCTGGATTGTGTAAGAACTCAGAAAATAAATATCGTACAATGTATAAAATGCAGATAGATTCTTCAGTAAGAATAACATGTTTATAAATGACAGTAAGACAATATGCATGAGGTGCCATCCCAACACAGGAATTCCACCTGGCAGAGACGACGAATTTATCAAGAAAAGAGATGGCTACAATTTCTTAGGAGTCATTGTAATCCAATACATGAAATGGGAGCAACATGTAGTAAAATCTTCCTCAAAAATCAAATGTATTTCTGACGGAGCAAATGATCACTGCAATAAACTGAGACAAATAAAGTATATTTTTATCTTCCCACACCTGTACCATTTTCTAATGTTGTTTTTGTGATGCAAATTTTCATATCCATAGAATCTTAATTCTTCAAACGAAGGCTGTCAGATGTATTATTGGCGTTGCCTCGAGAAAATACTGCAGGTGAAAATTTAAAGATTCAAACTTAATATATTCATAACAATAAACTGCACTCAATTTAAAACAGTTCTGCAAATGTCTATAATACTGGGAAAAAGAATTGCTACCACACTGACAGTGAACTGTCAATGCAGTTGATAGATAAGGACACTGAATGCTATTAAAATTATGTTCCATAAGTTGTCTCAGTGTCTGGAGCACATGAGTTTAGAAATAAAGTGAAACACTGGTTAAATTTTGTTTGTCTATATAGTGTTAGGGAATATCAAGAAGACTAACATTATGGCTGCATAGTATGAAATAGTGTATTATAACACGAGCACATAGAGACATGTGAAGATTTGGTTTTGTGTAAAGAAATTACTGCTGCAGAGATACTTCCATTGTAGAGACCATTAAAAACGCTGTTCGTAGGATAACAGAAAAAAAAATCGTGCGATGTATAAGCCTATGGAGTGTTTGTTATTTTTGTTGTAGTGCAGTGACGCAGGTGAATTTGCCTTACTCATGTATTGTAAGTTCATTACGTCTTTACAGCTTCCTATATAAATTTTAAGCCACCTATTTGGAGTTTTAAATATTAATTTTCTAAGAGATAAAAAGAACGATCTGTAAATGTTACTTACCACATTTAGTCTGAGTTGTGGTTCTAAATTTTCCACTAGAATTAGACAGGAAAGTAGAACACTAATAGACAACACTTTTTTTAATAGATGATTACTTACTCTGTGATATTCATTTTTATCCTGGAATAAATAGAGATTCTGAGAATTATGCACAATTGTAGTCTAATTCGTGAAAGATGTCGGTTCATACAGGTCGTGGTATGGACAGGGTTTGCATTGTTGCTGGATTGAAGTGTCAGTTGTGGTACACATATGCAAGTGCTTTGCAGCTGAAGAAAGCGCAAATCCTGCAAATTAAGTTTCTGAGTTGCTTATCTAGATTTTGTCGTTTACTGTCACCACCAGTGATTACAACTCGCAAAAAGTAGAATAAACTTTCACTAAATAACTCGCTATGCTCACGTTTGATGCTTATAGTGGCTACAACATTCACAGCAATCTCTCAGAACACAACTGAACACTCATTGGCTGTTGGAGATGCGTTATTTAGGCCCACAGAACAATCGCTTGCCATTGCTCATGACTCCAATTATAGTCATGTTGTGTTGTTGTGCAATGGAAAAAAATGCAATTAATAAAGAGGTAAGGCAGCCTTACAGGAAGCTGCCTGGAGGGATCTGTGTAATGTGTCAATTATCAGTTTCAGATTTAATATTTTTATAGTTGCATTTCTGTCAATCTATAATAGTTACTACTACTCTCTCTTTAGAAAAATGACCAAAGAAATAAAATCTCTGTGTAATACCTGGAATTAAAATCCAAATAAAAAAGATATATGTGAGTCATACTTAAAACTGAAACTTGGAAATAAGTCAAAGAATGTGCATATATCATTACTAAACAGGCATGAAATAACAAATGATAGTGGTTAACATACATGTGTAATTGGATAAACATCTACCCAAATCATTTTCATGAAATAAATTATAGAAAACTCTAAGGAAGAAGCCGAACAAGTAAAAAATGTGATTGGTATGAATTCCAGGTGAAATTTGGTTTGTTAAAGTGATTTCTTGTTTCAGGGAATGTTGGATCTACATCTCTGATATGTTTTATGATACACTTGCACCATATAATTTGTTGTGTAACTTGCATGATCCTTCTCTGATAATGTTGTGTGGGACGTAATTTCCGAAAATGATGAAGGGACATGGAATAAAACTGACCCTCTGTGATATTCTGGTAGACATTATCTTCAGTTTGGAACTCTGCCTCTCTATTTACATCATAATTTAACTTTTGTATGGATTATGCAATCAGTTTTACGCAACAATTTGGGATTATAGTTAGCTGCCAGAGTTTGATAATAATGTTTCCTCTACACACCTTAAACCAGGCTTTCTTTCAACCAAAGAAAACTGCTGCTGTGGATTTAAACAAATTGAGTTTTCTATATATGTGCTAGCTTACCTGGAGCAGTGGTAGCTCAGCTGAGAGTATTTTCTGGAACTTCACCTGTTGTGGTCGAACCATTACATGTGTTATCAATGGTTCTTTGATCCACTTCATTCAAGAATTTTACCCAGATTGTCTAGTAAACTGATGGGTCTATAATATCTGGTGTGAGACAGGTCTTTATTTGAATTTGGAATGGGTACAACTTTAAGTGAGAAGTTGTTTTTTCGGAAATTATACAGTCTGTAAGCAACTGTTGTAAATTTTCATCAATAGGAGCAACTGTTTTCTTGGTAGATGTTTCTACTGTTCGCTTGTCACCTTATGAGTACCCCAATGTTTTGCATTGTCGAAGTCACTGCAATGTGGCTTTGAATTCCGTGACGGATGCCAATTCTGGCTCCGTTGTTGGTGTGACTGTTAAAATCCTTCCTGCTAAGTAATTAACCTGTTGATCCTCTATTTCGTCAGATTCGTTGTGATAGGGCAGTGGCAGTGAACTCTGATCTCCATAGATGAAGACGAATGTGTTTCTGTTTGCTGCTATGGGCTTTATTGTGAACAAAGTCTTTCAACCAGCAGCCACTCATCCTCAGTTTGTTTCATGAAATGGTTCATTCAGTCTTCTCACAATTCCATATGCCAACTACATTATCAGTCCACCAGTTATAAGCGCATTTTATGTAGGATCCCCACTTCTTGCCACCATTTCCGACATCTCGCTTCTGCTCTTGTAATTCTTGATAGAACAGTGATAACTGGCTCTGATATACTTACAGTGTAATTGTGGTGAAACCCGCTCATTTTATTCCATTTTGATGTCTTAGATAATTTGTCTGTTGGTTAGTTATTCAATCAAAAATCGATTCCATTATGGAGATATCCTGAGTCGGATATATATGTAGTTACTTAAATAATGGGCTGTAATAACTCTGTAGTGACTTCATCACACTTTTCTCAAGTTTAATGCCAGTTCATATTGGCCAATGCATTATATCGAGTCACGTCACATCTAAACTTGATACAATTGATTTCAAATGGTGCAATTCACTCAGGCCATCAACGGTCCATTATATTACATCACGTGGCGCCATGTCACTTTAAAGGTTCTTAGGTAGATAATTTTGATGGTGTGATAGTCTGTTAACGTCTGAAATTAACCTATTGTCACTGCACTGAATAGTATTATAAAAGAGGATTCCATTGTTTTGTTTCTTTTCAATTTTTACCTTATTATTTTGCATTGTTGTCGTGACACATTCCAAACGTTTCATGAGGACTTGGGTATTTTTTCCATTGAGTGTTCTTTCACAAGCGAAGTTAGGTATTTGAAAGTGAAAAATTATTTTGGTTTCATAACAATACATCAGAGCTGATTCCCACATTGTACATGAATTTCCATTAAATAAATTTTAACTGATAATTCCAAGTCTAATGAAGGAGAAAAATACAGTTGTTTATGACGTTATAAGTCCTGTGAGAAAAGAAAACATAATGGATAAAGTACCTAGACTATATATACTCAATTATAAATATTTCTGATGTGTTTCTATATACATACTTTCGCTGGCGAATAAATGTTGATGTTTTAAGTGTTGTTTCATTTCTCAGCACTTAATTACAGAAAATGTATCAAGAAAACATGTTGTGAAGTTTCCTTTGGTCAATAAAAATTTCCTCAATTCCAACAATCCACCCCAATTTTTTGTATTATAACCTCACCTTTACCGTTCTGTACTGGACTGAGTGAACTGACATGACTTGACAGATAGTATGAATTCACCCTGATGTGATGATGCCATGATGTGATGTTCAGTGTGAATTGCCCTTTGTACATAGAGTACCAGTATATGAAAGCTATGAACACCATAATGCAACACAGAAGTGTGAGAAGTAAATGTCCAAGATGATGGAATCCATAGTGGGTAACTAAAAAATATAAGATAGGATAAATTGGTGCCCTGTTGGAAAGCGTACGAAGTATCTGTATTATTAAAAAAAAATATGAAAAAAATTTGACAATATCAATGTCACTTAAAGTATTTCCACTGCAAATTCTGAAGGTGGCAGGGGTAAAATACAGGGAGCGAAAGGCTATTTACAATTTGTGCAGAAACCAGATGGCAGTTATAAGAGTCGAGGGACATGAAAGGGAAGCAGTGGTTGGGAAGGAAGTGAGACAGGGTTGTAGCCTTTCTCCAATGTTATTCAATCTGTATATTGAGCAAGCAGTAAAGGAAACAAAAGAAAAATTCAGAGTAGGTATTAAAATCCACGGAGAAGAAATAAAAACTTTGGGGTTCGCCGATGACATTTTAATTCTATCAGCGACAGCAAAGGACTTGCAAGAGCAGTTGAAAAAACTGGACAGTGTCTTGAAAGGAGGATATAAGATGAACTTTAACAAAAGCAAAACGAGGATAATGGGATATAGTCGAGTGAACTAGGGTGATGCTGAGGAAATTAGGTTAGGAAATGAGACACTTAAAGTAGTAAAAGAGTGTTGCTATTTGAGGAGAAAAATAACTGATCGTGGTCGAAGTAGAGAGGATATAAAATGTAGACTGACAATGGCAAGGAAAGCGTTTCTGAAGAAGAGAAATTTGTTAACAACGAGTTTAGATTTAAGTGTCAGGAAGTAGTTTCTGAAAGTATTTGTATGGAGTGTAGGCATGTATGGAAGTGAAACATGGATGATAAATAGTTTGGAGAAGAAGAGCATAGAAGCTTTCAAAATCTACATCTACATTTAAACTCCACAAGCCACCCAATGGTGAGTGACGGAGTTGTGGTGCTTCAGAAGAACGCTGAAGATTAGATGGGTAGATCACAAAACTAATGAGGAGGTATTGAACAGAAATGGGGAAAAGAGGAGTTAGTGGCACAACGTGACTAGAAGAAGTGATCGGTTGGTAGGACATGTTCTGAGGCATCAAGGGATCACCAATTTAGTATTGGAAGGCAGTGTGGAGGGTAAAAATCGAAAAAGGAGACCAAGAGATGAATACACTAAGCAGATTCAGAAGGACGTAGGCTGCAGTACGTACTGGGAGACGAAGCAGTTTGCACACGATAGAGTAGCATGGAGAGCTGCATCAAACCAGTCTCAGGATTGAAGACCACAACAACAACAAAGTATCTGTCACAAATATGTAAGTTTGCACATTCACACACACACACACACACACACACACACACACACACACACACAAAATTTTTGTCTCAGTATTAGTACTGTCTCTGAAATGTCTGTAATATGATTCTCTAAAATATATGTTATCGAAAATATCTTGTTACCTACAGCAAGAGTCCAGTTATTGTGTAACTCATACTTGGTGCCCAAAATATGCCTGCTGAGTCCCAGATTAAGTGCTAAAATGCTATTCCCAAACATCAAGTTTTGTATTATTGTTCTATAAAACACATGTCAGCTAAAACAGTCTGTCAGATACCAGAAAAGTCCAGTTACTATGTAACTTACACTTGACGCCTAAAACATAACTGCGGATTCTTAAATTAAGTTCCACAATGATATTTGCAGGTCTGAATTGTTTCATATATGGGGGAAACTGAAAATTTGTGCCAGACTGGAATTCAAACTCGGGTCTCCTGGTCACTAGGGAGATGCTTTGACCACTAATCCATATGTACACAGTGCTCATCGCAACTGCAAGCTTCTCGTTATATCCAGATTCTCAACTTACCGTCACAATACTGATGTAATGCCCCTGCCCATTATTCTTATTACTCACATCGTTTCGACGATTCCCCTAAGAGTGCGAGCATGGCGTGCATCTGCACTGAAGAGATCATTTGCCAGCTTCGCTTTAATTATGTATGTGGCATCTGTTTTTTGGGCATGTCTGAACACATTACCATGTGTAATATGTCGTACGCAACCCGCTGATATTCAAAACACCTTCCAATCGTCTCTGAATGGATAAATACAGATCCTGTTTGGTCCAAGGGGAGTATCATACCATTCCTCATTCATAGTGGCAAGTTCAGATAGTGATGATGGAGGTGGATAGCAATCATGCACCCTTCTCTCCAAACCAGACCACAAAGACTCAATAACATTGAGACCTGGTGATTGTTTTCGCCGCTGCAGATGTGAGAGCTAATTCTTGTACTTAAAAAGTCAGTCCAGGACGAAGAGAGCTATATGAACATGGGCATTGTCGTTTTACAACACTGCATCACTACTTGGGAACAAAAATTGTGCCATGGGATGGACCTGATCAGCAAAAATGATCTCTAGATCCATGGCAGTAATGCGACCTTGTAGAGAAACCATGGTGTTTCATTCTTGGGAGATAAACTCCTGCAGAAGTTTAAAACAGTATGAAAAAAGAAATGACACTGGTCCGTAGTTCAGGTTTAAAGGCTTCGGCACCACGTTTTCCTGTTGCGTTCTTTTGCATCAGTAATATTTGGTTCGGAAATTCCTGCGTCCTGCAATTCCCCGAACATGGAACTCCCTTCATGTTGCTTTGATGCCGAAAGAGTTTGTGAGCGCGAGGTTCACTTCTGCATTGACTTTTGAAGCTGTCTCCCTCTTATTTTTCGTCAGAGTCCTCTTTTATGTTTGTATGTCACGACCTCTCAACATCCATTTTCGTCCGTACTGTGACTTAGAGGATAATGAACTTCCAATTTTCCTGTATGCGGTATAAATCATCGATGTGAGGGCTCTTGAAGTACCAAAGACTTCGGCTTTCTTGGTTATGGAAACACCCATCACACGTTCACCAAAAAATTTCCCACTTCAGAACTCACTTAAGCCGGGTCCACACGCAACGATCTGTCTGCGCAGACATCGGCGCAGATGTCTGTACATGCAAAAGATCGCTGCAAATGTGGTGTGTTCACACGACACAAACCCCAGTCTACTACTCGCCCACCATCTGTCGGTGCAGAAAAGAAGTATCAGTGGTAAGCGACTACGCTCCCCGTAAACGTCAAAAAGTTAATTAAGTTATTTCGAAATATAGAAAGTTCTCTTGTGGTCTGTGTTCGCAACTTGCGTTGCAAAAAACATTCAGACCAACCGTAGGAAACAGAGAATGCGGTCACAATGGTGTAGACAGTGGCTGCTAAAGCGAAAGCAGTTTTCTCACGTAAATTTACTACAAGAGCTGCAGGGCGAACCTAACGACTGGCGAAATTATTTGCGGATGGATGTCGAAACTTATAATTATCTCTTAAAGCTTGTAACCCCTCATATTATGAGAAAAAATACTTGTATGAGAAGGGCAATTTCTACTCATGAGCGGCTGGCGGTAACATTAAGATTCCTAGCAACAGGAAGGAGCTACAAGGATTTGGAATTTTCAACTGCAATATCGAAACAAGCGTTGAGTGAAATAATACCCAACACATGTGAAGCTATTTACGCTGTCCTGAAGGATGAGTTCATGAAGGCAAGTCAAGTAAATTAAGTCTGTCAAGCTACAGATAATATTTTTGGTGTTGTAGACGTGTTTGAAACACAGTAGGCCTATATTATTAGAGATTATATACCTAAACGGCCAATGAGCTACGGTTTACTTTGTTCATGAGTAGGCATTTTCAGTTCGCTACTGTGTAGAAGCAACCTGTTACAAATTTTTGATCCAGGATACAAAACTCCATTCTGAATTCTAGACAGAGATTCGTTATCTGCCTGAAAAGTTTTACTTGTAGTACTGTGGTTGTGAATACTATAGTTAATATAGTTATACTATTGCTTTACATTTCCTCGTGTTCCATTTCCTCGCACGCTGACACTCCAATTTCATCTTCAATTGTACTCCTGCTTGGTCTTGGCGTTTCTTGATCACTAAGAAAGCCAAGCAGATCAAAATACCATAACGTTGGCTGGTATACTTGACCTACTCCTACACCAGATCTTCTAGATTTCTGAACTTTGGATAACTCTTTTAGGTAAACAGTTCGCAACGAATTTATTTCTTTTATTACTGTTTCTCTGTTTGCCGAGGCGTCAACTGCCCGCAATTTTTCAATTGGAGCATTGTATGCTGCTGTCTTTTTGTCTCGGTCCCTATATTCTTTACTTTTAATTTTCCACAAACATGGGTGGTTTCTATATATTTCAATGTATTCACTTACAAACTCTCGAGAACACTGACGAGTATCAGCCATTTTAATGCCCTGTGCGCACAAATACAAACACTAGACAGCGCAAACAGCTGTTTCGCGCCAGATTTGCGGCGATCTCCTGTCCACACGCTCCAACTTGTCTGCGCATATGTGGTTTGAACCCACAGATTTGAGAGATTTCGCTCAAAACTCCAACTTCCAGGTTTGCACACACCTCAGGTTGGTGCCAATCTTCTGTCCACACGTAACGATCTGTCTGCGCAGATATAAATTCACTTACACCTGAACAGAACAGTGTTCGAAATACGTTGGTGGTCAGATGCAACAGTTCAATCAGAAGGTCTGGTTAGCATCTTGATTAACGTTCAGACGTGCATTTTTCGCTGTTTTTCCACATTTTTGTCCAAACCCTGTAATTTTAACGACACTATGACGAAGAGACATCTATCGGTGCCTTCGGTAGACCAGGGTACAAAGCCTGTCTTTCTTGATGTGCTAGTACGTTTTGGAGTCTCTACTCATTTCAGATCTTTGAGTAGTTTACATCAAAAAGCTGGGAACACTTGTGGGGTTGTTTATGTTTTTGTTTCATATGAAATCAGAAAGAAGAGGAGTTAAATAACAAAGTTTTGCAGGTATTATTTGAATTTGCTATTATGTATTAATCCCACATTGTTTGTACCCGTAGTGAACTATGTTTCCGGAAATGTGTTAATTAGTTTCAATGGCATCAACTTTTAAAATAGCAAAACATGGTTTTTACGGTCACGAAATACTAACCAGTGATTTATACGATGTATGTGAATCATCAGATGTGTGTCAGCGTTTTACATACATGTGTCACGTAATAACTCCTTACCATATATACATGCAGTTTGAAGTGTGACATCTATTTATAAGTTTGCGGGATAGTAGAGACCTGTAGTGACACCAGCACTTATATTATTTTGCAAACTTTGCCTCGTCCACCTTCTGGACATTTGACATAGAACATCATTTAAGATGCGACAGCTGAAGAAACAATGTTGTTGACAGTGGCTGGACAGAACATACTGATGGCCGCTTAGCCTTCAGAGTTCTACCAATTTGTAACTAGGAAGTCATGCAACCAACAAATATTGGACAAATAGTACACACAGGTACACCAAGGATAAAAGCATATCCTGTTTCAGATATCAGATATATGTAGGATAAGAACAGTTGCCATCAGAGAAAGTCCAAAATAGTAGAGTAGAAATCTCTGATTTGCTGATCGTATTTGGTTATAGTAATAGGTACACCATAATTTCCACACAGATATGATTAGAGAATAAATCAAGACCAGACATTTATTTATCTCTTCCTAGATACTCTTTGTACAGTGTATATAAGATAACCAATCTTTACAGCTCACATACATGATATTGCACTGATTACTGTGTCATGTTCATGTTTTATGTGTCAACTGCTAAGGCCGCTACACCGGCTCCTCCATTTTTGAAATTGGGAGCACCGAGAATGGAAGTTCTGCCAGCCTGTGTGACAACTGTTGTTTCACTCTATTTTCAATGTGTGTCCACCCCTCTGGAGAACCTTGTAGGGCCTTGTGTATATTGGCTGCAAGGGAGGTTGTACACAATCACCTCTAGCCAGATTTGTGATATCAACTGCAACTCTAAGTACAAAGACTTTTAGCCCCCTTAATACTGTGCCATCCTATTCTGTAGCAGTTGATTGAACTCTGTCATGGCCTTTAGGGTTGGAAGGTGCTGCGGCTTAGTGGAGACAAACATGGTGGGAAGTCGTAATTGTTCTCGAATCACTAGCCATGCTGTGGAGCAGTGCAGGTCCTCTTGTACTGCTGTCCGTAGCCCTAACAGCATTAATGGTAGTGAATTGGTTTACTGGCTGTCATTACACATTAGAGCTATTTTGATGGATTTGTGGTACCTTTCTACCATCCTGATATTCATAGGATAGTGGCCGGTGGTTCTGAGGTGGTTTCAGCTACATTGGTGTTGAAGTTTGTGGAATAACTGAAACTGTAATTGCCTCCTGCATTCAGTTGTTATTGTTTGAAAAACTGCAAATCTTGAAATCCAGCTAATGATAAGGACTCTGGCTACTGCCTTGCCCAAATTGTCTGTGATGGTAATCGCATCTGGCCATCACTGTTGCAGCAAGTGCCTGTGTTGGCTCGAGATTGGTAGCAGCCCTACCAGCTCCACAGACAAACGTGTTTAAAATAAGCTGTTGATGTTTCTATGATGTCTAATGGGCAAGACACAAAGGAATTAAAGAGGTTAGCTGTCATTCGGCATTCATTTATATCAATGGGGTACAAGTTGAAAATTGGTACCAGACTGGGATTCGAACCCAGGTCTCCTGCTTACTAGGTGGATACAATGACCACTATGCCATTGGGACACAGTGGGCACCACAACTGCACAGACTACTGTAGCCAGAAGGTACTTTGTGTTTGCATGTTCTCATTGCTGTTGATGACAATGTTTGTTCTGGGAAGTCTTATGAAATATGTGAAAAGAAAGGCCTCCATGCAGTGGAACCACCTCCACTAACGGCACAAGCCACGTGTTGTTGAGATCAATTGAGAGGTGGAACTTACATAGAAAGTCAGCACCTAGAATTAGCTCCATGATGTCAGTGAATGTATGAAGTGTCACGAAAATATCTTGTGCATACTGAGGCCCAGTTCCGTGTACTTCCTTCCATATATGTGAATAGATGAGTTGTTAGGTGCTGTTATTATGTGTGCTGTCAACGTATTCTCTGCCTATGCCTGTGTTAAGGCAATACAGTGAGGTCTGACCCTGTGTCCACCAGGAATTTGCTTAGAAGAACTTGATATGTTGTCAGCCACAAAAAATTGGTGTAAGCACCGCTGTGCCACCTGTGTGACACTGACTAACTGTGAATTGTTTGCCATATGCAGTTTTGTGGCTGACGGGGTTGCTGTGTCTTCTGCCAAGACAGCTTGGGTATAGGTGAGTGGTTGTTGTGAAGGATGTTTCGTGGACATATTCATGCATGGTCCAACCAGTTGCACTCTGCGGCCGTATGTATGAACGAATGTTTCCTTTAAAACTGTCATGATAGTCACGCCCCCCCCCCCCCCCAGAAGGGGGTTAGAATGAAGGGTGAAGGGCAGAGACAACTACTTTGGTGCTGGTGATTGTCAAAGGCATACATTAATGGCCATCTGTGGCATATGAATGCTGAAAAGGTGCTAGACCTTTTTTTTTTTTTTTTTTTTTTTTTTTTTTTTTTTTTTTTTTTTTTTTTTTTTTTTTTTTTGCTGATCATAGCAGACCAATTATTAAATTCTTCTGGTTCCTTGTCATTGCGATTCTGTGGTGAAGATTTGCCACACCACCTGCAGGGTGCTCTTGGTGTTGCTTCTTGCAACTGTTTTTATTTGGAGCTGCTAACAGTACATTCAACTCGTGCATGCTGGTTTTCTGTTGATCCTGTGTTGCTGTGTGTGCTTCTGTAGGCATGTGTGTTCTTGGCCCGGTGGGCTGATGCATCTTAATCATGGACATTATCGGTCTGCTTGCTATGTTGTCATTTGCTGCTGCACTGGAAACACTGTTTTACAGGGTGTTTGCAATGGCATCAGCATTATCTTCCAGCATGCTTAAAGGTGTGTGCTGCAGAAACTGTCTGTATGCTACTCGGTAGGTGTTTAAGCCACAATGTGCAAATAGAATATTCTGGTAACAACTGTGTGCCACGCAGTGACTTAAGGTCAGTCAAAAACTGTTTGGGGAACCTGTCCCCCCAAATTGTTCTTCACCTAGTAACTTTTGAAGACACAGTTCAGCTGACTGTGAAATTTGATAATATACAATCATTTAATGTTATGTAGCACTGAGTTTGTAACACCTCTTCATCATGCGACAATTTAAGTTTCATTTAATACCCAACCAAAAAGCTTAGGCTGTTATTTAAAAAAATGTATAAAACTGCGAAACCTCTCATGCATTGGCCTTATCATTGGTTGAAGTAAAATTATTGCCACTCTCTTATCAGATTGTAAAGAATATACACTCCATTAAAATGTGCCACACCAAACTGCACATGAAACAGACTGTGCAAACAGGTGGATGCTACGAGCAAAGTAGAAAGCCATATGTAGGGGGAATTGTCTGAGCTAGAGAAATGTGACTGCATTGTGTGTCTGCGATTGGAATGAGAAATGCCCTGCCAAGATAATTAATTTTGCCGTCCACAGCTTCTTGTCTTTCACCTAAGCTACTTTTTCTTCCACTAGTGTGTAACCTTCAGGTTCAATAATTATACAGCAGCCCACAAGGTAATTGTTCGATGTACAGCTGTATCACTCTTGTAGGCTCTCTCTCAGGTGCTGCACCAACTTGATTGTATCCTTGTATTTCCGTGTTGGCTTAAACCCGGCGGAAAGCAACCTTATTCACTTGATACTGTAGTGGGAGAATGAAATCTTGTGTGTTCTGAACAATTTTTTGGGCAGGGACATTTGCTGAAGTAAATTGGATATGATGAGAAACTTTTTCCTTTGGTCACAACTTCACTGCTCCAGTGCTCTGAGAGCTGCTTGGAACTTGGCATTGTAGATGCGGAAGTATGTCACTAGTTGATTGCAAAGAGACTTTCTGTGTTTTGATCTTCACACATTATGTTGTTCATTTAAAACTTTATGATTCAAGGATCTTGAAATCAAACTGAAGTTAGGTTTTTTTTTTTTTTATAAGCCAAATTTAAACAATTATATGCTTCAGAGGAAACTTAAGTATGAGATTTATTATTAGCTTGGTATAGAATATTTGCTACACTCATTTTTAAATGACAACTCTTTGTATAAATTCCAAAAGACCTTGTTTCTCATGGATGACTACTAGGGTTGCCACAAATTCTGGAAATAAGAGAAATCAGGGAATTTCAGACATGTCAGGGAAATTTGAGAAAAACACTGCAAAATTGTCCTTTCTGAGTAGATGAAATGGTTGTTTACTGAGATGTCATGCACCATTGCAGGCTTGGCATAGCTGAGTATGTGCGCTGCTTCCCTAATCCCTCATTCTTACTGCTTCTCCCCTTCTTACCATTCCCCTCAGTTTACAATCAGTGCTGCCACCATTTCTTACCAGTAGCCTAGCAGCTGCCGACGAGAAGCAGCGAGGCGTGGGGAATGGTTTTGTTTGGATCTGATTGTCAGAGATTGTTGATGCAGTGTCTAGAGACAGTGGTTGTGTGCATGAGTTGTCTGAGTTACTGTGAACGTGTATGTGCTCTCTCTTTCTGACAAAGGCTTGTGCTTTCATTTCCTGACAAAGTGTATGGCCGAAAATTTAATTGCGAGAGTGTGATTGTCTTTTCTACGTGCCTGTCTGCGGCTCAGTGATCATGTTTACTATGAGTTGCTGCCTATTCTAATTAGTGTTGCTTCTCAGAGTATTTGCACCAAGTTTTCTGGTCTATGTATTGATCACCGCAGTCCCCTTTCATCAGCATGATGTCTTTGACACATGAGTAACTGGCCACATGAGTGGTCTACCATGACAGGCCAAAACTGCAGGCCATTTCTGTGGGTATCTCTAATGGATTGGGCCTACCGATTTGCAGCACATCGTTTCCCACTAATGTGCGAGCCCTGCCCATTGGATCTAGTCTCACCGATCTGCCTGCAGGCTGGGTCTGTTTGTGTGTGGATAATGCGGTGGATTTTCATAATTTATCGATGGGCCCAGGACTGCTGTGCTCCTCGGCAGACCAGATCCCACGGGTGATGGATTTCAGGAAATGCGACTGTCTCACTACAAGTCCGTTGTACAGTGTGGCATTTCATAGACATTTTATTTATTCTAGTACATTTTGGCACTTCAAAAATAGTTTATATATCAGAAAGTATGGACAAAAAGAAGAAGAAAATTGTGGCAGTTGCTGGCGGTTTGTACTCATATATTTCTCGAAAGAAATATCACATAATACCGGTAAAGTAATAGACATAACACAGTGGCTAATAACTGACAATAATGAACATAGAACCATCATTTTATTGGCGGTCACCTATAGTGTTGGTTTACACAACTATTCCCTGCCTTATACGCTACTTTCAAGAGGCCTAATTTTTTCTGAGGTTATTTCTGAAATCAGTGAATGTATTTTAGTCTTTCTTGCAACTCCAAGGAAAAGTGTGTTTTTGTCACCAATTGTGCTTTGTTTTATTGAAATACAATAATAATAATATTGGTTTTAATGAAACACGTATACCATTTGGCTTGCTTCTCCATCTAAAAACAGTTCATTACAAAAGATGTGATGTTAGTACTACTTTTGAGATCTCAAAATTTATCAGGGAAAAATGCTAAAACTTGTCTGGAAAGCAGGGAAATATCAGGGAGTTTCACTTGGGGAAACTTGTGGCAACCCTGACTACTGAAAGTTACTCCGTGGGTGGGGAGGGCTTTGATATGTTATGCTTGTGCCTAGAGTATAGAATACATTTAGTTTGTTTGTTACACTAAGAGGATTTATCACCTGATCTGAAGTGGCAGCTCACAACCCTCGGCATAGTGGAAGGAAATGAGACTAGTCCTAAATGACACTGTGGCCAGCCCAATGATCTTAAAGTAGACTGTAACTAAAACTTTTAGGTATAACGGCCTAGATGACCTGTAAATGAAGTTCTCCATCATTTTTCTTTTCATTTGCTCTTTTATCTTTGCGCCCACTGCTCAGGGGTAAGTATTCAAAGATTTGAACTGCCATGACCACATCCCAATATGAATGTCTGCCAGATAGAGCAGTGACTGAAAGCCACCAAGATGGTTACTGAGCAAGACAAACTAAATGCTACAGCCAGCTTGTTTTGTCTGAACATTCAGACAGCAGCCATGAGTGGGTGAATCAAATTACCAACTTCAACAGTCGTGTTTCTGAAATATCTATTCCACAGTACAATAGGTCCTAGTTATTTCGAAATCAGATAAACCAAATATGTTGTTAACCAGAACTAGCTGCCAAATTACATCAAAAAATCTACCACTTTAACTGAATTTCAAATAATTCATACTAAAAGCTAAGATTTGGTCTCCACTGTACATATTCCATATCTTATTCTTTGTCTAGACCAAATAAGTACGTACATATGTAGTGCTGTGCATTATGGTATTTTCTATTATGCATTTCATGTAATTATTCTTGATACTGTACTTACTGAAATTTCATAGCAGTGGTCAGACCGCTTGATTACTGCTCATGTATCACATCCACAGCATAAGACACAAGGGCGGGGAAAGAGAAGCGTCGGTCAACAGATTGTTCACAGTGAACGACACTCAACAATCCAGAGAGCTCTGTGTGTTTGTTTGCAAATGGTGAATGTGTTTTTCCTTTCGCTCCATCACTTGCAAAAAGCAGCTGGAACAGAACCGAGCTCATAGTCAAACTATCTGACAGATTGAAACTGTGTGCCTGATCGAGACTCAGATTCCTCGGAACCTTTGCTTTTTGCAGGGAATTGGTCCCAAGTTTGAGTCTCCATCTGGCACATCATTTTAATCTACCAGGAAGTTTCATATCAGCACACATTCTGCTGCAGATTGAAAATTACATTCTGGAGACATCCTCCAGCCTGTGGCTAATCCATGTCTCTGCTATATCCTTTCTTCGAGGAGTGCTAATCGTGCAAATTTCTCAAGATAGCTTCTGTGGAGTTTGGAAGTTAAGGGATGAGGTACTGGCAGAAGTGAAGCTGTGAGGACAAGTTGTGAGTCATGCTTGGGTAGGTCAGCCAGTAGAGCACTTGCCCATGAAGGGCAAAGGTCCTGAGTTTGAGTGTCGGTCTGGCACACAGTTTTAATCTGCCACTGAGTTTCATATCAGTGACACTCCATTGCAGAGTGAAAATTTCCTTCTGGAGCTCATAATTCCCTGATGTTAAAACAAAAGCAGCAAATTCTGCATATGATTGATGGTGGAGAGAAGACTAAAACACAGGGTGCAAAACACTTTCTGATCCTGAAGTCTACTCTCTCATCAATAATAAGTCAGCAGATAGAGGCAAATATGGCAAGCTATTCATTTAGCAGCAATAGTGAGCTCATGAGGCCAGCCGAATATGAAGTAGTGGAGGATTGGCTGTTTGAATGGTTCCAATACATGAGCTCAAAGCAAATTCTGTTGTATAGTCCTTTGCTTCAAGGAAAGGCTCATGGGAATCGCCTAGAAGAAGGATATTTCTAGGTTTTTGTGTTCTGAGGGCTAGCTGTGGCATTCTCAGAAGAGGCATAAAATCATTGCTGTCAGTGACTGTGGAAAGCGCACAGAGTAAATGAGGAAGATGCTAGTGAGTGAATGTGGGAATTTCAGTCTAAGCCCTGTCATTTGTATCACCGAAGGGATGTGTTTAATATGGTCAAAGCCGATATTTTCTATAACTTGGTTCCTGAAAATAACAACACTTGCCAAGGGCGAAAAATGTCTTGGAGGAGAACACAGCAGGGAGAGACTGATGGTGGTCTTGTAATTCAGATGGTTCTGAGAAGCTCAGACCATTAGTGATTGGAACATACGTTGCTTTAAAAATGTCAACCTATTCAATCTGTCATTGTCATGCCACTATGAGAATAACAATAAAGCTTGCACAACCAAATTTCTCTTCTAAAGCCGATTCTTGAAGGTTCAACAACAACTGGCTGTGAGGAAAAAATATATTTTGCTAATATCAGTTCGATGATCTGTAATTTGCGAACATTGAAGTTGTCTTCTGAACTGGTAACACCATGAGCCATCTTCAGCCATTCGATCAAGGAATAATCAACTTGGTGAGGTGTAGTTACAGACTCTGACTTATTAAGGCTACCATCAGTGTAATGAAACTACAAGAAACAGTTCCACATTAGAATGTACTGCAAGCTATCCACGATATATCTGTTGGAGGGGATGAAGTTACTACAGACATCATAACTAACTGTTTTAAGAAGGCATGGACAGCAAGTAATATTGCCACTGGAATGTGAAGAGGAAACCAGTGATCCAACATTTGAAATTATTCATAATGCGGATACTACTTTGAATTCTGATGCTGCTCTTCTTCAGGCTTACAGCTGGTTGATGCCCTCTTGTACTTTCAATATGGAAAAACGGATGCAGGCAGATGATGACACCTGTGCTGCTGAAGAATCAGTCATCAGTTTCGCTGATGATGCTGAAAAGAATGATAATGCTTTACTGTCATCTTTTGAGGAGGATCATGAAGGTACTGTATGCAACTGCCACCCCGCATTGAAGTTACAGCTGCAATTGCTTTTCTTGGAAGATTTGCTACCAATACTGATGTCTCTGTGGCTTTTCAGACTGCTCTGACTGTGGTACCTACACAAAGTGTCGTAATATTATGACCAACTGTCTGACAAGCAGCAATCAAAGATTTTTTTTCAAATTAATGTATAGAAATAAAATATTTAATGGATAAGAATTGTTATGAACAAAAACGGGTTCTGATTAAAACTTGGTGTGTTAAAGAACAGTACATTAAAATGTTTCTTAAGATTATCATTTGTTGTATTACATGACACACTATTTCTTTGGGTACAGTATTGTTCCACAGTATGTATGTAATTGTACTGTTTGATAAAAAAAATAGTGACAAGCATTTGACAATATGTACATATACTTTCTCAGTTAAACAAGTGCCAGGAATACTATTGTACATATATAACTTTGTTTCTTTTGTTTTTTCTTAGAGGTCAAGGAAATAGAGCACCCTCATTTGTTGTTACCCATAACAAGAGAAAAAGTGAGCTCAACAATCATATATTTTCATAAAAAAAACTCATTAATTCAGACTTCATGAAACCAAACTGGCTTCTTTTCAGTCATTTTAAATTTGGTTAAACGAGGGTCTACTTCATTCGGGCGAATAGTGAAGATTGTTAGCTAAAGCATAGATCAGGGCTAGTGGCAGTCAGCGATTTGGCAGCATGTCAGTTTCCTATAGTCGCCAGATGATACTGTCACATAATCAATGAAAGGCAAGAAAATGAATTTGTTTCATCAAAATAGGAACCATTCTCTTATTTGCTGTTGTTATGAATATTTGACTGTTGTAGTTAGGTTGGGACTTGATAGCTTAAGTTGCTATGAGTGAAATGAGCAGCAGTTAAATTCATAATCTAATATTGGTCATCACAGATATTTGAATGCTTTTTATTTCGAGTATGTCACAAATTACAAGATAGTAGTTAGATTGGAATGTGTTAGTTTAGTCATGAATTTGCGAACCCAATGTATGTGAAAGTTAAAATATCTGATTGTGGTGACAGACTGATCTGTAGCATAGCTGAGGATTAAGTTGGTTTGGAATACAACAGTTTTACTCATGAAAATTAAATTGATAATATTTGTTGTCACATATATTTGTTTCTTCCATATACTCCACAAATTATCGAGGTTGTGAATAGAATATGTCGTAACAGCTTGAATTAAATTAATAATCCTAATTGTTAGAATATTTGCGTCTTTCTTCCAAATGTGTTACAGTTTCTGAGTTGTGATACAGTGACATGAGAATGTGATGATATTCCTTCGAAACATGTAATATGTCCACTGCTCTCTTATCAGCTGTGTAGACCCAGCATTAGACAGTCTTTGCATCCCATCATACCTCACAGTATGCACTTGCAATATTGCTGCACGAAATACGTAAGTACTTGACTGGTGCTTATGTAAATGCTTTTACCAGACTGCCTCTCCATTGATGGAGTCATGAGCACCATTCCTCAACTGAGTGGATCTGTGTAAGTTCAAGAACTGACCAACTGTCAAGATCATGAAAGACTTTCAGATGAAGAGGACCGTGTCTTGCAGTATTATCAAGAAGAGATCATGACCGTATTATTGAATACTGTAAAACATTCCACCTGACCAGTGCAAGTGTGGGAAGACTTTGTTAGAATATCTGGGAGAGACATAATGTTCCACTTTAATGCTGGAATGTGAAATCAAAATCCTTAGATTGGGGTAGCAGTTATTTATCACCCTGGCAAAACATTTTGCTCAAACTGCCTCGCTGGAATTGCAACCGATGAACTGGCTTCCCATCAGCACCAAACGGTTGCTGGGAGGGGCAAAGGGGACTTGAGTCCAGCCTTTAATGAAATTTGTAACTGTCCATTTGCCATGTGGCAGCTGTATTTGGCTTTGCCTTTGCTATGTATTACTGCACCAGCTCAAACAATATGCTGCAGTAAACATCAAGAATGCCAAGGGTATCTTTCTTGAACTTTGTACCTTACACTACTGGCCATTAAAATTGCTACACCAAGAAGAAATGCTGATGATAAACGGGTATTCCTTGGACAAATATATTATACTAGAACTGACATGTGATTACATTTTCACGCAATTTGGGTGCATAGATTCTGAGAAATCAACACCCAGACCAACCACCTCTGTCCGCAATAACAGCCTTGATATGCCTGGGCATTGAGTCAAACAGAGCTTGGATGGGGTGTACAGGTACAGCTGCCCATGCAGCTTCAACACGATACCACAGTTCATCAAGAGTAGTTACTGGCGTATTGTGATGAGCCGGTTGCTTGGCCACCATTGACCAGACATTTAGACATTTTCAATTGGTGAGAGATCTGGAGAAAGTGCTGGTCAGGGCAGCAGTTGAACATTTTCTGTATCCAGAAAGGCCCGTACAGGACCTGCAACATGCAGTCGTGCATTATGCTACTAAAATGTAGGGTTTTGCAGGGGCTGAATGAAGGGTAGAGCCACAGGTCATAACACATCTGAAATGTAACGTCCTCTGTTCAAAGTGCCGTCAATGCAAACAAGAGGTGACCGAGACGTGTAACCAATGGCACCCCATACCATCACGCCGGGTGATATGCCAGTATGGCGATGACGAATACACACTTCCAATGTGCATTCGCCGCAATGTCGCCAAACATGGATGTGACCATCATGATACTGTAAACAGAACCTGGATTCATCCAAAAAAATGACGTTTTACCATTCGTGCACCCAGGTTCGTCGTTGAGTACACCATCGCAGGCACTCCTGTCTGCGATCCAGCGTCAAGGGTAACCGCAGCCACGGCCTCCGAGCTGACAGTCCATGCTGCTGCAAACGTCGTCGAACTGTTCGTGCAGATGGTTGTTGTCTTGCAAACGTCCTCATCTGTTGACTCAGGGATCGAGACGTGGCTGCACGATCCGTTACAGCCATGTGGATAAGATGCCTGTCATCTCGACTGCTAGTGATACGAGGCCGTTGGGATCCAGCACAGTGTTCCGTATTACCCTCCTGAACCCACCGAATCCATATTCTGCTAACAGTCATTGGATCTCGACCAACGCGAGCAGCAATGTCGCGATACGATAAACCACAATTGCGATAGGCTACAATCCCACCTTGATCAAAGTCGGAAACGTGATGGTACGCATTTCTCCTCCTTACATGAGGCATCACAACAACAATTCACCAGGCAATGGCAGTCAATTGCTGTTTGTTTATGAGAAATCGGTGGGAAACTTTCCTCATGTCAGCACGTTGTAGGTGTCGCCACCGGCGCCAACTTTGTGTTAATGCTCTTAAAAGCTGATCATTTGCATATCACAGCATCTTCTTCTTGTCAGTTAAATTTCGTATCTGTAGCATGTCATCTTCGTGGTGTAGCAATTTTAATGGCCAGTAGTGTAATTTTGGAAACATGCATTTCTGGGTTCATAGAAGGAAACTGTTTTAATTCTCCCTCTTAAGCCTGGAAAGTACTAAACATGTTTGAGTAGCTTTCATAACGTTGCTCTCACTAACCTGAATCAGGATAACAAACTAACTGACAGCTTCTGATGGCCATGCCAGCTTTGGCATAGTTGAGTTGTTGTTGTGACAGATGTTTCGTGGAAATCTTTGTGCAATGTGCAGCGAGTTGCAGTCCTTGGCCATGTGTGTGAGCAAACATCTTGTTTTGGAACTTTCACAGTAGTCATGAGAGGGGCTGTGGGGAAGGGATACCTACTTTGGTGTTGGCGACAGTCACATAGGCAACCATTAGAGGCACTTTGTGACATTTGGGTGTTGACAATGTGCTACACCTCTTTTTTTTTTTTTTTTTTTTTTTTTAATGGGAGGAATTTCCAAAAACACTGAAGCATATACACTGAAGAGCCAAAAAAACTGGTACACCTGCCTAATATTGTGTAGGGCCCCCACAAGCACGCAAAAGTGCTGTAACACGATGTGGCATGGATTCGACTAATGTCTGATGTAGTGCTGGAGGGAACTGACACCGTGAATTCTGCAGGGCTGTCCATAAATCTGTAAGAGTACGAGATGGTGGGGATCTCTTCTGAACAGCACGTTGCAAGGTATCCCAGGTATGTTCAATAATGTTCCTGTCTGGGGAGTTTGGTGGCCAGCGGAAGTGTTTAAACTCAGAATAGTATTCCTGGAGCTGCTCTGTAGCAGTTCTGGACATGTGGGGTGTCGCATGTCCTGCTGGAATTAACTAAGTCTGTTGGAATGCACAATGGGCATGAATGGATGCAGATGATCAGGCAGGATGCTTATGCATGTGTCACTTGTCAGAGTCATATCTAGACATTTCGGAGAGCCATATCACTCCAGCTGCACACACCCAACACCATAACAGAGCCTCCACCAAATTGAACAGTCCCCTGCTGACATGCAGGGAATGGATTCATGAGGTGGTTTCCATACCTGTACACATCCATCTGCTCGATACAATTTGAAAGAAGACTCATACGATTAGTCATCAACAGTCCTATATCGGTGTTGACGGGTCCAGATGAGGCATAAAGTTTTGTGTCATGCAGTCGTCAAGAGTACACAAGTGGGCCTTCGGCTACAAAATTCCATATCAATGATGTTTCGTTGAATGGTTCACATGCTGAAATTTGTTGATAGCTCAACATTGAAACTGCAGCAATTTGCGAATGGTTACACTTCTGTCACATTCAACAATTCTCTTCATTAATCATTAGTCTCATTCCTGATGGATCTTATACTGGGTGCAGCGATGTCAGATACTTGATGTTTTACCAGATTCCTGATATTCACGGTTGTTCTTGTTCTTGTTGTTGTTGTCTTCAGTCCTGAGACTGGTTTGATGCAGCTCTCCATGCTACTCTATCCTTTGTAACTTCATCTCCCAGTACCTACTGCAGCCTACATCCTTCTGAATCTGCTTAGTGTATTCATCTCTTGGTCTCCCTCTACGATTTTTACCCTCCACGCTGCCCTCCAATACTAAATTTGTGATCCCTTGATGCCTCAGAACATGTCCTACCAACCGGTCCCTTCTTCTTGTCAAGTTGTGCCACAAGCTCCTCTTCTCCCCAATTCTATTCAATACCTCCTCATTAGTTATGTGATCTACCCATCTAATCTTCAGCATTCTTCTGTAGCACCACATTTCGAAAGCTTCTATTCTCTTCTTGTCTAAACTATTTATCGTCCACGTTTCACTTCCATACATGGCTACACTCCATACAAATACTTTCAGAAACGACTTCCTGACATTTAAATCTATACTCGATGTTAACAAATTTTTCCTCTTCAGAAAAACTTTCCTTGCCATTGCCAGTCTACATTTTATATCCTCTCTACTTCAACCATCATCAGTTATTTTACTCCCCAAATAGCAAAACTCCTTTACTACTTTAAGTGTCTCATTTCCTAATCTAATTCCCTCACCGTCACCTGACTTAATTCGACTACATTCCATTATCCTCGTTTTGCTTTTGTTGATGTTCATCTTATACCCTCCTTTCAAGACACTGTCCATTCCGTTCAACTGCTCTACCAGGTCCTTTGCTGTCTCTGACAGAATTACAATGTCATCGGCGAACCCCAAAGTTTTTATTTCTTCTCCATGGGTTTTAATTCCTACTCCAAGTGTTTCTTTTGTTTGCTTTACTGCTTGCTCAATATACAGATTGAATAACATCGGGGATAGGCTAAAACCCTGTCTCACTCCCTTCCCAACCACTGCTTCCCTTTCATGTCCCTCGACTCTTATAACTGCCATCTGGTTTCTGTACAAATTGTAAATAGCCTTTTGCTCCCTGTATTTTACCCCTGCATTGTCAAAAGCTTTCTTTAAGTCTACAAATGCTAGAAATGTTGGTTTGCCTTTCCTTAATCTTTCTTCTAAGAAAAGACGTAGGGTCAGTATTGCCTCACGTATTCCAACATTTCTCCGGAATCGAAACTGATCTTCCCTGAGGTTGGCTTCTATCAGTTTTTCCATTCGTCTGCAAAGAATTCGCGTTAGTACTTTGCAGCTGTGACTTATTAAACTGATAGTTCGGTAATTTTCACATCTGTCAAGACCTGCATTCTTTGGGATTGGAATTATTATATTCTTCTTGAAGTCTGAGGGTATTTCGCCTGTCTCATACATCTTGCTCACCAGATGGTAGAGTTTTGTCAGGACTGGCTCTCCCAAGGCTGTCAGTAGTTCTAATGGAATGTTGTCTACTCCTGGGGCCTTGTTTCGACTCAGGTCTTTAAGTGCTCTGTCAAACTCTTCACGCAGTATCATATCTCCCATTTCATCTTCATATATATCCTCTTCTATTTCCATAATATTGTCCACAAGTACATCGCCCTTGTATAGACCCTCTATATACTCCTTCCACCTTTCTGCTTTCCCTTCTTTGCTTAGAACTGGGTTTCCATCAAAGCTCTTGATATTCATGCAAGTGGTTCTCCTTTCTCCAAAGGTCTCTTTAATTTTCCTGTAGGCAGTATCTATCTTACCCCTAGTGAGATAAGCCTCTACATCCTTACATTTGTCCTCTGGCCATCCCTGCTTAGCTATTTTGCACTTCCTGTTGATCTCATTTTTGAGACGTTTGTATTCCTTTTTGCCTGCTTCATTTACTGCATTTTTATATTTTCTCCTTTCATCAATTAAATTCAATACTTCTTCTGTTACCCAAGGGTTTCTACTAGCCCTTGTCTTTATACCTATTTGATTCTCTGTTGCCTTCACTATTTCATCCCTCAAAGCTACCCATTCTTCTTCTATTGTATTTCTTTCCCCCATTCTTGTCAATTGTTCCCTTATGCTCTCCTGGAAACTCTGTACAACCTCTGGTTTAGTCATTTTATCCAGGTCCCATCTCCTTAAATTTCCACCTTTTTGCAGTTTCTTCAGTTTTATTCTACAGTTAATAACCAATAGATTGTGGTCAGAGTCCACATCTGTCCCTGGAAATGTTTTACAATTTAAAACCTGGTTCCTAAATCTCTGTCTTACCATTATATAATCTATCTGATACCTTTTAGTATCTCCAGGGTTCTTCCATGCATACAACCTTCTTTCATGATTCTTGAACCAAGTGTTAGCTATGATTAAGTTATACTCTGCGCAAAATATTCATGGTACACTCATGAAATGGTTGTACAGGAAACTCCCCACTTCATCGCTACTTCAGAGATGCTGTGTTCTACTGCTCGTGTGCTGACTGTAACACCATGTTCAGACTCACTTAAATCTTGATAATCTGCCATTGTAGCAGCAGTAACCGATCGAACAATTGCGCCACACACTTGTCGTCTTATATAGGCATTGCTGCTCACAGCACCATATTTTGAGGCCCCTCCATGAGGGGAGTGCCTGTGTTCCCCTGCCAGTGTGCGTAAATTGTAATGCGCAGCATCCTCCATGCTCACCAGCATGCCTGGTGTATGTGAAAGAATGACGGATTCAAGAGTACAAGACCTTAGATTGACTTACCTACACTGAGGCTTGTTGAAAGTATGACCGGCTCCATCCCGTGCCTATAACTTCTACTTTTGCTTCAGTTACGTCCATTCCTCCCTCCTACCCCCTCCTCTTCCCAGCCCTCCCCCATTTGCCCCACACCTTTCGCCTCACCCTCACTCTCCCACTCCTCCTCTCCCTCCCCGTCAGTACCCTTTGGGTGCTGCTCCCCCTCTCCCGCCAGAGAAGCGCTCCATTTCTTCAGCAGCCGCTGGTACTGGAGCTCCCTCCCAGCACTCCTCTTCCCGGCACCCCCCCCCCCCCCCCCACCCCACCCCCCGAAAGGCAATCTGTAGCTCCACATTGGCCGTGCGATCCATGGCCAGTGGGTGCCAAGATTGCCAGGTGTAATTCCATGACTGACCTCGCTGCAGTCTGCCCTTCTCTTCCTTCACAAGAGAAGAAGCAGAAACACAAGAACAAGGGCAAGGCCCCTCCAGTACCCCCTGAGGTGCCGCCTTCCCCTCCTCCAGCCAATGAACTAACAGAGTGTGACCCCACCTATATAGCCATTACCGCATCTAAGGATGGGGTAATGTCCATCGGTGACGGATGGCAACTTGGCGGCATGACCGGCAGCGGTCCGTTCACTTTCCATTTGGACTCCAGCTTGAGAATCCTCCAGTGGAATTGTAATGGCTATTTGTGTCACCTCCCAGAGTTGCAGCCCCTTCTTTCCTCCTCCTCTGCTGCTTGAATTGCTTTCCAGGAGATCCATTTGATCAATTCTTACTCACCCACCCTTCATGGGTTCCGCGCTTTCTGTCGAAACCGAATTGGCCCCTTGTGGGCTTCTGGTGGTGTTTGCACCTTGATCCGCATGGACATTGTTAGTAAATGGGATCCCCTCCATACCAATCTGGAAGCCTTTGCTGTCAGGGCCCACATCCCTTGCCCTAACCACCCTTCTTCAACAACTCCCTTCTCCCTTCCTGCTTCTAGGGGACTTTAATGCCCACGACCCTCTTTGGCAGGACAGTTGAAGCTGTTCTGGCAGGGCTTGACCTCTGTCTCCTAAACACCGGTGCTCCCACACACTTAAGTGTGGCACATGGCACTTTCTCTGCCAATGACCTCTCCATCTACAGTCACAGCCTTCTTCCCTCCATTCAGTGGGGTGTCCACGATGACTTACGTGACAGCGATCGTTACCCGATTGTTTTGATCTTCCTTCAGTACATCTCGCTCCGTCACCCTCCCAGGTGCGCCTTCTCTAAAGCTGATTGGTGTGCCTTCTCCTCTGCTACCATCCCCCCTGTACTACCACACAGTAGTATTGGTGAGTCTCCACAGACTTTGGCTGCCGCCATTCTTTCCGCAGCTGTTTTAGCCATCCCTTCTTCCTTGGGTTCCTCCCATTGGAAGGTGGTCCCTTGGTGGAGTCCGGAAATTGCTGCAGTCATAAAAGACTGCCGCTGAGCTCTTCAACACTTCAGCGACACCCTTCTATTGCTTTCCTGCTGGTCTTCAAATGATTCTGCACCCGTGCCCATTACCTAATCGAATTTCAGAAACGGATTTGCTGGGAATGATATGTGGCTGCCATAGGACCGCAGACCCCCTCTTCACAACTCTGGGCAAAACTCATGTGAATATTTGGCCATCGTCCTCCCACCGAGGCTGCAGGAGTTTCTGTGCAAGGTGTTGTCCTTGCCCACTCGGACTTTGTCGCAGAGCATTTCACTCAACACTTTGCCCAAGCCTCTGCATCGACTCGGTAGCCGCCCATGTTCCTCCTCCTGAAAGAGCCCTCAGAACGACTGCCTTTGTCTTTCATTTCTCGATGCTTGGAGCCTTATAATGACCCATTTAGTGAGTGGGAATTCGCCAGCGTCCTCGCCCTTTGTCCCAACACAGCTCCTAGACCAAATTGGATACATAACCAAATGCTCCAACACTTATCGGTGGCCGGCCACTGTCGTATACTGACCCTTTTCAACCATCTGTGGAGTGAGGGGGTATTTCCTATCCAGTGGCAGGAAAGAGCCCTCAGAACGACTGCCTTTGTCTTTCATTTCTCGATGCTTGGAGCCTTATAATGACCCATTTAGTGAGTGGGAATTCGCCAGCGTCCTCACCCTTTGTCCCAACACGGCTCCTAGACCAAATTGGATACATAACCAAATGCTCCAACACTTATCGGTGGCCGGCCACCGTCGTATACTGATCCTTTTCAACCATCTGTGGAGTGAGGGGGTATTTCCTATCCAGTGGCAGGAAAGTATTGTTATTCTGGTGTTGAAGCCTGGAAAGCCACCTCTTCAGTTGGATAGCTACCGTCCAATTAGCCTTACCAACACCCTCTGCAAGATCCTTGAATGCTTGGTGAGTTGAGGCTGTTTTGGATCCTTGAGTCCCTCAACATTTTGATATTGACTCAAGGTGGTTTTCACTGTGGCCGCTCTATGGTGGATAACTCAGTCCACCTGGAGTCTGCTATCTATCTGGTCGGCTTTTGCCCATTGGCAACACCTCATTGCAACAGATAAGATTAAATGAAAAACAGTGTGATTTGTCATAATTTGTCATGAACAGAGCAAGAATTCACAGATATGTTCATCAGATACTGAAATGAAGGTAGTGTGCCTGATGACTAAGATCAGTCTTAAGATTCAGTGACCACCCTTCAAGGATTAGTGAAACAAAATATTACTACTTCACACATAAAAATTATATGTAGTTTGATTGACAAATTAAAAATAGAAATATATTTATACATGTAGAAAATGGAATTAAAATTTTGACTATGTAAAAAAGGTCTTAGCCTGTTATGAAGTTTGTGGTGACCTGCGGATGAACTTGCTAACCTATGTTGCACACTTCGATTTCTTGTTGTCGTCCAGGACTTTTACAGAGGCAGTGCAAAATGATTCGTAAAGGATTTATTCTTCAAAAAATATGTTGTAAGAATACTTTGAAAGTCAATAATTATCCCAGGACCTTGATATTACTACAATCACACACCCACATTTTTTCTGTTAACTATTTTTTCTGCTTACCAACAGATTCCAGTTTAGTATGAATGCCAACAACAACAACATGATACATTACTGAAGAAGACTGAAACTGAGTGGTGTCAGGAGTAGGTAAAAAAAAGATAGAAATAAAAGGTAGGGTCTATTAATCATTGGCAGTTCAAATGTAAGGCAAAGACAGTACCTCTTAGGGAAATGGCAGCAAGGGACAGGAAAGGACACCAGGTGCACTCAGTGTGTACCTGGTGGGCAGCCATTGAGGGAAAAGGTCGCAACCAGCTGCAGATCGTGGTGCACATTGGAACAAATGATGCCTCTCATGTGGGCTCTGAAATCGTGCTTGGGTTATTCCAGCTACTGGCAGGGAAGGTTGAGAAGACCAGCATAATGCGTGGGGTTTCAACAAAGCTCACAATTTGCAGCATTGTCCCCAGAACTGATCATTTCTGTGACAAGCTTGTCTGTGACTTCCTGGACTTGCGCCATTGGGTCGAGAACTGTAGGGTCCTCCTAAATAAGTCAGATGTGTACTACACGTCAGTGGCTACTTCTCAGGTAGCTGACTGTGTGTGTGTGTGTGGGGGGTTGCACATAAGGGTTTTTAGATTAAGCGACTCTCCATCCAATCCAGATAACGGTAGCTGTAGGAAACCCAGAAGTAGCAGTGTAATTCGAAAGAACTGCCTCCTGCGGGTGAGATTATTAAAATCCTAAAGGTAAACTGCAAAAGCATTCGCAACAAAGTGCCAGTGATTGAAGTGCTCAAGAAAAGCAGTGAAGCTCACACAATAGTAGGTACAGAAAGCTGGTTGAAACCTGAACTTGATAGTAGTGAGATTTTGTGGAAAATTTTAGTGTATATCGAAACGATAAGCAAATGGGAAATGGAGATGGTGTATTTGTCACAGTAGACAAGAAATACAAATCCACAGAGATAGAAATTGAAGCTGCATGTGAGATTGTTGGAGGAAGACTCAGTATCAGGAGTGGGCATAAAATGATAATCGGATCCTTCTATTGCCCCCCAGACTCATCTCCTGAAGTAACTGAAAACTTAAAGAAAACCTCAGTCCACGTGTTTGTAAATTCCACAATCATACTGTAATCATTGACTGGCTGGCTGGCTGGCTGGCTGGCTGACTGACTGACTGACTGACTGACTCACTCACTCACTCCATGACACTACGGTGCTCTGAGGATCTTGGCCTCCTCAGTCACAGTTTTCCAATCGTCTTGGTCTTCAGCACGCCTGTGCCACCACCTCACTCCCACTGCTCTCAGGTCAGCTTCTGCATCTTCCAGCCATCTCACACATGGTTGTCCTCTCCTCCTTCTGTCATCATGTGGCTAACAACCCCATATTGGAGAAAAAAACATCATTGTTCAGCAACCAATTCACTGAGAGAACCGGACTGTAATCGCTGGTGGAGACTTAAATCATCCAACAATTAATTGAGAATATAACAGTTTTGTTAGTGGTGGGCATTATAAGATACCGTGTGAAGCTTTACTAAATGCCTTCTCTGAAAACTACCTAGAACAGATAGCTAGGAATCCCACTTATGATGGGAATATATTGGGTCTGATGGCAACAACTAGACCTGACGTCTTTGAGGATGTCCACAACAAAACTGATATCACTGACCATAATGTGGTTGTGACAACAATGATTACCAAAGCACAAAAGACAACTAAAACAAACAGAAAGATATATATGTTCAGTAAACTAGATAAAAAATCAGTAGTGTCATATCTCAACAAAGAACTTGAAACTTTCAGCACAGATCAACAGCATGTAGAGCAGTGCCTCCCAACCTGGGTGTAATAAAGTGAAATTTTCTGAGGGGTACAAACTAAGTGATTTGATTCTCTTTCGGTCACAAAACTAAATTATTTTGTAAAGATCATTACTATTATCATAGTTTTTTAAGACTATAATATTGATTATATAATTTATCAGTGATTACTTTTTCTCAATTAGTAGCATTATTGCAGTGGAGATTACAGCAGAAAATGTCCTCTGCAAGTTGTAGGTACTACCTGCAGTAGTCCAGAAATTGCTTCATTACTCACTTCAAAACATATAAATGAATTTATTGACAGCATGACACAGCGGTAACAGCATAAGGGCTACTATAATGTATATAATGTATTATTGTTATTATTATTATTATTGCTACTCTTAGTGACTGGTGAGAAACAAAGCATTTCCAGCCTGAAGTCTTCCAATTTCTGCCAGTTCAGAAGTAAAGAACGCCACAATCAAGTGATTTACGAACTATAAGTACAGTGCACACACTTTAACTTGGTTGATTTTAAATGGGGTTGCAGTTTGCAGGTCAAAAAGTGCCACAATGCAGAGGAATATTGCAGGAGAAGTGTGTTCTGTCACAAGTGTCTGTCTTCAATGTGGATACAGTGAAACTTTGAATTTATGTCCTCCAATTTTACGTTTTTCATGATTCTACACCATAAATTCTTAGTGCCTGTGAAAAACCCATAAGATCAGTGCTAAAAATTCCCCGGTTTTTCATTTCTTCCTAGTAACGTTTACCCTGATTCTAAGTTCTTGCTTGACTTTGTCCTGTTGACATATGAATGACTAAACAAGTTATAAGTGGTTCAAAAGACAGATGATTTGCATCACAGGTGGTGGCAGAATTAAGGGAATATTTTAGGCCATTGTGGAGAGGGGAAATGTAAGAGAGGAAATGCTAATGTAATCCACGATTGGTGTTTGCCAAACAATTTGCAACCCTTAGCTTTACCAAGCAGCTGTGATACAACTACTGCTAGGTTGCAGCAGTAATGGAAAAGCAAAACAGTCAACACTAAGTGTTCTGGACTGAGCCAATATGTGAAAAGGGGCCCAACTACCACCTTTTCTTTTGCCACTTATAACTCAGTCTCATCTTTTTGCATGTGTTTTCGATGTACTGTATTCAACAACATTATCAATCATCAACTTTTTAAATTCAAACATTGAGTCTCAAAGAACATGGTCAGTTATAATCGAGGAAACATCACCCATTTCCTTCTAGTAAACTCTAATTGACAGGCGACGTGTTAAGTCACCCAATAGCCAGCACAGCCATCACACCACACTAAACATATAAAAAGAGCTCACCTACTGGATGTGTGGAGAACGGTAGTGGCCCTTCAGCGATGGTAGTGCAGGTATGGGTGACAGCATTTTGTGAAGTCCTGAAAATATATGAGAGTCACTCCAGAAGAAATGCACACTATTTTTGTAAAAATACAGTTTTCATTCTGCCTGCGTGAAAGTGTGTTGATACATCCTTCCTGCTCGTTTTCAAACTTAGTTCAACCTGTTCCCGTGGGTGGTGCCGTCACAGCATGTCTTCAAGATGGCTGCTACACTTGACGCTCGTCAGAAGCAACATGCTGTCATAGAATTCCTGTGCTGTGAAAACGAGACAGTGGGAAACATCCACAATTGGTTGAAAAAGGTGTATGGAGATGCTGCTGTTGATCGCATTACTGTTAGTCGGTGGGCAAGCAGGTTACGTGATGAAAGCGGGCACGGCAATATTGAGGATTGTCCTCGCAGAGAGTTAACGAATTGGTGACTGCTGACAGATGCATCACAGTGAATGAATTGTCATGCTATGTTGGGAAAGGGGAAGGAAGTGTTTGCAGATTACTGAAAGTGTTGGCGTTAAAAAGGTTTGTGCCAGGGGGGTTCCCAGGATGTTGACAGTGGCTCACAAAGAAACAAGAAATATGGTATGCAGCAAACTTTTGGAACAGTACGAGGGTGGTGGAGATGAATTTTTTGGAAGAATTGTGACAGGTGGTGAAACATGGCTCCATCACTTTTCACCAGAGACGAAGAGGCATCATGCAAATTCACCCAAGCAAAAAAAAAACCTAAACCACACCTTCTGCTGGAAAAGTTATGGCTATGGTGTTTCTCGATTCCAAAGGACTCTTGCTTGTGGACATCATGCCAAGTGGAACCACCATAAATTTTGATGCATATGTGACGACACTGAAGAAACTTCAAGCTCGGGTGAGTCGTGTTCGGCCAAATCGGCAAAAGCAGGATGTTTTGCTGTTGCACGACAATGCACGGCCACATGTCAGTCAAAAAACCATGGAAGCAATCACAAAACTCAGATGGACAACACTGAAACACCCACCTTACAGTCCTGACCTGGCTCCATGCGACTATCACCTCTATGGGAAACTGAAAGATTCTCTTCATGGAACAAGGTTTGAAGATGATGACTCCCTTGTGCACGCTGCCAAACAGTGGCTCCAACAGGTTGGTCCAGAATTTTACCGTGCGGGTATACAGGCACTGGTTCCAAGATGGCATAAGGCAGTTGAGAGTTATGGAAATTATGTGGAGAAATGAAAATATTGTTCCTAAAGGATGTATCTACACACTGTAAAACTTTCAAACATGTAGAATAAAAGATGGATTTAAAAAAAGATAGTGTGCAACTTTTTGGAGTGACCCTTGTACTTTTCATGCGGATGATATGCTATGTCAGAGATGTCACACGGAAATAGAACAAGGTTTCTTGCAATAGCACATTTTAAAGACTTTCCTGTTCAAATCTGACATGATACTGTTGCAACAACTATGTACACTATTCATGTATATATTTTGCTGCACACCACACCATAGAATGTAAAGATTGGCAGCAGTGACAGAAGGCCTGAAGCAAAACTGTAGCACATGAGGTTTCTTCAAATTTACATTTTACACAGTGTACAGAAATTCACTTAGCCAGTTTCTAATAAGCTTGTGATGTCAGTTGAGGAAGTAAACTCAACAACAGACAGCAGGGTGGAGGAGGGGGGGGGGGGAATTGGAGGTACTAACTAATATCTAATTGCACTCTGGGGTAATGGTCTAAGAAAGATTGGGAAACACTGATGTAGAGGAACTCTGGAACAAGTTTAAAAGAATAGTTGACCAGTCACTGGATAATAGATATGTACCAAGTATAGTAGTCCATAATGGGAGGGAACGTCCGTGGTATGCAGTCACTGTAAAAAAAACTTCTAAAGAAACAGAGATTACTGCATAATAGATACAAAACAAAGTGTAGGGCTGTAGATAGAGAGATGGAGAATGAAATAGATTTGGCTGTCAAGGGAGCAATTCAATGTCTACAGTCACAGAAGTTTTTCAAATGACATTTCACAAAATCCAAAGAAATTCTGTTCGTACATAAAAGCTGTTAGCAAATGAGATGGGAACTGAAACTGAGGGTAGCAAAGCAAAAGCTGAAATGCTTAACTCCGTTTTCAAATGCTCCTTTACAAAGGAAAACCCAGGAGAATTGCCGCAGTTTAGTCCTCGAACCACTGGAAAGATGAGTGAAATATAAGTATTAATGTCAGTGGTGTTGAGAAACAACTTAAATCGTTAAAGTTGAACAAAGCTCCAGGTATGCAGCTGGACAACCAGGTGGATGCAGTGTTTCTTGATAACTGGTACAATGGGATGCACTGCTCCTACGCTTATTGCCAAAAGT
This sequence comes from Schistocerca serialis cubense, assembly GCF_023864345.2. Lineage (NCBI taxonomy): Eukaryota > Metazoa > Arthropoda > Insecta > Orthoptera > Acrididae > Schistocerca > Schistocerca serialis. The sequence goes on along the minus strand of NC_064639.1, from coordinate 545,749,409 downwards.
ACAATCATGTGGGGTATCAAGTGACATTTTTGGCTGGATTGAGGACTTTTTGGTAGGGAGGACGCAGCATGTTATCTTGGATGGGCAGTCATAATCGAGGAAACGTCACCCATTTCCGGCTAGTAAACTCTTATTGGCTGCTGAATTGTTAAGTCACCCAATGCTAAATCACAGTAAGACTCAGTTTTTACGGTTTCTAACATATAATTCAACAAAACCCAACATTTAAGTTTCACAGAATGGGCATATGATCAGTGAAACTGAACAGTTAAAATTTGTAGGTGTTCAGGTAAATATTATTATGTTGTGGAAAGCCCGCATTCAGGATCTTGTTCGAAGACTTAATGCTGCCATTTTTATTATTCGAATGGTATCTAAAGTAAGTGATCATTTGACACAAAAATTAGCCTACTTTGCTTATTTTCATTCACTTATGTCATATGGTATTATATTTGTGGGTAACTCTTCCTATTCTAAATCAATATTTTTGGACCAGAAACAGGCGGTTCGGGCAATAAGTGGTGTAAGTTCGCGAACCTCTTGTCGACTCCTGTTCTCTAGTCTGGGTATTTTGACATTGGCCTTTCAAAACTTGTTAACAATATCAGCTTATTCCCAAGAATAAGCAGCTATCACTTAGTTAATACTCGTCAGAAATCCAACTCTTGTGCAGAAAGGTGTGCAGTACACTGCTGCATCCATTTTCAATAAGATACCACTTGAATTCAAAAATCTTAGCAGTAATCCCCGTGCTTTCAAATTAAAACTGAAGGGTTACTCCTTCTATTCTGTCGAGGAGTTCGTTGAAAAATTAAGCTGATTCTTATGTTATATTGTTGACTGCATTTACTGAACCTTATTGGCTTGACTTTTTTGGGTTCATAAACATTTTATTTTTATCTGTTATTACTTTTATGTTATAATTTCATGTACTGACATGTTCCAAGACCTCGGAGGTTTGCTCCTCAATTTGGTCCTACGGAACTTGACGTGTAAATAAATAAATAAATAAATAAATAATGTACACTACTGGCCATTAAAATTGCTACACCACGAAGACGAAGTTCTACAGACGCGAATTTTAACCGACAGGAAGAAGATGCTGTGAAATGTAAATGATTAGCTTTTCAGAGCATTCGCACAAGTTTGGCGCCTGTGGCGACACCTACAACGTGCTGACACGAGGAAAGTTCCCAACTGATTTCTCATACACAAACAGCAGTTGACCGGCGTTGCCTGGTTAAACGTTGTTGTGATGCCTCGTGTGAGGAGGAGCAATGCATACCATCACGTTTCTGACTTTGATAAAGGTCGGATTGTAGCCTATCGCGATTGCGGATTATCATATCGCGGCATTGCTGCTCGCGTTTGTCAAGATCCAATGACTGTTAGCAGAATATGGAACTGGTGGGTTCAGGAGGGTAATACAGAACGCCGTGCTGGATTCCAACGGCCTCATATCACTAGCAGTCGAGATGACAGGCATCTTATCCGCATGGCTGTGACAGGTCGTGCAGCCACGTCTCGATCCCTGAGTCAACAGATGGGGACGTTTGCAAGACAACAACCATCTGCACGAACAGTTCGACGACGTTTGCAGCAGCATGGACTATCAGCTCGGAGACCATGGCTGCGGTTACCCTTGACGCTGCATCACAGACAGGAATGCCTGCGATGGTGTACTCAATTACGAATCTGGGTGCACGAATGGAAAAACGCCATTTTTTCGGATGAATCCAGGTTATGTTTACAGCATCATGATGGTCGCATCCGTGTTTGGCGACATCGCGGTGAACACACATTGGAAGCATGTATTTGTCACCGAGATACTGGCGTGTCACTTGGCATGATAGTATGGGGTGCCATTGGTTACACGTCTCGGTCACCTCTTGTTCGCATTGACAGCACTTTGAACAGTGGACGTTACATTTCAGATGTGTTACGACCCGTGGCTCTACCCTTCATTCGATCCCTGCGAAACCCTACATTTCAGCAGGATAATGCACGACCGCATGTTGCAAGTCCTGTACGGGCCTTTCTGGATACAGAAAATATTCGACTGCTGCCCTGGCCAGCACATTCTCCAGATCTCTCACCAACTGAAAACGTATGGTCAATGGTGGCCGAGCAACTGGCTCGTCACAATATGCCAGTCACTACTCTTGATGAACTGTAGTATCGTGTTGAAGCTGCATGGGCAGCTGTACCTGTACACGCCGTCCAATCTCTGTTTGACTCAATGCCCAGGCGTATCAACGTCGTTATTACAGCCAGATGTGGTTGTTCTGGGTACTGATTTCGCAGGATCTAGGCACCCAAGTTGAGTGAAAATGTAATCACTTGTCAGTTCTAGTATAATATATTTGTCAATGAATACCCGTTTATCATCTGCATTTCTTCTTGGTGTAGCAATTTTAATGGCCAGTAGTGTAGAAATAACTCGGGTGTGCCCTAGGGAATTGTTTGGGACCTCGTTGTTCATCTTGTATATTAAAGAACTTGCAGAGAATATTAATAGTAAAAGCAGGTTTTTTTTGTGCATATGATGCAGTTATCTATAATGAAGTACTATCTGAGAGAAGCAGCATAAGTATTCAGTCAGATCTTGATGAGATTGGAGGCTTGCTCCAAAAAAAAAAAAAAAAAAAAATTAGTATTCTATGACTATAATATCAATGAGTCATTTTGGAATTGGCCATTTTGTACAAATAACTGGCTGTAACAATTTGTAGGCATATGAAATGGAATGACAACAGAGGTTCAGTTGTGGGTAAAGCAGGTAGTTGACTTCAGTTTATTGGTAGACTGTTAGTCTACAAAAGAGATTGCGTACAAACCAATCATGTGACCAGCTCTAGAATGTTGCTCAAGTGTATGGGAACTGTACCATATAGGACTAAATGGTGATACTGAACGTATACAGAGAAGGGCAGCATGAATGGTCACAGGTTTATTTAATCAGTGGGAGAGTGTCACAGAGATACTGAAAGAACTGAAGCAGAAGACTCTTGAAGATAGATGTCATCTGTCCTGAGAAGGTGTATTAACAAAATTTAAAGATCCCGACTTTAACTGATTACTCAAGGGATGTACTACAACCCCTACGTATCGCTCACATAGGGATCACGAGGATAAGATTAGAGTAATTACTGCATGCATAGAGGCATTCAAGTAATCATTCTTCCTACATTCTACGCATGGAGCAGGATGAAACCCTAATAACTGGTACAATGGAAGGTACTCTCTGCCACACACCTCACAGTGGTTTGCAGAGTATAGTTGTGGATGTAAGTGTAGGCGAAGTGAAGGTGTAGGTGTAGGTGTAATTTTTCTGGAACGCAACTGCCTATTAGAAACCACCCATTGTAAGCACTGGTAGCTTTGTAATATGTTATCACAACTTTTCAGGTGTTGTTTACTAACAAGATCAAACCTGGCTGAAAGCAGTCTCGTGTGAATGCACTTCAAAAACTCTTATAAAGGATTAAGCGAGTCTGTGGAAATTAGGAGTAACCTTCATTTTACATCCTGAGACTAAAAACAAGGAGTGTGTAATGCAATATCGTGATAAGCTGTACTGAACTCTCTCCAAAGTATAGTGCTCACAGAAAACAATATTTGTGTTGAAACACTATGGTATTCAACTTGCCCACCTCTCTTCTGCAGTCACTATTTATTCACTTGTTTCAACTGTACACTGTAGTGTTGTTTTAAGATCAGTTCCATCAAGGTCTTTCGTAGGTCAGAGGTATGCTTTCTGCTTTGAATTATGTGTGTGTTTTATGAATAATAGCGTTCATTGCAGATGAATGTAGTATTTTTGTGATTTTTGAAAAAGGGCAGTACCATGCATAATAAAAAGCTGAAAAGTAATTTAAATATATTTTTGGCGAGGATCAAAGTATAAAAAATTAGGTCCCAGACTTCTGAATAATGAGTATTGCACTAGATGTGAACTGATTTTTGTTGTCTTCAGCAAACATTTTCCACGTATGTGGGTGTGTTGTTATGCCATTTTATAGACCAATGTTCCGTTTTTTAGAGTTATATGATGTTCTTATGTCTTGCCCAATAATTTAGTCTCTTCTCTTGTGGTGCTAGTCTCATTAGAACCTTCATTTACTATTGTCTGTGTTTGAGTAGTCTTCAACTAGTGTATTTGCATAAATTTGAATGTAGTTTTCATTTCATGAATGTATATGATGAATTAGTTTTAAAATGTGACCTTTTTGTGATGTTGTTTTTAATTTGTTGTTGAACTCATTTAATTATTTTATAGAACTATTTGTTTTCTTGTTTAACATTTATTTTATTTTTATTTTCTGTAGTTTGCATGCTGCAATGTAGAAACTGTTCAGTGATTTCTCAAGTTTGTCAAACATTTTCAGAAATAATTATACTGTTTTTTTAATGCAGTCCATGATGACAGATTAATGCAGAAGTGCATGTATTATTGTGACACAGTATATATTCGTATTGTTATCAGCATTTACTTACATTTTCAGGTAGCTGTAGACTAGTAACATGAAAGTTGATACAGTGAAATCAGAACCCAAACGTTTTAGCTCTAAAAAAAAGAAAAGTGTGGTGTCAACTTTTCATGAAATAGAAGACGATGTTGGAACACATGAGATGGGAAAATGGTACAAACAGGTATTCATTGCAGTTAAGATTTTTTTTATACTTTGAACTTTTGGCATAATCTTTGTAGATTATATGTTATATAAATGTACACTTTAAGTTAGAAAAAACGGAAATGGAAATCTTTAAGTTATTTAGAAATATATCATATGATGCATTTGAAGCAATATTCATTAACAAAATTAGTCTAGTTTCCTTTCAGTTTAGTAATAAATAACTCAATTTTTATCCACTTCTTCTACAACTGTATGATTGTATCCGTTGAATCACAATATTGGGTGTACATAAAGTCCGGAACACTTTCAATTATTTATGGTACAAGAACTACATATTGTGCAGATGTCATACATATTGCATTTTGAAGAGAAACTCTGAAAGCTTTTTTTACAAACATTCGACATGCGAACCATGAGTGACTTGGCAGATGTCAATGTGGTAATTGAATTCGTGCCGTACCCATCCCACTATGGCATCATCGACTGTGGTAGTCGCTTCCCGCATTCTCTCCCGGAGCTCTGCTAAATCACATGGCAGAGGCAGTACATACACCAGATCTTTAATGTATCCCCACAGAAAAAAGTCACACTGAGTGAGATCTGGTGATCGGGGAGGCCATTTCATGAAACTGTTGGCCCCTTCTGTAGCACAGCCGATCCATCGATGCAGCAGCTCCATGTTCAGGTACCCATAAAGTTCACGATGAAAATGGGGTGGAGCCCCATCCTGCTGAAAGATGAACGGAGAGTCCGATTGCATTTGAGGCATCAGTCATTGCTGCATGATGCACCGATTTCTTTGGACTCCTTATGAATGTCTCTCATATGCGCTCCACATTCACTTCACTCACACTGGGATGTCTGCTTCTTTTTGCCGGGCACAAGCAACCCGTTATTATAATTCATTGCCATTTCCAGTAAAATTTTAGCTGGATCTTGGATCTTATTAGGAAAGATATTGAATTACTCGTGTATTTGTTTCTCCAGGGACAATCTCACAGTGATATGAGATTTGTCATTATCATAGTACATTGCAAATAGATAGCTCCAATATACACACACATAATACATATGTATGTTTTATGAGGAAAGGACAAGTGGTCAGCTGTGGCCATACTGAAGTCTGAAATTATTTAGGAAAACCAAGGAGAACCTGAAGAGGGCTGTCATGAATCTCAATACCTGACCTGTGTGCATATCAAAATGGGTGCAGGATATAGGGCTATGCTGAACTCATCCAAAAGCCAAATGGTACTGGTTAGTCATTCTATATAAATATAGGTAATCCCTGCCATCTTTAACCCTGAATGGGATAGAAATCAACTTCTCTCCCTCAGCAAAGAGTCTAGGAGTAATAATAACAATAGAAAACTTAAATTGGACTCAGCACAAAACAGCAATGTGCAAGAAGGCATCAATATCTCTCCACCCTGTACAAAAATATAAAAAGCTGTACCCTCTTGATCTGAAAAAGAAACTTGTACAAACACTCATACTTCTAATTCGGCACCTGGAAGTGGTCGCAAATGCCTTTGTTCATTATAGCTCTGATGTCCATATGTCACCATGATATGCACAGCTGCCCCAGCCATGTGCAGGCAAGGTGTGCAGAGATTTCCATACCCTCTGCCTTCTATACTATATAAGCAACATACACTTGTCTGTCATATGTCTCCTTGACCTTAAAGCTCTTGTCTGAACTACGTGGCAGAAACACCCCTTCCCAGCAGAGCAAAACCTTCTGTCCTCCTCCATCATTCAGTTACTTTCTCGAAATCCTTCTCAGTAACAGGTACTTTACTCTGGAATAACCTCCTGCATTATATTAGAGAACTGTATAATGTCTCTAGCTTCAGAAGACAGATATAACATATATTATCATCATCTTCATCATCATCAGCAGCAGTAGCAGCATCAGGAATAGTAGTAGTAGTAGTAGTATAGTAGTAGTAGTACTGTCCGCATCTCGTGGTCTTGCGGTAGCGTTCTTGCTTCCTGGGCACGGGGTCCCGGGTTCGATTCCCGGCGGGGTCAGGTATTTTCTCTGCCTCGTGATTACTGGGTGTTGTGTGTTCTTCATCATCATTTCATCACCATTGACTAGCAAGTCGCCGAAGTGCATCAACTAAAAAGGACTCGCAATACGGCGGCCGAACTTTCCCATATGGGGCCTCGCGGCCAACAATGCCATACGATCATTTCAGTAGTAGTACTGTCAATATTATATTTAGTAGTTCTTAGAATTATTTACTTGAATTGTCACTATAGACACGCAAATTAGTTTAATATTATTTGTCATATTATAATGGTACTGTATATGTGACACTCTGGTCCGATGCGAGAGAGGGCCTGATGGTCCTAATCAGATCAGGTTAAATAATATATAAATAAAAATTAACAATAATAACTACTAATAACAAAATAAACTAATAAATTAAAAAAATCAGGATACCAGACAGCTCAAACTCCATTCTCCATAATAACTGCATTGCCACATTTGGTTGGTCTCTATTATATAATGTTCTTTTGATCATACACAGTTTGTATCAAATATAATATAAAACATAATTCTGCACTGCGCCACTCTACCCACTGGACACACTCTGGTGACTGCAGGACCACGAACATATACATATCCATGTCCCCCTTCAATCCATCTGGAAAACCAAGTCAGTATCCCCCCCCCCACCCGGTGAGTGAGTTGTTGAGCTCAGGAGAATGAGACATTATTTTCAGGCACTATATTCCATAATTATTTGTAGAACTTTTAGTGAAATGCTTACTAATGTTTTCACTGATATGTGCAGCAGATTGGTAGATGTGTTCACTTTGTTCAGTAAGGATACCTGTTTATTTTAATTAGTTCTTAACACTGAGCCCAACCAATACTTTTAAGTATTATTCATATGGCTTGTTTCTGTGGTTTAAAAATGATGTGCAACATAACTCTCACTATTTAACTTTGTAGTGTCGGTTATTGTTTTTGTCATATCTCATCCTTTAGGCATTTATTAGAGCAATTTCATCTATGCTGCTGTCGCATTTTCACTTGTCTCAAAATAAATGAACAAGTTGAGTTAATTTGTCCTCTCCTGGAAGCTGTGCAAACAGAGGCACTTGTCAAGAGCTTTAAGTACCACTTTTGTGAATTTTGTTAAGGCCAATATTGCACTTCTCCCTCATCAGAAATCAAATTATTCCATTAAAAAGCCTGTACCTATTTATGCAACTCATTAGTCTACCTTTCAAGATTTGGTTCTGTTATTACAATACTGAAAATGACATGTCGTTTTCCATACTCTCTGCATTATCTTTGTTTAATAAGCATGTGCTTTAAGTGTTCTGGAAAAACACCTGGTTTAAAAGACTCGTTCACTATGTTTGTTAAGGGGGTTCATATGTTGTGTATGCACGCCTTCGGAACAGAGACTGGAACCTCATCTATTCCTGCTGATTTCTTATTTTTTAATTTCTTTATTTTCTTCCTGACTTCAAACTTTCCTATGGTGAACACTGTATTTGTTCTTGCAGTATAATTCATTGCATGTAATTGACATGTTTGGAGAGATTTTATTGCAACTTCTCCACAATACCGGGGAAATAATCATTCACAAAATTTGCCCATTCCTCAGGATTTTCTGTTGCTCCCCTCCTTCGATTTGCATGTTACTGTACTTTCCAGTTTTATGCTTTATGGCATCCCATAATAATTTGCTTTTATTTTCTGCATTCATAATATTATTTTGTCATTGAACAACTTTTTTTGAGCAACACGAATTCCCGTGTGTATCTTTTTGTATCTGTGATTGTAAGGTGCTGTAGAATAATGCAATGCTTATGTTAACGACTGCGAAATTAAAGTATCTTGGAGGAATTTCTAATACAAACTGTTGATAACCTTTTCCTGAAACATGAAGTAGAAGAGCAAAAGATCTACATGATATAGTACATTCCAATGTTTGTGGACTAATGGGCATAACTTCATAGGCAGGAGCACATTATATACTCACTTTTTATGGGTGATATGTCAAGGAAGCCATTTGGTTATACGCTAAAATCAACAAAAGCAGAATGCTGTACTTTCATTGAGTTCAAAGAAAAAGTAGAAAAGGAAAATAGTCAAAAAAATTCAAATACTTTGAACAGATAATGAAATTGAGTTTGTAAGTCAGCATATGAAGTCATTCTTAAAAGACAAATTGAATTCAGTGTGAGACAGCAATTATTTACACACAAGAATAACACAGAGATGCAGAATTCCTGAAATCGACAATCATTAAAAGGGCAAGATCGATGTTTACTGATGCAGGATGCACCAATTTTGAGCTTAAGCCATTCACACTGCAGTCTGTCTGAAGAATCAATCTCCAACAAAAGCTGTTCAGACTGTTACTCCTGAAGAATTATGGAGAAGTTCTGAAATAAAACTTGAGTCACTTATGAATCCTTGCACATTGAGCATTTGTGTATGTATCTAAAGAAAAATGAACGAAGTTAGAAGACAAATCCAAAGAACAAATCTTTTTTACAGTGTACTTATGTGCTCAATGAACAGTGCTATTATGAATTATTCAGTCATTTTCAAAGTTCTTTTTTTTTTCAAAACATTACATCTACAAATCTGATTAATGTGTAAATAAAACCGTAAACTCATGAAGTTTGCATTGTGCCCACCAGTTGGTGTTAAGAGTGCAGTGCCTTGACAGAATGGCTATAAAGCTAGAAAAGAGCTTTTGTCTGTTGGAAAATGCGAGATGTTTATCTGTTACAACAGTGCACCCTTGCATTCAAAAGGAATTATGAAAAAGAACCGCCACATGAACAGAGCATTATGTGTTAGTATCAGGAGTATAGGGACACTGATTTTCTCTGTAAACAGTAGAGTACTGGTTGATGAATGTTACAGAGGAAGCTGTATGGGCCGTTTTTTTTTCTTTGGAAAGACTATGATGAGTACATGTTATCTTGATATGTAGCAGTTGTGGTTATTTTCACGACTGACTATCGATTCTGAGAATTTCATCTCCAGACAGGATGGAGCACCCTGTCAGTGAACCATCAATGTACATCACTATCTAAATGACAAACTTCCACATCGCTGAACTGGGCATAGTGTTGTAGATGATGAGCTTTGTCCCCTTTGCCCCACAGGTTGACTGACCAAACACATTGTGACTTTATCCTTTGGTGGTACATTAAGGACCATGTTTATGTGCACTCAATGCCAAGAACACTGGAAAAACCAGAGAAAGCATCAGTGCTGTTGTGATGACTATTGACAGGTTGTTGCTACTTACGGTATGGAACAAACTTCACTACCACTTGGACATGTGTCATGTGGCCAGAGAGGCATTCATAGAACATTTGTAGCATGTGAAATACAAACTTGGTGAGTTTGTATTTGTACATCTAATACTTTGGAAAACATAGAGTTTTGAAAAGTAATGAATTGTTTATACACTCCTGGAAATGGAAAAAAGAACACCTTGAAACCGGTGTGTCAGACCCACCATACTTGCTCCGGACACTGCGAGAGGGCTGTACAAGCAATGATCACACGCACGGCACAGTGGACACACCAGGAACCGCGGTGTTGGCCGTCGAATGGCGCTAGCTGCGCAGCATTTGTGCACCGCCGCCATCAGTGTCAGCCAGTTTGCCGTGGCATACGGAGCTCCATCGCAGTCTTTAACACTGGTAGCATGCCGCGACAGCGTGGACGTGAACCGTATGTGCAGTTGACGGACTTTGAGCGAGGGCGTATAGTGGGCATGCGGGAGGCCGGGTGGACGTACCGCCGAATTGCTCAACACGTGGGGCGTGAGGTCTCCACAGTACATCGATGTTGTCGCCAGTGGTCGGCGGAAGGTGCACGTGCCCGTCGACCTGGGACCGGACCGCAGCGACGCACGGATGCACGCCAAGACCGTAGGATCCTACGCAGTGCCGTAGGGGACCGCACCGCCACTTCCCAGCAAATTAGGGACACTGTTGCTCCTGGGGCATCGGTGAGGACCATTCGCAACCGTCTCCATGAAGCTGGGCTACGGTCCCGCACACCGTTAGGCCGTCTTCCGCTCACACCCCAACATCGTGCAGCCCGCCTCCAGTGGTGTCGCGACAGGCGTGAATGGAGGGACGAATGGAGACGTGTCGTCTTCAGCGATGAGAGTCGCTTCTGCCTTGGTGCCAATGATGGTCGTATGCGTGTTTGGCGCCGTGCAGGTGAGCGCCACAATCAGGACTGCATACGACCGAGGCACACAGGGCCAACACCAGGCATCATGGTGTGGGGAGCGATCTCCTACACTGGCCGTACACCACTGGTGATCGTCGAGGCGACACTGAATAGTGCACGGTACATCCAAACCGTCATCGAACCCATCGTTCTACCATTCCTAGACCGGCAAGGGAACTTGCTGTTCCAACAGGACAATGCACGTCCACATGTATCCCGTGCCACCCAACGTGCTCTAGAAGGTGTAAGTCAGCTACCCTGGCCAGCAAGATCTCCGGATATGCCCCCCATTGAGCATGTTTGGGACTGGATGAAGCGTCGTCTCACGCGGTCTGCACGTCCAGCACGAACGCTGGTCCAACTGAGGCGCCAGGTGGAAATGGCATGGCAAGCCGTTCCACAGGACTACATCCAGCATCTCTACGATCGTCTCCATGGGAGAATAGCAGTCTGCATTGCTGCGAAAGGTGGATATACACTGTACTAGTGCTGACATTGTGCATGCTCTGTTGCCTGTGTCTATGTGCCTGTGGTTCTGTCAGTGTGATCATGTGACGTATCTGACCCGAGGAATGTGTTAATAAAGTTTCCCCTTCCTGGGACAATGAATTCACGGTGTTCTTATTTCAATTTCCAGGAGTGTAGTAGCCTGATACCTCAAGTGCACTGGTTGACACAATGGGAGTTAGTATTGAACACTTCAGAACTGATCACATGAATGATATCTAGGGACATCACCACTGCTATAAAAATGTTGTGCTGTGTGTTGACATCTTCATTATTACCATTTATAAAGAAATGTATCCTGTAGAGTGTATACTATATATTATTTACGTTTCTCTCGGACTTATGCATAAAAGTTAAGACACTTACTCTTGGCGTGCAGTGAGAGGCTTTGCAAGAGTACGAGTATATTCACTATTGTTGTAAAGATATGTATTTTGCTTTGTTCATTTCTTTTCCGTGAAATGGATAGGTTCCCATTTATTAATCAACATCTAGGCGCTCAGTCCGGAGCCGCGCGACTGCTACGGTCGCAGGTTCGAATCCTGCCTCGGGCATGGACGTGTGTGATGTCCTTAGGTTAGTTAGGTTTAAGTAGTTCTAAGTTTTAGGGGACTGATGACCATAGATGTGAAGTCCCATAGTGCTTAGAGCCATTTTTTATTAATCAACAGAGATTCAGAACTTGTAATCAAAGCCTACTACAATAAACTTGAGTTTGTAAAAAAAATGAATTTTTTGTTGAACAGGTTGGGGAATACAAGAGCAGAGATTATCTGTGTCTTTTATCCCAGCACCAGCACTTATACACTACAGATACTAACTGGTTCTTTAGGATGTAGACTTTTGCCACACTCTTGTTTTTAGTGTACACTACTATATTCACAACAGGTCTCTCCACAGTATCATTTCCACCCACTTTCTGTTACTTTGAGCATTACTTTTCTCTTCCTATCTTTGTAGTTCTATTTATCTTGTTATTTTATTTTGCTGTATTTTGTCTTTTCTGTCACTTTCTCCTTCCTTCAGTTTCTCCTCTGGTTTGTCCTTTTATTCTTATTCATGTGTACCATTGTCTTATCCCTTTTTGCCTTCATCAACCTTTCTTTTTTTATATTTCATTCTAGTTTATTCAAATTTCTAGTTATTAACTCTGTCCAATTTCTTGCCTATTTCTTACCTTCAAATGAAGCATTTACCTTTCACATATTAACCAGATTGATATCTTTCATGTTAATTTCTCTTGGTTTTAACTCTCATCATTTCCACGTCTAGAACCAATCATTTCTTGTATCCTCATCTCTCCTGATCCTTGGTTGGGTATGTGTGTGCGCGCGTGTGCAAGAGAGAGAGGAGAGAGAGAGAGAGAGAGAGAGAGAGAGAGAGAGAGAGAGAGGTGGGAGGGGGGGAGGAGGGTTGTTAGCTCTCTTATATCCTCGTATTTAATTGCCTATTGGACATATAGTCACACTGTGTTGTATGGAGCTGTGGTCCAGATCGATTCCACTTCACAGTGAAAGCAGTTTGTGAAGTGTGTATAATTTTATTCCAAGCAATGTCCTTCATTGCATGTGACGTATAAAAAATATTGTGTAAAATATCTGAACAGCATAAGCTTTTCTGTGACCAATGGAGTGATAACACTACATGTTGATGATAATATACAGGGTGAACATTAATAAAACCAACAAACTGCAGGGTTGAATTCCTGATTGGAAATGGAGGGAAAAGGGTCCTATGAACATGTATCTGGAAATAGATGATGTGCGTGCAACGACAATAAATCATCCCGGAACCCAGTACAGAGCTGTATCGCATCCACTTTACAATAGATGTTCAAAGTGTCCTCCATGTGACTGCAGGTGATAGTGATAGTAGTGATTGTCATGCAGGATACACCTAATCGTACTGTATCTTGCACATTGTTGGCGGGCCACTTGCCTGGACCTTGTACTACAGTTTGTCCCAATATCCTGTAGAACCTGGTCCCCCATATCTCATATATGCACAGTCCGCAGCCTCCATGCATGTTCATGTGTCTGAAGGGAACCATGATCATGTAAACACACAAAAAGGGCTTGAAGTGTTTTATTATGTGGTTGGTCTCTGTGAGCATACTTGTTTTGGTATAACCATGCTGTCCCTTGACATTTTCCATCTGCTTATCTGTACACAAACACCATCTCTGCTTGTTCTCGGCAGGAATATCGGATTGTTCTGCTGCTTTCAGTATGCTGCGTCAGTCTCACAGCCTGCAACATACAAGGAACACATGGAACTTGGTCAGGAACTGTCATTTGTCAGCGCCATCTATTGTGGCAATGATGCATTTGTGGACATTTATTCATAGGACCTTTTTCCCTCCATTTCGAGTCTGGAATCTGTCCCTGCGGTTTGTCAGTTTTATTAATGTTCATTTTGTCTATGAGGGTCCAATGGGAAATATTTGAGTGCTTCATTATCATAGAAGCAAGCACAATGGGATACTGATTTTTTGATTTTAGTTATTACTAATAGGAATTGTAGTTGTGTACAGTCTTTAAAGATAATTAAACTATACTTTCTTGAACCATAATCTCCATGTCATTTATTTTCACAAAGAGTATTCTACAGTCCTATGATGATTTAAATTAAGTGAATAAAGCCCCAATGTTTTTACTGGATGCACTGAAATTAGCTATCTTCCAAATATAGTCACTGAAAATAGATAATTTACTATAATTGCTCTAATTATTAAGGAAAGGCCTGTTTAATTTAGACTTAACATGTCATTTAAGCCTGTGATTTAATTAGATTGCCCTTATGCTAATGTTTTTCATATATTTATGTATTTAGGTTCCAGATGATCCAGAGGAATTCTCAAAAGTGTCAGATGCAGAAATAAAACATTTAAAATTAGAAGCAAAGAAACTACTAAATGATGAGACTTGTTCATTTACAAACAGTATGTATAGCATGGAATATATTTTTTATGAATATGAAATAGCCTACAGCAGTCAACCATTTAGCTTGAAATAGCTAATTTTTGTCTTTAAACATACATGTTTATGTTATTTATGATAAACTGAATTTCATATTTTGAATTTATTTCATTCAAATTGTTTTTCTTTTGTGATATTTTTCTCTCTTGAAATCATTTTGCTTTTCCGTCCAGAATTATCAAAAGGTGGCAGACAGTTCGACTACTCATGGATGCGAACTGTTGTCAGCAAGGGAACAGCCTCTGATAAAGTTGCTGCAAACACAATTCTTATTCAAGATTCACCTGTTCATAATGTGCCAACTCTAAAGAACTTGATCAGCCTTGTCAAAGTTGGAAAGAAGAATGAGTGTTTGATGGTTATAGGTAATGTCATTCCACCATATAGTGGATGTCAACCATGTATTGATGTAATATAGCTTGCTGTGTCTTATGAACATTGTAATATGTGTCCATATTTTTGTTTTTATTGTAGTAGTTGCCTAATTAAATGATGTTCACTGAATGCAAGATTTTTAAATGGTTGTAAACAAATTTATTGAGGACACAATGTTCTGCTGCTTCTTTACCGTAATACCAGGTGGCAGTGTACAGCCTAATTGGGAAGTACAACTACCTATTATCCGAGTGTCCGGCAGGAGGGTTTGTGTACTTTTTTGAAGTTGAGAGCTATGCTGGCGGTAGCATAGTTACTGGCAGGGTCACCTAAGCCGAATTGGTCTTGACTGAGGAACCAGACGACGTGTGTCCCACAATGTAGGGCAGGGAGGGCTCTAGAGGCACAGTGAAGCCAGATTCCTTAGAGCAGTAAACCTAATACAAATCTTGGTCCTCCAGATTGGGGGTTGGGCCAATAACCCCGTACTGAAAATAATAATAATAATAATAATAATAATAATAAAATGGAATATCAATAGAAACCTTGGAAACTGGATCGAAAACTCACAGTGCACTGAACACTGCTAACAGTGAACCTCTACAGCTGACGACCTATGCATGAGCCAATGTTATGAGTGTAATAGTAATAATGTAAGAGAAAGAGCCCACCCAATTCCACTGAAAGTTTTTGATGCTGAAAATGATAGCCAGTGCCTTCTTTCCCATTTGTGAATAGTTACTTTGTGTCATTGAGAGCATATTCAACATGTATAGCAATGGGCTTCCTGGTACCATCTGGGTTCCAATGAGACAGGACTGCACCAATGCTTTTGGGAGTGTCTGGATACTTTTGATCACCTAGTGTAATACTTGTTTTAGAGTTGTTGCAACACAGCAGGTTGCATTGGTGACCAGGATTAGTGATTTACCCAGCATAAAAGAAATCAAACAGAGTGGAGCACAAACACTACTTGAGGGACTGGAAAGCCCATTGACAGTCTGCAGACCACATGAATTTGATGCCCTTTTGGCAAACTCAGTTAAGAGGATGGCAGATGTATGCAGCCTAGAGAATGAACTGAGCATAATAAGAAATCTTGCCCAAAAAGGACTGGAGCTTCTTCAGGGTTGTGGTTGGCTACAGGTGATGGTGGCTTCGATGTTCTCATCCATAGTGGTAAGGCCATCTTGGCTAAGCATGTAACCCAAAGATGCATGTTTGGAGCAAAACTACTACATTTTTCCAATTTGCAAGAAAGGCCATTCTCCAGAAGGTGTTGGAAAATCACCTGCAGATTGCGTAAATACTTCTCTCTCAGGAGCCTGTGACACAGATATCATCGAGGTAGTTGACACAACAGGTAATGCTCCAAATATCTTTGATAAATTCTCAGGGCACATGAAATACCAAAGGGCAAGTGATTAAAGTGGTAAAGCACAAACAGGGTATGGAACAGTAAGGAATGCCGAGATGTGGCATCCAGTGGCAACTGTTGGTGAGTGTTGCATAAGTTGATGCGTAAAAATTACTAGGGACCTGATAACTTCACCAAAAACTCCTCCGGACATGAAATGGGATACAATCCATAACACATTGTGCTTTGACTGTTAGTTTAAAATTGCTGCAAAGGCATATGGTGCCATTTGGTTGCTTAATTATCACCAAAGGGATGGCCCACTGACTAGACAAAATGGGGAAAAATGACAGAGTCTCTGCTTATGCTGCAGCTTGAACTTGAACTTGAACTTGACCTTGACCTTGACCTTGACCTTGACCTTGACCTTGACCTTGCTGCACTTGGTCATGCAAATAGGGTGGAGGCAACAAAATTTGATATTGCTGACGGGTTAAAGGACACATGAGACTCAAAATTTTCTGTCCGAGCCAAGGTATTCTCAAACATTTGGACATACAATCTCAATAGAGACTCCAAATCTTGAAACTGGACCTATTGGGTCACTAAATGAGCTCCTGTCAATGATCTGTAATCCAAAAACAGACAAGGCTTCAGCCCAAAAGTATTTTGTGCTAATGGTGAATTTACCACTAACAATGTAAGCTAATGTTCTACTTTCTTATAGTGCACTGAGATGGCGAACTGCCCCACAGTGGAATGTACTGTTTACTGTAAGGTACACTTTGTGATCAAAAGTACCCGGACACCTGGCTGAAAAGGACTTACAAGTTTGTGGCGACCTCCATCGGTAATGCTGGAATTCAATATGGTGTTGGCTCACCCTTAGCCTTGATGACAGCTTCCACTCTCGCAGGCATACATTCAATCAGATGCTGAAAGGTTTCTTGGGGAATGGCAGCCCATTCTTCATGGGGTGCTGCACTGAGGAGAGGTATCGATGTTGGTCGGAGAGGCCTGGCATGAAGTAGGCGTTCCAAAACTTCCCAAAGGTGTTCTGTAGGACTGAGGTCAGGACTCTGTGCAGGCCAGTCCATTACAGGGATGTTATTGTCGTGTTACCACTCCGCCACAGGCTGCGTGTTGCGTGTTATGAATAGGTGCTTGATCATGTTGAAAGGTGTAATTGCCATACCCGAATTTCTCTTCAACAGTGGGAAGCAAGAAGGTGCTTAAAACATCAATTTAGGCCTGTGCTGTGATAGTGCCATGCAAAACAACAAGGCGTGCAAGGCCCCTTCATAAAAACATGACCACACCATAACACAACTACCCCCAAATTTTACTGTTGGCACTACACAAGCTGGCAGATGACGTTCACCAAGCATTCATCATATGCACACCCTGCCACCGGATCGCCACATGGTGTACTGTGATTCGTCACTCCACGCAAATGTTTTTCCACTGTTCAATTAACCAATGTTTATGCTCCTTACACCAAACGAAGTGTCATTTGATTTTTACTGGCATGATGTGTGGCTTATGAGCAGCTGCTCAACCATGAAATCCAAATTTTCTCACCTCCTGCCTAACTGTCATAGTACTTTTAGTGGCTCCTGATGCAGTTTGGAATTCCTGTGTTATGGTCTGGATAGTTGTCTGCCTATTACACATTACGACCTTCTTCAACTGTTGGCGGTCTCTGTCAGTCAACAGTTGAGGTCGGCCTGTTTGGTTTTGTGCTGTACATGTCCCTTCATGTTTCCACTTCACTATCACATTGGAAACAATGGACCTAGAGATGTTTAGGAGTGTGGAAATCTCCTTACAGACATATGACACATGTTACACCCAATCACCTGAGTACGTTCGAAGTCCATGAGTTCCGCAGAGCGCCCCATTCTGCACTCTCAAGATGTCTAAAGACTACTGAGGTCACTGATATGGAGTACCTGGCAATATTGTGGCAGTACAATGTGCCTAATATGAAAAAGTATGTTTTTGGGAGTGTCTGGATACTTTTGATCACCTAGTGTAATACTTGATTTAGAGTTGTTGCAACACAACAGCCCAAGAGCCTTGTACAGTCTTAAGTTAATTAGGCTGATGGTTGTCCCCATGTCTACCTGAAACTCTATTGGTCACCCACCACAACCATCATTAGCAAAATACATTGGGCTGATGTTTATGGGGTGGCGAATACAGCCTCTGAGTCCAGAGAAAACACTGGGCCTCTGATGATAGTCTTGCAGCTCACCACTTGTCATAAACTGTTGCCAAACGGCCTACATTTTGGCATACCCCACACATGGCTGCATATGGGCAGTCCTATCTAGTATGCACCAAATAACAACAGGACTGCTGACTTGACCCTTGAGTGGAAACAGATGCAGGAGGAGAATGGCACCGAGAGCCTGACAAATGTCACAGGCAGTGATTATGACTCTTCAGCATACTTGTACCTGCCAAGCTCACCGCGGGTGATGACAGGCAGCACTGTGACATTATCATATGCAAATCGTCAATGGCATCATCACACAATGGTCCAGTGAAGGCAAGGTCACCTTGCCAATCCTATGGATTGTAAACTTTGCAACCTGCCAGTGTCAGAAAGTACATCACTTGTTGCTACAGTAAGGTTATGTGATTCAACAGTCTGGGCAGCTTCAGCTAAACAGGGATCTGACAATGCTAATGCCGTAGTTTGGAGCTTGGGGTCAGGTACTAACCAGATCATCAGGTTCCCAATTAGTGAGTCTGCATAGAAGGTAGCACAGTGGGCTTACTCAAACTGATACTTGCCTGAGAGACCTTGCATATGATCCAGGAAACATGTGATGGCCTCTGGCACTTGCAGTGCTGGTTAAACTGCAATGGTACCACCACCACATGGGTTTGATGTCCCAAGTCTGTGTAATCAACTGACAGAGTTCCCCAAAGTTAAGTTTCTCAGGCTCAGTAAAGGACTTGAAATTTTGTATGATTTCATACAACTCCACATAGCTGGACAATAACAAGGTGGCCTTATCAGTTGGATTGACGAAACCCTTTACCTGGCAGTCCAGCATTCCCATTGACTTCACTTCTGTTTGAGCAACTTGTGCATGTGCTCCTGCTACAGTTGTTGTTGCATCTTGATGCACAACTGCTGATACCAGCATTGCACACTTCTGGGTCCATGGTGGTCAAAAATTAACAACATAGAAAAAAGAAAAGAAAGCGTCACATGTGTAAGAACATCCCATCACCATTCCTGCTTGTGTATCTGAACAGGTGTGACAGTACTGCAAAACCATCCTGTCAGCTCAAATGTCCCTACTCCAGCAAATGGTGGTTGCTCGACCCAAAAGCCAGGGAGTTGGATCCAGGAAGAGGGAAAATTTGACATGTGGATCAATCCGCAGGAGAGCAGAAAATCTGAACACCATGTAGAAATTGGAATGGAGAAAAGCATAAAATGTGACCAGCAAGTGTGACTAAAACAGCTAACGCATGAAACCAAGACTACAGCACAATGCAAAAGGCAGGTCCATGTTAGTTGATCTCAGCTTAAGGTCCTGCTTTATTGCCACCAGTAAGTAAACACCTGGGTCTGCAGTTCTGCCCATACAAAGGGGGTGACATCCATGGTAGCTTGCAGCTCTACTCTGCCATGAGACTCACACCAGCTCATCTGTGTAGGTGTGTGTGTCCACTGGCTGTGAAACTAAAGTAATTTTAACAGCTTTATCCATAATACCATACCTCTGTTCGTGAAAATACTGTCAAAACCTTTGAAAGATCATAGAACAAACAGTAAACTATTGTTTACTTATTTCACAGTTGCAAATACCACCATTGATTGTTGGCAGAGCTGCAAATGAGAACCTCAAGTTGTGCCTCATGCAAAATGTTGTTTCTCCCACATATGTTTCTGTCTTCTGTATCATGTTTTGCTATTTTACGTGAAACATCTTTAATGGGATTTGACTTGTAAACATAGGACTTCATGTCAAAAAGGTTACATGTTAGCACAGCCTCACTCATTTTTAGCAATTTGAGAAGTGTTCCTTCCTTCCTCTTGGTTTACTTTGCCATAACAACCAGTGGCACATTTCAAACAACTTTCAATTAGCTCAGCAGATATATACTCGTGGTGCAGAGTATTTTGTAGTATTGCTACTTCAGAATAATTTATTGGCTGCAGAAATGGGAGGTCTTGTATTTATACTGTGCTTTTGGATAGCTGTAGTTAATAATTTGTTTACGAAACAAAGATATTCACACCCAAAGTTTGATGTGAGTACCGCAGTACTTTACTAGGCATTATTGGAGAAATTATGCCCTTGTCATGCTCTGATAGCTGAACTGGCTTTTCCAGCCAGTTATAAAGGGAGTTACTGTTTAATGTGGACTCCAAATTGTTATGCAGCTTCAAATTTTGCACATGTGAAGATCATTACCAGAGGTGAGAGAAGTAGTAAATGACATGACAGATCATAGGAATGACTAGGGAGTGAGGTCACATACCTTTGACTTAGTAGTCTCTCAATATCCACTGAGCCACTGATCTCACTATCTCATCGTAATGCCAATGAAAGGTTTTATTAGTTTCAGCAAGCCTATCCATTCATTGCAGTACTTCTTTAGGATTTTATTACTGCTCTCTCTCCTGTTTGAAACTACAATTTTATTTCCATATAAGCTGGATTTTGTTTTTCTCATTAGCTTTCTGGCTCCCTTTTTGTCCTTGCAGCAGTTAGAATAAGAAATTTTCTAACTAGTGCACAATTACTGGAGAGAGAAAGATTCATTATGGAAACATCCCTTGACTGTGGCAAAATCATTTATCTACAGTATCGTTTCTTCCAGAAGTGCTAGCTCAGTGAGATACAGGAAACAGCTTTTGTGAAGTTTACAAAAATGGAGAGAGAGGTATTGTTAGAACTGAAACTATGAGGGCGGGTTGTGAGTCGTGCCTGGGTAGTTCAGTTGATAAGAACCTTCAAGTTTGAGTCCCTCTCAAGCACACAGTTTTAATCTACCAGGAAGTTTCAAAACAGTGCACACTGTTCTGTGGAGTAAAAGATTTATCCACTAAGTATGTGTTGCTTCCAATTGATACTCGGCTACAAGCTGTGTAAAGCAATAGGAAATCTACACTCTAAGTAAAGACCAACTACCTGAAGGTTGTGGCATGAAGGGCAAGTCTGTTGGAATGAGATAAATGTTGGGAATGAAAATATCCTTCAGTGTAGTGTTGCTACCACTACCACTTCCTTCAGAAAACTTTACCTGGAAGTCTGATCAACTCATTATTGCAGATGTTATCTATTCCAAAAAATACTTCCAAGCAATTTAACATTGGTAATGAAAGCCTACCCTTAATTTACTGCTTTCATGTCCTGTTAACTAGTGTGTTTTGTCTCTGCAAAAGTGTTTATTATTACTGATAGTTCTGAAAAAATTATCTACGTTTCTTTGATTGTGTGTTGATGTATTCTTGCTGCTGAAGTGTGGCTTGGTGGCTTAGCTGGTAAATACCAGGCCAAATCTAAATTCGGTCCAAGGATATTTTTCTGAAACTTATCACTCCTTTCACATCTTGCAATGGTTTGTTAATGTGGATAACACCAAGTTAAATCCTCATTTGCAATCAAAGTTAAGCTGTATACGAGGGTGGTTTGAAAAGTTCTCGGAATCACAATGAGAGATCAGCACTAGCGCAATGAATTGTTCAGATGATATTCATTGGACTGTTGCCTGTGAACAAAAGTGCACAAAATGGTCATGGAGGATTGCTGATTGAAAGAGCGTGAAATTGGTCACGCTTACCAGATGTCACCTGAAAAGATATATCAAATTTTAACTGAAGAGTTACAAATGAAAAAATTATCTGCACGATGGGTGCCGCAACTCTTGACGCTGGATCAAAAACGCATGAGAATGGGCATATTGCAACAACGTTTGATCCATTTTAGGAGAAACAAACAAGATTTTTCGTGCCACTTTGTGACCACATATGAAACTTCGGTGCACTACTATACCCCAGAGACAAAACAACAGTCAAAGCAGTGGAAACATGCTGATTCTCTGCCACCAAAGAAAGCAAAGACCATTTCTTCGGTGGGAAAGGTCATGGCACCAGTGTTCTGGGATGCGAA
The DNA here is from genome assembly GCF_023864345.2 of Schistocerca serialis cubense. Lineage (NCBI taxonomy): Eukaryota > Metazoa > Arthropoda > Insecta > Orthoptera > Acrididae > Schistocerca > Schistocerca serialis. The sequence goes on along the minus strand of NC_064639.1, from coordinate 545,727,174 downwards.
GGGGATTCTGTTTGTAGATTATCTCCCCACTGGGCAAACAATTACTGGAGAATACTATGCTAACATCCTGGACAAATTGCAACAAAAGATACACGAAAAAATGCCAGGTTTAGCATGGAAGAAAGGCATCTTCCATCATGACAATGCGCGCCCGCACACATGTGCCATCGCCACGGCACAATTACATGAACTAAGGTATGAATGTTGCCACAACTGCCTTGTTCACCTGATATGGCTCCGTCAGACTTCCATCTCTTCCCAGAACTGAAAATGTTTCTTGGTGGACGAAGATTCACTTCAAACGAAGAATTGATAGCTGGAGTTGACAACTATTTTGCAGGCCTGGAGGAAACGCATTTGCGAGGTGGGATCAAGGCACTGGAATATTGTTGGACCAAGTGCATTAATCTATAAGGAGACTACATTGAAAAATAAAAATAAAAGTTTCAGCGATGTAAATACTTTTTTTTCTGTTCCATTCCGAGAACTTTTCACACCGTACTTGTATCTCAGTATGTCCGTTCAAAACGGAGAAATGTAATGGCACATTGCACTGAATACTATAGGAACATGTCTAGTAAAACATTGTGGTGTTCAGACTACATTTAAGTTGAGGAAAACTTTGCTTCACTTACCTTCACCAAATGAGGTGGCGCATTAGTTGCACACTGGACACTGGACTCGCATTTTGGGGGGGGGGGGGGGGACGGTTCAAACCCACATTCAGCCATCCTGATTTAGGTTTGCATGATTTCCCTAAACCACTTTAGGTGAATTCCAAGATGGTTCCTGTGAAAGGGCATGGCTGAATTCCGTACCCATCGTTCCCTAATCCGATTTAACTAATGACCTCACTATTTGGTCTCATCCCCTAAATCAACCAACCAACCATCACTTACCTTTAGGTGTTACCTTTCCCTTGCATGTGCCAGTTAAAATCCTGGTCCTCCTTGTACATGGACCTACATCTTGCTGCAGTTGTATCACAGCATTCTCTTGTGTTATTTGGTTATTAAAAATCTTTCAGAAATGATGACTTACATATTCTTCTCTTTTTTCTGTTGATGCTGGGTGTGGTGATGCTAATGTTGTTTGTGTTGCTGCTGATGCCTTTATTCTTAAAGCTTAATTGTCATCTTCACCAACCTGAATCCATTCTCTATATTGTCACGTTTAGCTCAACTTATATTTTTCCTGGTCCTATTTAGGTATAGGTTGTGCTTAGTGAAACTCTGTCGACTGTAATGAACAGCTACCAACAAAATGACAAATAAGTCAGGTTTTGTCAGTTCTGTATCAACATGCTTCACAGTACAATTAAAATTTGGCTGGTAATAGTGCAGTAACAGTTCAGCAAAAACACATCTTTGCACCATAAGAGAATAAAGAGGTATGCATACATCATAGCAATCACGCAGCAGAAAATTTTCTATATGACAGTACACATTGTTAAACTTACAGCTAGCTGAAAAAAGACACACACACACGCACACACACACCTCTGTAGATTTGTATGGTGCAAGTTAATGATTTAAATGGTATTGCCCTATTACTTTATTATTTTGTGCAAAGTATAAATATTATTTTATCTGGTTTAGGCTCTTCTCTTTTTCAACGTATTAAGTAAATTTAATGTTTTAGAAGTCAGTGCAGTCAGTGAACAGAATTGCAAATGAATTTGTAGTAGCTTTGGTTGTTTTGCCTAGTTTAGTATGTAATATAACACTAACATAAAGTGTTTCTTTAACAGACACTCTGACAGAACTTTTTATGGCTGATCTACTTCCTCCACACCGAAAACTGAAAACTTTTGAATCCAGGCCTCATGTCATCTTGCAGGGGTTAAGTGAAGGAAATAAAGCCAAGAGACAAAAGTACCTCATGTACTGGTTTTTTGAAGATCAACTCAAGGAATTGTACATGACATTTGTACAGTCACTACAGTCTGTCTCCCATGATTCTGTGGACAAGAATAAAGAGAAAGCTATAACAGCTTTCTATAAACTGCTTGCAGGGAATCCTGAACTAGAAAGTGTAAGTTTCAAATGTGATCATTCGTGGCACTTAATATTTATTGATCTTTACCTTAGTATCATTAATATTCAAAGTGATGACAGTATTATGGACAAAAAAAATATTTACTCGCCTTCATAACATACACATATGCAGTATGTATGAAGGTTAATTGCTAAGTAGTGTCTCCACGGGAATAACACACCAATCACCAGAACCAGTTAAAATCAAACTATTAAACAGACTAAAACATTTTGTGTGAAGCCTCTTCGAAGAACTGCATTTATTGCAAGCTATCATAGTGAAAGGGTGTTCAGGAAGTTTTCTGTTTGATTCAAGCAGTATTCAATAGAAGCTGTTATAAGTGGAAGATGTTGATTTAGTGGATACTAACAGGTAAACAAAAGTTTCGTATGGTAATAAGAGTATTAATGTGAAAAATGCATGACAGCAGCTCAAGAGGTGAAGGTTGCTACACTCAGATTGTTCTGCTGTTACTGAGGACTTTTAAAACTGTTGAGGAGATTTGATCCTTCACACAACAAAAAGTTCTCTCCTCTATAGAAATTTAAGAACGTGTGGGTCAAACTGAATTTTGTTCTCACTGTTTAACTTGACTGTTTGTGCTTGCAGTGACTCCCAGGACTGAAAATTTGCTAATGGCTTCTGTTTTGTTACATGGCAGAAGATGAATTTTTTCTCTACAGCATTACCACTGCAAATTAAATTTGGGTCCACTTTATAAATCCTAAATAAAATGACAAATCATTGATATTGGCACAAAGTACCATAACAGAAAAAAGGTTCAAAACACTGATATCAGTTGGAAACCAAATTATGTTATCATTTAGAATGACTGAAACAAGTGACTGTTTAGCCACAGATCATTACATCGTTATTGTTGTTTTGGGGTGTTCAGTGTGAGGCCTCATTTGATGCAACTAGCCACACTAGTTTATCCCATGCAAGCCTTTTCATATTTACACAACTGCTGTAACCTGCATCTACTTGGAGCTTCTTTATATAGTCAAGCTTTGGTCTCACTCTACAATTTTTTATCCCACAAACTTCCATCCATTACCAAATTGAGGATACCTTAATGCTTCAGGATGTATCCTGCCAAGTTGTGCTATAAACTTCTTTTCTCCTTGCTTCAGTTAAGAACCTCTTCAATAAGTACCTGATTTATCCATCAAGCCTTCATCTTTCCTCTGTAGCATCGAATTTCAGAAGTTTCTGTTCTCTTCTTATCTGAACTGTTTATTGTCCACAGTTTACTTCCATTAAAAATTCTGTTTCATAAATGCTTTTCCTGCTGTTGCAAGTCTGTACTTCTGCCATTGATAGTTATTTTGCTACCTAAATACCACAATTCTACTACTTTTAGTGTTCATTTTGTAATCTGACACCTGCAGAATCGCCAAATTGAAATCAACTACATTGTATTACTCTTGTTTTATTTTTGATGATGATCATTTTATTACCTCTTTTTAAGATACTATCCAATCAGTTCACCTTATCTTCCAAATCATTTTCTGACTCCGACTGAATTACATTGCCACTGGCAAACCATAAAATTTGTTTTCTTCTCTAAAAAATTCAGTTCATTTTTACCAATCATTCTTTGGTTTTATTTACAGTGCGTTCAGTGGGTAGATCGAAAAATGAGGGGGGTAGCCTCTTTTCTCAACTTCCACCTCCCTGTCATATCCTTTGACTCTAATAATAATTGTCAGGTTTCTTTATTAGTTTTAGTTAACCTTTGGTTCCTTATACTTTATCACTGCTACTTTCTGAATTTCAAAGAGTGTATTCCAGTCAATATTGCCAAAAGCTTCCTCTGAATCTACAGATTCTGTAAATGTGGCTTTGTCTTTCTTCATTCTGTCATTGTAGATAAGTCATAGGGTGAGTTTTGATGTTTGTACATTTCTTTGCTAATCAAACTGATTCCCCCCCCCCCCCCCTCCCCCCACCCCAATTTGGCTGCTACACTTTTCCAGTCTTCTGTAAATTATTTTATTAGTGTTTGACAACCATGGCTTATTATACTGACAATTCAGTAACATTTGCCCATGTTAGTACCAGCTTTTTTTTGAAGTGGAATTAGTGCTTTCTTCTTGAAGCCTAAGGGTACTTCACCAGTCCCATATATCTTGCACACCAGGTGGAATTCTTTTTTTCATTGTTGGTTCCCCAGACAGATCTAAATAATTCTGAGGGAATGTTTCTACTTCTGGTGCCTTCTTTTTACTTAGATCTTTCAGTCCTCTGTCAAATTCCTCTCACAATATGATGCCTTCCATCACATGTCCATCTAGATCCTCTTGTCTTTCCATAACATCTTCAGGTTTCTATCTGTTTTTAGCTTTTCTATATATAAATTTCACTTTCCAGCCTTTCATTCTTTCTTCAGTACTGGCTTGCCGTCTGAGCTCTTGATATTCATACAGGTGCTTCCATTTCCCAAAAGGATTCTTTGATTTCCTTGTATACAGTACTTATCTTTCCCATAGTAGTAAAGATTTCTACAGCTTTGCATTTCTGGTATCAGCATCATTTTTAAACTGCTTTCATTTCCCAAAAGGATTCTTTGATTTCCTTGTATACAGTACTTATCTTTCCCATAGTAGTAAAGATTTCTACAGCTTTGCATTTCTGGTATCAGTATCATTTTTAAACGTCCATGTTGTCTTGTCTTTCTACAATATTTGTCATTCTTACATTCTCTCCTTTGGCTGGTTAAATTCTATATCTCATACTTTAATCAAGGATTACTGCTGGGGATGTGTTTTTGCCTATTCAGTCCTCTGCTACATTCAGTAATTCATATTTCAGAACTGCTCATTCATCTTTATTACGTTCTTTTCGTCTGTTTCAAACAGTAGTTGCCTAATGGGAACGTTCTTTGAAACTCTCAACAACCTATGGCTCTTTCAACTTATCCAGGTCCCATCCCCTTGATTTCATACATTTATGTTTTGTGTTCACACCTCCTGCTGCAAATGTTTTGCAGTAGAATCTGGTTTGGAATTGTCTGTCTTGTCATCTGTCTTCCCCTTCTATTTATCTATCTTTTTGTATACACATATAAATTAAAGTCCCCTGCCACTATTTCTGTCTGTGCATTCAGGCTAATCTCAGGAACGACTACTGGGATTATAATACGGTAGACTGATTCATGGAGGAAGGTTTGTGCAGACATAAATTCAAAATATTTCATACAAATTGACCCAGCTATAAAGAAGTCCCCTGACACTGTGAAAATGATGTCATTGCCATCTAGTGGTGAGTGGCAGAACATGGAATCGCATAAGGCCATATGAGACTGCAGCTCCAGGCTGGCGAAAGCTACTCTTATCCAGAGGCCAGTGCCAGCTACTACTGACTTCCTAACTGACCTATGGTGCAGGGTGTAAGCTGATAAGAGCAGGATTTTTGGTGCAGAGTTAATATATAAGGGGTGCAAAGGAAATGTGGGAAAAGTCACACACAAAATGTAGCTTGTGTTGGACTGTCGCCGAGCAGTGTGTCATCAGTGCGCAAGTAGCAGCAAGTGGCTTATTTAGCACTCACATAAGTGTAGTAGTCAAGTTGAAAATTTGTTTGAGTGTTCTTAGCACACTTGTTTAGTTAAATCCGTCAAATCATTGTGTAGTTTCGTATTTAGCAGGGGCAGATTTGCATTTTAATATCTGTGACATGTAAAGTCGCGTAGTCGTCTGTCATTTGTTTATTTCTTTCAGATAGTCTTTGTACGTTACTGACAGTACAGTTAGCCTTCTGCCACTGAGCAGTGTGTCAGCAGTGCGCAAGTAGCAGCATTACTGCATTTACTAGGCAGTCTTGTATTTTAATAACTGTTTAAATTTTGTGTTGAATTGTTTGTGCTCTCTGTAGATTAGTTCAGATGTTCTTTGCACAAAAGTATTTAGCATGGACAGGGACTGCGACTACTGTGTTCAGATGTGGGCTGAATTGGCATCCCTTCACTCCCAGCTTCAGGCAGTGTTGGCTTCAGTCACACAGCTTGAGGCCGTTGCCAATGGACATCACTGTGGGGGTCCGGACGGGGGTTTGTTGTGGACCGCCAGCTCGTCCCACGCATTCCCTGATCGGACTACGGCTGTGCCTGCTCGGGATACTGCCCATATTGAGGCTGACCCCTCACCCATGGTAGAGTGGGAGGCCGTCTTGAGGTGTGGCAGGGGGCGAAAGACATTCTGGAGGGCTGAACGGAAGGCCTTTCCAGTTTGTCTGACGAACCGGTTTCAGGCTTTGCCTCCAGCTGATACTGATCTTCTGCCGGACATGGCTGCTTGTCTTGTTCCAGAGGTTGCCCCTTAGTCTGCAAGATCCGGGCGGTCGCAGAGGGTGGGCTTACTGGTAGTTGGGAGCTCCAATGTCAGGTGCGTTATGGGGCCGCTTAAGGATATGGCTGCAAGGGAGGGGAAGAAAACCAATGTGCACTCCGTGTGTATACCAGGGGGAGTCATTCCAGATGTGGAAAGGGTCCTTCCGGATGCCATGAAGGGTACAGGGTGCACCCATCTGCAGGTGGTCACTCATGTCGGCACCAGTGATGTGTGTTGCTATGGATCGGAGGAAATCCTCTCTGGCTTCCGGCGGCTATCTGATTTGGTGAAGACTGCCAGTCTCGCTAGCGGGATAAAAGCAGAGCTTACCATCTGCTGCATCGTCGACAGGACTGACTGTGGACTTTTGGTACAGAGCCGAGTGGAGGGTCTGTATCAGAGGCTGAGATGGTTCTGCGACTGTGTGGGCTGCAGATTCCTCGACTTGTGCCATAAGGTGGTGGGGTTTCAGGTTCCGCTGGATAGGTCAGGAGTCCATTACACACAGCAGGCGGCTACAGAGGTAGCAGGGGTTATGTGGCATGGACTGGGCAGTTTTTTAGGTTACATGGCCTCGGGCAAGTACAGAAAGGGCAACAGCCTCAAATGGTGCGGGGCAAAGTCAGGATGTGCAGTGACCAAGCAGCAGTCGGTATTGTAATTGTAAGCTGTCGAAGCTGCGTTGGTAAAGTACCGGAACTTCAAGCGCTGATAGAAAGCACCGAAGCTGAAATCGTTATAGGTGCGGAAAGCTGGCTGAAGCCAGAGATAAATTCTGCTGAAATTTTTACAAAGGCACAGACGGTGTTTAGAAAGGATAGATTGCATGCAACCGGTGGTCGCGTGTTTGTCGCTGTTAGTAGTAGTTTATACTGTAGTGAAATAGAAGTGGATAGTTCGTGTGAATTATTATGGGTGGAGGTTATACTCAACAACCGAGCTAGGTTAATAATCAGCTCCTTTTACCGACCTCCCGACTCAGCAGCATTAGTGGCAGAACAATTGAGAGAAAATCTGGAATACATTTCACATAAATTTCCTCAGCATGTTTATAGTCTTAGGTGGAGATTTAAATTTACCAGATATAGACTGGGACACTCAGATGTTTAGGACAGGTGGTAGAGACATAGCATTGAGTGATATTATACTGAGTGCACTATCCGAAAATTACCTAGAGCAATTAAACAGAGAACTGACTCGTGGAGTTAACATCTTGGACCTGCTGATAACAAACAGACCCTAACTTTTTGACTCTGTAAGTGCAGAACAGGGAATCAGTGATCATAAGGCCATTGCAGCATCCCTGAATATGGAAGTAAGTAGGAATATAAAAAAGGGAGGAGGGTTTCCCTGTTTATGAAGAGTAATAGGAGGCAGATTTCAGACTACCTAACAGATCAAAACGAAAATTTTTGTTCTGACACTGACAATGTTGAGTGTTTATGGAAAAAGTTCAAGGCAATCGTAAAATGCGTTTTAGACAGGTACGTGCCGAGTAAAACTGTGAGGGACGGGAAAAACCCACCGTGGTACAACAACAAAGTTAGGAAACTACTGCGAAAGCAAAGAGAGCTTCACTCCAAGTTTAAACGCAGCCAAAACCTCTCAGACAAACAGAAGCTAAACGATGTCAAAGTTAGCGTAATGAGGGCTATGCGTGAAGCGTTCAGTGAATTTCAAAGCAAAATTCTATCTACCGACTTGACAGAAAATTGTAGGAAGTTCTGCTCTTACATTAAATAAGTAAGTGGATCGAAACAGCATATCCAGAGACTCTGGGATGATAATGGCATTGAAACAGAGGATGACATGCATAAAGCTGAAATACTAAACACCTTTTTCCAAAGCTGTTTCACAGAGGAAGACCGCACTGCAGTTCCTTCTCTAAATCCTCACATGAATGAAAAAATGGCTGACATCGAAAGAAGTGTTCAAGGAATAGAAAAGCAACTGAAATCACTCAACAGAGGAAAGTCCACTGGACATGACGGGATACCAATTCGATTCTACACAGAGTACGTGAAAGAACTTGCCTCCCTTCTAACAGCCGTGTACCACAAGTCTCTAGAGGAACGGAAGGTTCCAAATGATTGGAAAAGAGCACAGGTAGTCCCAGTTTCCAAGAAGGGTCGTCGAGCAGATGCGCAAAACTATAGGCCTATATCCCTGACATCGATCTGTTGCAGAATTTTAGAACATGTTTTTTGCTCGAGTATCATGTCATTTCTGGAAACCCAGAATCTACTCTGTAGGAACCAACATGGATTCCGGAAACAGCAATCGTGTGAGACCCAACTCACTTTATTTGTTCATGAGACCCAGAAACTTTTAGATACAGGCTCCCAGGTAGATGCCATTTTCCGTAACTTCCGGAAGGCATTCAATACAATTCCGCACTGTCGCGTGATAAACAAAGTAAGAGCCTACCGAATATCAGACTAGCTGTGTGGCTGGATTGAAGAGTTTTTAGCAAACAGAACACAGCATGTTGTTCTCAATGGAGAGAAGTCTACAGATGTTAAAGTAACATCTGGCATGCCACAGGGGAATGTTATGGGACCACTGCTTTTTGCAATTTATATAAATGACCTAGTAGATAGTGTCAGAAGTTCCATGCGGCTTTTTGCGGATGATGCTATGGTATACAGAGAAGTTGCAGCATTAGAAAATTGCAGTGAAATGCAGGAAGATCTGCAACAGATAGGCACTTGGTGCAGGGCGTGACAACTGACCCTTAACATAGACAAATGTAATGTATTATGAATACATAGAAATAAGGAGCCTTTATTGTATGATTATATGATAGCGGAACAAACACTGGTAGCAGTTACTTCTGTAAGATATCTGGGAGTATGCGTGCAGAATGATTTGAAGTCACTCTCATGTTCGGTTTTAGGAAACCAAATGAACACATTTGGCATCACCATCTCTGGTGGGGTACTTGAATTCGTGCATGCAACAGTCTGATTGGCTAACTTCAATGCTGATTATGTCAAAAATGACACAATGTATTGATTTTTTTAAACAATTATCTTTCAGCACAACCTATTCCGTAACTTCTTTATAAGCTTTTCAGACTGTTTCTGACCATCCTGTATATCAGGAAACTTTTATTATCTCCAGGTGTCTTCCATTTATACAACCTTCTTTGATAATGATTAAACTCAGTGTTAGTAATGATTTTATTGTGCGCTTTGCAAAACTCTACCATATGGCTTCCTCTTTCATGTGTTCCTCCCAGTCCATGTTCTCCATCTGTTTTTTCTTCTGTTACTGTTCCTACCATTGAATTACAGCCCCCATCAAAATTAAATTTTTGTCTGCTGTAACTATCAGAATAATTTCTTTTATTCATCATTCCTACTCTTGCTCTTTTCAACATCTGCTGACCTTTATACTTGTACAACTGTGTTTGGTCCAGGCTTCTTGTCAGTCTTGGTTACACTAAAGCCTTCACTACTCTGTTGTAATATCTTATTTGTATTCCTGTTTTCTCACTCACTATTACTCTAATTCCTCCATTACACCTGTCTGATTGCGTATTGATGACCCTGTGCTCACCTGATGAGAAATCCTGGTCTTCCTGCTACCACACTTCACTAATTCACATTATCTCCAACTTAAACCTATTAACATCCATTTTTCAAATTCTCTAACCTACTACCCAATTAAGAGTCTAGCACTCCACATTCAGATCCATAGTACACAATATTTCTTTTTCCCATTGACAACATCCTCCAGAATAGTCATGTAGATCCAAATGGGAGACTATGTTTCATCTGAAATATTTTAACCAAGTAGATGCCATTATCTTTAATCCAGATAGTAGAAATGTATGTCCTTAAGGAATGTAATATCTGTAACTTCCTTCCCCTTTTCATTAGCCCTGCCACTGTACCAAAATAGCAAGGCCATGTTGGTTAATGTTACAAGGCCAGACCAGTCAGTTATCCAGACTGTCACCTCTGCAACTACCAGAAAGGTTGCCACCCCTCTTAGTCTAGCCACTTCATAGATGCCACTCTGACGTGGTTGTGGTTGTGGTATGTCTGTCTGTATATCATGAATGTAATGATAGAAATATTGGAGAGCTACATTTTATGTTTTTACAACCAATTCCTTATTGTCGTATGAATTAAATCATTAATGTTATAGTGATGTTCACAAAAGATCACAGATTGCTAAATGTGCATTATGAGGTGGATATGATACAGTACTGACATGTGGTGTTTAAAGCTTTCCCAGCATACTGATTGTTCCATAAAAACACGGGAGAACTGCTGGATATCAGTAACGTCCTGCCATGATATTTCGGTGCAGAGTCTTCTGGCCATCTTCAGGTGAGTGCCACTGTAGTAGTACTGGCGAGTACGCGCTGAGCTCCGCTATTTAAAGCCGTACTGAGGTGACATTGCGCATGCGCTGCTTAGCGTGCGCGTTCACAACAGCTCCGTGTGCTGCCCCTCGCGCCCTCCACTGTGAAAGCCTGGCGTATCGCTATCAGGTCGATACCGACAGTATTTTGGTGGTACGTTGACGACACTTCTATAGTGCGGCCTCATTCTCTGGACCTGTAACGCCGGAAATGCATATCCTCCTATTTTCATCTATTGTACTATTATTTTTTTCCTTGTTTTGTTACCTCAAGATATGACATTTCTGTCTCTTTATATATTGTAATTGTTGTACTGTTTGTTTATATATATATTTATGCACTTATGTTGATGTATAATTGGTTTGTTTCGTAAATATTATTTGTATTTTTACGCTGGGTCTTGCCTAGGGAAAACTGCTATCGAACGATTACATCGATGGGTCGTGTGAAGAATCAAAGTGTGTAGGATCTTTGGTAGTGTTAACTCTGCCGCGTGGAGTGCGGGGAGAGGGAGAGTCCGGCTGGAGTAGCGAGTGGAGGAGGTGGTGTGTGACGCTCCCGCGAGTTGCCGCGCTTTCGGGGTTTAGCAGCATGTAATTGCGCTCGACTTGCGATGATAGTTTCTGACATGGTGTCGCGGACGGGAAGCATTAGCTGGCGCACATCAAAAGCCCGTTTCGCCTGGTGACCGTGTCGAGAAGAAGGCGCGCCAGCATCCAGCTTCTGCAACAGCGACGGCCGACAATGAGTGACTGCCGCCACCTCCTCGATCGACGGCTTCAAACCTTCAATCAACCAACAAGGAAGACTAAAAGCACGTAAAGTTTCAGAACTGTATTGCAGACCTCAGCTTTTCAAACTTTTAAAATTGTTGCATCACAAAATTACAGCTACTTAGCATGAACCTTTGTTGCTCATTGTCCCAAGTGCATTACCAAGCAGGGTCCCTTCCTTTTCCGAAATGAACCCGAGTGTCGTTGAAATTCAAACGCCAGCATAATTCCATTTCACTGCTTTAATTTCAAAGTTCACTTTAAGCATTCATAGTTGGCTACAATACTTAGATTACACAAGCACAAATTAAGAGTGTTAGTTTTGTTACCATATTTTAGCTTACCTGTGACTGCAGCTCAGCTTGGTACGTACTAAATTTTACTATTGTTAATTGTTCAGAATCATTTAATTCAAGTTCAAAGTTAAATCTCTTATTTCTAAATTGCGTAGATTCAAGTAGCTTTTGAAATGATTGTTGAGGTAGTCCAAGACTAACCGAATTTTACTGAATTTCGATGTGCTTCAGAAAGAAAGCTCACTATTAACTTCAGTCACTAAATTAACTTTCGATTTTCCGGTTTTATTAATTCTATTGCTAAATTATGTCAGAGTGTAGCGAAATTTATTACTTCTGACAAACTTTCAGTTTTCACACTACACGTGTCAACCTTCAGTTGCCATGCTTCTAGTGCTAATCATATGTGTAATTACCTTTCTTTTTCAGTTACTATAGTAATTGTCCTTAGGACTGGCGACTGTAATTTCCCCCAAATCTCAAATATCTAATTACCGCTAGTTAATTGTTAACGTAACGGCCGCACATTTACTTTCTTCATTAACTTTACCCCTTTTCAAAATTAATTTCCACCAGTTTCATTTGCATTTTTCCTTTCATTTAGATGTAACCCTTTCCTCCCTCTTTACCGACAGATTAACTTCGGTGACGATTGCTTTTCCCAAATTTCCATTAGGTACACGCGGTTTAATTTTTCACTGTCATTAAGGTCGATAAGTGAGGGGGAGGTTACAGACCGTCTCCAAGAATTTTTACGTCACGTGAACTCCATACATGAAAACATAAAGTTTACCATGGAGATAGAGAAAGATGGTTGTCTGCCATTTTTAGACGTCTTGGTGCGACGGAAGAGTGATGGCACACTTGGTCACTCGGTGTACAGAAAGCCCACTCATACAGACCTGTATCTACAAGCTACTAGTCGCCACCATCCAGCACAAACAATGGGTGTTCTCAAAACCTTGATCCACCGTGCCCATACTATCTCTGACGCCGACAGTCTTCAAGCGGAACTGGAACACCTGCAAAAAGTATTTTTGAAGAATGGCTTTTCACCTAGGCAAGTGAACAGAGTGATGAAGACCTACAAACGACGGAACAAGGAAGAGGAAGAGGCCTTCAGGTCAACTGTTTATATAGCATTTATTGGGAATATTTCTTCACAGATAGGCAGAATATTGAGAAAGTATCAAGTGGGAGTCATCTTTTGCCCTCCTTCCAAAATTTCATCACTGGTGTGATCCGTTAAAGATGGCCTGGGCCTGCGTAAACCAGGTGTTTACAAAATTCCGTGTGAATGTGGCAAATCGTATATAGGGCAAACAACATGAACTGTGCAGGAACGCATTGTGGAACACCAACAGCATACTCGCCTTCTCCAACCCACCAAGTCCGAAATTGCCGAACATTGTATTTCCACAGACCATTCCATTAATTACAACGACACAAAAATTTTGGCCCATACATCAAACTTTTGGGCTCGATTATCAATGAATCTGTGGAAATAAGATTGTCTGACAACGAGACTCTCATCAATCGAGATAACGGTTATCAGCTAAACTCTGCTTGGAATCCTGTTATAGAGAAACTTCGTAGTCGACGTAGTTATCTGCATAAAGATGGAAATCGACCTGATTCCGATATGCCAGGCTTTCACAGTGGAGGGCGCGAGGCGCAGCGCATGGAACCATTACGAACGCGCACGCTGAGCAGCGCATGCGCAATGTCACCTCAGTACGGCTTTAAATAGCGGAGCTCAGCGCGTACTCGCCAGTACTACTACAGTGGCACTCATCTGAAGATGGCCAAAAGACTCTGCGCCGAAATATCGTGGCAGGACATTACTGATATCCGGCAGTTCTCTCGTGTTTTTATGGAACAAACAATACTGACACGAATTTTGTCTTCCTTAGCTTCTTCAGGGAATTGCATGAAGCGTATTGCTCAGCATTTTGATATTGTGTCAACTTAATTTTTATCTCTGTGAATTTTTCTTAAATATCTTCTTAAGGGTCACTACATAGATGCTTGAACAGATATTTAAGAAAAATTGAAAATGACGACCTTGAAATATTAATTCTGCTATAATTGGGTAGGTCAAATGTTTCAGGCCTCAGCTTTTAGACTGGTAACAGCATTTATTATTGCATTTTTACTGTGTGTATTACATTTCAACATTAGTGTTGCATGCCCTTCTTGCCTCAGCAACAAGCTACACAACTTGCTATGAGGAATTTGGATTTTACTTCCACCCTTAATTTTTCTTACAAACTACTACTCCATGTGAACTGGTTTGCATGCAGCTTTGATTTCCAGAATTTAAGGACGCATACAGAGCGCACTGAATTTAATTATTCAACTGAAAACACTTTTATAAGAATTAATTTTACTGTCTTATCATTTTTCATAACTTAGGTTATTTTGTTACAATATAGTTTCTTGGTAAGATGAGAAGAAGTTCATGTGTAGACTTTGTAAGCTCCTGTGATATCCTTGAACCTGATTTGTAGTAATTTTAAAGATGTCAAAAGCAGAGCTGAAACCATTTTATGTCTGAATACTAGTCTTGTAAAATTTAAGTTACCTCCAATACATGCTTTTGCTCCCATCCAATACAGTGTACCTGTTATTGCCTACTTATTGATGTAAAGAAAAATTGGCTAAAAATGTGATAAGCTTGATTATTGGCTGAACGAGAACCTATTTATCTGCTTGTGTTGCAGTGTTGTAATATACTTGTATGTGTAATAGATTAATGTGTCTCGTCTATTTTCTTTATAGGTGTTACTTTCAAATCTCGTTAACAAATTAGGTGATCCAAGTCAGAAGGTTGTTTCAAAAGTAATGTATTGCCTGACTCAGTTACTTCATGTACATCCAAACATGAAAGGTGTTGTGACTGAAGAAATTGAGAAACTTCTGTTCAGGTGGGAACCTAATAAATCGTAGTAGTATTGTATATTTGTAACAGTGAATTACTTTTATTGATTTTTTTGTTTCTCTGTTTTAGGCCTAATATAAAACAAAGAGCTCAGTATTATGGCCTGTGTTTTTTGACACAGCTGTTGTTCACTAAAGATGAAGCGTCTCTGGCAGTTACATTAATTAAGTTATATTTTTCCTTCTTCAAAGCCTGTGTTAAAAAGGTAAATGTAGAATTGGTTAAAAATTGTATTTCTTTGTTGTAGTATAGTTTTATAAAAAACATGATGCATACATGTCTGAGAAAAATTTGTAGCACATGATGGATTTCTAATGAGAATCCTATTCTTCTTTTTGTATTACCTGCAACTACCACACTATTGCACTTATAATTAATAAGAATAGTTTGAATGTGTTTTTCATTTATGATGATCTTTTTTCTACTCAATTTATCCTATCCCTGTATGCTGCATATATGGCTTTGTTAATATAAAGGTAGTGGATGATTATACATTCTGTGTTGCCTCATTGAAGTTATTTTGAATTTCAAGAAAAATTATATTCTGCTGTTTCCATGCAGTATCTCCCACTGTAATTTGTTGGTTGTTATAGGATATTTTTAAGCTGAATAAACAAGCCCATGATGGGTTTTGAATCCTATTTAGTGTCTTTTTATCAGTATAGATCTCAGACAGATGAACAGTACTCTATATCTTGTGGAGACAATACCTCACATACATTCAGGTGACTGCGTGTATGGTTACTTCAGAGGGTTGCAATCTGCAGGCCAGTACTTGGGTGTTATACTAGCTGTCTGGATACTGTAAGGCCTGTTACCAACATTCATGAACACACACATTGGTAGGGACTGAAAATTTATGGCAAAATTTGCATCTGTTTTTGGGAAAATTTTCATCTTTTTTGGTGAAATTTGTATCCAATTTTTTTGTTTATAAATGATTAGACCTTCAAATTTAGAGAGTTGTCACACTGACTTGCCTGAAAGTGAACCCATAGTACTTTCAAATTGACCTTTAAAAAAGTGGTGAGTTGGGAGCTTTTTGGTTGGAATGTTTGCTTTTGCTAAAATTTCAAAAGCTTTATTCCAAAATGGTCTTTGCTTTATGCTTTCAACAAATGGTTATTTCTTTTGAGAAGCAGCACTATTTTTATGTCTTCGATTTGAGGAATTTCCCGATGTTATTTTTCTTTTCCTGCCCAATCAAATAATTAAAGAATCTGCAGAGTATTGATTTCAACCTTTTGTGGGCATTTATAGCTGTGTGACTCATACTTGTCAACTCTAGAAGGTACTTAGTATAGAAGTGGAACCAAAAATAACTCTGTTCGCATGTTGGGGGAGACTTTCGGCGTGGTTGAAATGAATTAAAGGGTTTTGTTTTTTGGTTGCACTGTAGTGCAGAGAGTGAAGGTTATAAATCAGCAGTCGGCCATGAGCATAAACAAACCATAATCTTGGCTGCCAGAGGGTAAAGGAACAGTACAGGAAAACAAGCTCTCTCGCAGGGCAGGCAGTCTACACCTATGTTCTTTGTTTCTGCGAAAGCAGAACTTGACACATGGTTGTAGAGGTCGTTGGTCCTGTCTGGTGCTTTGATGGTAGTAATCAAACTCCATGATGAATCAGAATTAGTTTCTTCACACAGTTCAAAATAAGAAAAGAAAATGAGGAACACACCACCCAAAGCATTCAGTAGTGGTTACCATAAAATTGCTTGTTGACATTAGCAGTGTTGTAAACAAGGTAGTTCACGCCAGATCTCTACCAGCACTTCATGCAATCACAATTCAAAACACCTGCAACCTAAAACTGCCACGTTTAAGTGTCCTTATTACACTAACTGTTGAACTTTATGTATGTTTTTCTTTGTTCTAAGTTGATAGGTCCTATGGTTGAGTCCTGTGTTGGATTATGTAGAATGTATCTTGTACTAACCATTCATCTGCTCACAGTTGGTGTGACACCAGAGCACCGAGTGGGAAAGATGATTTTTGGTTCCAGGAATTGAGTACATTTTAAGTAATTATATGCAGAAAATGAAGAATTTCAAACTATTTCTGATTACATGGTCCATTTGGATACAATTTGCTAAGAAGTAGAATTTATCAGAAATTTCATATTTTTGCATCTTGAGGCAGAATTTGCATTTATATTCACATTTATCAGAAATTGCAAATTTTTTGGGTCCCTGCACATTGGGCTGCTGCAAGATTGGCTCACGAAGACTAATATTTTAAAACTACCGTAATTATCTTCACATTTTCTGTCAATTTTTGCCATAAGTTAATGTTATACTTATTTGTAGTAATAAAATTGGCTACATTTGTGTGTACATTTTCTGAATCTGCATTTATGGAAGCAGTTTGTGAATAACATTGCAGTCCTGGCACCAGCTGTGTAAGTAACTTCCCACTCAGTTGAGTTTATACTTCTCATATTGTTCTCTTAAATTTCAACATGATATTTGCTTACCCTACTCTGAATGCATAGCGAGTGTGTTTACTGGTTAATCAAATATATGATATTTTTGTTTATTGATGAGCAGCTACCAACAACTGCACCAATGATTTAATTTTCTTTAAGAGTGTTAGTGGTGAATCACAGTTCCTTATGCTATATAGTTAGTAGATGCTTGTCCGATAATATGCTCCTCCAATTGGAAGATTAAATACCTAACATTTTTTAATGATAAAAACATCCTTTATAAGCCTAATCATGAATAGTCTTATGTAAATAAATTTAATTAGCCACTCTTCTCTTACTGTGTGAGCTAAATTTGCATAATCTCAGCAACCATTTTATCTCCTTGTTACGTTCTTGAGGAAATTATCATTTTTGTTTTCTCCATCAGAAAATATCTTGATTGATGTCAACATGTGCAAACGTCAATAACTGCTGTGCAAGATTTGTAGCAAACAGATTACTTTAATGTTTTTGCACCACAATTGAATCACCAGAACTTTTACTTGTACCCCAGCTTTATTATTTCATCAAAGATTTTCATGTACTGTACACACCATAACATAAGGTTGTATATAATTTTCAATAGACTTTCTCTTACATCACAAGCATTCAGCTAGTTTGTTAAAGTCTCTGTGAATATCTCTCACATAAATATGTACTCTTCAAAGGTATTAATTTTCTTCTGCTCACTAAATTGCCATAGACATCAAACAAACCATTGCTGAACTGCTTCTACAGTGGCAGTGTGCCAGTGCAGTTTCATGTGAAAAACACCAAATAACTTGTAAAGATTGTTGACGTTAACTGGAACTTCAAGTTTCTTTCAGTTTACTATTTTTATTTTATTTGTTTATTTATTTTTGACTGGGGCAAACTGTGTGTATTATGTGTTTCTTTGTAATTTAATATGTGATATGGCAATAAATTTGAATGGGAAGGCACTGAACTGGAGTTGCAAAACAATTGTCATTAATCTGTAGATGCACTCATGAAAGCAACCAAGACATGCAGGAAAGGATTCTCACACTATTCAATGCTACAAGGAAAAAGTACAATGATATTATAGATCAGAGGTTTGCTGTTTTCCTGACACTGGTTATTGAACTAACAAACCAAAACCTTAGGACCACCTGCGTAATAATGTTCTGGTCCAGTTTTGGAATAGAATACAGTAGCGATTCTGCGATCTATGGAGTCAGCAAGCCCCTGATAGGTCCCAGCTGGTGTGTGCTGCCAGATGTCTACACACACACACACACACACACACACACACACACACACACACACACGCACATTCTCACAATTCCCATAAATTATGAGCAAGTGGCATTTTGGTGCAGAACTGGCACCCAGTTGAATCTCATATGTATTCCATTGGGTTCAGATGACACAAATTAAGACACCAAGAAATCAACTTGATCTCACCATAATGCTCCTCAGACCACTGTGACACAATTCTGGCCTAATAACATGGACAGCTATCCTCCTGAAAGAAACGATCACTATTGGGAAAGACTTCACGTTTGTAGGGATATATGTGGTCAACAGTATTGTTCTCATAGACCAGGGCTGTCATGGCACCTCTGATTACTGCCACAGGTTCTGCAGAACCACAAGTTGATGTGCACTGTAGCATAATACCACCCCCACCAGCTGTTGGGTGGCGCATGTTCGAAAGAGTCTTTTGCCTGGATTGTGGCGTAGCTGGAAATTTCCATTGATTTGATGTAACAAAAATTATATTCATCCAATGTGGGGACAAATTTCCATTGATCCAGGGTCCATTCTGTCTAAAGTTGAGTAAAAAACATAATGTAATCGAAGTGCCACCAAGCTTGTGCCCAGCATTTTATCTAGTAGCTGATATCTGCATAATTTATCTGAAAGAATTTAAAGTTCTTTTCTAGTTGGTTTGTGTAGCAATTAAATCCTTTTTTGTTAATTTTGTAAACTAAAGAGATCTATATGTGCATGAAAATATTTATTGACTCTGTATTTATTATGATTGAAAATCTGGGAGGTATATATTTGTGTGTAGACATTTGACTGTAAAATAAACTATATTTTATACCTAAAGAATATTTGTATGTAGATTCAGTAACTGGAATCAGGTACTGAAACACTACATGTACTTCCATAGGGTTTCATATACATACTTTACACTATAATATTAATATATCAGCACTGAGTATTGTTTCTTTTGCTGTGTATAATTGTGCCTAATCAGTAAGTGGTGGCATTCCCTATTCATCCATACATTATCTAGCCAACTCACACTATGAAAGAGAATCTCAATCAAGGGTATTAATCATTGTGTCCATAAACTTAATGACTTGCCTATCACAAACTATATTTGTAGAATGTATTAACATTTAAAAATTATTAAAGATAATCTGTTACACTCTGTTGGTACATAAAAATGCAGCAGATGTATGTATTAAACATGAAACTAATTATAATAGTATCAGAATGGGATTGTCAACTTATTCTGCATACCAACCATCAAAAAAGGCCACCTGGAACAGGTGTGGCAGACAGCAAATGGCTCTCTAACATTTTGATGTTTCTAACATATTTTCATCAGGATGAAGATAGCAGTAAAGTAAAAGTAAAGGGTATACACTTGTGCTGTATGAAAGAAAAGTTCACTTGAGACCTTAAATTAAGGTGAAAGACAGGATATAAAAAAGATGAAATTATGATCAAGAAGACAAATTAACTTCTCTTTCCCTTCAGTATCTGCCTTGTACTCTCAAGTTACTAAATTTTGAATTTAATTTCCCCTAATTTACATCAGCGTGTATCAGAAATGCTGCTGCGAGTGAGTTTTTATAATTTATGCATCTCTTTTCTTGCTCTCCATGTTTACCACAGTGA
Source organism: Schistocerca serialis cubense (assembly GCF_023864345.2). NCBI lineage: Eukaryota > Metazoa > Arthropoda > Insecta > Orthoptera > Acrididae > Schistocerca > Schistocerca serialis. The sequence continues at coordinate 545,707,078 of NC_064639.1, read as the reverse complement.
AATATTTTCAAAAGTCACCTGCCTCTTAGTTTGTGTGTCTGTCAACCTTGCATCAGCCTTTCCTGTTTTTACAGCCATAAATGAACATCTTAGGTACTTTACAGGAAAACCACATCTTTGAAAAGAGTGCTGTTTTTCAGGTTACACTGCACAGCTGTTGTTGATCTACTAATGGTTGCTTAATATTTCCAGAAATAGAGTGATAACTATAAAAAATATCAGTTATATGTAAATACTGTACGACTGGAGATTTCCAATCCCAAATCTAGATAATCACATAATTTATACGAGGAGCGAAGTGCTAAATGAATTATACTGTCAGTTTAATTTTCTGGATGCTGGGGTTCCTCTGTATGGCGTGATAGGATCTTTGCACTAGGGTGTTGATCACCACTCTGAAACCCAGACAAGCTGCAACTAGATGAAGATGTTTTTTGTTTCTCCTATTGTAATTGTGTACGTTACATTTCATCTGGAACATATTTATAAGGTTAGCCACAAAAACCATTGCAAAAGAAATGTCCCAATCAGTGCAAGAATTCCAATATCTCTGAAGAGATTTGCAGTTAAATACTTTAAACTGTGCTCTCATTGCACTTTTTTTCAGAATAAATATGTTATTGACTAAAGTTGCCTTATCCCAATAGATAATTCCATAGTACACAGAACATGTTAGTGTTTGTGTATAAATGCGAAACATAGGCTGAGATAATAAGTGTTAAACTTGCAGCACAAAGTAATAAACCTGACTGCCAAGGCAATTTACAAATCTAGTACTGTTTTTCATTTATTCATTTATTATGAGTGAAGTAGAGATGATCTGTTGTTTCAAAAATATTTTTAACTAAATAATCATTTGAAATATAACTATATAAAGCATATTTTTAATCCTCTAGGGAGAGATTGATTCAAGGCTGATGAGTGCATTATTCACAGGAGTCAATCGGGCATTCCCATTTGCTCGAAATGAAATTAACACTATTATGGAACATATTGATACACTATACAAAGTTGTGCATATAGCATCCTTCAATGTCAGTCTACATGCCTTGTGCCTGCTGTTCCATATCACTGACCAAGAAAATACATCAGCTGACAGGTAATATTGTGTGAAGATGTAATATTTGATAATCTATTATAGTTACTTGTCTTTCTACTTGAGAAGTCATTTGAGGATTTTCCTGTTGTTTATAGGCTTGTATTATTTGTTCTTCTTTCTTTTATGTCTCCTTTCTTTATACGTGCAACAAGGCACAAAATGGGCCACAAAAATAGTTTATTCTTAAGGCAAGATAAAAATAAATTAGCAGAAAAACTGCTTGATTTTATCTCTAATTCATAGTAATATCTTTTCTTGTTCATTTCCAGTCACTGTTAGTTTTTTATTTCCCACTTTTAATTTATGCAGATGATGCATTGTGAACAATTTTAGCATTAAACATGTATCACTTCGATATGAAATGTATTTTATGGAGCAACAACATTATTTACTATAAACTATTTTGCCTTATACTCACAAGTTTTTAAATTTGGTTTTAATTTCTCATAATTTATATCAATGTCTATCAGGTGCAATTCTGTGAATGAGGTTTTGTAGATGATGAATCTTCCTGCAATTAAAGTTTGTGTAGCATACTAAAATTGTGAGATGCGCTTGTCCCCAAATACAGTTTTTCTATTTACTATAGTAGAAGTTGCTGCCAGAAGTAGTTCATCTTGAACCAGAATTGAAGTGGGTAGTTCCTGTGAGTTAGTATGGGTAGAAGTTATTCCTGGAAACTGAAATAAAATAATAATTAGATCCTTTTACTGACCTCCCAACTCAGATGATTCAATTGCTGAAAGGTTCAAAGAAAACTTGAGCCTAATTTCAAACACATACCCAACTTATACAATCATAGTTGGTGGTGACTTCAATTTACCCTCAATATGTTGGCAAGAATACATGTTTAAATCTGGAGGTATGAGTAAAACATCATCTGAGATTGTACTAAATGCATTCTCTGAAAATTATTTCAAGTAATTAGTTCATGAGTGCAATCAAACAGTAAACAGTTGTGAAAACACACTTGACCTCTTAGCAACAAATACTCTTGAGCTACTAATGACCATCAAAGTGAATACAGAGATTAGTGAAGACAGGGTTGTCATAGCGACACTGAATGTTTTAACTCCCAAATCCTTCAAAAGGAAACGAAAAATATACCTATTCAAAGAAAGCAGATAAAAGTTCACTTGACACCTTCCTGAGAGACAATCTCCACTCCTTCCAAATTAATAATGTATGAGGGGCGTTTGAAAAGTCCCTGCAAAAATAAAAGCTACTTATGTGTTTCAGGTACACCTTTTTTATTTTTCGACGTTGTCTCCTTTTAGACTTATACACTTTGTCCAATGCTGTTCTAATTTGTTGATCCCTTCCAAATGATAGGAATTGTCCAAGTTTGAAAAATAGCTATTAGTTGCTGCCATCACCTCCTCATTTGAATGAAATCTTTGTCCCGCCAGCCATTTTTTCAAATTGGGGAACAAATAGTAGTCCGAGGGAGCCAAGTCTGGAGAATAGCGGGGATGTGAAACTTGTTGGAATCCTATTTCCATTAATTTTGCAACCACAACTGCAGTGTTGTGATGGAAAAGGACTTTTTTGCAGTACAATCGCCGGCGTTTTTCTTGCAGCTCGGTTTTCAAACGGTCCAATAATGATGAATAATATTAACTTGTAATAGTTTTACTCTTTTCCAGATAGTCGATGAGGATTATCCCTTGTGAATCCCAAAAGACAGTCGCCATAACTTTTCCGGCCGAAGGAATGGTCTTCGCCTTTTTTGGTGCAAATATTCCCTTGGTAACCCATTGTTTAGATTGTCGTTTGGTATCAGGAGTATAGTAATGTATCCATGTTTCATCCACAATGACGAAACGACGCTTAAAGTCTTGTGGATTCTTCTTGAACAGCTGCAAACCACCCTTGCAACACTTCACGCAATTCCGTTTTTGGTCAAGCGTGAGCAGTCGCAGAACACATCTTGGGGATACCTTTCTCATGTCCAAATATTTATGCAAAATATTATGTACCCATTCATTCGAGATGCCCACAGCACTGGAAATCTCACGCACCTCAACTCTTCTGTCATCCATCACCATGTCATGGATTTTATCAATGATTTCTGGGGTCATAACCTCCACAGGGCATCCAGGACGTTGAGTATCACTTGTGCCCATATGGCCACTCCGAAAAATTTTGAAACCACTTATAAACTGTTCTAATTGAAGGTGCAGAGTCACCGTAATGTTTATCAAGCTTCTCTTTAGTCTCCTGAGGCGTTTTGACTTTCATAAAGTAATGTTTAATCACCACACGAAATTCTTTTTCGTCCATTTTTTGACAATCACTCGACTTCCACGATTCACACAAACGCCAAACACAAATAAATAGACCAATATTCTTTCCAAAGATGCTACTAACTAAACATGACCTCAATATGTGCCAGTGGTGCCATCTCTCGGTCTTTGCACGGACTTTTCAAACACCCCTTGTATGGTAAATGTTGACCAGATGTGGCTTGAATTCAGAGAAATAGCATTGACAGCAATTGAGAGGTTTATGCCAAATAAATTAACAAACAATGGAGCTGGTGCTCCTTGGTACACAAAACAGGTCAGAACACTGTTGCAGAAACAACGAAAAGAGCAAGTCAACTTCAAACAAATGCAAAATCTTTGAGATTGGCGATCTTTTGCAGAAGCTCAAAATTTAGTGCGGACTTCAATGCGAGATGTGTATAATAGTTTCCATGCCCAAACTTTGCCTTGAAACCTGGCAGAAAATCCAAAGAGATTGTGGTCACATATAGAGTATGCTAGTGGCAAGACACAATGCCTTCTCTGTGCGATAGCAGTGGAAACACTATCGATGACAGTGCTGCTAAAGCAGAGTTACTAAACACAGCCTTCCTAAATTTCATCACCAAAGAGAACAAAGTAAATATTCCAGAATTTGAATTGAGAACAGTTACCAGCATGGGTATCCTCAGCGTAGTTAAGCAACTTAAAAACTTAAATCTCTCAATAAGCAAGTCTAATGGTCCAAACAGTATACCAATAAAGTTCCTTTCAGAGTATGCTGATGCAGTAGCTCCATACTTAAAAGTCATATACAACTGCTCACTCGACGAAAGATCCATACTCAAAGACTGGAAGGTTGCACAAGTCACACCAATATTCCACAAAGGCAGTAAGAGTAATCCACTAAATTACAGACCCATATCATTAATGTCGATTTGCAGCAGGATTATGGAACATATATTGTGTTTGAACATTATAAATGTTTTCAAAGAGAATGGTCTATTGACACACAGTCAGCACAGATTTAGAAAAGATGGTTCTTTTGAAACACAAGTAGCTCTTTAACAATGTACGAAAAGATAGATTGATACTTACTGTAAAGAAGATTGTTAAGTTGTAGACAGGCACGATTAAAAGACACTCACATATAATTTTCGGCCACAGCTTTCATCAGTAAACACACACACACACACACACACACACACACACACACACACACGCAAGAAAGCACCCCTCACATACACGCGACTGCCAACTCCAGCATCTTGGCTCGGATTGCAACATCATGTGGGATGCAATTAGCAATCTGGAGGGGGTGGGTAAGGGGAAGGGATAGTAGTGTATGGATGGGGAGAGAGATGAACACTGTCTGGTGGAGGTGCGGTCACTAAACTGCCATCAGGTGCAGCATCAGGAGGTTGTGGGGCAGGGAGATGGGGGAAAAATGGAACAAAAATGAGAGGAGTAGGGAAAGACAGGCAGATGCATTGGTGGATGGCTGCAAATAAACAGGACGGGAGATGAGATTGAGGAGGAGATGATAGGACAGCGGGGGTGGATAATGTTGGTGGTGGAGGGTGTGGGGACTGTATGTTACCATAGGTTGAGGCGGGAATAAAACTCGTGATGGAGGGAAGGATCGAGATGGGGTGTTGGAGAGAAGGATCCAAATGGTCGGATGGCTCGGGTTGTGAAGCAGCCACTGAATTCAAGTGTGTTATGTTCAGCTGCATGTTGTGCCACAGGATCATCTATGTTGCTCTTGGCCACAGTTTGGCGGTGGCCTTTCATCCTGGTGGACAGCTGGTTGGTAGTCATATCAATATAAAAAGCTGTGCAAAGATTACAGCAGAGCTGGTAGGACGTGGCTGCTTTCACAGGTAGCCTAGCCCCGATGGGGTACGATAAACCTGTGACAGGACTGGAATAAGAAGTGGTGGGTGGGTAGATTTGAGAGGTTTTGCACATGGGTCTTCCACAACGATATGAAGAAGTGCTTCCATTGCAGGGATCAAGAGAAGGAGAGTAGGTCTTTGACAAGTCCAGCATTCTGCAGGCAGAGGTTCCACCACTGTTGTTATGAATCGCAGTGACTACCTGGCAGAAGGCCTCCACCAATTGTCTTGACTCCTCCACCTATAAACCTAGCCAGAGTGTCCTATCCCAGAAGTGGATTACAAACTCTAAGCCCTGTTTAAAGCCGTAGGCCCTTCTCAGAACATCTCCCCTGAATCCATTTCTCTCCTCGCCCCTATTACACGCCGTACACCCACCTTCTAATTGCCCCCAAAATCCACAAACCCAAAGGTCCTGGACACCCTATTGTGGCTGGTTACTGCGGCCACACTGAAAGAATTGCGACACTCTATGACCAATGCCTCCAACCAATTGCCCGTAATCTGACCTCCTACATTAATGATCCCAGTCACTTCCTTCACGACTCTCCACCATCCCCATCCTTTTACCTCCTGGATCCAGCTCAGAACTGTTGATGCCACCTCCCTGCACACCATCATCCCTCATGCCCATGGTCTTACTGGTATTGAACACTACCTTTCTCAATGTCCTTCAGACTCCAAACCCACTACCTCATTCCTCATGCACTTTACTAACTTTATCCTAACACACAACTACTTTTCATTTGAAGGGAAGGTATATAAATAAATCCATGACACAGCCATGGGCACCCACATTACCCTTCTGTCCCAACTGTTCCAACTCTGGGAACAACTGAACCACATCCTTTGCCAGGGCTTTGATTACCTATCATTGTGCCTTGAAATGAGGGACATCCTACCCAAAGCACTTCCTAGCACTCCTAAGTGGTGTTCCATTGCCACCCAACCTTCACATTATCCTGGTCCATCTCTGTGCCACTCGCTATTCCAGTCCTGTCACTAGTTTATCCTTCCCCATCAGAGACCGGGCCACCTGTGAAAAGAGCCAAGTCATTTGCCAGCTTTGCTACAATCATTGCACAGCTTATTATATTGGTATGACTACCAACCAGCTGTCCATCAGGATGAAAGGCCACCTCCAAACAGTAGCCAAGAGCAAAGTAGACTATCCTGTGGCACAACATGCAGCTGAACATAACACACTTGATTTCAGTGGCTGCTCCACTACCCAAGCCATCTGGATCCTTCCCTCCACCACCAGTTCTTCTTAACTGTGCAGATGGGAGATATTCTTACAATACATTCTCTGCCATCATAATTATTCTGGCCTCAACCTATGGTAACATACTGTCCTCACATCCTCGACCCAACAGTTTCCACCCCCTTTGTCCTATTGTCTCCTCCCCATTCTCATTTCCCACTCGGTTTATTTCCAGCCCTCTGCCAATGCATCTACCCATCTTTCCCCATTACTCACCTTTTTGCTCCTTTTTTCCCCACCTCCCTGCTCCACAACCTCCTGATGCTGCACCTGTTGGCAGTCCAGTCCCTGCACACTCCACCAGACAGTGTTGTCTCTCTCCCCATCCATTCACTGCTATCCCTTTCCCTTCCCCTTCCCCAACCCCTCTAGATTGCTACTTACATACCACATGACGTTGCATTCCAGCTTGAGATCTTGAGATGACAGATTTGGCAGTTATGTGTATGTGAGGTGTGCTTACTTTTGTGTGTGTGTGTGTGTGTGTGTGTGTGTGTGTGTGTGTGTTTACTGACAAAGATTGTGGCCGAAAACTATACGTGTCTTTTGACTGTGCCTGTGTGCAGCTTGACATGTCTTCTTTACAGTAAGTAGCAATCTACCTTTCCCTATGTTGTTGATATTCCTACGTGGAGTTTCCATTGTCTGATGCCTAGCTCTTTACTCACACAAAGTGTTGAGTCCTATTGACAAGGGCTTTCAAATTGATTCTGTTTCTAGATTTCTAGAAAGTTTTTGCCACTTTTCCCTCAAGCAGCTTGTAATCAAATTGCTTGCTAATGGAATATCATTTCAGTTATGCGACTGGATTCATGATTTCCTGTCACACAGAGGTCACAGTTAGTAGTAATAGATGGAAAGTTATTGAGTGAAACAGAAGTGATTTCTGGCATTCCCCAAGGTAGTGTTATAGACCCCCTGCTGTTCCTTATCCATATAAACGATTTAGGAAACAATCTGAGCTGCCTTCTTAGATTGTTTGCAGATGATGCTGTCATTTATTGTTTAGTAAAGTCATCAGAAGATGAAAACAGATAGCAAAGTGATTTAGAAAATATTTCTATATAGTGCAAAAATTGGCAATTGACCCTAAGTAATGAAAAGTATGAAGTCTTTCACATGAGTTTTAAAAGGAATCTGTTAAACTTGGTTTCCATGATAAGTCAGTCAAATTTAAAGGCTGTAAATTCACATGAATACGTAGGAATTTCAATTAAGAACAACTTAAATTGGAAAGAACACACAGAAAATGTTGTGGGGAAGGCAAACCAAAGACTACAATTTATATACTGAATGCTTAGAAGATGCAGCAGATCTACTAAACAGACTGTCTACACTATGTTTGTCTGTCCCCTTTTGGAGTACTTCTGTGCGGTGTGGAATCCTTACCAGATAGGATTAACAGAGTAGGTTGAGGAATTGAAAGAAGAGGAGCATATTCTGTATTATTGAGAAATGGGGGAGAATGTGTCACTAACATGACACAAGATTTGGGGTGGCCATCATAATACAAAAGTGTTTTTTTTTTGCTGCGGACTCTTCTCATGAAATTTCAGTCACCAACTTTCTACTCTGAACGTGAAAATGTTGGTGCCAACTTACATAGGGAGAAATGATCATCATAATAAAATAAGAGAAATCAGATCTCGCCTGGAGAGATACAAGTTTTTGTTTCTCCCACGTGCTGTACAAGATTGGAATAATAGAGAATAATTGTGAAGATGGTTCAATGAACCCTCTGCCAGGCACTTACATGTGATTTTCAGAGTATCCATGTAAATGCAGATGTAGATACAGAAAGAGAAATTATCAAGACCACAGCTGGAAAGAAGGCGGTTACAAACATGACAAAACTGAATATCATTAAGTGAAACTACGTAAGCCAAAGTAAAAACTTAACACATTTCACCTTGGTTAAACACTAATCTGGTGTAACATCCCTTGTACTTTAAATATTATCGTGAAATTGTGTCAACTTTATAGCTATCTTTGTATCTGCGCCTTCACCTATTGTTTTTGTAATTGTAACTCTGTAGTTGTTCTTGTAATAGCTCCTTCACTTATCACCTTTGTAGTACCATTAACTGTAGTATTACTTTATTTTATTTTATGTACTGTTATCACTATTTGCCTGAGAATTCTCTGTCTTGTATATAATAGTAGCTGGGTTTAAATGGCCTACAACAAAATCAGAATCAATATTACTTTGGTATTTCCTAGTTTAATTGTTAGCGTTCTGTGTTAATCTTTTAGTTATTAAAACTATTTTTCTTTGTTGGCAGCATCGGTGTTGTAAATCATCTGCTTTTTCCTCCCAATCTGAGCTACACAGTACTCTAATTACCTTTAATATGGAAGGTTTGTTGTTTTTACAGTCATTGCTGTTCTCAGTCGCATTCCCTCACAAGGAATAATCTCTGCTGCCCACTCCTCCGTATTTGCACCAACCTTTGCGCTTTGTGTTAGGGAAGAGTAACTGACCTTGAACTCGTTGCATTCTCCACATCCTCTAATCGCCCATGGGCCCCTCCCCCTCCTACTCATCCCACATACTGCAAGGCACTGGCTATGCCAGAGTCCAGGGCAGCTGCTGTCCCTACTTTCAGCATTATAGCGGGAGCTATTCACAATGATTGTACACTACATCTCGCGCGTGCAAACATGGAGTAATTACCGGCCCACTTGACTGAATTCAGATGCATATTTCAGGACATCAGCTTTCATGTCATGCTACTGTTGGAGATGTGGCTTTAGCCAAGTATCCCTTCTGGCTCTGTAAGCCTCGAAAGTGTTCTGTCTGTGTGATATACAATCCACTCAAAGCTGGACATATCTCTAGCTTTAAATCCACACTCTCAGGTCTTGAATCTTTGTATGAACACACAATTGTAGCTGGATATGTGAACATAAATTTTATAAGCAACAGTCTTGCAGTTTTAAAATTCAAACATATACTTTCCTACTTAAATCATTTACTGCGCCCACTTGGGCCAACTCAACATACTGCAGACACTCGCACCTCTGTCAGTATTTTTGCAACGAAGTCTCCAAACAGAGCTATTCACACTGATCAAATTTCTGCACCTGGCTTACCTGATTATCATGTAATATTCATGAATTATTTGTTGCAAGTCTAAAGAACGAACTGCAACTGGCCACTTTTATAGACTTCAAGCAATTATGTCTGAGCTTATAGCTGACGCCTATGACACCTCTTGGTGGGGAGTGACAGGAAATAGCTTTGACATAGGTTATGGAGCATCTAATTTCACTGAGATATTCAATAATTCATACGATAAATGCACCCTGATAAAAACTTTAAGAATCAGCAGAAAATCTGCACCACGGCTTACTGATCAACTCAAACACTTTATGAGTACCAGAGACACAGCACACAAAAAAATATAAATGGCATCCTACCTCTGAGAATAATCTCACATACAAGTGAATTCGCAACCACATTAGCCTGTCAGTTAGAAATGCAAAACTCAAGTACACCAACTCAGTAACTGAGAACTTTCACTGGACTTCTGTCCTGTGGGGAAATCTACAAGGACAAGGAACAAGTAAACCTAATCTGCAGCTGAACCTTTCATTCCTATTGAGAATTTAACAAGGAGAGGTCCCCAGTGGTACAATCAACTTTTTGCAACCAGCTATATGTGGTGCAGGTTAAGAACCTAGGCATCACACCCTGAACCCATTCACCCTGGTGGGCCCTCTTTTGCAAGTAACAGCCGAAAAACAATTTAGCCTGTTCCTCTACAACATTTAATTATCATCAGACTTTCAGACTTTCGACTGCCATCATAGTGTAATGGATAGCGTAAATCAGTAGCAAACAGAAGGTGGTTGGTTTGATTCCTGTCAAATTCCTATTTTTTTTTTTAATTTTTATTTTTCTTCGGTTATTTGCTTCAAATGTAATATTTTTAAATTTTCTAATCCTTTCCCAAGTCATTTTAATTGTTGCATTAACTTTTTTATTTGCTCTCATATTGTCTTCCTGTCATTCCTTTTTCATTTGAAATCATTGTCCATATTGTTTTAATTCTTTTTATGGTTTTAATTCTTTTTTGTTTATATATTGTAATATTTAATCATTTTAAAATACCGATCAAGTGACTAAAAATCAAAATAGTTATTAGTATTCATGTAGATCGTGCAACAGCACAAAAATTTATTTTTCGTTTCGAGATACGCAGTTTTTTGGGTGGTAATTGTCATACAAACATTTGAAACACAAATTGTTCTCACACAATGGACAAACTATAAAAGCTATCTGTCTGCATTTACATAGTTTCTTTATCAAATTCAATGGAAAGCACACTTCATTCACATTATGAAATAATGTCTTTTCATTACCTAACTTTGATCCATACCAGGTACCTTATCATCTTTTGAAAGGCTGGTGCACACATAATTCAAAGAACAATTTAATGTACTTTGATAATATCGCCAAGCGTAGCAATTTTGTGTTTATCTTGTAATAATTCAGGTGTGCTCTGAAGCTTTTTAATAGTATTTTACACCTGGCCATAAAAATATACGTCACATGTCTGGCAAGGGAGAATACATTTTGGAGGAATAATTTTCAAAGTGCATGTAGCTTCCCCAGAGCTGTTCACATATATTTCGCCATATGATGTGTTGTCCATCTGACCTCTCCATGAATCAACAAGTAACAAAAAATCATTTTCTTTGTGTATGGTTTCGTTGGAGATAGCAAATATTGCGCTTATAGCTCTTTCGCTAATTTTCCTGATTTTGAGCAGGTGATGACCACATTTCCATATTCTTACTCCAAAATTCAATTTCTTTAGCAACCATAGGTCCAAATTTATTTCCGACCTCCTGCATACATAAGAATGCATGGTAGCAATTCACTGGCAAATGTCAAGGAATATTGCACTGTGTACGAATGTGAAGGCTTTTGCCAAATTTCTCTTTTGCACCAAAACTATTTTTGGTCCTCGAAATTCCAGTGATCAGTGATATGTTGATTTATAACTGCAACCCATTTGATTGGTATTAATAACAACTATCAGCACTGTTCATTTTCTGCATCGTTCTGCTGTTGCAGTTTCAAGTGTTGCAATGTCATTTGCACTAATGAATTTAGTCACTTTTCTCTGATGTATTCCGTGTTTTATTTTAAAATTGTTTGCTCACTTCCCACTTGCAGAGAATGGCAAGTTTTCCTATAGATACAGTGTACGTGTTGTCACTCGTTTGTAGCACATCCAAGCATCCTTAAATTTTTCAAATGTTTCAGTATCAATTAGAAACAGCATCATATTGCATTTGCATTCAAATAATAGAGAGCATTTTCAGAAAGACGAGATCTCTCCTTGTAAATACACAATGCATAAAGTAAGGCATTCGTGAAAGTTCTCCTTATTTCTTCATCAAATTCCTCCATTCTTTCGTCATGACATTTGCTGGTTGGTGAATTTGCGTTGCCGGTCATTTCAAATGCCATACACTCACAAAACAAATGCAAGAGGGAAGCACAAAAAAATAAACAGGAAAGAATTGATTTATGATTGGAAAGTGCAAACCCACCAATGATGTTGAGCCTGGTAGAGAAATGGGAACAAAAAAGGAAGCTAATACAATGGTTAAAATGACTTGGCAATGGATTAGAAAATCTAAAAATATTACATTTGAAGATGATAACTGAAGAAAAATAAAAATCAATAAAAGAAAAAAGCAAGAGGAACTTGACAGGAATCGAACCTGTCACATTCTGTTTGCTGCTCATTTGCACTGTCCATTAGCTACAATGGTAGTTGAAAACCTGGTGTTAATTTAATGTTGTAGAGGAACAGGCTAAATTATTTTTCGGCTTTTGCTTGTAAACAAGGGCCCAGCAGGGTGAATGGCTTCAGAGTGTGATACCTACACAACTATGTAGGTGGTTGCAAAAAGTCGATTACATCACTTGGGACCTCTCCTTGTAATTGAGTATTTTGCACACTAACATCTCTTCTTGACCAGTGCAAAAGGACACAGACATTGAATTCCATGAAGCACCTGCAGTCAGTAAAAATAAAAAAATTTTTCTGCAGCTTGTAAGTCTCAACACAATCTGGAAGTCAATTGCGCAAATTCGTTCTGCTGCCGCAGGACATCACAATATTGCAGTACAAATGATCAATTTCCTCATCAATTCATTACTCTTGATAATAATGTATCTTTTTGACCATTCATCTTCCTAGCGACTTGCTGATCCTATACTCAAAAAGGCATCTGCCAGGATCAATTTCCTCATCAATTCATTACTCTTGATAATAATGTATCTTTTTGACCATTCATCTTCCTAGCAACTTGCTGATCCTATACTCAAAAAGGCATCTGCCAGAGAACCATCTGATTATAGGCCCACTTGCATTCTACCAGAATTGTCTAAGGCTTTACAATACATAGTTGACAATCAGCTTACCAGCTAGTTAACCTCAAGTAACCATTTGGATGAATACCAATCTGGCTTCTGGGAAACTTGCAGCATGGTGATTGCTCTCATAAAAGTTACTGATGAACTAAAACAAACTGTGGTCAAACAAGGGGCAACTTTTATGTGCTTCTTGGAGTTCAGCAAAGCTTTCAACACTGTCAACCTTAACAGTCTACTTGCCAATGTCAAAAGTCAAATCTTTTCTTCGAGTACTGTCCAGTGGATCCACTCATACCTTATATTCTGCCAGCAGGTGTGATGATCAGAACAAAGAGGTCATAGTGGAACACTATAGTATCAGGTGTCCCACAAGGATCAGTACTGCTCCCATTAATTTTTTCATTGTATGTTAATGATGTGTCAACTATTATCCCCCTTTGCAAACATTATTTATACTGCACTCACCCATCCAGAAGGTAAATGCTGACTTAATTGCTTTATCAAAATGGGGACATAACATAGGTTTGAAACTTAACCCATCTGAAACATAAGGCAGCTTAGACATTCTCAAGAGACTTATTATACTTCAGTTCAGATAATCTCTTCTGCCCTTAGTCCTAAACAGCACAGAAATAACCTTTTCTTCTTCTGCAAAGAATTTGGGATAATTCTGGATGTAGTCGTCCTCCGTCTATCTGCTGTCATTGACTTCTCTGACGAACGATGTTTATGTTGTTATCTACTGTATATGTCTCACTGATTGTTATATCTGTACCTCAGATGGAGGAACCACAAATATCTTCATTATAACAACAACTAAATTTCAGGTTTTCCTGATAATTAATGTTAATTTTTTGCTCAGTCAATCATCCTTCATTTGTTGCTGCATTACCGAAGACACAATAGTTAATAACATACTAGTTACTAATTAAATGTACCTATGGAAATCACTTTAGATTTTTTAATAAGAACAACATTCAATAATAATTAAATGATCATGAATGATTGCTTTTTGTATAGAGGGAAAAAGGGGGTTGATCCTACAATTACTTTCAGCAATTACGGCAACTAAAATGTCCATGATTTTTTATAGTTCGTCTCCCAAAGATATTATAGAAACATGTATGGTCCATTACTATACTTCAATACAGTCATTCATACACTTTTATTTTTACAAAGCTAAGTGTCCAGTTCCGTTTTTATATTCAATTTAATGTCCCTTCGTATAGTCTGCAGATCCTACTTACAGTTATTCGGCGTGTAATAGAATTTAATAGTGAGCATTACTTTTTCTCGCGCACAAAATTCCTCAGATATTCTTAGTCCATGGCAGTATGGCAAAAGTCTGTCCTGTATAAATTAATTACAGTGAATTATCTTGCAGTTTAACAAAAGTGGGCCTGATCCCTTCTGTAACATATAACATGAAAATGCCCGCTATATCGCATGTCACAACTACGTCGTAGACTTATTCAGAGCGGGGAAAACAAGATGAAAGAACTAACTATACCCACGCAGGTTTTATATAGTAGAATTCAGAAGCAAAAGTAGCTACATTAAACCCTTTTTGATTTCTCTGAAGCGCTACTTTGATGCGGGTGTTATTCTGATGAGAGATTATATATCGATAATTTTAATTAAAACTTTTTCAGTGCTATTAATTATTGCTGATATTGTTGATCACATGTACCCTATATGAAATAAGTCTGATAATATTGTTCTTAATTAAAAGAGCACACAATTATAGTCTGTTAGAAGATGTCCGTATTACTTCATTTATTACAGAAATATAAAAAAAAGGATTTCCTGTTGAGCTTGAAAAGAAACACATAGAATCACTAATACTCCGTACCCTTGCTTATGGTGTTCCTATTGTCCAAGAGTTTTGTACGAGAGCTGGAACTGGTGATGAACACTCGAGTGTGATACATTTGTGATATATGCTATTTTGACAATGCCTCTCCTGCTTATGAACAATTATTATGTCTACATGCCAATAAGTAGAGATTTTCATACCCTGTGTTTGCTGTATCGTCTTCTCAATCGTTGCACTCCTTCCTATGTCTTCAATTCTTACACTACTATCTGAACAATACAGCAGAAATTCTCATTTCCAACAAAGTAAAATTCTCTCTGTATCACTACACGACACTAACATGTTCATACAGTCTGTATCAGGAACTTGACTTTAGAACAACCTTCCTCAATATACTAGCAAAATTAAAAACCTTTCAAACTTAACCTTCTATCACAATAGTTATTCTCTTCTTGCAGCTATCTTGTCAGTCCTCCCTCTGCCTCAACTTTTCTCTCCCCATGTCTGCAGAATTTTCCATTGAAATTCTCTTCTTTCATAGCAACCATTGCCTCTTTCATTTCTGTCTTCTCCTTTTTCATTAACCCTTCCACTTCTAGTACCAAACAAGGCTTCAGAAGTGCTAAACTAATCAGTATCATTCTTAATGCCTCCATTATTTTATTGCAGTCAGAATTATTATTATTATTATTATTATTGCAAATTATTACTTTTGTTAGTAATGCAAATTATTATTATTGAATTTAACAAAGAAAATTGCAAGTATTGTTATTATTGAATTTGTTATGTAAGAATTAATTAACATCATTCTTAATGCCTCCATTTGTTTATCATCATTGTTAGTGTTACTGTTATTATTGTTATTATTATTATTGCCAATTATTATTTTTTATTAATAACATAAATTTTTATCAACCAATGGAATATCCGGGATGAAATGTAATAATATTATGGAAAGGGAAGTTGCTACTCACCATATAGCGGAGATGTTGAGTCACAGATAGGCACAACAAAGAGACTGTCACAAATGAGCTTTTGGCAAACAAGTCCATTGTCGAAAACACACACACACACACACACACACACACACACACACACACTCAAACGCAGCTCACTCACACATGACTGCATCTTTGGCAGCTGAAGTGTGACTTCAGCTGCCAGTGACTGCAGTCATATATATATATATATATATATATATATATATATATATATATATATATATATATATATATATATATATATAAAAAAACAAAGATGAGGTGACTTACCGAACGAAAGCGCTGGCAGGTCGATAGACACACAAACGTACACACAAAATTCTAGCTTTCGCAACCAATGGTTGCCTCATCAGGAAAGAGGGAAGGAGAGGGAAAGACGAAAGGATGTGGGTTTTAAGGGAGAGGGTAAGGAGTCATTCCAATCCCGGGAGTGGAAAGACTTACCTTAGGGGGGAAAAAGGACAGGTATACACTCGCACACACACACACACACACACACGCACACACACACACACACACACACATATCCATCCACACATACAGACACAAGCAGTCATATTTAAAGACAAAGAGTTTGGGCAGAGATGTCAGTCGAGGCGGAAGTGTAGAGGCAAAGAAGTTGTTGAAAGACAGGTGAGGTATGAGTGGCGGCAACTTGAAATTAGCGGAGATTGAGGCCTGGCGGATAACGAGAAGAGAGGATATACTGAAGGGCAAGTTCCCATCTCCGGAGTTCGGATAGGTTGGTGTTGGTGGGAAGTATCCAGATAACCCGGACGGTGTAACACTGTGCCAAGATGTGCTGGCTGTGCACCAAGGCATGTTTAGCCACAGGGTGATCCTCATTACCAACAAACACTGTCTGCCTGTGTCCATTCATGCGAATGGACAGTTTGTTGCTGGTCATTCCCACATAGAATGCATCACAGTGTAGGCAGGTCAGTTGGTAAATCACGTGGGTGCTTTCACACGTGGCTCTGCCTTTGATCGTGTTCACCTTCCGGGTTACAGGACTGGAGTAGGTGGTGGTGGGAGGGTGCATGGGACAGGTTTTGCACCGGGGGCCGTTACAAGGATAGGAGCCAAAGGCCAGACATACCAACAATTAAAGGGAACAGCCATGGGTACCAGGATGGCCCCCTCATACGCCAACCTATTCATGGGTCGTTTAGAGGAAGCCTTCTTGGTTACCCAGGTCTGCCAACCCAAAGTTTGGTACAGATTTATTGATGACATCTTCATGATCTGGACTCACAGTGAAGAAGAACTCCAGAATTTCCTCTCCAACCTCAACTCCTTTGCTTCCATCAGATTCACCTGGTCCTACTCCAAATCCCATGCCACTTTCCTTGACTTTGACCTCCACCTGTCCAATGGCCAACTTCACACGTCCGTCCACATCAAACCCACCAACAAGCAACAGTACCTCCATTATGACAGCTGCCACCCATTCCACATCAAACGGTCCCTTCCCTACAGCCTAGGTCTTCATGGCAAACGAATCTGCTCCAGTCCGGAATCCCTGAAGCATTACACCAACAACCAGACAAACAGCTTTCGCATCCCGCAACTACCCTCCCGACCTGGTACAGAAGCAAATAACCAGAGCCACTTCCACATCCCCTCAAACCCAGAATCCCCCACAGAAGAACCACAAAAGTGCCCCACTTGTGACAGGATACTTTCCGGGACTGGATCAGACTCTGAATGTGGTTCTCCAGCAGGGATACGACTTCCTCAAATCCTGCCCTGAAATGAGATCCATCCTTCATGAAATCCTCCCCACTCCGCCAAGAGTGTCTTTCCGCCGTCCACCTAACCATCGTAACCTGTTAGTTCATCCCCATGAAATCCCCAAACCACCTTCCCTACCCTCGGGCTCCTATCCTTGTAACCGCCCCCGGTGCAAAACCTGTCCCATGCACCCTCCCACCACCACCTACTCCATTCCTGTAACCCGGAAGGTGTACACGATCAAAGGCAGAGCCACGTGTGAAAGCACCCACGTGATTTACCAACTGACCTGCCTACACTGTGATGCATTCTATGTGGGAATGACCAGCAACAAACTGTCCATTCGCATGAATGGACACAGGCAGACAGTGTTTGTTGGTAATGAGGATCACCCTGTGGCTAAACATGCCTTGGTGCACAGCCAGCACATCTTGGCACAGTGTTACACCGTCCGGGTTATCAGGATACTTCCCACCAACACCAACCTATCCGAACTCTGGAGATGGGAACTTGCCCTTCAGTATATCCTCTCTTCTCGTTATCCGCCAGGCCTCAATCTCCGCTAATTTCAAGTTGCCGCCACTCATACCTCACCTGTCTTTCAACAACTTCTTTGCCTCTACACTTCCGCCTCGAATGACATCTCTGCCCAAACTCTTTATCTTTAAATATGTCTACTTGTGTCTGTATGTGTGGATGGATATGTGTGTGTGTGCGAGTGTATACCTGTCCTTTTTTCCCCCTAAGGTAAGTCTTGCCGCTCCCGGGATTGGAATGACACCTTACTCTCTCCCTTAAAACCCACATCCTTTCGTCTTTCCCTCTCCTTCCCTCTTTCCTGATGAGGCAACCATTGGTTGCGAAAGCTAGAATTTTGTGTGTATGTTTGTGTGTCTATCAACCTGCCAGCGCTTTCGTTCGGTAAGTCACCTCATCTTTGTTTTTATAAATATTTTTTCCCACGTGGAATGTTTCCCTACACACAAAATTCAAGCTTTCGCAACAAACTGTTACCTCATCAGGAAAGAAGGAAGGAGAGGGAAAGACGAAAGGATGTGGGTTTTAAGGGAGAGGGTAAGAAGTCATTCCAATCCTGGGAGCGGAAAGACTTACCTTAGGGGGAAAAAAGGACGGGTATACACTCGGACACGCACACATATTCATCCACACATATAAAGACACAAGCAGACATATTTAAAGACAAAGAGTTTGGGCAGAGATGTCAGTCGAGGCAGAAGTGCAGGGGCAAAGATGTTGTTGAATGACAGGTGAGGTATGAGTGGCGGCAACTTGAAATTAGCGGAGATTGAGGCCTGGTGGATAACGGGAAGAGAGGATATGTTGAAGAGCAAGTTCCCATCTCTGGAGTTCGGATAGGTTGGTGTTAGTGGGAAGTATCCAGATAACCCGGACGGTGTAACGCTGTGCCAAGATGTGCTGGCCGTGCACCAAGGCATGTTTAGCCACAGGGTGATCCTCATTACCAACAAACACTATCTGCCTGTGTCCATTCATGCGAATGGACAGTTTGTTGCTGGTCATTCCCACATAGAATGCGTCACAGTGTAGGCAGGTCAGTTGGTAGATCACGTGGATGCTTTCACACGTGGCTCTGCCTTTGATCGTGTACACCTTCCGGGTTACAGGACTGGAGTAGGTGGTGGTGGGAGGGTGCATGGGACAGGTTTTACACCGGGGGCAGTTACAAGGGTAGGAGCCCGAGGGTGGGGAAGGTGGTTTGGGGATTTCATAGGGATGAACTAAGAGGTTACGAAGGTTAGGTGGACGGCAGAAAGACACTCTTGGTGGAGTGGGGAGGATTTCGTGAAGGATGGATCTCATTTCAGGGCAGGATTTGAGGAAGTCGTATCCCTGCTGGAGAGCCACATTTAGAATCTGATCCAGTCCCGGAAAGTATCCTGTCACAAGTGGGGCACTTTTGTGGTTCTTCTGTGGGAGGTTCTGGGTTTGAGAGGATGAGGAAGTGGCTCTGGTTATTTGCTTCTGTACCAGGTCGGGAGGGTAGTTGCGGGATGCGAAAGCTGTTTGTCTGGTTGTTGGTGTAATGCTTCAGGGATTCCGGACTGGAGCAGATTCGTTTGCCACGAAGACCTAGGCTGTAGGGAAGGGACCGTTTGATGTGGAATGGGTGGCAGCTGTCGTAATGGAGGTACTCTTGCTTGTTGGTGGGTTTGATGTGAACGGACGTGTGAAGCTGGCCATTAGACAGGTGGAGGTCAACATCAAGGAAAGTGGCATGGGATTTGGAGTAGGACCAGGTGAATCTGATGGAACCAAAGGAGTTGAGGTTGGAGAGGAAATTCTGGATTTCTTCTTCACTGTGAGTCCAGATCATGAAGATGTCATCAATAAATCTGTACCAAACTTTGGATTGGCAGGCCTGGGTAACCAAGAAGGCTTCCTCTAAGGGACCCATGAATAGGTTGGTGTACGAAGGGGCCATCCTTGTACCCATGGCTGTTCCCTTTAATTGTTGGTATGTCTGGCCTTCAAAAGTGAAGAAGTTGTGGGTCAGGATTAAGCTGGCTAAGGTAATGAGGAAAGAGGTTTTTGGTAGGGTGGCAGGTGATCGGCGTGAAAGGAAGTGCTCCATCGCAGCGAGGCCCTGGACGTGCGGGATATTTGTGTATAAGGAAGTGGCATCAATGGTTACAAGGGTGGTTTCTGGGGGTAACGGATTAGGTAAGGATTCCAGGCATTCGAGAATGTGGTTGGTGTCTTTCATGAAGGATGGGAGACTGCATGTAATGGGTTGAAGGTGTTGATCTACGTAGGCAGAGATACGTTCTGTGGGGGCTTGGTAACCAGCTACAATGGGGCGGCCGAGATGATTGGGTTTGTGAATTTTAGGAAGAAGGTAGAAGGTAGGGGTGCGGGGTGTCGGTGGGGTCAGGAGGTTGATGGAGTCAGGTGAAAGGTTTTGTAGGGGGCCTAAGGTTCTGAGGATTCCTTGAAGCTCCGCCTGGACATCAGGAATGGGATTACCTTGGCAAACTTTTTATGTGGTGTTGTCTGAAAGCTGACGCAGTCCCTCAGCCACATGCTCCCGACGATCAAGTACCATGGTCGTGGAACCCTTGTCCGCCGGAAGAATGACGATGGACCGGTCGGCCTTCAGATCACGGATAGCTTGGGCTTCAGCAGTGGTGATGTTGGGAGTAGGATTAAGGTTTTTTTAAGAAGGATTGAGAGGCAAGGCTGGAAGTCAGAAATTCCTGTAAGGTTTGGAGAGGGTGATTTTGAGGAAGAGGAGGTGGGTCCCGCTGTGACGGAGGACGGAACTGTTCCAGGCAGGGTTCAATTTGGATAGTGTCTTGGAGAGTTGTATCATTAGGGGTAGGATTAGGATCATTTTTCTTCGTGGCAAAGTGATACTTCCAGCAGAGAGTCCGAGTGTAGGACAGTAAATCTTTGACGAGGGCTGTTTGGTTGAATCTGGGAGTGGGGCTGAAGGTGAGGCCTTTGGATAGGACAGAGGTTTCGGATTGGGAGAGAGGTTTGGAGGAAAGGTTAACTACTGAATTAGGGTGTTGTGGTGCCAGATTGTGTTGATTGGAATTTTGAGGTTTTGGAGGGAGTGGAGCTGGAAGTGGGAGACTGAGTAGATGGGAGAGACTGGGTTTGTGTGCAATGAGAGGTGGTTGAGGTTTGCTGGAAAGGTTGTGAAGGGCGATAAACACACAAACATACACATGAAATTCAAGCTTCCACAACAAACTGTTGCCTCATCAGGAAAGAGGGAAGGAGAGGGAAAGACGAAAGGAAAGACGAAAAGATGTGGGTTTTAAGGGAGAGGGTAAGGAGTCATTCCAATCCCGGGAGTGGAAAGACTTACCTTAGGGGGAAAAAAGGACAGGTATACACTCGCGCGCGCGCACACACACACACACACACACACACACACACACACACACACACACACACACACACACACACACACACACATACTCATCCGCACATACACAGACACAAGCAGACATTTTCTGCTTATAATACGTAACCCACTTCCAAACCATAACCAATCCCCCCCACACACACACTCACCGCTTTCAACACTACCACCGCTATAAAATACACTGTTTCTAGTTCACAAACAGTTCTTTTCACCTATTAAGCAACCATTTCGGCTAGTTCTAATAACTTTCACTTTATTTCCATTTCTGTTTTTTTACACATCATTGATCATTTTTAGCCGCTTCCCACAGGTTTTAACGTCATTATTTCTTCATCAGACAATTGTTAGCCTCATTCTCATAATCTGCCACCACAAAACCACTCCTTTTAATACATTTACACTTAATTTTTTGGAAATTTTCCCGAATTTCTCCACCCTTTAACGTGTTTTGGCGGCAACACAACCACCTAACCTTTGTGCACATCGTTATCTACCACGCCAAGTTCACCACAGGATCAACACAGCCCAGCTTTAACCAACACTTTTTCGCCTTTTTTCGCACCAGATCTCCAGTTGCTTTCTAGTTCACCTTTATCTCACCCCATATATATACATATTTTTCATTTTCATTTCAGCCTCGTGTTACACTTTCCACCTTCTAATACCATGTCACCCTCACAACACCCCCGCAATGACCCCTTTAAGTTTTATTTACATTCCCTCCGCAAACATGCCTTCGCACTAGCCAGATTACGCTCCCATATTTTATTTTCTCAGGCTTGTCTGACATTTGGCATAACCCCCAAAGGCCTCACACTTAAAGTTCCCATCTCTGGCTGCAACCCTTCTTTCCATCAGCCCCTATACCAGTTCCAAACTGAACAATCCATTGCCCTCACCCACCTAATCCTTCACCTACACATCAACTCAGCCAATGAACACACCCGTCAACTCCTATCCTTAATAAAAGTCCTCAATCTTTCCTCTCCCGCATCCACACCCGCTGTTCAAAGCATCCTCCTACAGGCCAACCACAAATTAGAACAGCATGCCACCATCCACCTCAAAAAATTATCCGATCTCCTGGTTTCCCACCTCCGGAAAGGCAACTCACTCACCCTTCACAACCTTTCCAGCAAACCTCAACCTCCTCTCATTGCACACAAACCCAGTCTCTCCCATCTACTCAATCTCCCACTTCCAGCTCCACTCCCTCCAAAACCCCAAAATTCCAATCAATGCAATCTGGAACCACAACACCCCAATTCAGTAGTTAACCTTTCCTCCAAACCTCTCTCCCAATCTGAAACCTCTGTCCTATCCAAAGGCCTCACCTTCAGCCCCACTCCCAGATTCAACCAAACAGCCCTCGTCAAAGATTTACTGTCCTACACTCGGACTCTCTGCTGGAAATATCAGTTTGCCACGAAGAAAAATGATCCTAATCCTACTCCTAATGATCCAACTCCCAAAGACACTATCCAAATTGAACCCTGCCTCGAACAGTTCCGTCCTCTGTCACAGTGGGACCCACCTCCTCTTCCTCAAAAACACCCTCTCCAAACCTTCCAGGAATTTCTGACTTCCAGCCTTGCTTCTCAATCCTTCTTAAAAAACCTTAATCCTACTCCCAACATCATCACTGCTGAAGCCCAAGCTATCCGTGATCTGAAGGCTGACTGATCCATCGTCATTCTTCCGGCGGACAAGGGTTCCACGACCGTGGTACTTGATCGTCAGGAGTATGTGGCTGAGGGACTGCGTCAGCTTTCAGACAACACCATATACAAAGTTTGCCAAGGTAATCCCATTCCTGATGTCCAGGCGGAGCTTCAAGGAATCCTCAGACCCTTAGGCCCCCTACTAAACCTTTCACCTGACTCCATCAACCTCCTGACCCCAACGACACCCTGCACCCCTACCTTCTACCTTCTTCCTAAAACTCACAAACCCAGTCATCCTGGCCGCCCCATTGTAGCTGGTTACCAAACCCCCACGGAACGTATCTATGCCTACGTAGATCAACACCTCCAACCCATTACATGCAGTCTCCCATCCTTCATCAAAGAAACCAACCACTTTCTCGAATGCCTTGAATCCTTACCCAATCTATTACCCCCGGAAACCACCCTTGTAACCATTGATGCCACTTCCTTATAAACAAATATTCCGCACGTCCAGGGCCTCGCTGCGATGGAGCACTTCCTTTCACGCCGATCACCTGCCATCCTACCTAAAACCTCTTTCCTCATTACCTTAGCCAGCTTCATCCTGACCCACAACTTCTTCACTTTTGAAGGCCAGACATACCAACAATTAAAGGGAACAGCCATGGGTACCAGGATGGCCCCCTCATACGCCAACCTATTCATGGGTCGCTTAGAGGTAGCCTTCTTAGTTACCCAGGCCTGCCAATCCAAAGTTTGGTACAGATTTATTGATGACATCTTCATGATCTGGACTCACAGTGAAGAAGAACTTCAGAATTTCCTCTCCAACTTCAACTCCTTTGGTTCCATCAGATTCACCTGGTCCTACTCCAAATCCCATGCCACTTTCCTTGATGTTGACCTCCATCTGTCCAATGGCCAGCTTCACACGTCCGTCCACATCAAACCCACCAACAAGCAACAGTACCTCCATTATGACAGCTACCACCCATTCCACATCAAACGGTCCCTTCCCTACAGCCTAGGTCTTCGTGGCAAACGAATCTGCTCGTCTGGAATCCCTAAACCATTACACCAACAACCTGAAAACAGCTTTCGCATCCCGCAACTACCCTCCCGACCTGGTACAGAAGCAAATAACCAGAGCCACTTCCTCGTCCCCTAAAACCCAGAACCTCCCACAGAAGAACCCCAAAAGTGCCTCACTTGTGACAGGATACTTTCCGGGACTGGATCAGACTCTGAATGTGGCTCTGCAGCAGGGATACGACTTCCTCAAATCCTGCCCTGAAATGAGATCCATCCTTCATGAAATCCTCCCCACTCCACCAAGAGTGTCTTTCCGCCGTCCACCTAACCTTCGTAACCTCTTAGTTCATCCCTATGAAATCCCCAAACCACCTTCCTTACCCTCTGGCTCCTACCCTTGTAACCGCCCCCAGTGTAAAACCTGTCCAATGCACCCTCCCACCACCACCTACTCCAGTCCTGTAACCCGGAAGGTGTACACGATCAAAGGCAGAGCCACGTGTGAAAGCACACACGTAATTTACCAACTGACCTGCCTACACTGTGAAGCTTTCTATGTGGGAATGACGAGCAACAAACTGTCCATTCGCACGAATGGACACAGGCAGACAGTGTTTGTTGGTAATGAGGATCACCCTGTGACTAAACATGCCTTGGTGCACGGGCAGAACATCTTGGCACAGTGTTACACCGTCCGGGTTATCTGGATACTTCCCACTAACACCAACCTGTCAGAACTCCAGAGATGGGAACTTGCTCTTCAGTATATCCTCTCTTCTCGTTATCCGCCAGGCCTCAACCTCCGCTAATTTTAAGTTGCCGCCGCTCATACCTCACCTGTCTTTCAACAACATCTTTGCCTCTGTACTTCCGTCTCGACTGACATCTCTGCCCAAACTCTTTGCCTTTACAAATGTCTGCTTGTGTCTGTGTATGTGCGGATGGATATGTGTGTGCGTGCGAGTGTATACCTGTCCTTTTTTTCCCCTAAGGTAAGTCTTTCCGCTCCCGGGATTGGAATGACTCCTTACCCTCTCCCTTAAAACCCACATCCTTTCGTCTTTCTCTCTCCTTCCCTCTTTCCTGATGAAGCAACCATTGGTTGCGAAAGCTAGAATTTTGTGTGTATGTATGTGTTTGTTTGTGCTTCTATCGACCTGCCAGCGCTTTCGTATGGTAAGTCACATCATCTTTGTTTTTAAATATATTTTTCCCGTGTGGAATGTTTCTATATATAAAGGCCTTGCTGGCCGACTGGCCATGTAAATTATTATTATTATTATTATTATTATTATTATTATTTTATAGTATCTTTTGTATGTGTTGTTCCTTAGCAGGTGTAAGAGAGGGCCTTAAGGCCATAATCTCGTAAGGCTAAATAAGCAATAAGTAAATGAAGGCTTTAATGCAGCCGCAGTCCTCATAGATATTTTTCTCTTTCTCCCAAAGGTGGTGTGATTTTATTTGAATATTTGGTTTTTTTTTCTGTTGTCTCCAAGGTATTACTCTGCCCTGTATAAGAAACTGGTGGATCCACAAATTGGATGCTCTTCACACCAGGCTGCCTTTGTGAACCTCTTATTCCGTTCCTTACAAAAGGATACTAGCACTCCGCGAGTATGTGCATTCATCAAACGTCTACTGCAGGTATGTCATATGTAACATATGTAAATTTAAAGCTTGAGAACATAGAATGGCTTGCTGGTATTTACCTTTTGGAGGGATCATTTAAAGCAGTGCTAATAGAAACAATGAAAAATAGAAGATACTACTCCTAGCTTTCAGAACTTGGCTTGATTGAGGATGGTTGGAAAAGAGGGCAGACCACTCAAAATTCTACCATTGGGGCAAAGGGGATGGGTCAGGGTGATTTTTAACGGAGTACAGAAGAGTGGCAAGACGCGAGGACATGTTGGAGAGCAATTTCTCGTCTCCAGATTGGAGTAAATTCATACTGGATAGTCTGCTTCAAGTGGCCTTCGTTGTGTTGCAGGCATTCAGGTCCCTTGAGTCGTATTGTAGGTAGAGCATGCTCAACAACATTGTACTGCTTATCGCGTGGATCATTTGAACCCCCCATCCACTATTAGTTTCCCTGAACTCCAGAGATGGAAACTAAGTCTCCAAAATATCCTTACATTCCACTGCCCTCCTGAATTTAAACTCTGTGAACAACCCCCTCCTCCTCTTTCTCCCACTCATAGGATTTCATTATTTCCACATTAACTAATTTATTTTCTCCCCCCTGTCCTCTCTCTCTCTCTCTCTCTCTCTCTCTAATTGGTTTTTCTCTCTCTGATTGGTTTTCCCCTCTTTCATTTTTCTCCCCCTTTTTCCTATTTTTAATTGCATTTTTTATTTCACTTTTCATTTATCTTTATATTTAATCCATCTTCCCTTATTATTATTCCCCTATTGTCATCCATGAACTGAAGCTAACACAGTGTTTGCAAACTATCTTTGACCACATGGCACCTTCTCCTTCATCTTTGTCTTCTCTCATCTTCGTAAATACAGGTGAGTTCCTCTCAACCTAGAGTCTACATTCCAGCCTTCACCATCCAATTCCTCTTTCTCCCGCAGGAAGGTACATACTTGCGCTGAAAGCTAGGAATAGTATTTCCTGCTTCTAAATGTCTCTGTTGCCTGTGCTAGGATTTTTGCCTGCTGAAGATAAGTACTGGCTAGGCATTCTGTCTTTCTGTAATTTAACTGTTTTCTTCTTCTTCTTCTTCTTTTTAAATTGAGCTTTTGAACTCAGACAAATAACATACATAAAAACTATTTCATGTTTTTATAATTTTATATTACCTGTATTATCCAGTTTACTCATTCTTTTATTTGTTTAGAAAATGGTGGAAGAAAGGAAAGAGGAGGGACTAACAACCCATCTACAATTTTAGTGTGTGCATGTAGCGAAATAAGTCACCAGGCAAAGAACTTGTCATTTACTAAGTTCAATCTTGTTTTATCCCTAACCTCATTTTATATCCCGCTGTGTGTAGAATGTTTAATTTGGGAGTATAATATAGATTTTCACTATTGAGGTTATCTTTAGCTGGAGAAGAAATATGGTTAGGTTTCATTACATAGCAATATTTTATTGAGCTTTCAAAATGTTGAGCCATTTTCAGCATAATAAGTAGGCTGGATGGTATTGAAATTGAATTGCTCATCAGTGTGCTGGCCATACCAAATTTTTATCTGGCCTCTTTTAGTGTAATAATCAAGGAAAGTTTGCTATTTACTAAGTAGTCTCTGTATGGTAGAAAGTTCTGAAATGATAAGGCGCTTGCTGCCTTCTCTGAGCTGTCATAGGCAGAAGCTTCTGTGTGTACATGTTTCTATGACATATGTTTATTGCATAATGGCAAAGCTGTACTGGAAGTTCCAAATGGGATCTCTGAGCAAATTGTGAACAATATTCTGCAGATGTGGAAGCTGAAAGATACACATTATTTTTGTACAGCAACTGTAAGTAGTTTAGCATTCTACGTTAGGGCTTGGTGGGAGGGAGGAAGGGATTGGATAAGATTCAGATCAGTAGTGGAACGTGGTGAGCAGTAGTTGTGGAGCTGTAATAGATTTGACTTATTAGATCTTGCTCTAATACCATTAATTGGGTTGGTTTTACCTCTTTTTGGTATCCCCGCTAGAAGATATCGAGATGTATCTAGATGAGTTGGTATGAGTATTGCAGTGGAACAGTGCAGAACACTGTCACGTGCGAGGAGCATTGCAAAGGCAGAGTCACTAGCTCAGATGTTTACCTGCTGACAGCAGTAGGCCTGGATTGGTAGTTCCTATGTGGACATTAACTACCTTGGACCTAGCCTTTGCTGCGCACTGTGTTTTGTTTTCTGTATGCTTAGTTTATTCAGTCACTCATTCTGGTAGCATTGTGTTGCTCAGGGCTCATCTGTACATTGTGTTTGGACACGGTTTCAGCTGGCCAGACTTGTAGTTGAGCCACAGCCGGCTTGTATAGTAATATTTTGTGCTGACAGTGATTGTTTCATGCTTTTCTTTTTCAAAATGTTTAATTGTAGCCACCGTGGAACCAGTGTTTTAGCAGTGCTGGGGGGGGGGGGGGGGGGCAATTGTGCCTCCAGGAGCACCAACAAAAGATGCAGCAAAAGCAGATGCAGAAACTGCTCAAATGCACCATACTCACACCTCACTGGTGGTGAGCTAGTAACCAGCTGAGAAGCCTTCTCTCCTGCTACCCCCAAAGCCATTCACTGGCTTTCTGAGTCTGTGGAAAGGAGGGGCAATTACCTGCACTGGTTCTTGCTACACTGCCAGATAAGGTGTATAATTGATCCAGCTGCCATGTTGTTGTACAAAATTTCATGGGATTGTACAAAATGATACAGAATTTGAAACCTCCTCCTGAGCCTGAGAAACCTGAACTTTGAGGATCTATATCAGCTGCTCATGCGGTATTTTGGTTAACAAATCCTTGTGGTGGCAGCACGATTACAATTTAACTAGCACCACAAACATCCAGAGCAGTCATATGTGGCGTCAATCACCGACATGCGAGGCTTCTTGCTCAGGTGTTGGTTTGAGGTCCTCAATGTGCCACTTCATATGCGGACTCGCTAATTAGGGACATGATCATCTGGTTAGCACCCAACCCTGAGATCCATACTAGGACATTGGTATTGTCTGACCCCTCTTTAGCCAAAGTTGCTAAAATTGCAAAATCACATGAAGTTACAGTAGCATTAAGAACATACTGTCCAACTGTTCGCAGGTGGCAAAGTTAGACATGCCTGATAAACAGCACCTGGTGCCCTGTGGGTTGAGCCAGATTGCCTTGTTTCCTGTTCATCTGGGTGTGTTGGTGCTGTTCATCATTCAAGTCCAGTGTCATCACAGTGCCGCCCATTTCTTCCCACATTGGGCTCGGTGAATGCGAATCTGTCACAGCATTGTAATCCCTGCTTCCACTGTTTTCAGAGTTCTCGACATCGCTCTCCCTCTGCACTTGTTTCTGCTCAAAGGGCTAGTCAGTAATCCTGCCCAAATTGTAATTTGGTGCATACTTGATGGTGCTGCCCATAAATTGATGCCACATGTGTGGTGTGCCACAGGATGGGCCATTTGGTAGCAGTTTGTGACAGTCGAGAGATGCAGCATGTTCGTTGAAGGTCCTGGTGCTTTCCCTTGGCTCAGAGGCTGTCTCAAGCATTGCCCCAGTGAATTCTGCTTATGCACATAATGGATGAGTTTCAGTTAGGCAAGAGAGTGACACTCAGCCTAATTACGTTGGATAGATTCAGGCTGTTGGGTTGTCCTGTGTTGTAATGGCCACTCTCTGCAGTTGTATTTTATAGAAAGTATTATATTCCTTTGAAGGAGAAATTTTCTGTCTTTGCACATTATAAGAATGTGGAACAGCAACTAGCATTGTCAGTGCTTAATAAACTGTTGGCACAACATATTTTTAGGTTAGACACTCCTTTTTGGTTTTGGTTTCCAGATAGCTGACAGGATACATTTGATGTCTCAGGCAGTACTCGATGAAGACTTGAAATCTGTACTAAGATTGTACAGCCAGCTATTTGAGAATACCCTGGGTCCAGCTGAAAATTTTGAGGCACTTGTTTGCCTTAAGCCATCAGCAACACCTAAATTTTGTCGCTCCTCGCCCCATTTCCTTTGCCATGTGCGGCAAGGTCAAGTCTGAGATGAAGCATCGGCTGGACATCAGTTTCATTTCTCCTATTTAAGCCAGTTGGCACCGTGCACCTTTGTGGCATCTTTAAACAGACATTCACTGTCCAATGTGTTGTGGACTCTTATCCAACTCCGTGGCCACATGAGTTGTTGGTGAAGTTGTCAAGGGGCCAGTATTTTTCACCCATTGACTTGCTAGAACATATCTGTGGTTGCCAATCAAAGTCTGGAATTTATTAACAATATGTGGAGCAGTTGATTCATGACATTCTCTGTTGCGTAAACTACGTCAGTGATATCTGGGTCATGGGTTCCACCCTATAGGAGTATATATGAAATCTGCAGGTGATTTTTAATGCCCTCTGATGAACAACCTTCATCAAACTCAAAAGATGTTGGTTTTTTCCCCAAAGGTGCATTTTTTGAGACACGTGCTTATCAAAGATGGCCTTGCCCCTACAGACAAGCACATCAAAGCCATTGTCAACTTGCTAGCGCCCAAGAATCTGAAGGAACTCCAGTCTCTTCTGGGTGAAATTTCTTATTATGCTAAGTTCATTCCCATGCCATGCCCATATGCCATCCTCTCAACTGGCTTCATCAAAAGGGCATCAAATTCATGTGATTTGTGGACTGTTAATGGACTTTTCAGTCCCTCAAGCAGTGTTTGTGCTCTGCTCCTTGTTTGGCTTCCTTTACTCCATGTAAACTAGTAACCCTGGCTGCTGATGCTTTCCAGTATGCCCCTTGCTGTTGTATTGCATCAGAACCCAGGTATCATGAAGCAGCCCATTGCTTTTCACATCAAAGATGCTTTCTGCAGTGCAAGTAAAAAAGGAGGTGCTGGCTCCCACTTTCGGCACTAAAAGATTTCATGTTTTTTTATAGGGACCAAAAATTCCTGCTCATTACAGACCACAGTCCTCAGGCTTCCTTATTCATACCTCACTCTGATATACCAGATTGGATTGCCCACCAGTTGCAGAGGAGGGGCTTCTTTTTCAGTAATTATTGCTATTACATTCGTTACCAGCCCACCACCCAACATGCAAATGCAGAATCACAGTTTTGGTCTGTAGTTCGATTGACAGGGGGTTCTAGTTTTCACATTGGATGATACCTCACAGCAGACATTGCTGGATTTTTCTTTGGTAGTGTGGGAGATTGTTACCACCTATGCCACTGACTTGCTTTTCTGGAAAATCATTTGAGCATTTCAGGTAGGATGGCTCAAGTGCTCTTTCTGGAGAAGATTCAGTGTGGCATCTTTTCTGTTGTGGGATCAGTTCAATGTTGCCCTCATGCTGGCCGCAGAGTAGCAAAGCTATCCAGTCACCATCGTTCTGATGTTGCATCCCCACATACTCCAGTTGCTGTATGCGTTACATCTGCTGGCTGGCAATCGATCATGGTTTTGGAAATGTTGTACAGGCTTGCACAGCCTGCGCCCAGAACAAGGCTGCACCACTGCATCTGTTTTCCCCTTGGCCAATTCTGGACCATCCTCGGGATGGAGCACACATCGATTTTGCGAGTCATGCTATGGGGTAGCATGTGGCTGTTTGTGGTCAATGTATTGTCAAATTTCCCGTGTGTGGCCAAACTGCCCTCCTCAATACTGACTGCAGCTGAAAGTTCCTGTCAGATTAAAACTGTGTGCCAGACTGAACTCAAACACCACTATTGCTAGAACACTGGACAATAGTGGATTCTGGAAGATCCTGAAGAAGATCCCAGCAGAGGGGTCGAAACGTTGATTATTTTTGAGGAAATACAATGTGGCCTAACAACTCAGAAGATTTTAACTTTTAAGTGCTCTAGTGATTGAGCTACCAAAGTATGGCATATGGTCCCTCCTCAGAGCTTTCCTTCTGCTGGTACCTCATCTCCTACCTTCTAAACTTCACAAAAGCTCTTCTGCGAAACATATGAAACTTCCTGGCAGATTAAAACTGTGTTGTGGACCAAGTTTAGAAATCACAGTTGATACACTGCTAGAACTTTCAATTATAGCATCAAAACTGTACATAAATAATGAACTTGCTTTCATATTTCATTAATTTATACAAACACATTTAAGCATAATCTACAGCCTTGTTTTTGGAGGCTAAAGCAGATCAAGCAGTTTTGTTTCAGTCACTGTCCTCCTCAGGAAGAAGCAGTACAAGTGTTGTGTTGTAGCATGTTGCTAAAAGCACTCTGAATCATAATAGGAGGGGATAACAACACATATATTGCTATCCGAGGCCCAGGTTATTTGTTCAAGTCCCTCATGTTAGTGCTTCTAAATGTAGCTGACAATTTGTTCTTTAACTGAAAAGGAAAAGTCACTGGAAGAAGGTAAGTGTCTGAAGTGGAGCAAACTGTTGTATCCTTTAATTGACACCGTGCCTCAGGACCTGTCGTGCTACAATTTTTTGGAGATAATTTGGAGAAAATTATATGTAATTTTCTGATCATTCTCTTGTGATAGGGGCAGATTTCATTGTACCAGTCAGAATTGTGACTGATAGTGCAAAGTTTTTAATACTGCTTCACATTGTTGCATAGTGAACAGAATATGGACATATGAACTAGAGGACGAGTTTTGTGATAAGATAGTAAACTGTCTAGCAAATAGAACTCAACGCATCATTCTTAACAAGGTGAAATCATCAGATTAAAATAACTTCAAGCACACCCCAAGGGTGTGTTATAGTGCTATTGTTGTTCACAATAAAAATAAATGACCTGGTGGATAACATAGGAAGCTCTGTGGTGGTGTATGTGGATGATTTTGTTGTACATGGGAAAGGTGTAACCCCAGACAACTTTGGCAAAAAGCAGGAGGATCTGCAAAGAATTGAGTTTGTTGCTGGGATGATCACCAAGTAACACTCAATATTAATAAATATGACATACTGCGCGTAAATAGGCAGAAAGACACATTATATTTTGATTATATAATTAGAAATCAGTCACTGAGAACAGTAGTGACTGTAAAACGTCTATGACTATACTCCAGAGTGGCTTAGTGAATAACAACTACATAAATTAGTTGTTGGAAAAGCATATATCTGGTTGAGACTCATTGGAAGAATCCTAAGTAAATTTAATTTGTCAAAGAAAGAGTTGGCATACAAAACCCTCATTAGACCCATTCTTGAGTAGTGCTTGTCTGTCTGGGATTATGATTAGTTTAGAGTAATACAGGAGATAGAGAAATCCAAAGAAGAGTGGTGTGTTTTCGTATGTAGAGAAATCCAAAGAAGAGTGGTGTGTTTTCTTATGCTCATTTATTAAGTATGAAAGCAGCACGTTGATGCTCATCATACTCTAGGAACAGATGCTGATAGAGAGGCCATGTGCATCATGGAGGGATTTACTGTTAAAATTCCATAAGCACACTTTTCAGGTAGAGTCATACAACATATTACTTCCTCCAATATAAATCTTATGAAATGATCATTATGGAAAAAGTCAGAGGAATTTGAATGCATTTGGACATTGCCAACAGTTTTTCTTTGTAAGTGGAGTAGAGGGGGAGCAATCTCTTCTTGGATCAGTATTTTTAGTAGTAATTATATGTTCAGATGCACACATTTTGTTGTTTTGAATTTTTTTGTTATGCAGTGCACTTTCTCTGGAATCTTGTCATGTTCATAGTTATTAAGTGTATTGCTTGATGATCTATAAATATTTTTTTCTGTGCAATGAGCTTTTATGCTTGCTATTTTTGTAACATTATCTTTAAATGATAATTCCCAGTTGGAGGATATGCCCTGCTGAGCTGAACAGTTATAACCATTTGCTCAGCAGCATGCTGATCCACCTTTGGAAGGTAGTGCAGTAGTGATTCTGCATGACATGAGTTTCTGTTGTATGTGGCACCAGATGTCTATGCACAAGCCGTACAGTTCCTGTAAGTTTTGTTTCAGTGGTTTGTGGGTGCAGAGCTGGTGTCTTATAGCATCCAGGATGTCTTCCATGCTTTCAGATCAGGCATATTTGGTAGCAGAACATCAATGTGCATGAGTTTGCTATAATGCTTCTCAAAATACTCTAGCATTATTCTGGCATTTGACATGGGCAGTTATTATGCTAGAATAAATCATTGCCATTGGGAATGACATCAAGTGTGGTCTGCAGTAATGTTCACATAGTCCACAGCTGTCATAATGCCTTCGGTTACTACTGTACATCCCAGGGATGCCCAGGTAAATGTCCTCTATAGTCAAATATTGCCCCCTCCAGTCTGTGCTCATGGCATGGTGCATGTTTTGAACAGTTGTTCACCTACATGATGGTGACTCCGGTCACAAACATCGACCCAGTGTAACAAGAAACATGATTCATTGATGAAGTGACCCATTTTCATAATGTTTTGGCTCACCATGTATAAAATCATTATACATGTAGGCCAGGTTAACCACTAATCTGCAGTATTGTAACATTAATATTTCACTTCTTAAAACCTTTTTAAGTGGATGCCATGAAAATACTCTTTTTTTCTTTATTTTGAAGTACACATCAGTGTTAATAAAGAAAGAGATGTCCACATCATTTGCTGTCTACTTATGTATTTCCCAGGGCTTTATCATATGTAATCTCCATTATTGTGCCAGAATTGCATGTAAGAAATTCAGTTATTTTGGACACACAAATTTCTTTCTTTTTTTTTTCAGCTTTGTTTGGTGTGGCCAGTTCCTCTGGTATGTGGTGTCCTGTACATGATTTCACAACTTTTAGTCAAACATGCAAATATTTTATCCTTTGAGATGAAACATACACCTAAATTTGAAAATGATGGAAGTGATGAAGAAGAACACTATGATGATGTGCTAGAAGAGGTTTGTTTTTTAAGACTGATGACTGTGTACTACTTTATTATAATATTTAATAAGCACCAAGAAGTGATTAGTAGTGATCTACTGTTAACTTAATAGAGTGAGTGTAAATTCTGATCTGGCTTTCTTGACCTAGACTCTCTCTCTCTCTCTCTCTCTCTCTCTCTCTCTCTCTCTCTCTCATAGCAGATCAATCGTTCTATTCGCACCTGTCAAACTATGTGATCTTACCTACAGGACAGCTAACAGCATGTTGCAAGCTGGCATATGGATTCTGAGAATGAATGTACTATGAAAATAGCATTCTAGGAAGTTGTAACACCTGTAAATAAATCACAGAAAAATTTGGTAAAAGCTTAATATGTTATCAAGGCCCAATAAGTGTACATTTGTTACAACAATTGCACCAAGTTCCACATGGTTTAATCAGAATTCACAGTGCTTTTGCAGACGTAACTTTTGCCTCTCATCCCAATGCTACCGGTAAGCAAGATAAAGTTACTTGCACCAGAATGTACAATAACAATCTCCCACGTTTCTACTGTGTTTGAAACCTGTACCTGCCATGTGGATCTTGCTGCCACACCACCAGTATTTTTTAGGAAATGCTGGCGTTTTCTAAGCAAACACAGAATAACTGAATTCTCTCCTTGTCGCAACCCAATGGTCATCAGTGATGATAAAGTCACAACATTGATGCAGTACGTATTGGAATAATAAAGACACCCAACTTACCTACATGCATCATGCTAATGGCATCACAATTGGCATAAACTTTGTGCACGGTCTGACAGCGCTTTAGTTTGTGAATTTGCCACCAATCAAAGCACTTGTTATCACCAAACAAAGTCACTTCCTATGTGACTTAATTTGCAAAGACTATATTTATGTAATATGTGCAAAGATATAGCATATTTTGCTGTAACTGTGGAACCATCTCGCACAAAATGTCTGCACACTCCAGGCTCCAGCGCATTTTCCTAAACAGTAGCACATCCTCCCCACTGCTGCCCAACTGGGGCAACAGTGATACCACACAATCGTCTTTAAGAATTGTTTATGTTTTTGGTATTGGAATATCTTCTGCCTGCACTTCCAAATGACACCCTTGCAGAATAATATTTGTCAGTATTCTACCTCTCTCCTATTACCATTTGTAACTTTATTATGCGCTACATTTCCTCTGATTTTTTTAAAATTATTATTTCAGTTTGGACTATTCTAAGCCATTCAGAAAGAAGGGGTGTCTGTTGCTGCAAACTATACAGTATTTTAGCTCAGGGCACAGTTGATATTCATCTGCCGGCCTTCAAACTTCACCCGCATCCTAATGACTTTCGTACTATCTAGAAGACTATAATGAGCATGTTTCCTCAGAATTTCATTTCAATGGCTGTTTAGTGTTTCTTACCTTTATTTCAAAAAGGACGTGTTTCATTTCCTTAACAGATGGTTGATAATACCAAAATGTTATATTGTTAATCTTGTCCATTTCTTGGCATTTGTTGCATTGAAAACTTTATTAATGATTTTTAGTGCTCTTTGTAGAATCGGCTGGAGACAGTGGCCATGTGTGTGTGATTTGTGCTTGTGTGAATATGTGTGTGTTTTCAGTTTCCGTGAAGGGCTTTTTTATCTGAAAGCGTAAATGTTTAGTAGTCTTTTCATTGTGCCTGTCTGTGACTGAAAGCCTCCTCTGTGTGGTGAATAGCAGTCTATCCCTTTCACAAGATTATTGTTATCTGGATCGTGTATGTAAGACCTGCCTAGCCTTAGTATTTAAAATAGTTATCTACTTAAAATAAGGGCTATGCAACAACTTACCTATAGAGCATTGGTGTGTGCTGCATTGAAACACATAATAGGAAACCGTTAACACTAGCTTTCGAGCCCTTGCTATTTTTCTAGTAAGAGTATACACGTTCACACACACAACCACATAGACACTCAATCGTACACACTCACACTAACAGTGAAACTAATTACATAATTTATGATATGAATATGATAGAAAGAAATATTCCACATGGGAAAAATATATTAAAAAAAGATGCTGTGACTTACCAAACGAGAAAGTGCTGGTAGATAGACACATTAAAAAACACACAAACACACACACAAATTTCAGGCTTTCACAACCCACGGTTCCATCATCAGGAAAGAGGGAAGGAAAGGGAAAGACGAAAGGATGTGGGTGTTAAGGGATAGGGTAAGGAGTCATTCCAATCCCGGGAGCAGAAAGACTTACCTTAGGGGGAAAAAGGGACAGGTATACACTCGCGCACACACGCACATATCCATCCACACAGACACAAGCAGACATTTGCAAAGGCAAAGAGTTTGGGCAGAGATGTCAGTCGAGGCGAAAGTACAGAGGTAAAGATGTTGTTGAGTGACAAGTGGTATACGAGGGGCGGCAACTTGAAATTAGCGGAGGTTGAGGCCTGGTGGGTAACAGGAAGAGAGGATATATTGAAGGGCAAGTTCCCATCTCCGGAGTTCTGATAGGTTGGTGTCAGTGAGAAGTATCCAGATAATCCGGATGGCGTAACACTGTGCCAAGATGTGCTGGCCGTGCACCAAGGCATGTTTAGCCACATGGTGATCCTCATTACCAACAAACACTGTCTGCCTGTGTCCATTCATGCGAATGGACGGTTTGTTGCTGGTCATTCCCACATAGAAGGCTTCACAGTGTAGGCAGGTCAGTTGGTAAATCACGTGGGTGCCTTCACACGTGGCTCTGCCTTTGATCGTGTGCACCTTCCGGGTTACAGGATTGGAGTAGGTGGTGGTGGGAGGGTGCATGGGGCAGGTTTTACACTGGGGGCGGTTACAAGGGTAGGAGCCAGAGGGTAGGGAAGGTGGGTTGGGGATTTCGTAGGGATGAACCAAGAGGTTACGAAGGTTAGGTGGATGGCGGAAAGACACTCTTGGTGGAGTGGGGAGGATTTCATGAAGGATGGATCTCATTTCAGGGCAGGATTTGAGGAAGTCGTATCCCTGCTGGAGAGTCACATTCAGAGTCTGATCCAGTCCCGGAAAGTATCCTGTCACAAGTGAGGCACTTTTGGGGTTCTTCTGTGGGTGGTTCTTGGTTTGAGGGGATGGGGAAGTGGCTCTGGTTATTTGTTTCTGTACCAGGTCGTGAGGGTAGTTTGGAATGCGAAAGCTGTTTTCAGGTTGTTTGTGTAATGGTTCAGGGACTCGGGATTGGAGCAGATGCGTTTGCCACGAAGACCTAAGCTGTAGGGAAGGGACCGTTTGATATGGAATGGGTGGCAGGTGTCATAATGGAAGTACTGTTGCTTGTTGGTGGGTTTGATGTGGACGGATGTGTGAAGCTGGCCATTGGACAGATGGAGGTCAACGTCAAGGAAAGTGACATGGGATTTGGAGTAGGACCAGGTGAATCTGATGGAACCAAAGGAGTTGAGGTTGGAGAGGAAATTCTGGAGTTCTTCTGTGTGTCCAGATCATGAAGATGTCATCAATAAATCTGTACCAAACTTTGGGTTGGCAGGCCTGGGTAACCAAGAAGGCTTCCTCTAAGTGACCCATACATAGGTTGGTGTACGAGGGGGCCATCCTGGTATCCATGGCTGTTCCCTTTAATTGTTGGTATGTCTGGCCTTCAAAAGTGAAGAAGTTGTGAGTTAGGATGAAGCTGGCTAAGGTAATAAGGAAAGAGGTTTTAGGTAGGGTGGCAGGTGATCGGTGTGAAAGGAAGTGCTCCATTGCAGCGAGGCCCTGGACGTGCAGGATATTTGTGTATAGGGAAGTGGCATCAATGGTTACAAGGATGGTTTCTGGGGGTAACGGATTGGGTAAGGATTCCAGGCGTTCGAGAAAGTGGTTGGTGTCTTTGATGAATGATGGGAGACTGCTTGTAATGGGTTGAAGGTGTTGATCTACGCAGGCAGAGATATGTTCTGTGGGGGCTTGGTAACCAGCTACAATGGGGCGGCCGGGATGTTTGGGTTTGTGAATTTTAGGAAGTAGGTAGAAGGTAGGGGTGCGGGGTGTTGGTGTGGTCAGGAGGTTGATGGAGTCAGGTGAAAGGTTTTGTAGGGGGCCTAAGGTTCTGAGGATTCCTTGAAGCTCCACCTGGACATCAGGAATGTGATTACCTTGGCAAACTTTGTATGTAGTGTTGTCTGAAAGCTGACATAATTTTGATTATCAACAGCAGTTACCTGTGGAAATGGAGGTGTGGAGGGGGGAGGGAAGGACACATGAGGGGGTGGAGTGTCATGTGACACAGGACTTTTGCCAGATGACTCAGCGGGTGCACAATAAGACGAAAGGAATTTAGAGGGTAGAGTGTATAAGGGATGGAGAGAAATAGGGGTGTAGAGGAAAGGAGAGGCAGCAGATGGTGAAGAGAGACACAGGGAGGGGAATGAGTAAGGGAGCGGGGTGAATAAAGTGAGAGGGGGGAGTAAAAGTGGTATGAGAAGGCAAAACACAATCTGGATGGGGACGGAGTGGTGCGGACAGAAGAGAGAAGGGAAAAGACAAGGTAAGGCATTGGGAAATGGGTCAGCTGAGGTTTAGGCCAGGACGCAGCAAGAGTGCAGGATATGCTGGAGAGACAGTGCTCACCTGTGTAGTTTGGAAAAACTTGTGCTTGTGTATTTTGAGATACAAAAAGTCTCTTCCATGCAGCCTTGCCACTCATAGATGTCACATATCCAGTGGAGAGCAGGAGTTGTTAAAATATACTGGTAGCCTTGCAAGAGCTTCTATTGATAGATAATATCCTGTCCAGCTCATTCATAAACAGATCTCCCATGCCATCTCCTCCTCTGACACCAGTAAACCTGTTAACCAGTGACTGACCAACACTTTTTTAATCATCCAGTATCATAATGGCCTTGAAAATCCCCAACCAATGGGGGATAACTGACCTAAAATTCTCCCATCATCACCCAAAGTAGTGTCCTGCCACCCACCCAATCTACAGAGTATCCTTGTCCATCCCTATGCCAATCCTGCCCCCTGTGGGTCATTCCCTTGCAGTGCAACACCTGTCCCATATAGCCACCCACCGCCCCCTACCACAGGCCAGTCATAGGCACCTCCTACCCAACAAAAGGCTGGCCCATGTGTGAAAGCAGCCATGTTACATAACAGCTATGTTGCAATTGTTGGACGGCATTGTATGTGGGCATGACAAGTAAGCAACTGTTGACTCTCATGAATGGCCATTGTCAAACTGTGGCAAACTGCAAGCTTGACCATCCAGTTGCTGAATATGCTGCACACCACAACACTAATGACTTCAACACCTGTTTCACTACGTGGGCCATTTGGATATTCCCTTCCAGCACAAGTTTATCTGAACTATCCAGATGGGAATTGCCTCTCCAGCATATCCTGCACTGTTGCAATGCCATGTCCTGAATCTCCAACATGTTTGCCAATGCCTCACATTACCTTTCACCTTCTCTCTTCTGCCCACACCGCTCTGCCTCCATCCAGTTTGTGTACTGCCCTCTCCGACCACTATTCCTCCCTCTCTCCCCCCCCCCCCCCCCCCCTCTTTGGTCTCTCTCTTCACCCTCCCATCCCCTTCCTCTCTCTGTTCGTAAAATGCTGTGCCCTCTGAACTCTTTTCATCTTGTTGTGCAGCTGCTGAGTCATCTGGCAAAGACCTGCCTCTCACTTTCCTGCTATCCCCTCATTGTCTTGTGCGCCCTTTCTCGCCTCCAACTACCCAGGTAACTACCATTGATAATCAATATTCAGTATGCAGTTTTACTATTACCGCAAGCATATATATTCAGGTGTTAGTGTGCTTGTGTGTGTGAATGTGTTTACTGTTAGCAGAAAAACAGCAAGAGCTCAAAAGCTAGTGTTAATAGTTTTCTATCGTGTGTTTCTATGCACCATGCACAAATCCTCAGTAGATAAGTTGTTTATGTAAAATAATCATTTACTGTATTGTGGAACTGTGCTTACAGATTTTGCTTCTTATGTGCATTTTTCCATTGAAGACCAGCACTTTACTTTTTGTTGTTATCATTTCCTTATTATATCAGAAGAAAAATTCACTTGTGGAAATTATTACAGTTCAAGGAGACAGAGTGACAGGCACTTCCTTACCTTGAGGAGGTGAAATTCTAAGTACTGCCAACAGACATATTATGTAAAAGTAGAAAAAGCTATGTTGGCTTTCAGGACTTTCTCAGGAAGGAAAGAGAGATGTATTTGGCAAGATTAGAAAGGAAGGATGTGTAATTCAGACCACATGTTGAGAGAGACCTACATGTTATGAAGACAAGGCGAGACAAAGTTTAAGGGGAGCTGTCAAAGAGAGAGAGAGTGTGTGTGTGTGTGTGTGTGTGTGTGTGTGTGTGTGTGTGTGTTTCCTTATTAGCTAATTCTGAAGAGAGACAGTATCTTAAAGCTTGGCATTGTTTTCAATCTTATTTATGCGCTGCTAAGTACCTTAACTGTTTGTGATTCCCTAGACTAATTTTCTGGAGTACACGATTGAAGGCCTTGAAAAGGTCTTAGAAAATCCTATAAGACAATTTTTTCTTGTCTGGTTCCATTAGAACTAAATTTGTGAGAGCATGTATTACCTTCTTGGTAGAAAAGCCTTTACAAAAGCAAAGCTGTGGTGGTGTTAAAATGTTATTTTCAGAACAGTGGTTCAATATTTTGTTTTAAGCAAGTCAAAGATTTGTGAGAACACAGGAAAAGGGGAGGGAGGGGGGATAGTGATCTTTAATGAGAGGCCCTTTTACTAATCTACACTTTTATAAATGAATATTACTGCAGCTCATTCTCAATGTGGAAATTGAAAGTAATTATTTTGACTTATCTTGTTTCTTGAAGTTCATTACATTTTCTTAATATTGTTGGCACAGCACTCCTGAGGTATATAATATACCTGATTGATGTAGAAAGATATTGGGCTCATCCAATGTTCAGTATTAACATTACTTTACTTACTTTTACTTTACATGTGGCAAGGGCCTTATCGACCATATGCCTGCTCTATGAGCCTCTTCCACTTCTGCCTGTCCAATGTGCTGTTTGTCCAGTTGCTGTTGCTGTTCATCCTAGTTGTGTCCTCTCGAATGTTATCCCGCCATCTGATTCTGGGTCTCCCTCTTCCTCTCGTTCCATCTATTGGTCTGCTGAATGCCATTCTAGGTAGTCTATTCTGTGTCATTCTTGCTATATGGCCTGCCCAATTCAACCTTCTCCTCTTGAGCACTTCGACAATGTTACGGTGTTTGTACAGCCCTCTTAATTCTTCATTTCTTCTTATTCTCCATTCCATGTTATTTTTGCCGTTCAGGTCCAAAAATTTTCCTTAGTACTTTTCTTTCTAATATTAACAGTTTTTCTTCATCTTTCTTTCTAAATATTAATGTTTCACATCCATATAACATCACAGGTATAATGGTCGATTGATATAAGCGGATTTTGAAGTTACTGCTAAGTGGTCTTTTTCTTAGAATTTTGATGAAACTAAAAAGTGTCTTGTTTGCTGTTGATAAACGGGCATCTATTTCTATATCTGTTCTGTTGTTATTACTAAAAAGACTTCTTAGGTACTTGATGTGGTCAACAGTCTTGAAATTGAATCCATCTACAGTCAGAGATGCATCTTTTCTGGTTTTCTTACTTATGGGCAGGTATTCTGTCTTTTCTTCATTAACATGTAATCCTGTTTTCTCAGCAATTTTGTAGTAATTTTGCATCATTCTGATTAATTCTCTTTTGGAACTACTTATTAGTGCTACATCATCTGCATAGGCAAGTCTTGTAATGTTCACATCCTGTAGCTGGATCCCTTGTGGACTGGTTTTAGAAAATTCTCTATCGATCTTCTCTAGGACAAGGTTAAATAAAATAGGTGAAATGGCATCCCCTTATCTCAGTCCAGTGTACACCTTAAAATCTTCCATTTCTCCTACCGATGTCTTTATGCCACATAAAGTTTCATCTATATACATTTTAACTAA
This sequence comes from Schistocerca serialis cubense, assembly GCF_023864345.2. Taxonomy (NCBI): domain Eukaryota; kingdom Metazoa; phylum Arthropoda; class Insecta; order Orthoptera; family Acrididae; genus Schistocerca; species Schistocerca serialis. The sequence goes on along the minus strand of NC_064639.1, from coordinate 545,664,512 downwards.
TCTGATTAATTTTGATGGTATTTTAAATTCATTCATTATATTTAGGAGTGTCTGTTGGTGTATGCTATCATAGGCCTTTTTAAAATCTACAAGTAATATGTGGACATCTACATTGAATTCCCACGCCTTCTCAGTTACTTATCTTAGGGTGAATAAGTGATCTAATGTGGATCTGTTTCTGCGGAAACCACATTGGTAGCCCCCAATCAGTTCTTCTGTTATTGGTATCAGCCTGTTTAATAGGCAGCTCGATAAGATTTTGTAGGTGATATCCAGTAAGGCAATTCCTCTTTAGTTATCACAAACTAGTGGATCACTCTTCTTAAATATGGGGCACACAATTGCAGTTTTCCAATCTGCAGGAATGGTTTCTGTCTCCCAAATCGTTTCTATTAACACCTGTATTTCTAATTCCAGTTGTGGGCCTCCATCCTTTAATAACTCAATGTATATCTTGTCCTCGTCACAAGCTTTGTTGCTTGCTGTATTTCATTTACTGATGGGGTAGTAACTGTATCAGCTGTATCAATTGTATCAGGTTCTTCCAATTTAAAGTAAGAGTGTGGGTCATTGCAGTTGAGAAGTTGTGAAAAGTATGTCTTCCATCTGTTTTTTATGTCACTTTTGTTGGTCAATTTAAAGTAAGAGTATGGGTCATTGCAGTTGAGAAGTTGTGAAAAGTATGTCTTCCATCTGTTTTGTATGTCACTTTTGTTGGTCAATATTTTCCCATACTGATACTTTATAAACTGTTCCCTTTTATTGAATTTACCAGTATTAATATAAATAATAAAAAATACAGGTGTTCAAATTCACTGTAAAAATACTTATTTGTGTTCTCCAAATGATTATGCTGCAGATAAACAGTTATGGACACAACACAGATGTGTGCAATACAAAACCAACTCTCACATCTCTCTCCTTGCTACCTTGTGACTTCCAGCCACTAGTCCAGAAGAACAAATATAATACATATGTCAAAGAAAGTCTTTTACATAACAAATGAGTTACTTATTGATAATCTTTTCATAAGTTTGATTAAAAGTTTCTAATCAAGAACTTTAACGGCAGTGGCTTCAAGTGTAGTTAAAAGTAAGACGACAAAATGGATTACTACAACAAAATAATAAGAGGATCAGAGGATGATTTCAGGCACCACTGGGCAAGCCAGATGTACCAAAATATAAAAAATCTTTTGTAAATTTACTTAAAGTTTATAAAGGATCAGCATGGGAAAATACTGACCAACAAGAGTGACATGCAAAAAAGATGGAAGACATACTTTTCACAGCTACTGAAATTCAATGATCCACAGTGTTACTTTAAATTTGAATGATATACAAGTCACCACACTATCAATAAATGAAACATAGCAAGAAATAAAGAAATTGAAGAGTAATATGGCATGTGAAGACCAGATATTTGCTGGGGTATTAAAGAATGGAGGACCACAACTGGAAGCGGAACTACTGTCTTTATTAGAACAATTTGGAAGGCAGAAATCATATCTGCAGACTGGAGAACTGAAGTTATGTGCCCTATATTTAAGAAGAAAGATCCCTTTGTATGCGTTAACTGCAGAGGAATTGCTTTACTAGATGTCGCTTATAAAATTATAGCGACATGTCTATTAAACAGACTGATCCCAGTGACTGTAGAACTAATTGGTGTCTATATATAGCAAAAACTCTGCAAACAGCTGTATCTTGAACCTGTTTTATTAAGGTGCTTCTGGTTTCACATCTTATAGCCACAATATCAGGTGCATATCTAAACAACAAGGAATAAATATCTAAAAACAAAGATGATGTGACTTACCAAATGAAAGTGCTGGCAGGTCGACAGACACACAAACAAACACAAACATACACACAAAATTCAAGCTTTCGCAACAAACTGTTGCCTCATCAGGAAAGAGGGAAGGAGAGGGAAAGACGAAAGGATGTGGGTTTTAAGGGAGAGGGCAAGGAGTCATTCCAATCCCGGGAGCGGAAAGACTTACCATAGGGAGAAAAAAGGACGGGTATACACTCGCGCACACACACACATCCATCCACACATATACAGACACCAGGTGGAAAGTGTAACATGAGGTTGAAATGAAAATGAAAGATAAAAATATATGGGGAGAGATAAGGGTGAACTAGAAAATAACTGGAGATCTGGTATGAAAAAATGCGAAAAAGTGTTGGTTAAGTTGATCCTGTGGTGAACTTGGGTTGGTAGACAGCGATGTCCATGAAGGTTAGGTGGTTGTGTTGCCGCTAAAACACGTTAAAGGACGGAGAAATTCGGGAAAATTTCGAAAAAACGTGTAAATGTATTAAAAGGCGTGGTGTTGTGGTGAAAGATTACGAAAATGGGGCTAACAATTGTAAATAATGGCGTTAAAACCTGTGGAGAGCGGCTAAGAATGATCAGTGATGTACGAAAAACGGAAGTGGAAATAAAGTAAAAGTTATTAGAACTAGCCGAAATGGTTGTTTAATACGTGAAGGCAGCTGTTATTGAACTAGAAACGGTGGATTTTATAGCAGCGGTATTGTTGAAAGCACAAAATAAAAATTTTTTGGTTATGGTTTGGAAGTGGGTTACGTATTATAGAGTATATATAGGCGGGATAAAATTGTATTACGGTAAAAAGGGAAGGTGAATAGAAAGTGAGACTACTGGTAAAAGCAGTAAGGGAAAATAAGACGACAGGAAAGATTTCGAGATGCAACAGCGACAATAACAAACGTAATTGTTTGGTTCAAATTAATGATATGGTTATAATAGAGGGAAACTTTCCACGTAGGAAATATATATCTAAAAACAAAGATGATGTGACTTACCTAATGAAAGTGCTGGCAGGTCGACAGACACACAAACAAACACATACATACACACAAAATTCAAGCTTTCACAACAAACTGTTGCCTCATCAGGAAAGAGGGAAGGAGAGGGAAAGACGAAAGGATGTGGGTTTTAAGGGAGAGGGTAAGGAGTCATTCCAATCCCGGGAGCGGAAGGACTTACCCTAGGGAGAAAAAAGGACGGGTATACACTCGCACACACACACACATATCCATCCACACATTTACAGACAGGATGGATATGTGTGTGTGTGCAAGTGTATACCCGTCCTTTTCTCTCCCTAGGGTAAGTCTTTCCGCTCCCGGGATTGGAATGACTCCTTACCCTCTCCCTTAAAACCCACATCCTTTCGTCTTTCCCTCTCCTTCCCTCTTTCCTGATGAGGCAACAGTTTGTTGCGAAAGCTTGAATTTTGTGTGTATGTTTGTGTTTGTTTGTGTGTCTGTCGACCTGCCAGCACTTTCATTTGGTAAGTCACATCATCTTTGTTTTTAGATATATATTTCCTACGTGGAATGTTTCCCTCTATTGTAACAACAAGGAATAAATGATGATAGCGGGTTGAACCCGTCTACACCAAAATAATACCAGAGTCATAGGCACCTAGGCATGAAAATAGATAAAGACACAAGTGTACTTATAAAAATTAAAACATGTTGGAATTTGCATGCCGGAATCGCAACTGAATGCCTACTGAGTGGTGACAGTTGGCCTGTTCAGATAAATCACATTTTGTGCTTCATCGTACGGATGACCATTGCTGTGTACGGCCAGGCAACAATTGTTGGAAAGCTCCAGGCCAGAGAAGGGAGTATTATGGCCTGTGGAATCCTTTCGTGGCATTCTCTGGGTGATCTTGTCATTCTGGAAGGCACAGTGGATCAGAACAAGTATGCATCTATCCTTGAGGCCCTGTCCGCCCAAACATGCAGTATATTTTCTCCTTAGTACAATGACATCTACCAGGAGGACAATTCAGTATGTCATACACCTCGCGTTGTACGTATGTGTTCTGAAGAGTACAAGGATGAGTTTACCATACACCCATGACCACGAAATTCCTCGAATTTAAATCCAATCAAGAACCTTTGGAACCACCTCAGTCAGGCTGTTCGGGCCAAGGATCCACAACCTAGAAATCTATCAGAGTTAGCCACGGCACTGAAGTTGGCGGTGCTCCACATCCCTGTTGGTATCTTGTAGAACCTCGTTGACTGTCTTCTTGTAAATCCACAGTGCAAGAGGTTAATCCTGATTTTGATAGATGGTCACATTAATGTCACTGGGCTCTGTAATAAACAAGAGTGGTGGAAGTCCACATCCCTGTCAAACTCCTGTATGTATTCTGCTCCACTATTTCTTGACACAGATTAAATTTGTTATGTAAATTTTGTACAAGTCGCTGGGAAACATGATGATTTGCCAGAATCTGTAATAATTTGTTTCTATTGATGTTATCGAGAGCTTTTTTGAAGTGGATGAAGGCAATATTTGTTTCTAGATTGAATTCTATATTTTTTTCTATTAGCAATTTCAATGAAAAATAGCAATTATAGCATGATCTTCCTTTCGAAAGTCATGTTGCTTCTCACTCAAGATTGCTTTGTAGTTTCTGTACAATTTATTTTTGATGATGATGGTAATATAAGCTTATTTCTTGTGATCGTTATCACAGTTTTTCTAGTCTCATTTTTTGAAGATAGGATTGACAATTGATTTAGTCCAGCCCTCACTTATATCATCGCCTGACCAGATCGTATTGTAAGAAGTTTAGGACTCTGTCCATAAATGACTTGCTTGCATATTTAAACAGCTGTAGCTAGACTTAATTATCTCATGGGATTTTATTATTTTTCAGTTTGTTTAATATGCTAGTAAGCTCGCACTTACAGTTGGTTTTTCTTGAGTATTTCCCTGAGAGTTGGATTCTAGGAGGCTCTGATGGTTGTGACTATAGCTCTTGGAACTTCTTCAGCCATTTAGGTAAAGGAATGGGATTCACTTTCACATTCTCATTTATCTCACTGTGTTAAACTTTTTAATAATTTTGAATGTCTTTGTTCATGCTCTCTAAATAATGGACCACAAATTCTTCCCAACTCTGTGCCTCATATTACATAATGCATTTAAAAATAAGGACAATTATTGTTTTTAATCAATCATTTGCTATTATAGACAACACAACAACATTTCATCAGGCAGTTATGGTGTCATAACTTTGAGGTAGCTGCAAGTGGCAGCAATTTGAAACAGAGATTAGATTAGATTAATTATTCATTCCATAGACCCATAAAAGAGGGAATCCTCCTGGGTGTGGAACATGTCAACGAACAATCGACCTGAAGTGTTCCAAATGGTGTTGACACTTTTAGTGATAAAATTTGAGGGCTGACAACCAGCTTATCATGGTCTTACTATAGCTAGTCTACTGTGGACTCATAACCTACTGATTTATATATGTCACTAATTAATAATAAGAGTGGTAAATATGTGATCGCCCGCCCAGCTAGCTGTGCAGTCTAATGCGCTGCTTGCCAAGTGGGAAGGTGTACTGGTCCTCGGCATGAATCTGCGTGGTAGATTAGTGTTGTGGTCTGGTGTGCCGGGCCAGTGTGTGGATGGTTTTTAAAGTGGTTTTCCATCTGCCTTGGTGAATTTGGGCTGGTTCCCCTTATTCCGCCTCAGTTACACTATGTCGACGATTGATGCACAAACACTGTCTCCACATACGCATACACCATAGTTACTTTACCATGCAAACATTTGGAGTTACACCCATCTGATACGAGGCGTTCTGGGGAGGGTGGGGGGAGGGGTGTCCACTGGAGGCCGAACCCCTGGGTTCAGTGTGGGGTGGCAGTGGGGTGAGTAGACTGCTGTAGCTTGTTGTGGGGTTGTGAACCACTAAGGGCTATGACAGGGACGAAGCCCCTCTGCCGCTTCTAGGTCCCCAGTTCAATACACAATACACACAAATGTTTGATCTGAGGTGCCACCCCACAATATCATTATCTGCTCTCGAGCAAAAATTTTATATGACCACTGCTCTAGTGCATCATACGAAATTCTTTTTGTCAATTAATCACAAACAAGGGTCCACATTGATAGATGACTGCAAGGTGGTGTCATACATGGACCGTAATCTACACCATCGTATAGATGGTTTGAAAAAATCAGCCCAACCCCTGTGGATCTCTCCTTGTGAATGTATTGATGTGGCAGTGAAATTCGTTTGTGATATTCTGATGGTAAGGATCTGTTTTTCCTGGATTATACTTATTAAGGTATGTGTCCACTGTTAAGTAACTTCTGCAAGTACTTGCTGAGGTGTTAATATTAGAACAAAAACTTGTGCAAGTTAACTTCTGCAAGTTGCTTTGGCAAGTTAATTTCAAGCACTTGCTGCAAGTACTCCCATAAGTGTTTCCCCTAGAGTCGCATCTTGATATAGGCAAGTGGAAGTTTACAATGTCATGCTTAAAACTCAGAGCATCTGCCACTGTTGTATCATCATCATCAGTATTATTGAAACTTCTTGGCAGATTAAAACTTTGTGCCAGACTGAGACTCGAACTCGGGATCTTTGCCTTTCATGGGCAAGTGCTCTACCATCTGAACTACCCAAGCATGACCTGTCATCACAGCGTCAATTCTGCCAGTACCTCGTCTCCTGCCTTCCAAACTTCTCAGAAGCTCTTTTGCGGACCTTGTAGAAGTAGCATTCCTGGAAGAAAGGAAATTGCAGAGACATGATATTGGGATATTTCCTGAATGAAATTTTTACTCTGCAGCAGAGTGTACACTGATATGAAACTTCCTGGAAGATTAAAACTGTGTGCCAGACTGAGAATCGAACTTGAGACCTTTGCTTTTCGCAGGCAAGTGCTGTACCATCTGAGCTACCCAAACATGACTCACGACCCGCCCTCACAGCTTCGTTTCTGCCAGTGCCTCATCTCCTACCATACATATTTCGCAGAAACTCATCTGCAAACCTTGCAGAACTAGCACTTCTGGAAGAAAGGATATTGTGGAGATAAAGCTTAGCCGCAGCCTGGGGTATGTTTCCAGAATGAGATTTTCACTCTGCATATCAGCACACACTCTACTACAGAGTGTAAATCTCATTCTGGAAACATCCTCCAGGCTGTGGCTAAAGTGGGTATTAAACGACGATCCGCCGCGAATGGTACTGGTCTACCGTGACAGCCATCTAGCGGTAGAAAGGGTGAAACTATGAAAATTAGCAGACACACTATCTGTACGCCAGAATAGAGAGCAGTTCTAAACTACCGTCAATCCGTGCATGTGCACTAGGTAGCAAAAATGCTTGCATCCGCAAGGGGCTACTGCAGTGTTTTCTGCTTGTTATTTGCTTACTGATTGGTGGTTAGTAGCTCATTCCAGATTTTCGTGTTGGGGATTTTCCACGTGTTTTTTCCCCCCCTCAGTAAGTAGGTTTTCATAAATGCAGAGAAAAAAAATTTTTTGCCAGTAGACTTTTTTTATACTAGCTCTTTGTGAAAGCATTATTTTTATTGATTACTTCATATTCTAGAAATGAAATGGAGCAAAGAGGTGTTAAGTGTCTTAATTCAGGCATACAGTTAGGAAGAGTGTACGTGTGACTCGCTGTATCATAATACGATATGTTGGCAATCGTTTCTTTCTGAGTAATATGCATATAACGCCACACGGTGATTTTCGATTCGTATCTTAATGCCTTAGCTTACGAAAGTTCGTGTTTGTTGTGATTTCATCTCTTGTTTATTTCAGCATGCCAGAAAAGAGAAACTAGCGGTGATAGGTGATGAAGACCATGCAGTGCTATAGACGGGGACTGAAAAACTCTGAGTAGCACTTATACACTGTATATTCAAAACTTGGACAAACAAAACAAGTACATCTTTAAGTATTGGTCTTTTCAAGTGCTGCAAATTGCAGCGCATACATCCACAACAACTTTTGAAATGATGAGCTGTGCTATTCTGCTGCTAAAATCCAGAGTCTTGAAAGATTCCCCATTCGCCAGGAAACGTAATGTTGCAACCAGCTTGCAACATAACAGTGTGTTTACTGGTATTTTATCAGTGGTCTAGGCTGGTATGATCACAGAATGTATAAACATATGATTTGATTCTTACTTTTGAGAATGTGAGATAGCCTCTCTCATGACTGAGTCACACTTGCCAAATCCGTCTTCTGTCATAAACAGCAGCTTCTCAAAATGGGCCATATCCATCCTAAGGAAGTTCTGAAATTCTTGAGGATCTTCAGGCCTCAGTTCTTTCATTAACTGTGAATATATTCCCCTACCTTCATCCCTTCTTTTCAGACATAGTCGAACCCATCATCATCTGACTTTTCGTTTTTGTCGCCATTCTGCCGTAATCCAAAGATTTACTGTCACTGACAGGGCAGTAGCTCCAAAAACAAGTGGATCTTTTTCAATATACATATACCTGTGTAACCAAGTGTCATAATATAAAACTGTTGAGTCTGTAATTCAGAACATAAGAGAAAACAGTTACTTAATAAATAATGGAAAAACAATTTCTTATTAAGTAGGAATCTTGATCTCACAGAAATAATTTGACATGTGACTCTCCAGTATATCATACAGCTGTCCTTGAGTTGCGTGCAGTAGAACTAACGACTTTACAAGACATCAGACAGTTGTATTTTCTTTTCGCACGTATTGTCTGCTGCTCGCGCGTATTGTCTGCTGCTGCACATGCGCGCTAGGTATATCCCGCGTGTAATAGGTCGGAAGTGAACCAGTTTGTAGTTACAGGTGTGCACATTAGGGACACCGGTGCATAGGTGTACGGTTTAGGCGCATAGTGTTATACGGGCTTAAGCCATGTCTCTGCAATATTCTTTCTTCCACGAGTGCTAGTTCTGCAAGGTTCGCAGAAGAGCTTCTGTGAAGTTTGGAAGGTGGGAGACAAGGTACTGGCAGAATTGAAGCTTTGAGGATGAGTCGTAAGTTGTGCTTGGGTAGCTCAGATAGTAGAGCACTTGCCCACGAAAGGCAAAGGTCCTGAGATTGAGTCTCAGTCCGGCACACAGTTTTAATCTGCTAGGAAGTTTGATAACAGTGCACTATCTACTGCAGAGTGAAAACCTCATTCTGGAAACATCCCCCAGGCTGTGGCTAAGCCATGTCTCCACAGTATCCTTTCTTCCAGGAGTGCTAGTTCTGCAAGGTTTGCAGAAGAGCTTCTGTGAAGTTTGGAAGGTAGGAGACAAGGTACTGACAGAATTGAAACTGTGAGGATGGGTCGTGAGTCATGCTTGGGTAGTTCAGATGGTAGAGCACTTGCCCGCAAAAGGCAAAGGTCCCGTGTTCGAGTCTCAGTCCAGCATACAGTTTTTATCTGCCAGGAAGTTTCATATCAGCACACACTCTGTTGCAGAGTGTAAATTTCATTCTGGAAACATCCTCCAGGATGTGACGAAGCCATATCCCTGCAATATTCTTTCTTTTAGGGATGATAGTTCTGCAAGGTTCGCAGAAGAGCTTCTGTGAAGTGTGGAAGGTAGGAGACAAGGTTCGTGTAGAATGAATTAAATCTGTGAGCACAGGTCATGAGTTGTGCTTGTGTAGCTCAGATGGTAGAGCACTTGCCTGCGAAAGGCAAAGGTCCCGAGTTTGAGCCTCCGGCACGCTGTCTTAAACTGCCAAGAAGTTTCACATCAGTATTATTATCTTTCCTTTCTCAGACGCTATGTCTGGTTAAAAATGGAAAGTGATGCAGACCTCGATCAAGCGTGACTTCCTTTTTAACTGTATGGTATATGTTACATTGCATTTAGGAACTTTCGGGTAATAGCCACGTATCAATAATTACAGATTTCTATAGTTGTATATATACATTTGGATGTAGCTGTATTGCATTGATGTACTGGTGGATATTGTGTGGTATGACTCCTGTAGTTGATAGTATAATTGGTATAATGTCAACTTTATCCTGATGCCATATGTCCTTGACTTCCTCAGCCAGTTGGATGTATTTTTCAATTTTTTCTCCTGTTTTCTTTTGTATATTTGTTGTATTGGGTATGGATATTTCGATTAGTTGTGTTAATTTCTTCTTTTTATTGGTGAGTATGATGTCAGGTTTGTTATGTGGTGTTGTTTTATCTGTTATAATGGTTCTGTTCCAGTATAATTTGTATTCATCATTCTCCAGTACATTTTGTGGTGCATACTTGTATGTGGGAACATATTGTTTTATTAGTTTATGTTCTTTGCCAAGTTGTTGATGTATTATTTTTGCTACATTGTCATGTCTTCTGGTGTATTCTGTTTATTTGCTAATATTGTACATCCGCTTGTGATGTGATCTACTGTTTCTATTTGTTGTTTGCAAAGTCTGCATTTATCTTTTGTGGTATTGGGATCTTTAATAATATGCTTGCTGTAATATCTGGTGTTTATTGTTTGATCCTGTATTGCAATCATGAATCCTTCTGTCTCACTGTATATATTGCCTTTTCTTAGTCACATGTTGGATGCGTCTTGATCGATGTGTGGCTGTGTTAGATGATACGGACGCTTGTCGTGTAGTGTTTTCTTTTTCCAATTTACTTTCTTCGTATCTGTTGATGTTATGTGATCTATAGGGTTGTAGAAGTGGTTAAGAAATTGCAGTGGTGTGGCCGATGTATTTATATGAGTGATTGCTTTGTGTATTTTGCTAGTTTCTGCTCGTTCTATAAAGAATTTTCTTAAATTGTCTACCTGTCCATAATGTAGGTTTTTTATGTCAATAAATCCCCTTCCTCCTTCCTTTCTGCTTAATGTAAATCTTTCTGTTGCTGAATGTATGTGATGTATTCTATATTTGTGGCATTGTGATCGTGTAAGTGTATTGAGTGCTTCTAGGTCTGTGTTACTCCATTTCACTACACCAAATGAGTAGGTCAATATTGATATAGCATAAGTATTTATAGCTTTTGTCTTGTTTCTTGCTGTCAATTCTGTTTTCAGTATTTTTGTTAGTCTTTGTCTATATTTTTCTTTCAGTTCTTCTTTAATATTTGTATTATCTATTCCTATTTTTTTCTGTATCCTAGATATTTATATGCATCTGTTTTTTCCATCGCTTCTATGCTGTCGCTGTGATTATCCAATATGTAATCTTGTTAAGTGTGTTTTCCCTTGACTACGCTATTTTTCCTACGCTTGCCTGTTCCAAAAGCCATATTTATATCATTGCTGAATACTTCTGTTATCTTTAATAATTGGTTGAGTTGTTGATTTGTTGCTGCCAGTAGTTTTAGGTCATCCATGTATAGCAAATGTGTGATTTTGTGTTGGTATGTTCCAGTAATATTATATCCATAATTTGTATTATTTAGCATGTTGGATAGTGGGTTCAGAGCAAGGCGGAACCAGAAAGGACTTAATGAGCCTCCTTGGTATATTCCATGCTTAATCTGTATTGGCTGTGATGTGATATTATTTGAATTTGTTTGGATACTAAGTGTGGTTTTCCAATTTTTTTCATTGCTATGTATCAATTGAGGATCTACTTTGTATATTTCCAATATTTGTAGTAACCATGAGTTGGGTACACTATCAAAAGCTTTTTGGTAATCAATGTATACATAGTGTAGCGACCTTCGTTTAGTTTTAGCTTGATATGTCACCTCTGCATCTATTATCAGTTGCTCTTTACATCCTCGTGCTCCTTTGCAGCAGCCTTTTTGTTCTTCGTTTATAATTTTGTTGTGTATTGTATGTGTCATTAATTTCTGTGTAATGACTGAAGTTAATATTTTGTATATTGTTGGTATGCATGTTATGGGGCGATATTTTGCTGGGTTTGCTGTGTCTGCTTGATCTTTAGGTTTCAGATAAGTTATTTCTTGTGTAAGTGTATCAGGGACTGTGTATGGGTCTGCAATGTAACTGTTAAATAACTTAGTTAGATGTGAATGTGTTGAGGTGAACTTCTTTAGCCAGAAATTTGCTATTTTATCTTTTCCAGAGGCTTTCCAGTTGTGCGTAGAATTAATTGCTCGGGTGACTTCATGTTGCAAAATTATCACTTCAGGCATTTGTGGTATCATCTTGTATGTGTATGTGTCTGTTTCTGCTTGTATCCACTGTGCATGTCTGTTATGTTGTACCGGGTTTGACCATATGTTGCTCCAGAAGTGTTCCATGTCTGTTATGTTTGGTGGATTGTCTATTTTAATGTGTCTGTTAAAATTTCTTTTTGTTTGTGTTGAATGTTTGGTTTTGTTTCCTTCTATTTTCACTTTTTTTGTATCTTCTAAGTTGTTTGGCCAATGCTTGTAATTTCCACTTCTTTTCATCTAATTGCTGTATTGCTTCTTGTTTTGAGGTTTTACCTAACCTTTTTCGTTTTTCTTCTGATATTTCATTTCTTATAAATTGTGTTAGCTGTCTGATGTCTTTTCTCAGTTTTTCTATTCTGATCTGTAGCCTGTGTTGCCATGCTGGTTTTGTGGGTTTCTTCTGTGTGTTGGTTGGTTCTGATCTCTGCCTAGTGTGTATATTTAGTGCAATGAGTGCTCCTATATAAACCAGTAGTTATGTTTTCATTTATTTTGTTGTGTATGATTGGGTTAATAATTGTTATTGTTGTTTCGACTTGTGGGTTATTTGGTGGTCTATGCAAGAATGGTCTAATGTCTGTATTTGTGTCTTTGTATTCTATATATGGCAGCTGAAATTTTTCTTCTATATCTAACATGTGTGTCACTTCGTGTTCTATTTGTGCTTGTTGTGGTGGCTGTCTTAAGATTTCGTTTTCCTCTCATTGTTTAATTGATGCGTGTTGTTCTTTATTTGTTTGCTCTGGGATGTTTGAGTCCATTACTGTATTTTCTTCTTCTTCTGATTGCACATTATTTTGTTCCAGTATTTGTTGTACTTGTTGTTTGATGTTTTCTAATTCTGACTGGGGTATCCTTTTATTTTTGATTATTACATGGATCTGTTCAGCTAGTTGTTGTTCTGTTAAAAATTTTAATTCTGGGTATCTGGTAATAAATGTTGTGTATACTTGCGATCTGTATCCAGTTGTGTTGGTTCCTAAGTTTGTTGCTTGATAATAACAGAACATGAGGTGTCGGTTAACTTCATCTGACAATCTCATACTCTGTCTTTGTTTTCCTTCTAGAGTGGTTGCAGGAAGCATATCCTGCAAAACACCTCTATTTGGATTTAAATCATTTTCCGTGTGGCTAGCAGTGTCGTTACCATTGTGGACGGGCATAGGGTTCAAGCGTTGTCCCCGACCATGACAGCGCTTGTCCGAGGCTTCATTAGTTCTGTCAGTATTATTATTATTATTATTATTATTATTATTATTATTATTTGAAGGGTATGAAGGAAATGCCTATCCTTCAACCCCGAACAACTGGGCCGCTCTACGGTTCACAACTGTAGTTGTAACTTGGAGCTTGCTCTACACAAGGTTGAACACCTTTGACAGTCAACCATGGAAGGAAATCTTTAAGGAAAATTCCACCGCATGGCAACAGCCAGGGAAGACTGCATTTGGATATGGTGGCCAGTCACTTAAAAGATAACATAGATGAGTCGGAGCATCTGAAAATACCCAAGACTGACAGCAGACTGAAAGTTAGACTCAATACAGGACAGATAAGTAAAATAGCAACACACAATATAAATTCTCTCATCCAACCTGGTAAACTCAAAATTTTGACAGATGAAATGGATCGGCAAGGGATTCTGATAACTGGACTTCATGAAATGAGAAACACTGATCAAGAACCAGTGGAATCACAAGGATATAAAATTTACAAGGGAATACCAGGGAAAAGAGCAATGAAGCAATGCCCGCAATTTGGAACAGGGTTCGTGGTCAACCTCAAAATAATAGATTCCATAATAGCATTGAAAGCACAATCTCCTAGGCTCTCAACATTAGCTATAAAAGCGGCAAGTAGAACATACACAATAATAAGTGCCCATGCCCCAACTAATGACAAAATTAAAGGAAAGGACCACAGAGAAGATGTGGATGGATATTTGGAGCTTTTGGATCAGACAGCAAGAAACATCAACAGAAATCACATCAAAATTTTAACTGGAGACTTTAATGCTGAGATACTGAGATGTAATAGGGAACTGGCCATCACAACGAAGAAGAAACCAGAATGGCATGAGATTGGTCGAATTCTGTAGAAACCATGACATGATCTCAAAATCAACATACTTTGTGAGAAAACCAAATAAACCTAAAGCCTGGAAACACACAGACTGGGCAAAAGGAGAATGGCAATTGGATCTTGTTTGCATGGATAAGAACCACAAGGAAATCAACAACGTGAAAGTTCTGAGAGGAACTGACACTGGATCAGATCATTGCTTGATAAAAATAAAAATTAAATTCACCCCACTGAGAAAGAAAAAATCTTACCCAAAAAAGAAGAGAACCTATGACCCTCATAAATTGACAAATAACAAGGAATTTGAAGAACAAACTAGGAATATAAAAAAATATCAGATGATCTGGATGAAATAATTCCCCAATTGAAACAAACAGCTGAACAAGTAGCCCCTGTAAATAGACCACGTAACAGTAGACAACAGAAAAATTAAAATAGTGAAGCAATTTAAATATCTTTGAGAGATTATAACACACAACTTGGATGTAAAACATGCTTTGCAAGAAATAACCAATAAAGTGATAAAAGCTCAAAAATTAACTTGGTCTACATAGAATAAGAAATGTATTTCAAATCAAACAGAATTAAAACCCTGCAAGATGGTGGTTCAGCCAGATGTAACAAACACAAGCGAGACTCTTTTTTTATAGTCACTCGGAGAATCAGAGTCGACAAAATACTAAAAGTAGAGAGAAGAATAGCTGGCACATGCATAAATAAGAAATAGCAGAAGGAAGGACAGTGGCGGATAGTGCCGAATGAAGTAGTGTACACGGAACTGGAGTCCATCGCAGATACTATATGTAAAAAGAGGATTTCTTTCATTGGTCACACAATGAGGACACCACAAACCAGATTAGCAAGAAAAATTATGCAGAAACTGTGGAATCTGAAGCAACAAGTAGGATGGATCAAGGAAATTAAAGAGGATATGGGAGAACTAGATATAACCTTGGATGATCTGCAAAACAATACAGAAAATCTCAAGAAACTGCAAGACAAGAAAATAGGATTTAAACCAAAAGTAGACAAACGACACACAATGAAAAGGGTATTTACAGATGAAGAAAGACAGGAAAGATCAGAACGAATGAAAAGATACTGGGCAGTTAAGAAAGAACGAAACATGCGTTTACTGAAGAAGAAGACCAGGAAATGATTGACTAAAGTGGTCCAATGAAGCCGTAAAAGCAAATATTATTATTATTGTTGTTGTTGTTATTATTATTATTATTATTATTATTAAAGAAAAAGTGGGACAAAATTGTTTCTGGTTGAAAAAATGAAGTCATTTTTAAGTTTTATGGAAACACTTTAGTAATTTCTTCTCATAATTTGTGGATATTTTTTCAGTATTTTGGCATTTGTTGTCTCAAAATCTGCCACAATGTTTTCCAGTATGTCCCGCTCCTCTACCTTATTCTTGAAATCTGCGTGTTTCTTATTACACTATACAAAAAAACACTCCACTTCTTGATGATGTTCTTCTCAGTTATAAAGCCAGATAATGTAGTGATCTTGACGCAGTGTTTCACTGGACTAGCGGCTGCCATCTTCAGGTAAGTATGCTGTTGCACGATATCACTGGAACTGAGTTTCCGGCAGCATTGGTGACTCCTTTATACACCCCGGTGCACCCACTATGCATGGTGGAAGAGATAGGCAAAAGAGTATAGCTCTAGCAAAAGAATTTTCCAGTCAAAATAAAGACTGTTGTTAAATATCAGACAAAATCAGATTCCTTGTCTTACTTTAAGGGAAACCCCCATCCCTATTAATAATATTATCAGATAATCGAATTTCAATAGACTCCTTTAGAACACATTCCCAGTAGCGGGAAGCAGGAGCGATCATTTGCATCTCATTATACAAGATCTAAAGTGCCTCACTACGCCAGTGTTCTGCCACTGCCGATTTCTCGGGCTGGAACAAACAAGTGTGATGATGATGATGTACTCACCAGTCCTGAATGGTACAGATAGCTTGGCCAGTATATGTCATCCCACAGTGACATGGAATTTTGTATACTCTGGGTTTCCTCAGTCCCAGAAGGGCTCTAATCCTATCTTGTGGCACAAATGTACTTGTAATGTCATATCTTTTTAATATTCGTGAAATTTTTGAAGATATGCTCCCATGAAAAAGTAAAAAAGCAGCAGATTTACAATAATCCTCTAATGGTTCATCTGGCAGTCCAAACTGAAAAGCCCAACATATTTTTTGGTCGGTATAACCATTGTGCTTAAAAACGACTTACAGATGATCCAGTTCTTGTATCTAATTTTCTGCATCAGAAACAGCATAAACTCTTTTCACGAAAGACTGCAAGACCCACTTGCATTGGTGTGGTGGGTGACAACTGTTAGCTAGAAGACAATGATCAGTATGCGTGGGTTCACGATATACCAGTGCCCAAAATCCCATTGTCATTTCAGTGAACCAAAAGTCAAGAAAAGAAAGTTTGCCTCCCCTTTCAACCTCCATCATGAATTTGATACTAGGATGAAGATAGTTAGAATGATTGATAAAACAATTCAACACATCAATTCCATGAGCCAAAACTTTAAAAGTGCCATCATTAAATCTCCAAAAAGTTCACCCACCACTGCAATTCATGGGCTTCTTGCAGACTTTAGTGAAGGGAACTTATGCTGTTTCCAACACAGAAAATTTGATACAGGAACTGGATCATCTTAAAGTTGTTTTTGAACAGAATGGTTGTACTGTCCAACAAGTATGTCATGCTGTTTAATTAGGACCACCAGGTGAACCATTAGAGGATGCTTGTAAATCTGTTGCTTTTTACCTTTTGCTAGGAGCATATCCTCGAAAATTTCAAGAATATTAAGAAGCTAAGATTAAGAGTCCTTCTTGGACCAGTAAGGGATGATTTGGGACTAATGAAACCCGGAGTATACAAGATTCCATGTCACTACGCAATGGCTTATATTTTCCAAAAATATCTGTATTATTCAGGACCAGTGTGTAGAACCCCATCATCGCACTTGTTTGTTTCCTCATTGGCAGAACACTGGCTTAATGAAGGACATAAGATTTTGTATAATGAGATGCGAATGATCGCTCTTGATTCCTGCTGTTGGCATTGTGCTGTAAAGGAATCTATTGAAATTCAGTTATCTGATAATATTAATAATAGAGAAAGGGTTTCCCTTTAAGTAAGATATGAAATCCAATTTTATGCGATATTAAACAACAATAGTCTTTATTCTGACTATTGGATTCTTGTAGCTAATGTCTGCTAGTGATTTATCGTTTTGGCTGTTTCTTCCACCAGTTCACTACCAGTTCACTTGCGCTTGAGAGCAGCAGTGCAACTGCTTGTGTATACGCAATGAGCTGACCACAGTGTATAAAGGAGCTGCCGATTCTGTTGAAAACTCGGCTCTGGTGAGATTGTACATCAGCATTTTCACCTGCAAATGGCAGTCAATTGGTCCATTGAAATTTTGTGTGAAGATGACTGCAGTATCTGGCTGCATATCAAAGATGAGTATCATCACTTATTATTCTCAGAAAGTTTATGTGGCCGGCCGGTGTGGCCATGCGGTTCTAGGCGCTTCAGTCTGGAACCGTGTGACTGCTACGGTCGCAGGTTCGAATCCTGCCTCGGGCGTGGATGTGTGTGATGTCCTTAGGTTAGTTAGGTTTAAGTAGTTCTAAGTTCTAGGGGACTGATGACCATAGATGTGAAGTCCCATAGTGCTCAGAGCCATTTGAACCAAAGTCTATGTAATCACACTTCACGTTTTGATTATCAAGTGACTTGCAGCAGAAGTTTAGTTGCTAGCAGTCATACACCTTTAAACTAGTTAAGATCAGTGTCAGTGCAGAGGTTCACAATAACATATTAAACATTAGCAAGCTTCCCACATCTTAACAGTTTGAAATTGTACTTTTATGTGTCAACACAATAACGGTCCTGTCCTGAAAGCAAAGACCATTGTATCATGATTTGAAGATCAATTACATAGAATGGAGCACCCTATTTGTAGGTCTGCCATGTATCCCTCGGAACGTCTGTGGGATGAAGTAGAGCATCAATTACATGTCAGATGAGTTCCTGCATGTAGCGTAGCCCAGTAATTGAATGGTTTACATAAATATTTGTTGTGCGTGTAATCTCTGGTGTGAAGTGATGTGGGCTTACACATTATTAGCATAACAATTTTTATGTTCGTGTTTGTTGTATGACTCACAGTAACACCTGATTCAGATAAAGGAAAAAGTAGTTCTTCTTCTTCAGAGAATGGACAACATTGGAATCTGATATATTGAGGGCTACTCTACAAATGTGTCTGAGACATAAGTTTTCTAGATTTGGGACAAGTATTTCAAGCGATTATTATATGTTTGAATAATCCACAGAATGTTGTAAGAGGATGTATTAAGACAACTTAAACAGCATATTTTATGAATATGGTGGAGATTAGTTGCTCCACTAGCTTCCTGTGCTATTCTTTGTTATTGATTTTTTGAATTTGTGTGGTATATCATTGTTAATTATTTTACTGCACTTCCACAGGATAAGGCATCTGAAGCTTCTACCAGTAATGCAATAAACAATAAAATAAAAAATGAAGAAGTTAAGGGAACATGGTTTCACTGTCAAAATGATAGGCACAAGGGTCTTAAAAAGATAGCTGCATATGATGCTTTCCAAAGAAATCCTCTGTTTGCTGGTGGGGAATATAGTGTATGTACTGAACTGCGACTCCTAAACAGCCATTATCACCCTACTGTGTCTCTGTTTGCACAGAAAATTCTCCAAGGTGAGCTGTACATGTTTTCTTAATTTTTTCTGCCTGTATTTGTTTTTCTATCTACTTGCACTTACTTAAATTTTCTTTGTGCCAGGAGAAAAAATAATTTATTCTGGAGATCCACTTCAAGACTTCACTTTGTCAAGGTTTTTGGACAGATTTGTTTTCAAAAACCCAAAGAAGAACTCTGAGAACTCTGATGCAATAGTACACAAAGTCCAGTATACTCCTACTGGAGTAAAGTCACTTGCTGTTACTAGTGACAGCTATCTCAACACAGATGAATCGAAAATACCTGTTGATGAACTCTTTCTGTATAGGTGAGTATTTTGAGAATTAATAAGTTGAAAGTGACTTATTGTATCCTCCAACCATTTTTTCTACATACTACATTGTTGTTCCATCCTTATACTTCTTTCCTTTCTTACTTCTTTCCCATCATCTTCACTACACAAAATTTCTGCATATTGTAGTTTGTGCTTCTTAAAGACTTTACTCCTCTGTTGGTGAATGATTTTGAAATAATACTCCGTCTTGTTGGTAAGTTGATAATGAATAGTAATATGAAATACAGAGATGCTATGCCAGTAATGACTGGTTAGCACACTGGATTCACATTCGGGAGAACGATGGTTTAAACCTGTGTCCAGCCATCCTGATTTAAGTTTTCCTTCATTTCCCTAAATCGCTCCAGGTAAATGCTGTGATGATTACTTTGAAGGGACATGGTTGAATGCCTTCCCTTATCCGGTGGGACCGATGACCTTGCTGTTTGGTCCCTTCCCCCCAATTAGCCAACCAACCAACCAGTAATGACAAGATTGGTTCTGCCATTTCAAGTATCTGCTGCCACAGACAATTACTCCACTTTGATGATACAGAGTGAGGTAGCTTCAGTATTGATATAATCATCAGCCCAAAAAATTGCCAGGTTTTCTTAAAAAATCTGGAAACTGTATTGAGGGGGAGCATGTAACATTTCTTATAAGGCCTACTCTGAAAAAAAAAAGAAACGCTTGGTTGATGCTTTATGTTCACGGTCAGTGAACCATTTGTTTACTTCCAATTTCTAGAAAAAGACTGGCAACTAACCTTGTTGTTTGGCATAATTCTGTTAAGTTTCTCTCCCAGATCTGTACTCCTCCACGAGAAAAGAAAGACACATAGAACCAGGCAGCTTGCCAATTCACTGGTCCCAGATTTGCTTTTCATCAGAAGTATGAACAAAGGCTATTTATTTTTTTCATGATTGCTTTTGGCTGTGGTTATTTTTGAGGAACAGAGGCACTTGTTTCATTTCAGTTTGTATTTGTAGTTCATAGAATCAACCAATAACAAGCAGTAAAATGTGCACTAAGTGTTTATCAGATCCATTTAGTTATTGAACTACTCAGCTATACTGCTAAAACAAAACCAGATTTCATTGTGTAAAAAAGAAACTGCATTTTTCAATAGAAACATGTGATCACGACTGTGTCAATTTGCAGGATAGAGAGACCCAACCATCTACAAGTACATATTCAATGTCTGCATGACTTTGCACCATTGTGTGTACATATTTGATCCTTGCTCTCAATGCAGTAGGCACATGTGCCTTGTGCATATAAAAAAACTGCTCAGGTTCAAATGGGCTTTTGCCTCCTGATCACTCGTATTCCTCACAGCTACTCCAATCCCAACTCCAGTGTATGAAATGGATCCCACTTTTCTCTAAGTGTTCACATTGTTCTTCGTCCATCTACAGAGTTAAGCCCTTGTAAGAAATGGTACCCTATAGGCTTTTAATTAAGATGCAACCACTTCACATTTGAATAAAGGAAGTTTTTCCCCAAATACATTTTCACTGTTCTTCACAAAGAACATTGACTTAGGAGGGAGAAAGGACCCTGCCTCTGTTCAAATGCAAACCAGGAAGTGAGCAGAGTAAGTTTCTGCAGACCACTTGGTTTTGCTTTCCTCCCATGGTGTGCACAAAGAGGAAAAGTTCTTAGGGATACAACAATACACACTGGAGGATTCCAGAATCTTGTCAGTGGCTGTTTGGAGTGTAAGATGTAATACTGTCATCCATAAACACATCTCTGAGAGCCAGGGCTGTTACTTATTGTTCCATTTATATATAGTGTAACTTGTAATAATGTTACCACATTTGATGTTTTTATTCCTGATGGCCTCGCCGGGGAGAATTATGTATTGGTATGAAGTCCTCAAGCTAATCATAAATGTAGTTTGTATCCTGTAAGCATGTGTGGTGTTTATTGACTGGCAGAGTTGAACTGTTTACTCAGGCTCATTGATTGAACTGCTACTGGAAATTTTCACAAACAAATTGTTTACCATCATTATACCCTCACCACACCAGTACTAAGTTAATGTATTTCCATCAATTTCTTCCTAGCATCAAATTCCAGTCATCTGACACAGCTTTCCTACTTTTGACAATATAATGTAACTGGGTACATAAAAAAATCTACTCACCAAGCAGTGGCAGGAAAAAAACACACAAAAAAGAGGGGTTTTACTTATACAAGCTTTCAGAACCAGTGGTTCCTTCTTCTGGCAGAAGGATTGAAAGAGAAGGAAGAGGGATGAGGGGAAAAGGAACTCCTACTGTTTTAAAATTTTCAATTAATCAATTGTGAGCCATTTGCTTTCACAAAGCAATAATCATCATAATGCATCACTAAATAAAGCTCAACCCCTGTGATTTCAGACCTAAAAGAGTATACAGTAGCCATCACCAGTTCTTTGAACCCAAATCTCACCAAGTTCACACTTATATGACAATTTTCAGTGCTCCAGAAAGTGTGTGGTGAAATATGTAGTGGGGTTCAACATTCAGTCAATGATGAGTTCATTAGAAATGGATACACTCTTTCAGGACAAGACTGAAGCACATTATCTGCAAAGTAAAGACAAAGTGGAATTGGAGCAGTTCTTAGCTGCAAGCAGAAAGTGCAAACTTCATCTTCTAACACGGTGCAAATATTGCTCGAATGGAAGAATGTTAGTAAGCAAATAAGGAAAGGACAGAAATGAAAACAGCAATGCCGGAAACTTTAGAAGAGGCTGAGTACAAAAAGCTATGAAGGAATGGATCACAAAAGAGATGACAGAAAAAATGAATTATAGGAACAAATGTAAGAATGTCAAAACATATTTCTTGGGGAAATCAGTTTTCTGCATCAAGCTATTTTTATTTGGAATAAACATTTTATTTCATTAACTGCTGTCTAATTTTGCCTCCTCAGGCATTGTCGTGCAGCATCACACAAAAATTACATTATCTGCTTTCATCTGTCAGTACATAATGATCAGCTTGTAATGACATCCCATGTCCCTGTCAAATAGTTTCTCAGAATAACAAATTATTTAGGAATAAATAAAGGAGACAACTCACCGAAAGGGAAAAGTGCTGCATCACTGACAGGTGCACAAACAAAATGTACAGTGCTTTCCTTTGCTAGCTTTTTGAATGAAATTCCTTTCTCAAGCTGTAGGAGAAACACACACACACACACACACACACACACACACACACACACACACACACTCTCATTCATTCACTCACTCACTCAATCACTCATATGCACAACCAGTCTCCCTACATTGTGTTCAGTCGACTGGCAGCTTTTTCATGGCCCATGGTGAGTGTACTGGGGCGAGGTGGGGGGTGCAGGGTGGGGTGGGGTGGGGTGGGATGAGGTGAGTGGTGGAGAGAGGCGGGAAACAGGGAGGGGGCTAGAGGGAAGCATCCAGCGGCTCATAGGAAAATGGGAAGCCGTCTGTTGGCTAGCTAGGGGTGCTGGTAGAGGAGGCACCTGGCAGATAGCTGGGCACGCAATTTCACCGACTAAGGTGTGACATGGGAGCACACAACTAGCTAACATGTTTTGGGCAGGGGTACTGGGACAAGGTATGGTGTGTGTGTGTGTGTGTGTGTGTGTGTGTGTGTGTGTGTGTGTGTGTGTGTGTGTGTGTACACTGACCATCCACTGACCCAGTACCCCCGCCCAATATGTGTAAGATATACTATGTGATCAAAAGTATCCGGACACCCCCAAAAACATACTTTTTCATATTAGCTGCATTGTGCTGCCACCTACTGCCAGGTAATCAATATCGGCGACCTCAGTAGTCATTAGATGTCGTGAGAGAGCAGAATGAGGTGCTTTGAATGTGGCCAAATGATAGGGTGTCACTTGTGTCATATGTCTGTAAGCGAGATTTCCACACTCCTAAACATCCCTAGGTCCACAGTTTCCAATGTGATAGTGAAGTGGAAATGTGAAGGGACATGTACAGCACAAAAGCATACAGGCTGTCTTCGTCTGTTGACTGACAGAGACCGCCGACAGTTTTAGAGGGTCGTAACATGTAATAGACAGACATCTATCCAGACCATGACACAGGAATTCCAAACTGCATCAGGATCCACTGCAAGTACTATGACAGTTAGGTGGGGGGTGAGAAAACTTGAATTTCGTGGTCGAGTGGCTACTCATAAGCCACACATCACTCTGGTAAATGCCAAACACTGTCCCGCTTGATGTAAGAAGTGTAAACATTGGACGATTGAACGGTGGAAAAACATTGTGTGGAGTGACAAGTTACGGTACACAATTTGGTGATTCGATGGCTGGGTGTGGGTATGGCGAATGCCTGATGAACGTCATCTGCCAACCTGTGTACTGTCAACAGTTAAATTTGGAGGCGATGGTGTTATGGTGTTGTAGTGTTTTTCATGGGGGAGGGGGTGAGAAAGGGGGGTCTTTCACCCCTTGTTGTTTTGCGTGGCACTATTATAGTATAGGTCTGCATTGATGTTTTAAGCACCTTCTTGCTTCCCACTGTTGAAGAGCAATTCGGGGATGGCGATTGCAGCTTTCAACACGATCGAGCACCTGTTCATAATGCACGTCTTGTGGCGGAGTGGTTACACAACAATAACATCGCTGTAATGGACTGGCCTGCACAGAGTCCTGACCTGAATTCTATAGAACAACTTTGGGATGTTTTGGAACGCCAACTTTGTGCCAGACCTCACCGACCGACATTGACACCTCTCCTCAGTGCAGCACTCCATGAAGAATGGGCTGCCATTCCCCAAAAAACCTTCCAGCACCTGATTGAATGTATGCCTGTGAGAATGGAAGCTGTCATCAAGGCTAAGGGTGGGCCAACACCATATTGAATTCCGGCATTACCGATGGAGGGGCACCACGAACTTGTAAGCCATTTTCAGCCATGTGTCCAGTTACTTATGATCACATAGTGTAGTTTTGTGCTGCCATCTCATGCCGTAGTCTGTGAAATTGCATACCCACTCGTCTGCCACCTGCCTCTTCCAACTGCACCCCTAGCTAGCTGACAGATGGCTCCCCATTCTCTCACAAGCTGCTAGACGCTCCCCCCTAACCCCCTTCCTGCCACCCATCTCTCTCCATCCCTCATCCCACCCTACTCTGCAGCTAGACCTCACCCCAGTACACTCACTGTGGGCCAGGAAAGAGCCGTCAGTTGTCTGAGCATAATGTAGGCGTATGTATGTAAGTGAGTGTATGGGTATATGTATGTTTGCAAGTTTCTCCTACAGCTTGAGACAGGAATCTTATTCTGAAAGCTAGCAAAGCAAAGCTCTGTAACTTTTGTTTGTGCACCTGTCAATGACACAGCACTTCTGCCTTTCGGTGAGTCATCTCCTTTATTCCTAAATAATTCATTATTCTCAACCATAACTTTCCATACATTAAAATAGTGTATCAGCATACACTCACAGATGAGAGGCTCTGCACCTAGTACAAAAAAAGTTAAATCCAGATGCGGGTTGTACTTTTTTGCCTTGATGAAGGAAGCTGCAAATGTTTGAAACTCAAGAAGTTAACTCCTTCACTTTCTTGAGAGGAAATATATTTACAGAATTCTTCATTTGGAGTGTAGTTATTTATGGATCAGAAACCTGCACATTAATGAAGGAACAGGAAAAAATTCAGAAACTTGAAAATCTACCTTTGGGGAAAAATGGATAAAATTAAATAGGCAGAGAGATTAATGAATGATGAAGTATATGGAAGGCTAAGGAAACAAGAATCCCCTGAGGTATGCCAGAAAAAGGGAAGAGATCTGGCTTGGGCAGAATTTAAGAAAAGAATTATTGAACAGTCACATGTGTACTGCCAGTTCATAGTGTGCAGAAGGTCAGTATTTCAGTGATCAGACTTGTCGTCACCGTCAGGTGTGCTGACAAACTGACATTGGGGAGGGAATAGAGAAGGTGAGGATTACATGACCAACGTGTATCACTTCCCCTTTTGGGGTGTTCCATATGTTGTCTATGCCTGAGAGTGTGCATCCACAGCTGAATAGGTGATTGCATCGGCATTTGTGGCACTGCCAGTGGGGTGACCTGGTGTGGCATCATGGATGTAGGCAATCCACCCACTCCAGATGACAGCTCACTGTGTTTGCTGAGTGTCTTCTTAATTACACCCAGAACTGGTTCCCAAGCCTTTCTGAGACTATAGCTGCAGTTCCAGATGATAAAATAGCCCCTAGCAAAGTATTTAGGTGGCCTGTTTAAGAAGCTAGTCTCTTTCTCCATAACTTCACCTGTCTCCACATGTTACACTCTAGTGGTAGGGCGCAGAGCATGGCAACTCTGCCATTGCATGTAAACATTTTTTGGAATGCTTTTATGAGTTGTTCCTTTTCCAGGTGGAGACACTCTGTATGTGAAATGTTCCCTTGCGTACTAGTGTTTCAAGCATCACACTCCCTGCACAGGAAAGGAATTTCAGCAAGGACTGAAGGAAACAGCAAGGGAAAAGACATTGTCTTTTGACATAATTGTGTATGGTGGTGGTGGTGGTGGATCATTTCACGAAAGCTCACCTTGTGCACTTCCATCTATCTGTATCAGTTGTGGAAACGACCTCACTCCCCGATCCTTGAAGTGCGCTGTTCTAATTAAAAAAAGGCAAAATCTGTGACCTGAATGTCTCCAACTGATTCTCATATTTTGAAGCTTGAAAAAATCTGATTGTTTATATCCTGTCTCATTGATTAGTTACTCCTTCAACACTGCCCTCTGGGAGTCACTCAACTAAATTAGACAATGGGGATGATAGGGTCTTCCCTCTCATGGTAGCTGCAGCACCATCTAATGTGCGTTCTGTCATAACAATACTGGCCCTAAGAGAGCATCTGGAGCAGTCTGTACATTAGTTCGCACAGATAATCATCAGTGAGTGGTGTCATTTCCATACCACACTGGAAGCAATAGCAATGAAGTTGTGAAACACCCAAGTGATCAACAGTTGTAAGCTTTATTTAGCTCCAGGCAGGGCGGCAGTTATATACAATGAGATGACCACCTGAATCCAGCAACTCCCCCCTCCCCCCCCTCCCCCCCCCCCCTCCCCACCCAGTTTTCTCCCACTTCGGGATATCATTGCACCTCACTCCCTGTGGAGATTGTCCTGTTGACTTGTGTCTTTCTGACCTTGATCTGTGTCTCCTCACTGACTGTACTCATTCTCACCTCAATTCCACCTGCTGTGCTTTACTAGCTATCAGCTATAAAGTCTCTATCACTAATCATGTGGATTTGCTAAAGTGGTCCCTACACAACGATCTTCGTAGTAGTGACCACTTTCTAGCAATCTGTCACTTCCTTGTCACTACACAATGGGATGATTGCCATGCTGGGCTCATTGAAGAGCCACTGGCAGTTGTATACCTCTGCTGTCAACATCATCCCCTCTCTGTGAGATTGCATCAGTGGGTTGGGGAGGGGACCAAACAGCAAGGTTATTGGTCCCATTGGATTTGAGAAGGAGAGGAAAGAAGTGAGCCGTGCCCTTTCAAAGTAACCATCCCACTATTTGCAAGTGATTTGGGGAAATCATGGGAAACCTAAATCGGGATGACCGGCTGCAAGCTTGAACTGTCATCCCCCCAAATTCGAGTCCAGTGTGCTAACCTCTGCACTACCTCACTCGGTCACTTGTGCCGCTGGAACTGCTGCTCCTCTTGCTACAAGCCCCCTTCACCACCAGTTGATAGCATGGTAAATCAAAGTTGTTACAAAAGCTATTCAGGATTGTTGAAGGGCCCAACAACATCTCATGTGACATCCTTCATAGACAACCCTCATCACTTTTAAGCAGCTTTGCACTAAGGCTTGCTATCTAGTTAAACACAGTAAGAAGGAATGTTGGGAGTGCTATCTCTTCTTCTTTGGAACATATGCCTCTTAATACCAAGCTAAGCTCTGTATTCTTCTGGCCCATCACACATCAGCAACTGCTCTGTGTGTATTCCTTCATGGTGGTATTTCTACTGATGTGTCAGTTCTTGCTGAACACTTTGTGACAGCATCAGTATCCTATTCTTACTCGGCTAGTTTTTAAATGCATAAAAGGCAAGTTGAAAACATCTCCCTGTCCTTTATCTTCCATCACACTGAGTTATACAATGAACCTTTCACTCATTGGAAACTCCTCCCTGTTTAGTACACGGACCACAAATTATGATCAATCTATTTCAAGGACCTAAAGTTGCAGTTCTCTCAATTACCTTTTGGCATCTGTCCTCTCAGTTCTTCAGGAGTATCAGGATATCATTAACAGTAACACTCAAAAAACCATGAATAGGAAATGATATGTAAGCTTTTACATCTCCCACCAGTCAGGAGGCACATTTGTTCCTGGGAATCTGTAGTATTTTTATGACAGAGCTGATAGCCTTTAACAGAGTCCAGTATTTTATTAAACAGACCTCCCTGGACTGTATTTTAATTTTTAGTGACTCAATGAGAGTTTCCACACTGTTGATTGGTGCTGCTCTTGTCATCTTGTGATATCTGCTATTCATGATGCTCTGTCTGAGCTTAGTCATATTGCCTGCACATTTGTCTTTCTCTGTCTCTCAAGTTATGTGGTGTCCCAGGTAATGAATTGACCACCATTTGACTAGAGAAGCGATTACTCACCCAACATTCACTTTGATGATCCCAGATGCATATTTATGAGTGCAAATATGACATCTCTTCACTTAAAGATGGAACAACGCAACAACATTTCGTGGACAACTATCCCCTCTATATATAAAATTCCACACTATCAAGGAGACTACTGCTGTTGGGTGCACCTCCTTCTACCCTTTCTGGAAGGAATCCGCTACCATGTGTTGCTTCTGTTGGTCATACCAAATTAACACACAGTTTCATTCAGTGTAATGAGCCACCTCCAAGTTGTGGATGTGAAACCTAGCAGACAGGAGATCACATTCTGGCAGAATGCCCCTTCCTGCTGATTCTGCGTGCTAAGCATGATTTTGCAGATTCTTTGCATCTAATATCAGCGGACAACTCATGGGCAGTTCTGTTGGTTCTCTGCTTTCTCTGTGAAGGTGGTTTTTATTCACAGACAAAATGTTTTAAACTTTTTCAGGGCAGGAGGATGGTGGTTCATGATGTTGGGGCACCTCCTGCTGCATGCTGGATCTGGGTTGCACTTAACCCTACTCCCTTTACCAGCTGCCTTTCCCATCCCTCTTTTAGACTACCTTAATTGCTGTCACCCTTTTTTCTGCCATATCTTGTTTTCTGTTTTAGGGATTGCACTCTGATGAATAATGGGTGTTGTTTCATTCTTTAACACTTTGGCTATAATGGACTGATGGGACAGCTGTGGGAGGGATGAGTCCTCACTTTTATTATTATGAATGTCCCCACTAAGAGGCAGTCTTTTCTCTACAACTGTCTTCTCCCGTAATGGAACTGGCTGGTGGGGTTTCTCTTGCCACAGATGCACACTGAGAGAACCCTCATCTGTGCTCTAACTTGTGTACTAAACAAACTCAAATAACTTTATTTCTCTTTAAATTATTTCTTAGCTCTGGCACCAGTATTTTACCAATCCTGCATACCTCCATAATTTGATCAAATTTCAGTCTGATATCAGTAACTCCAGATGAAATATCTCTTGACTAAGGGCATTAATGACCTTGTGGTTTAGACCTTAACCCCCAACCACCAGCCAACCAATCAGTCACACTATATTATGGTGTGTGGCGGAAGAAACTACGTGAACAACCATCACTTCCTCTTTTCTGTTCCAATCATGAGTGGTGTGCAATGAGAATGATTATTCGTAATCCTCTGTGCAAGCCTGAATCTTGATAATCCTACTTTTCTGGTATTTTTGTGAAATATATGTAAGAGGAAGCAATATATTGGTTGGTTCTTCTAGGATTGTATGCTATTAGAATTTTAACAACAAATCACATTATGGTCAACAATACCTCTCTTGAAACATATGCCACTGAAGATGTGTGAAAATCTCTGTGATGTTTTTCTGCTTAATAAACAAACATTTGATGAAACATGATGCTCTTCTTTTGATTTTTTTCTATTGCCCATATGATCCTATATGGTAATTGCCCCAGACTAATGAGAAGTACTCTAATACGTCAACTTTGGTTTTGTAAGGTGCCTCCTTTGTTATGGGTGAACTGCCTACATATCCTAAGGATTCTTTCAGTGAATATCAGTCTAGCCTCTGCCTTTCCTACAATTACTCGTATGTGGTTGTTCCACTTTAAATCACTATATATTTTTCTCCCAGATATTTAATGTATGTGATTGCTTCCATTGACTGTTCTGTGATCATGTAGTCATACAATAACAAGTCTTTATGGGTCATAAACAGTATGTTACATTTAAATATGTGGAGTTTCAACTGCCATCGGTCAGTTTTCTGCAGATCTTCTTGCATTTCACTGCAGTTTTTAGTATTGAAGCTTCCCTGTATGAAACTGTCATCCGTGAACAGTTTCATAGAGCTTCCAATATTATCCACTAGGTCATTTATATATACTGTGACAGTAATGCTCCTCTGACAATTCCTTGGGCTACATGTGAAATAATTTTTACAGTGAAAGATTTCTCTCCATCAGGAATGACAGTATGTGTTCTGTTTGCAAGGAGCTCTTTAATCCAATAAAAAATCTGATCTGATATTTGTAAGCATACTTTTTTGCTCATTATGGAACATTGAGGAGCTGTATTGAATGCATTCCAGATGTCAAGGTGTATGGCAACAACTAGGACATTTGTGTCTACTGCCATGTTAAACAGTAGGTTCCCATATAACTGGCTGCGTAAGTCAGGTTGTAGGAAGGTGAAGACATACCACCTACAATAGGATTGTGCTTAGTAAAATCCTGTGTTGTTCAAACCAACCTTCAGATGGAACAAAGCTCTACTTTTACTAAGTAGTATAGTATCATTTTAAGTATATTACAAAGAGAAACAAAAAATTCTCTCTCCCTCTTTCTCATTTACATGAAAAGAGGCATTTGAATCACAGACTAAAAATGTTGTCAGTTCATGGTGTGTGTGTCCCAGGATGGTTGGTCATTACTTACCTCCGAGAAATGTAATTCAAGTACTGTCCGTAGACACATTAACAGTAGAATAAATGTATCCCTAATCTACAAAAAAGTTGTCCCTCATAATGGAGGAAAATGGGATGGATTTCAGAAGCTGGGAAGAACATCTCTCAGACCTCTTTCCTCAGTTTCACATCCTGGGATTGCCTCTTGAAGATAATTATTGCCCGGCCTTACTGTCTCCTAATAATTTTATCATTTTCGCAAATGAATTCTCCTTTGATATACCGGTATACATCTTTTGAGTTTCTTGTTTTCCTTATGTTTCAGCTGTACAGAGTGCATCAGTTCCTTCGTAATTCATTTTTGTCAGAATTTCCACGTTTGCTTATGCTGTATGAAAATAAACAATATTGCATACTGCAGTGGTAACAAACTGAATATTTGTTTCTTTATAATGCTCCTTCTTTTTGTCTAACACTTAAACTTTTTTAGGTACCTGAAAAAGAAAAGAAAAGATACAGTTCCCAAGGACACTGAAAGTGACATTGAAAGTGTAGCAAGTGAGGAATTTGAAGAAATGATTGATAGTATGATGGGTGTAAAGAAGGGTGATATTGACTTCGCTAATGAGATTGCTGGTAAACTTACATCATCAGAAAAAAAAGGTCAGTAGTAGCACAGCAAATTTCAGTCAGTGAAAATGATCAACAATCTGAAAATATTTTTGACGTGAATAAAGAAATTCTACACATTAAGCAACAGCAGATGAAAACCATGAAGAAAAAGTAGGAAAAAATCCTGCCATCGTTTGTGAAAAATTTCCACTGATGTTGAGTACTGGAGGACTTTTGGTGCATCTTTAAATCATGCTGGTCTCTTTTTGTACAACTTTTTCATCTGTTCTACTGGAAGGATGAGTCTGTCCCCTCAGTCCATCCCAGTCATAGAGATAATCTCATATAGGACATTATTCATTGTTTGAACATACACTCCTGGAAATGGAAAAAAGAACACATTGACACCGGTGTGTCAGACCCACCATACTTGCTCCGGACACTGCGAGAGGGCTGTACAAGCAATGATCACACGCACGGCACAGCGGACACACCAGGAACCGCGGTGTTGGCCGTCGGATGGCGCTAGCTGCGCAGCATTTGTGCACCGCCGCCGTCAGTGTCAGCCAGTTTGCCGTGGCATACGGAGCTCCATCGCAGTCTTTAACACTGGTAGCATGCCGCGACAGCGTGGACGTGAACCGTATGTGCAGTTGACGGACTTTGAGCGAGGGCGTATAGTGGGCATGCGGGAGGCCGGGTGGACGTACCGCCGAATTGCTCGACACGTGGGGCGTGAGGTCTCCACAGTACATCGATGTTGTCGCCAGTGGTCGGCGGAAGGTGCACGTGCCCGTCGACCTGGGACCGGACCGCAGCGATGCACGGATGCACGCCAAGACCGTAGGATCCTACGCAGTGCCGTAGGGGACCGCACCGCCACTTCCCAGCAAATTAGGGACACTGTTGCTCCTGGGGTATCGGCGAGGACCATTCGCAACCGTCTCCATGAAGCTGGGCTACGGTCCCGCACACCGTTAGGCCGTCTTCCGCTCACGCCCCAACATCGTGCAGCACGCCTCCTGTGGTGTCACGACAGGCGTGAATGGAGGGACGAATGGAGACGTGTCGTCTTCAGCGATGAGAGTCGCTTCTGCCTTGGTGCCAATGATGGTCGTATGCGTGTTTGGCGCCGTGCAGGTGAGCGCCACAATCAGGACTGCATACGACCGAGGCACACAGGGCCAACACCCGGCATCATGGTGTGGGGAGCGATCTCCTACACTGGCCGTACACCACTGGTGATCGTCGAGGGGACACTGAATAGTGCACGGTACATCCAAACCGTCATCGAACCCATCGTTCTACCATTCCTAGACCGGCAAGGGAACTTGCTGTTCCAACAGGACAATGCACGTCCGCATGTATCCCGTGCCACCCAACGTGCTCTAGAAGGTGTAAGTCAACTACCCTGGCCAGCAAGATCTCCGGATCTGTCCCCCATTGAGCATGTTTGGGACTGGATGAAGCGTCGTCTCACGCGGTCTGCACGTCCAGCACGAACGCTGGTCCAACTGAGGCGCCAGGTGGAAATGGCATGGCAAGCCGTTCCACAGGACTACATCCAGCATCTCTACGATCGTCTCCATGGGAGAATAGCAGCCTGCATTGCTGCGAAAGGTGGATATACACTGTACTAGTGCTGACATTGTGCATGCTCTGTTGCCTGTGTCTATGTGCCTGTGGTTCTGTCAGTGTGATCATGTGATGTATCTGACCCCAGGAATGTGTCAATAAAGTTTCCCCTTCCTGGGACAATGAATTCACGGTGTTCTTATTTCAATTTCCAGGAGTGTATTTTATCGCAAGTAGTAAAGGGTACAGCAATCAGTTACAAATAACATTTATTGCATATCCAGATTTGGGTTACTGTGTGGCCATCTTCAGTGCTAAAAGACATAAAGAACCAGTTACAATAAGGTAATATGCATGCCTTATTACACTGTCCAGTCACATTAATGTGACCACCTGCCAAAGTTTGAATAACAACTTTTTGCATTGCGCACAAATATGAGACACATGAAGATTCAGTGAGGTTCTAGAAAGTACTGACAGGGGTGTGGAGCCATGCTGAGCTCAGTGCTGCAGCCAGCTGTGCTACCTTTCTTGGTTGACGATTCATGGCACAAATAACCTGACAGAGGTGTTCCCACAGACTCTCAATTGGTTTTAAACCCAGGGAGTTAGATGGCCAGGAGAGTATGCTGAATTCATCCTGGTACTCTTTGAACCACGCACATATGCTGTGAGTTGTTTGACACATTACTGGTAGATGCTGTTGTGCCGCAGAAAAGCAAACTGCATATAGGGGTGGACATGGTCTCAAGGATAGATGCATACTTGTGTTGATACATTATGCCTTCCAGAATGACAAGATCCCCCAGAGAATTCCACAAAACCATTCCCCAGATCATAATGCTCCCTCTTCTGGCCTGGACCCTCCCAGAGATTGTTGCAAGGTGTTTGCTTTTGGATCTTTCATGCCCTACACACCAACGGTCATCTGTCTGATGGAGCATCTGAAAGGGCACATGTCACGACTCAGTGGATGTTCAGTTGGCAGTATTTGCATGCAAATTCCAGTCTTTGTTGCCTATGAACAGCGGTCAGCATTGGTGCATGAGCCAGGCACCTGTTGCGGAGGCCCACACACAGCAATGTTCGCTGAATGGTTGTTGTCGGAAGACTGTTGGTATCCATGGTTCATCAGGGCTGTCAGTTGGTCAACAGTAGCATGTCTATTTGCATGTACACGTCTACAGAGTCGTTGTTCAATTCTGTCATCTATGGCCTGTGGCGCACCACAGTTGCGTCGATGCCGGTTTGGATAGTACCACTTTGCGATGCTTGACGTACTTTAACCATGTGAACATTTCACAAACTTAGCAGTTTCAGAAATGTTTCCACCCTTGGTCTGGAAGCCAGTGATCATACCTTTTTGGTCATCAGATAAATCACTTCATTTTCACATTACGACAATGACTACACTGTTTGCGTACCTCAACCCCCCTCCCCTCCCCCCCACTCAACATGCGTTATGTACCCTCCACTGCTAGTGCAGCCTCCTGCCACTGCACGTTGATGTAGAACATAGGTGGTGGTCACATTAATGAGACTCAACCCTATAAAAGTACAGTTGTATAAGCTTTAAATGTGAGTCAGTCTTGAATACATAGCAGGAAATGTAGGTTAAAGTATTTAAAACCACTTATAAAGGGTGGTCAGAAACAGCCTGAAAAACTTGTAAGGGTGCTGCAGGCTAGGTTGTGCTGAGAAGTAATTGCGAAGAAAGAAATTTGATATGTTGTGGTATTTCAGAGTTAATAAGCAGTGAAGGTAGCAAACAGGCTGTTGCACTCACAGGTTCAAACAGCTTGCCAGATACAATTAGTGTTGAATGTTCTCATACTGTGGATGATTGCACACAAGACTACTCAGCCTGTGGCTCGGGCTCAATCCTTACTACCGTCCCATGTCAAGAACGCTGTCTCTGGTGGGCTACTTGAATTTGCATGCATAATGGCCTGATTGGCTGCTTCAGTGTTAATTAACTCTGAAGTGTTGCGATGTTTTGACTGTTATTTCTGACCACAATCTACCCTGCAACACCCTTAAAAGTTTCTCAGACTGTTTGTAACCACACTGTTAACACATAGTCCCAACTGGACTATTCATGCCAAAAGTTGAGTTCACAACAGAGGCCACTGTTGACAGTTACAACACTGCAGATTTCAGTATATTACATACCAATCTGCAGCACCCTCATTAGAAGCATGGTGCATTGACAACGTGTATTAACTTTATTTTACAATTCTACTTGCCAATCGGCAACAGGAGACATATACACAAAAAGGTTTAACTTATGGAAGCTTCTGGAGCCAGTGGCTCCTCTTTCCAGCAGAAGAGTTGAAGGGGAAGGAAGATGGGTGAAGGAAAAGGACTGGAGAGGTTTAGGAAAAGGGGATACAGTTTTGAAAAGTCATCCAGAACCCCACGTCAGGGGAGACTTACCAGATGGGATGAGAAGGAAAGACTGATTGTTGGGGACTGCACTGGATGAGATTTGAAAACCTGACAGCTTACAGATGGAAGGCAGGGTAATATCCAAGACAGAGATTAATACTAAAACATTGTGCACAAGTTAATTAGAGTGAACTAAGTGCATTGTATGTACCAGAGATTGGGGAGGGGGGGAGACGGCAAAAAATAGACAGGTCAGAAAATGAAAGATGTAGAAAACTAAAATGGAGTGAAGAAGAGAGTAGTTACTGTGAAGAAATGCTGGGACAAAGAAATTAATGTAAATTAAGACCAGGTGGGTGAGGAGTACCAAGGACATGTTGTAGCACTAGTTCCCACCTGCGGGGGAGACGGAAAAAAATAGACAGGTCAGAAAATGAAAGATGTAGAAAACTAAAATGGAGTGAAGAAGAGAGTAGTTAATGTGAAGAAATGCTGGGACAAAGAAATTAATGTAAATTAAGACCAGGTGGGTGATGAGTACCAAGGACATGTTGTAGCGCTAGTTCCCACCTGCGGAGTTCTGAGAAACTGGTGTCTGTGGGAAAACTCCAGATGGAACTTGTGATGAAACAGGCACCAATGTTATGACTGTCATGTTGTAGAGCATGCTCTGCAACAGGATATTTTGCAGTGCTGGTATATGTCCTCTGCCTATGCCCGTTCATGCTGACTGATAACTGAGTGGTTGTCATGTTGATGTAAACGGCCAAACGGTGTTTATGTAACCGCTGGTCTATGACGTGTGTCATTTCACAGGTGGCTCTCCTCTCGATACTATATGTTTTGCCAGTTACAGGGCTGATGTAGGTTGTGGTAGGAGGGTGCATAGGGAGTAGGAACCATAGGGTAGGGAGACGGGTGCAGAAGGAGCATAGAGTCTGACAAGGATGTTGTGGAGATTGGGAGGGCGATGAAAAGCTATTCTAGTGTGATGGGCAAAATCTCAATCAGGATGGGCCTCATTTCAGGGATGATTTTAGGAAGCCATTGTCTTGTTGAAGTAGCTGATTAATAATTTCAAGACCAGGATAATACTGAGTGATAAGTGGTGTGCTCCGAAGTTGTTTTTTGGAGAGGTAATCAGTACCAGGGTTGGATGTGACAGCCTGGGAAATCTGCTTTTGAACTGGGCTGATGGGGTAATTATGTCCAGAAAGGCTGAGGTGAAGTGGTGGTATATTGCTGTAGAAAGTCTGCATCCAAACAAATACATTTGCCTTGAATGCCAAGGCTGTGTGTGAGGGGACATTTGACATGGAAGGGATGGCAACTGTCAAAATGTAAGTACTGCTGTTTGTTAGTAGGTTTAATGTGGGCAGGAATGTGTAGCTGTCCTTTGGCAAGAATGAGATCAACATCAAAGAAAGTGGCATGGGATTCAGAATAGGTCCATGTGAAATTTGATTGGGTGAAGACATTTAGAGATTCCAGGAATTTTAATAGGTCAGCCTCACTACAAGTCCATATGGCAAAGATGTCACCAAGATATTTAAACAAAACCAGTGGCTGGAGGCTTATGGATCCCAGGAAAGCCCCCTCCAAGAGACCCATGAAATAGTTGGTAGGTCTGTTTTTATGTTTGCCCCTCAAAGGTGAAGTAATTGTAGGTAAATATAAATTTGATTAAGGTGAGCAAGAAGGATGTCATAGGTTCGGAATCTGGTGGGCACTGACTGAGGAAATGTTCAGCAGCAGAGAGACCATGTATGTGGGGGGCGGGGGCGGGGGCGGGGGCGGGGGCGGGGGCGGGGGGGGGGGGGGGGGTTGGTAACTTGCTTCGGTGGATGCAAATGTGGCATTACACAATAGAACTGAGTCCTGAATATAGTTCTATTTCTGATGTAATGTCAAATTAGTATCCAATCAGCAATTTTTATACTGTCAGCCCTTAGAGTGTCTAGTGGGAATGATTTTTATTTATTTAATATATTGTAAAATGGTGTTTTATGAAATGATCTTATCTGACATGATTTGCAATATTTTTAAATCTACTGTTGTATAACTCATTGCAGTTGAGGGAATGCTTATTGTATCATTACCATTCAGGAATTAAGAGCGAAAGGAATGGCGGCATGTAGATCTCAACATGAGCCCATTTCTCTATAATTTTACCCTCATGCGTATTATGTGCAAGGTAGTAATATGCTCCTAAACACCTCTCAGAAGGTGGGCTCCTTCAATTCTAAGAATAAACTTATTGTGATGGATATTGCATATGGTTTTGAGTCTCCCACGAAATTTTGTTGACACATCTGTGGCATTCCACAGATCCCTAAAATAGAAATAATAATCAAGACTGGATTGGGAGAAAATGTAGTAGTCACTTCTAGTATAGTTGTTATGTTCTCTGTTTTGAAGACTGGTTTCACGTAAAACTCTCACTAGTGTACACTGTGCAAGCCTCTTCTCCTCTGCTGTAACTCTTGCAAACGCCATCCATTGGACCTGCTTACATTACTGAAGCCTTGGTCTCCCTCTACATTATTTTACTCCCCACACTACTCTCCATTATCAGATTGAAAATTCCTTGGTGCCTCAGAATCTGTCCTATCAACCAATCCCTTCTTTTAGTCAAGATGCGTCATAATACTATTTTCTCTTCAATTTCATTTGGTACCTCTTGATTAGTTATCCAACATAGCCACCTAATCTGCAGCATTCTTCTGTAGCATCATATTTCAGAAGCTTGTATTTTCTTTCTGTCTATGCCATTCACCATTTTGGTATCACTTCTGTATAAGGCTACTCTCAAAACAAATGCCTTCAGAACAGATTTCCTAACACTGAAATTTATATTAGATGCTAACAAATTCCTCTTTTTCAGAAATGTTTTTCTTGCTATAACTAGTCTGCATTTTATGTCCTCTCTGTTTTGGCCATTATCAGTCATTTTGCTGCCCAAATAGGAAAACTCATGTACTACTTTTAGTGTCTCATTTTCTGATCTAATTCCCTCAGCTCTGACTGAAGTAATTTGCCTACATTCCAATACCCTTCATTCGTATTGTTGATTTTCATCAAATAACCTCTTTTTAATTAGCTTTAATGTCCTTTCTGTATTTCTTCTTGGTTTCCTGTATTGTATGCTCAGTTTACAGAGTGAACAATATTAGTTATAGGCTATAACTGTGTCTCTTTACTTTCTCAGCTGCTGCTTGTCTTCGGTGTTCAACTCCTATGATTGTAGTTTGGTATCTGCAAGTTTGATGTAATCTTTTGTTCCTTACATTTTATCCCTGCTTACTTCAGAATTTCAATGATTGTATTCTAGTCAAAATTTAAGATATTTGCACTAGGAAAAAAAAAAAAGGTGGCAGGAGTATGTATTTACAGAAGAGGGAAGAAACTTCAGTAGCTCTTGTCGGCATGGATCTTACATAACTCCAGTTCATTTTCAGCGAAGTTTCTGAAATGACTTACACAGAGAACATAATTTCTTTGACCTAGAAAATTTGTTTGTCGAATCATTCTCATGTTTACGGGCAGCAGGGAGTCCACACCTACATTGGTGTAACACTTTAAGTGGAGAGTGGGTGGCAGCTGTTATTGTATCGAAATTGAAAATCAGTGGAATAATAATTTCCCCAAGCACGGTAGTGACCATGATGCAGGTTCATACTACTTGTCTATCCTACACCTATCCCTACAATCCATAAACTGCCAATATTAATAAATGATGATATTAAGGAAAATAAATACTGGAATAACAATCTCAAACATATCTTGAAATTATAATTATATTCTCCAATAATATTTATATAAAACTTCCTGGCAGATTAAAACTGTGTGCCCGACTGAGACTTGAACTCGGGACCTTTGCCTTTCGCGGGCAAGTGCTCTACCATCTGAGCTACCGAAGCACGACTCACGCCCGGTCCTCACAGCTTTACTTCTGCCAGCATCTCGTCTCCTACCTTCCAAACTTTACAGAAGCTCTCCTGCGAACCTTGCAGAACTAGCACTCCTGAAAGAAAGGATACTGCGGAGACATGGCTTAGCCACAGCCTGGGGGATGTTTCCAGAATGAGCTCAGATGGTAGAGCACTTGCCCGCGAAAGGCAAAGGTCCCGAGTTCGAGCCTCGGTCGGGCACACAGTTTTAATCTGCCAGGAAGTTTCATATCAGCGCACACTCCGCTGCAGAGTGAAAATCTCATTCTGAATATTTATATAATTTGCCTATCCCATGATGTGAATTGCAGTTGAAATCCCATCCACATACGGACATAGTTTTGACATTCAAATCCTTTCCTTTAATGGTGACAACAACATTGGCAAATGTTACATAAAAAAATACTTGCAGCCATTCTCTCCAAGTCTAGAACAAAAGTATTATGCGCTCCTTTTTTGTGTAACATAACTTAATGGAATAATGCTGTCATAGTCCTGAAGTCACCCAGCTGTATCACTGTGTGTATACATTATTACTGGTGTGCTGTTCATGCTTGGCATAACATTATTAAACATTATTTATAGTATTCAAAAGACACAATATAAAAAGGGATAGTACAAAAAGGGATCATACACCCTGCTTCCTTCAGAATTTCAAAGATTGTATTCTAGTCAACATTGCCAAAAACTTTGTCTAAATCTGCAGGTGCTATAAATGCAGGTTTGGCTTTCTTTAGTCTACCTTGTAAAGTCACAGAGACAATATTTTCTCTAGTTTCTCAGGGAGCCAAAATGATTTTCTCCAAGGTTAGCATCTATGTCATTCTGTTCTTCCGTATAATTTGTGTTTTTTATGCAACCATGGCTTATTAAACTGATGGTTCAGTACTGTTCACACCTGTTAGCATCATCCTTCTTTGTAATTGGAATTATTTCATCCTTCATGAAGTTCTGCCAAGGATCTCAATAATTCTGAGAGAATGTTGTCTACTACAGGGGCTTTATTTTGACATAGGTCTGCCACTCCTCTTTGAAATTCAAATTTATCTCCTAGCTCGTATTCATCTACTTCCTCTTACTTTTCCATTATGTCTATATTGATGTGCTATGTTATCTTAAAACGCTCTCCATAAATCTCCACAAGGTATTCATGTTTGAAACAACTAGACTATTTTTGTAAATTTGTGGTAAGATCGTATGGGACCAAGCTGCTTAGGCCATCGGTCCTTGAAGGATGACAGAGAGAAGGTCAAAATACTAAATTCCTTTTTCTAATTTATCTTACTGAAGAACATCATACTAAAATTCCTCCATTAAATCATTGCACAAATGATAAAATAACAGATAAAGAAATAATCGAACACAGGATAGAAAATGAACTAAAATTGCTCAACAGAGGAAAGACAGTTGGGCCTGATAGAATACCTATGCAATTCTACATAGATTGTGTGAAAGAACGTGCCCTCTTTTAGCAGCATTGAATGGTAGGTCACTAGAGGAGCGAATCATTCCCATTAGTAAGAAAAACACACAGGTCATTCCCATTTACAAGAAGGGTTATTGAACAGATTTTATGCTCATGTATTATGACAATTTTAGGGACTGCAATTCTCTGTGGTAATCAAC
This sequence comes from Schistocerca serialis cubense, assembly GCF_023864345.2. Classification (NCBI taxonomy): domain Eukaryota; kingdom Metazoa; phylum Arthropoda; class Insecta; order Orthoptera; family Acrididae; genus Schistocerca; species Schistocerca serialis. The sequence continues at coordinate 545,624,150 of NC_064639.1, read as the reverse complement.
ATGTATACCACAAGCCATAATCAGCTCACTCGTTCTGTTCATCCATAAGACCCAGAAGGCAGTAGACCAGCACCCAGGTTGATCCATTGTGCTTTGACTTCCAGATAGTATTCAACACAGTTAATCACTGTAGCTTAAGAATAAACTATGAGAATATGAAATATCAACCAGCTGGGTGACTAAACTGAAGAGTTCATAGCAAACAGAGCACAGTGTGTCATTATTGACAAATGGAAATCTTCAGACATATAAGTAACTTAAGATGTACTCCAAGAGTGTGTTATAGAGTGAGTATCTATCACAGTATATATTAGTGACCTAGTGAATAATGTCAGGAGTTCCATGAGGCTTTCTGTGGATGACAGTGTTTTATCTAGAGCAGTCACAAAGCTAAAATAATGTAGCAAAATGCAGGAAGACCTGAAGAACATTGACATTTGGTGCTGGCATTGGCAGTTTACCCTTAACATAAAAAATGCAATGCATCATGCATAAATAGGCAGGCAAACCCTTTACAATCACTAGAAGCAGTCATGTTCATAAATATCTTGGAGTACAAGTATGGAATGTGTGGAATGACCATGTAAAATTAATAATTAGTAAGTTAGTCGCCAGATAGATTCATTAGAAGAGTCTTCAGGAAGTGTAGTCCACCCACAAGTGTACAAAACCTTCATTTGGCTAATATTTGAATAGTTCTCATCAGTCTAGGGTCCATAACAAATGGGACTGATAGAGGAAATAGAGAAGAATCAAAGAAGAACAGCACATTTGTCACATGTTCATCTAGTAAGTGGGCAAGTATATGGAGGTGCTTACCCAACTCCAGTGGCAGATGCAACAAGACTGGCATTGTGCAACATGGTGTGGTTTACTGTTAAAATTCTGATAACATGACACATCTCACCACTTTGAATGATTTAATTTATTTACTTATTCATTCGGTTTTTAATAGGGATGCGGGTTGTTGTTCATGGTGGGTGCACATTCATTGTCATGCTGTGTTGTGACCAATCATTATTCTTTATCTTTGCAGACATCTCTTAACAACTGCCAAATGTATCAAGATTTATCGCATTCATTGATTCGTATTATTAGCACTTTTGTTTTAATCCTAATAATGGTTTGGCTCATTATTTACATTGACAGTTTGCTCTGCTTCGTTCTGCATTTTGTGCCAAGATAGGTCATGAAATTTGCTGAAAAATAACTCACTCCATGATCTGAAAATCCATTTTGTCCATTTTCTAAAATATTTTAAGTTCTTGCAGTTTCCTACTTCCTTGTTTTTCAGTTTCGTACTTCACTTCCATACAACTCTATTTGTTCAGTTCATTACAGGTCAACGTTGGACACCAGTATATTTTTTTTCCTAGGTAATATATTTTTGCTTATACTTTTTCCTTATTTTTCCGTCTTTATGGTTTTCTCTAAATAATAATATTTCTTTCTTCTGTTGCATCATTATTCATTAGCTGAAATCCTAGTTTCTGATGGTCATAATAACCTATGATTTTTGTGTATGGCAATGTGACCTGTTCCTTACATTTGGATAGTTTCTCTAAATTTAGAACATATTTAGTTACATCACAACAGGATCAATGAACATGAAACTTATTAAACTTCCTGGCAGATTAAAACTGTGTGCCCGACTGAGACTCGAACTCGGGACCTTTGCCTTTCGCGGGCAAGTGCTCTACCATCTGAGCTACCGAAGCACGACTCATGCCCGGTACTCACAGCTTTACTTCTGCCAGTACCTTGTCTCCTACCTTCCAAATTTTACAGAAGCTCTCCTGCGAACCTTGCAGAACTAGCACTCCTGAAAGAAAGGATATTGCGGAGACATGGCTTAGCCACAACCTGGGGTATGCTTCCAGAATGAGATTTTCACTCTGCAGCGGAGTGTGCGCTGATATGAAACTCCTGGCAGATTAAAACTGTGTGCCCGACCAAGACTCGAACTCGGGACCTTTGCCTTTCGCGGGCAAATGCTCTACCACCTGAGCTACCGAAGCACGACTCACACCCAGTACTCACAGCTTTACTTCTGCCAGTACCTCGTCTCCTACCTTCCAAACTTTACAGAAGCTCTCCTACGAACCTTGCAGAACTAGCACTCCTGAAAGAAAGGATATTGCGGAGACATGGCTTAGCCACAGCCTGGGGGATGTTTCCAGAATGAGATTTTCACTCTGCAGCGGAGTGTGCGCTGATATGAAACATCCTGGCAGATTAAAACTGTGTGCCCGACCGAGACTCGAACTTGGGACTTTTGCCTTTCGCGGGCAAGTGCTCTACCACCTGAGCTACCGAAGCACGACTCACGCCCGGTACTCACAGCTTTACTTCTGCCAGTACATTGTCTCCTACCTTCCAAACTTTACAGAAGCTCTCCTGCGAACCTTGCAGAACTAGCACTCCTGAAAGAAAGGATATTGCGGAGACATGGCTTAGCCACAGCCTGGGGGATGCTTCCAGAATGAGATTTTCACTCTGCAGCGGAGTGTGCGCTGATATGAAACTCCTGGCAGATTAAAACTGTGTGCCCGACCGAGACTCGAACTCGGGACCTTTGCCTTTCGCGGGCAAATGCTCTACCACCTGAGCTACCGAAGCACGACTCACGCCCGGTACTCACAGCTTTACTTCTGCCAGTACCTTGTCTCCTACCTTCCAAACTTTACAGAAGCTCTCCTGCGAACCTTGCAGAACTAGCACTCCTGAAAGAAAGGATATTGCGGAGACATGGCTTAGCCACAGCCTGGGGGATGTTTCCAGAATGAGATTTTCACTCTGCAGCGGAGTGTGCGCTGATATGAAACATCCTGGCAGATTAAAACTGTGTGCCCGACCGAGACTCGAACTTGGGACTTTTGCCTTTTGCGGGCAAGTGCTCTACCACCTGAGCTACCGAAGCACGACTCACGCCCGGTACTCACAGCTTTACTTCTGCCAGTACCTCGTCTCCTACCTTCCAACATTACAGAAGCTCTCCTGCGAACTTTGCAGAACTAGCACTCCTGAAAGAAAGGATATTGCGGAGACATGGCTTAGCCACAGCCTGGGGGATGTTTCCAGAATGAGATTTTCACTCTGCAGCGGAGTGTGCGCTGATATGAAACTTACTGGCAGATTAAAACCGTGAGACCGACCGAGACTCGAACTCGGGACCTTTGCCTTTCGCGGGCAAGTGCTCTACCACCTGAGCTACCGAAGCACGACTCACGCCCGGTACTCACAGCTTTACTTCTGCCAGTACCTCGTCTCCTACCTTCCAAACTTTACAGAAGCTCTCCTACGAACCTTGCAGAACTAGCACTCCTGAAAGAAAGGATATTGCGGAGACATGGCTTAGCCACAGCCTGGGGGATGTTTCCAGAATGAGATTTTCACTCTGCAGCGGAGTGTGCGCTGATATGAAACTCCTGGCAGATTAAAACTGTGTGCCCGACCGAGACTCGAACTCGGGACCTTTGCGTTTGGCGGGCAAATGCTCTACCACCTGAGCTACCGAAGCACGACTCACGCCCGGTACTCACAGCTTTACTTCTGCCAGTACCTCATCTCCTACTTTCCAAACTTTACAGAAGCTCTCCTGCGAACCTTGCAGAACTAGCACTCCTGAAAGAAAGGATATTGCGGAGACATGGCTTAGCCACAGCCTGGGGGATGTTTCCAGAATGAGATTTTCACTCTGCAGCGGAGTGTGCGCTGATATGAAACATCCTGGCAGATTAAAACTGTGTGCCCGACCAAGACTCGAACTTGGGACTTTTGCCTTTTGCGGGCAAGTGCTCTACCTCCTGAGCTACCGAAGCACGACTCACGCCCGGTACTCACAGCTTTACTTCTGCCAGTACCTTGTCTCCTACCTTCCAAACTTTACATAAGCTCTCCTGCGAACCTTGCAGAACTAGCACTCCTGAAAGAAAGGATATTGCGGAGACATGGCTTAGCCACAGCCTGGGGGATGTTTCCAGAATGAGATTTTCACTCTGCAGCGGAGTGTGCGCTGATATGAAACATCCTGGCAGATTAAAACTGTGTGCCCGACCGAGACTCGAACTTGGGACTTTTGCCTTTTGCGGGCAAGTGCTCTACCACCTGAGCTACCGAAGCACGACTCACGCCCGGTACTCACAGCTTTACTTCTGCCAGTACCTCGTCTCCTACCTTCCAAACATTACAGAAGCTCTCCTGCGAACTTTGCAGAACTAGCACTCCTGAAAGAAAGGATATTGCGGAGACATGGCTTAGCCACAGCCTGGGGGATGTTTCCAGAATGAGATTTTCACTCTGCAGCGGAGTGTGCGCTGATATGAAACTTCCTGGCAGATTAAAACCGTGAGACCGACCGAGACTCGAACTCGGGACCTTTGCCTTTCGCGGGCAAGTGCTCTACCACCTGAGCTACCGAAGCACGACTCACGCCCAGTACTCACAGCTTTACTTCTGCCAGTACCTCGTCTCCTACCTTCCAAACTTTACAGAAGCTCTCCTACGAACCTTGCAGAACTAGCACTCCTGAAAGAAAGGATATTGCGGAGACATGGCTTAGCCACAGCCTGGGGGATGTTTCCAGAATGAGATTTTCACTCTGAAGCGGAGTGTGCGCTGATATGAAACATCCTGGCAGATTAAAACTGTGTGCCCGACCGAGACTCGAACTGGGGACTTTTGCCTTTCGCGGGCAAGTGCTCTACCACCTGAGCTACCGAAGCACGACTCACGCCCGTTACTCACAGCTTTACTTCTGCCAGTACCTTGTCTCCTACCTTCCAAACTTTACAGAAGCTCTCCTGCGAACTTTGCAGAACTAGCACTCCTGAAAGAAAGGATATTGCGGAGACATGGCTTAGCCACAGCCTGGGGGATGTTTCCAGAATGAGATTTTCACTCTGCAGCGGAGTGTGCGCTGATATGAAACTCCTGGCAGATGAAAACTGTGTGCCCGACCGAGACTCGAACTCGGGACCTGTCTCGAACTCGGGACCTTTGCCTTTGGCGGGCAAATGCTCTACCACCTGAGCTACCGAAGCACGACTCACGCCCGGTACTCACAGCTTTACTTCTGCCAGTACCTCATCTCCTACTTTCCAAACTTTACAGAAGCTCTCCTGCGAACCTTGCAGAACTAGCACTCCTGAAAGAAAGGATATTGCGGAGACATGGCTTAGCCACAGCCTGGGGAATGTTTCCAGAATGAGATTTTCACTCTGCAGCGGAGTGTGCGCTGATATGAAACATCCTGGCAGATTAAAACTGTGTGCCCGACCAAGACTCGAACTTGGGACTTTTGCCTTTTGCGGGCAAGTGCTCTACCTCCTGAGCTACCGAAGCACGACTCACGCCCGGTACTCACAGCTTTACTTCTGCCAGTACCTTGTCTCCTACCTTCCAAACTTTACATAAGCTCTCCTGCGAACCTTGCAGAACTAGCACTCCTGAAAGAAAGGATATTGCGGAGACATGGCTTAGCCACAGCCTGGGGGATGTTTCCAGAATGAGATTTTCACTCTGCAGCGGAGTGTGCGCTGATATGAAACTTCCTGGCAGATTAAAACCGTGAGACCGACCGAGACTCGAACTCGGGACCTTTGCCTTTCGCGGGCAAGTGCTCTACCACCTGAGCTACCGAAGCACGACTCACGCCCAGTACTCACAGCTTTACTTCTGCCAGTACCTCGTCTCCTACCTTCCAAACTTTACAGAAGCTCTCCTACGAACCTTGCAGAACTAGCACTCCTGAAAGAAAGGATATTGCGGAGACATGGCTTAGCCACAGCCTGGGGGATGTTTCCAGGATGAGATTTTCACTCTGCAGCGGAGTGTGCGCTGATATGAAACATCCTGGCAGATTAAAACTGTGTGCCCGACCGAGACTCGAACTTGGGACTTTTGCCTATCGCGGGCAAGTGCTTTACCACCTGAGCTAGCGAAGCATGACTCACGCCCGGTACTCACAGCTTTACTTCTGCCAATACCTCGTCTCCTACCTTCCAAACTTTACAGAAGCTCTCCTGCGAACCTTGCAGAACTAGCACTCCTGAAAGAAAGGATATTGCGGAGACATGGCTTAGCCACAGCCTGGGGGATGTTTCCAGAATGAGATTTTCACTCTGCAGCGGAGTGTGCGCTGATATGAAACATCTTGGCAGATTAAAACTGTGTGCCCGACCGAGACTCGAACTTGGGACTTTTGCCTTTCGCGGGCAAGTGCTCTACCACCTGAGCTACCGAAGCACGACTCACGCCCGGTACTCACAGCTTTACTTCTGCCAGTACCTTGTCTCCTACCTTCCAAACTTTACATAAGCTCTCCTGCGAACCTTGCAGAACTAGCACTCCTGAAAGAAAGGATATTGCGGAGACATGGCTTAGCCACAGCCTGGGGGATGTTTCCAGAATGAGATTTTCACTCTGCAGCGGAGTGTGCGCTGATATGAAACTTCCTGGCAGATTAAAACCGTGAGACCGACCGAGACTCGAACTCGGGACCTTTGCCTTTCGCGGGCAAGTGCTCTACCACCTGAGCTACCGAAGCACGACTCACGCCCAGTACTCACAGCTTTACTTCTGCCAGTACCTCGTCTCCTACCTTCCAAACTTTACAGAAGCTCTCCTACGAACCTTGCAGAACTAGCACTCCTGAAAGAAAGGATATTGCGGAGACATGGCTTAGCCACAGCCTGGGGGATGTTTCCAGAATGAGATTTTCACTCTGCAGCGGAGTGTGCGCTGATATGAAACATCCTGGCAGATTAAAACTGTGTGCCCGACCGAGACTCGAACTTGGGACTTTTGCCTATCGCGGGCAAGTGCTTTACCACCTGAGCTACCGAAGCATGACTCACGCCCGGTACTCACAGCTTTACTTCTGCCAGTACCTCGTCTCCTACCTTCCAAACTTTACAGAAGCTCTCCTGCGAACCTTGCAGAACTAGCACTCCTGAAAGAAAGGATATTGCGGAGACATGGCTTAGCCACAGCCTGGGGGATGTTTCCAGAATGAGATTTTCACTCTGCAGCGGAGTGTGCGCTGATATGAAACATCCTGGCAGATTAAAACTGTGTGCCCGACCGAGACTCGAACTTGGGACTTTTGCCTTTCGCGGGCAAGTGCTCTACCACCTGAGCTACCGAAGCACGACTCACGCCCGGTACTCACAGCTTTACTTCTGCCAGTACCTCGTCTCCTACCTTCCAAACTTTACATAAGCTCTCCTGCGAACCTTGCAGAACTAGCACTCCTGAAAGAAAGGATATTGCGGAGACATGGCTTAGCCACAGCCTGGGGGATGTTTCCAGAATGAGATTTTCACTCTGCAGCGGAGTGTGCGCTGATATGAAACTTCCTGGCATATTAAAACTGTGTGCCCGACCGAGACTCGAACTCGGGACCTTTGCCTTTTGCGGGCAAATGCTCTACCACCTGAGCTACCGAAACACGACTCACGCCCGGTACTCACAGCTTTACTTCTGCCAGTACCTTGTCTCCTACCTTCCAAACTTTACAGAAGCTCTCCTGCGAACCTTGCAGAACTAGCACATAGTTTTAATCTGCCTGGAAGTTTAATATCAGTGCACACACCGCTGCAGAGTGAAAATCTCATTCTGGAAACATCCCTCAGGCTGTGGCTAAGCCATGTCTCCGCAATATCCTTTCTTTCAGGAGTGCTAGTTCTGCAAGGTTCGCAGGAGAGCTTCTGTAATGTTTGGAAGGTAGGAGACGAGGTACTGGCAGAAGTAAAGCTGTGAGTACCGGGCGTGAGTCGTGCTTCAGTAGCTCAGATGGTAGAGCACTTGCCCGCGAAAGGCAAAGGTCCCAAGTTCGAGTCTCGGTCGGGCACACAGTTTTAATCTGCCAGGAGTTTCATATCAGCGCACATTCCGCTGCAGAGTGAAAATCTCATTCTGGAAACATCCCGCAGGCTGTGGCTAAGCCATGTCTCCGCAATATCCTTTACTTCAGGAGTGCTAGTTCTGCAAGGTTCGCAGGAGAGCTTCTGTAAAGTTTGGAAGGTAGGAGACGAGGTACTGGCAGAAGTAAAGCTGTGAGTACCGGGCGTGAGTCGTGCTTTGGTAGCTGAGGTGGTAGAACACTTGCCCGCGAAAGGCAAAGGTCCCGAGTTCGAGTCTCAGTCGGGCACACAGTTTTAATCTGCCAGGAAGTTTCATATCAGTGCACACTCCGCTGCAGAGTGAAAATCTCATTATGAATCTTATTATTTTGTTTCTTTCTTCTTTTAGGTATGTTAGATTTAATGCACTATATTGCTCATCGTGTGAGCTAGGAGGCTTTGCCCCTCTGGGCTTAGATTTTTGCTATGGTCACTAGTTGTTTATATATGTGCGAAGAGTTATCAATAAGCAAGTACTTATTACTGTACTCCTGGAACTTATTCTGCCCAGTAAAATAGTTCTTTTTTATTATAAGTAGAATCTTTTTTATTCATTTTCATTACATTTATAGTATTTATAGATTTCTGCAAATGAAAAACTTAAAATTGTTAAACAGTGGTGCAAATTATATATGAAATATTAATTTTAAGCTGTATGGTATGGATTAAAAATATACATACATGTGCATGCATGTACAAAAACACAATACACACACACACACACACACACACACACACACACACACACACACACACACACACACACACATTCACAGAGAGATGGTATTCACAATGTACTATAAGTGCATCCCCCCGGATCCACATTTCGCCCGTTTCACTCATAAACTGACCCTCTTTGGGCGTAATGTGACATCATAATCAGATATGTGATAACCTTTAACCACCATCAAGCTTAATGTTATGGACCAACATCTGCTTCAACTATAAATCAGACAATGGAACCTCCAGATTGGAATAACAACAGTATTAGGGAAAGGATAGATTACTTCTCACCATAAAGATGGCTTGTTGTGTTGCAGGCAAAAAAAAAAAAAAAAAAAAAAAAAAAAAAAAACCTGTTACACATTATAGCTTTTGGCCAAAGCCTTCTCCAGCAAAGAAAACACATATTCACACAAGCAAGTGCCCTTCATGCACACATGACCACTACCCCTGACAGCTCTGACCAAAATGTGACTGTCACATGAAAAGCAACTTGGAGAGGGGTGAGAATGGGGGCAGAATAGTAGGGTACAGGTGGGGGGAGAAGAGTGCTGTCTGGTGGGGCATGCAGGGACTAGATGGCGGAATGACGTGACAGCCAGTTGCAGAGTCGGGAAGTGGGGTGTGGTGGGAAAATATGGAAAGTGGAAAAGGAGAGGAGTTGGGAAGGGAGAAGGACAAGCGGGTGCATTGGCAGAGGGCAGCACACAGCTCAGGTGAAGGGACATGAGAATGGAGGAGGTGATGGGACAGTGGGGCAGAAACTGTTGGGTGGGGTGTGTGGGCACAGTAGGTTACTGTGGAGTGACCCCGGGTTAATTTTGGGAGTGGTGAGTGTGTTTTAAGGATATTTTCCATCTCTGCAGTTCAGAAAAGCTGGTGGTGAAGTCTTCCACAGGGATGTGGACTAGAACGTTGGGGAGTTTGTGTGGATGACAGAACACCACTTTAGGAGGGGTGAGATGGATCTTGGGTAGGATGTCCTTCATTTCAGGGCATGATGGTAGATAATCAAAGCCCTGATGAAAGATGTGGTTCAGTCGTTCCAGTCCATGGTGATATTGGCTGACAAAGGGTGCACTCCTTTGTGTCTGGCTCTTGGGATGAGCGGGAGGATTGGGGGTGTGAGAGGAAATGACACAGGAGATCTGTTTGTGGACTGGGTTTGGGGGATAGTGCCTGTCTGTGAAGGCCCTGGCCAGTACTCTGGGACAAGATACCATATCCTCATTCATTCACAACCTCAACTTTCTCTCCCATCTGCTTCACATGGTCCTGCTTAACCAAGCATGTCACCTTCTTGGACATTGACCAACTCCTCTCTGATGGTTTCATCCACACCTCTGTCCATGTTAAACCCACTAACCACCAACAGTACCTGCATTTTGATAGCTGTGATCCCTTCCACAGCAAAATACTCCCATACAGCCTGGTCACTTGGGGACGGTGTACCTGCAGTGACAAAAAGTCCCTTTCCCAGTATTCTGAAAGCCTCTTCTGGGCTGTGCTGATCAATGTTATCCTTAGAACACAGTGTCATTTCCCAGAATCGTGCAGGCCTCAGCCCACAGTAACCTATTAGTCCCACACCGTCCATCCAACAGCTCCCGCCCCCTCTGCTCCATCACCTCCTCCCTTTTCATGTCCCCTCACCCTCATTGTATGCTGTCCTTTGTCAATTTATCCACCTATCCTTCCCTCTTTCCTGCTTCTCTCCTTTTCTGCTCTCCATTTTTTTCCCCCACACCCCCCCTCCTGACTCTGCACCTGGCTGTCACATCAGGCCACCATCTAGTTCCTGCATGCCCCACCAGACAGCACTCTTCTCTCCCCACCCGTACCCTAACTACCCCTCCCACTTCCCCACCCTACTCTATATTGCTAATCATGTGACAGTTGCATTCTGATCATGGCTGCCAGCAGTAGCAGTCCTATGTGCATGAGGTGTGCTTGCTTGTATTAATGTCTGTTTTTTTTCTGAAGAAGGCTTTTGCCAAAAGATATAATGTGTAACAGTCATTTCATTGTGCGTGCCTGTACACCAGGTCATCTTTATCGTGAGTAGCAGTCTTATCCTTTTGCTAATATTGTTGTCAAATATAAATCAGGGCACATATAGCGTTCAGCAATTTACTGTAAGCTACATGTGCTCCTGGCACAATTCTGATTATGATATCTTATCTGTTTGTTCACAGAAATCTGCTACAACCATTAAAAAAATTTATTGTTACAGAGACAGACAGTGACGATGATTCTGATGGAAGTGGTGCTGATCAAGATATGGATGATGTGTTTGATGATGATCTTGATGTTGATGAGGATCTTGATGAAGATATTGATGATGGTGATTTTGATGATGATGATGATGATGATGATGATGATGATGATATTGGTAGTAGTACTGGAAGAGATGATTTTGATGCAGAGGATGATGATGAAGAGGAATTAGTATTCGATGATGTGTCTGATGAAGAAGTTGATATAAATAGCATTCGGGAGGACATAAGGAGGAAAAAGTTTTCATTGAAGGTATAAACTAGCATTGATATACTGTGGCAACTAATAATTTTTCAGTGTAATTGTCATTATAACTGATGGGTCTATCTGATCTCAGAGTCTTGAGTGACCTGCCTCTCTTTATAGCCTTCTCCAATCTATTCCTCTTTCCTTCCCCAGGAAGGAATCAACATCTCTGAAACCTAGGATACTTTGTTGTATGTATCTCTCAGCTGTACTTAGACCTATAACTCCTAGAGATAAGTACTGCCCAGTCATTATGGATCCTTGTACTTTCTTAATTCCCTCAAGTGAACTTCTCTGTTGATACAATTAATCCTCTTTCTGGCATTTTTATTCTTTTTTGTGATTTGGTCATCTCCTTTCTGCCTCTGTTGCTGAATGGTCAGTGCAGCTGACTTCCATACGTGAGAACCATGTCAGATTCTTGGCCAGGTCGGATATTTTGTCCCCTTATGGACTGGAAGTTGTGTTGTCCTCATCATTATCGAAGCACAAGTCACTGAAGTGACATCAAATAAAAAGACTTGTACTAGGCAGCCTGACAACCACAGATGGGGCCTCCTGGTCAAAAATGCTGTACAGTAATTTTTTTCATTTCATTTTCCTTCCACAATGATTTTTCCTTGTATGGTGATTCTTTTCTATCTGTTTAGTGATCTCATTTCTTTTTTTGGTGATCGTTTCTCTGTATTCATTCATCCTTACTCAGTAGTAGTGATCTCTCATTGTTTGGCAGTCTACTCTAATTGTTGAACAATATTCCATATTTGTGTGGCAATTGTTTTCCCGCTAGTTTTCTTGCTTGGCTACTGTTTTTCTCAATTTAGTGATTTTCTTCTGTCTTATTTTCTTTTTAGTAACCCTTACAGAGCATTGAATGACTATACCTCATTGTAAAGTTATTTTGACTGTCTAATATTTTCTACACATTGTCCCAGTGGCCAATTTGCCTGTGTACAGAAGCTCTACACCTTGATTTAGTCTTGTGTCTATTTCATGATGTTACCTTCCCCAGTCTAAGTTAGCTCTGCTTCCCCCCCCTCCCCCCCTCCCCCCTCCTGCCATATCTTCATGCCCCCTAACCATAGACCTTGATACCTACACTCCTTTTTCCTTTTGCAAGCATGTTTTCACTGTAGCCAAACTAAATTCCTATGTATTTTTCCTCCAGTTGTGCTTAATTTTCGGTATTGAAGTTCCCACTTCTGTCTGCAATCCATCCTTCCAACAGTCCCTACATAAATCCCAGACTTATCCATTCTTAGCCCTTACCCACCATGTCCTTGATCTGTACATTGCCTCTGCCAGTCACCAATTCTGACAGTTCCTATCTCTATTTAAATTCATTTACCTTGTGGCCCAACAGTGGTGCCCCTCTCCACCTCTCCCACAAATACCATTCACAACACCATCTCCAATAACATCTAGCCAACAAGCCCAGCCTGGCCTTCATATCATGACACACCTCCCACACAGGCATAGCCATAACCATAATAAAACACCGACACTGTGTCATCTCGACCACCATTCAGTGGTAAACCTCTAATCCATACCTCTCTCTGATCCTGATACATTCATTCTTTTCTAATTCCTAACCCATCCTTAAATTCAGTCACACTGTCCTAGTCAAAAGATTTCCCCTCATTCAGTCATAAATACAACTAGAAATATCACTTCACCATCCAGTCTCAACCCACAACCAACAGAATGGGTGTCGAATCCTGTCTATAGTAGTTCTGACCCAAATACCAAAAGTGCCCTCTTCTGCTTCCCCCAAAATCATCTTCTTCCAACATTCTAAGAATTTCTCGTTTCCAGCATCATCTCTCAGTCTTTCATAAAAATATGACCAAAACCTCAAACCCTACTCAAGCTGAAACCCAAACTATCCGTACAGATTGCTCTATAACATCATCTTCCCCGTGGTCCGTTGTATTTGACAATGGAGAGTACAGGATTTGTATAAAAAGTAATGATACTGAGCGTGTGAATCAAAATTTATTGTAGTTATCGCTACAACCACTTTGTACTCCTCAACATACGACTCTTGAGAGTCAAAAATGTGCTGCATGTGATATTTCCATTCTTCAAACGCTGAGTCTGGGATGGCCTTCAAAGCCCTCATCGTGACAGCTTGGACCTCTTCCAGGGTCCCGTGATGGTGTCTTTTCAGGGAAGTTTTTAGTTTGGGGAACAAAAAAAGAGTCTGGTGGGGCCACATCAGGGCTGTAGGGGGGCTGGGGAATCGTTGGAATCCCTTTCTTGTCCAGGTAGCTGGCCATCATGAAGGAGGTGTGACTCAGCGCATTGTCATGATGCAGCTTCCAATCATCGGTGATGGCTGGCTTCAAGTGATGGATCCTGGCTTTCAGTCTCTTGATCATTTCACAGTTAAAAGCACCATTGACAGTTTGGCCTTGGGGCACAAACTCATGATGAACCATGCCCATGACATCGAAAAACACAATCAGCTTGGCCTTCACCTTTCACCTTTTTTGGACGTGGGGATGTTGTGATGTGCCATTCAGCACTCATACCCTTTGTCTTCGGGTTGTACTGAAACATGCAGGTTTCATCTCTGGTGATAATGTTATCTAAAAATTCAGAATCAACTTCAAGGCTCTGGAGATTGTGTTGGCAGGCGTTCACATGTGCTTGCTTTTGAACATCTGACGAAATATTCAGGACCGTCTTGGTGCAGATCTTCCTCATTGACAATTCTTTGGTGATGATGTGCACTGTCATTTTATCAAATCTGAGGTCATGTGCTATCATCTTGACACTCATCCAACGGTCAGTGTTCAATAAAATACGCACTCGGGTGATGTTTTCATCAGTTTTGCTGGTTGACGGGCGTCTGGAGCTGTCCTCGTCCTCAGTGCTTTCCTGGCTCTCTTTAAAGCTCTTCACAACCTAAAAACCTGGGCTTTTGACAGGCAATCATCACTGTAGTTTTGCCAACATATATCCAACCTTTCCGTATCTGATTTCCCTAGTTTCACACAAAACTTGATGGCATAACGTTGCTCGATCGTTTGCTGCATGTTGCACCACAATCGCCAACTTTGTGACGTGTCCACTCAATGCACGGTGCTGCTGAGACAAGAGTCCGCAGGTGACTGGCATGCCACACGTTTTCGTCCAGACACCCCCCACCACCAAACCCCCCAGGGGAGTGTGCACTGTGAAGTACAGTCGTGTCAGCAAAAAATCAATCTCATTACTTTTTATACAAACCCTGTATGTGGCAGGGAACTTTATCAGCTCTCGGTCACCTGTACAGGCAAAACTGTTCCTAACAATAGCACTTTGAAGTGACAACAGATGTTATCTCAAATGTTTATGTCTGATAGTCAATGTATTTTTATTTGTGTTCTAATCCTTACTTTGTGTCATTTTTGTCATTCAGGCACCTCTCATTGGTTTTTTGATAGTCTTTATATTACTGGTGTACATTTACTTTTTATATTAGTGTACGTGTTAAGTATCTCATTCTGTAACCGTATTGATGTTTCATTATGTCTATTTTTTACAAGATTTTAATTAGAGAATGGATTCAGAATGAGATTTTTACTCAGCAATGGAGTGTGCGCTGATATGAAACTTCCTGGCAGATTAAAACTGTGTGCTGGACCGAGACTCGAACTTGGGTTCGAGTCTCGGTCCGGCACACAGTTTTAATCTGCCTGGAAGTTTCAGAAAATGGACTGCTCATCAGAATGAATCTTCTACTCTGCTGCAGTGTGTGCGCTATCTTGAAAGGGGTGTTGATAGAGAGAGAGCTGTGAGGGAACATTGTGAGTTGTACCTGGATTGTTCAGTTGGTCCCAATGACTTTTACAACCTTTGATTCGCGGGATCTTCCTTGATCACTGGAGTTAAGCAAATGTCGGGCCCAGTTAATACATTGATGATGGGTGAACAAATGGGAAAATTGGGCACCATTGACTCAGGTTCAAGGAAGTTGCTGAAGTGGTATCCAGTTGAAAGACTAGCACCAAGCTGTTGCGCCATTCAACTTACTATTATCTCAGTTGGTAAGATCACTGCTTGCAAAAGGCAAGGTTCCTGTCTCGATCTGACTCACGGTTTTAATCTGCCGAGAAGTTTCAATTTACCTGTAATGTGTATGTGAACTGGCTACTCAGAATGTAGATAAATCAGCAGTGGTCCGTAGCTGGAACAATAATTGATGCTGTGTGTAATTCTTCATGAAAGTCCATGAAAACAGTTTCTGAGGTCAAGGCAGAAGGTCTTGATTAGTCTTCCAGTGCCTCAAGATACGTTGTAATACTTACCACTGTAATTTTGTACAGAGCAACACACCTTGCCAAATAATAAAAGAAAGTAAGACTGAAATTTGGAAGGAATTTGTAGAAGAACTATATAAAGCAAAGAAACCTGAAGACATCACTACAGAAAGGAAAGAAGAAGTGCATGAACGCGAAATGAGATGGTGAATACAGAACTGGGAGAATAATTTGACAGCCCGATGAAAGGCTTAAGTTGAAACAAGGCAGTGGTATGCAGAATGTATTAGACATCGGAAATACCTATTGACCTCAAGAAAGGAGGAGTGATTATTGCTGAACTATTAGTTTAATAAGTCATGTTTGCAAAGGAATAACATGAATTAACCATAGAGGAATGGAACAGTTAGTAGAAGTCAAACTGGGAAGAGGTCAGTTTGGATTCCAGAAAAATGTATGAACGCTTGAGCTAATATGAAATGGAACAAACTCATATCCTGTCACACTAAAAAGTTTTGAGTCTATCTGGATTAATGAAAAATCAAAAATAGATTAAAGTTAAGCTGGCAGTTTTAGGGCTGCAGGCATTTTACATAGTCCCCCCCCCCCCCCTCCTTTCCCTCCCCAGTCACTTGTGTGCAACATACAGAACTTTCATACAACCATATGAAACTGTCAGAAAGATACTTATGTGGGATGTTGTTCAGCTCGTGCACCACATTGACTTGCTTATTTGTTATGTTCTCAAAGTGTTGAACTTTTATGTGAATTTTGGCATGGTGTTATTTAATGGTACGTTTATATTGATAACACTGAGTCTTGTCACCTTTGATTATTTTTTCCAGGAAAGAACTGTCCATGCATTTCATTTTAGTCATGTCATGGCAGGCGACCTAGTGTGTTGTATTCTGTTCAGGAGTCAAGGTGTGCAGGAAGAACTTTCTACACACTGTTCTGTTCTTCAAAACATTCTAGAGAATTTCTTGAATACTTGATTTAGATATTTATATAATAGAGGGAAACATTCCACGTGGGAAAAATATATCTAAAACACAGATGATGTGACTTACCGAATGAAAGTGCTGGCAGGTCGATAGACACACAAACAAACACAAACATACACATGAAATTCAAGCTTTCGCAACAAACTGTTGCCTCATCAGGAAAGAGGGAAGGAGAGGGAAAGACGAAAGGATGTGGGTTTTAAGGGAGAGGGTAAGGAGTCATTCCAATCCCGGGAGCGGAAAGACTTACCTTAGGAAGAAAAAAGGGGTATACACTTGCACACACACACATATCCATCCGCACATACACAGACACAAGCAGACATTTGTAAAGGTAGAGAGTTTGGGCAGAGATCTGGCAAAGAGTTTGGGCAGAGATGTCAGTCGAGGCGGAAGTACAGAGGCAAAGATGTTGTTGAAAAACAGGTGAGGTATGAGCGGCGGCAAATCGAAATTAGCGGAGATTGAGGCCTGGCGGGTAACGAGAAGAGAGGATATACTGAAGGGCAAGTTCCCATCTCCGGAGTTCTGACAGGTTGGTGTTGGTGGGAAGTGTCCAGATAACCCGGACGGTGTAACACTGTGCCACGATGTACTGGCCGTGCACCAAGCCATGTTTAACCACAGGGTGATGATCATTACCAACAAACACTGTCTGCCTGTGTCCATTCATGCAAATGGACAGTTTGTTGCTGGTCATTCCCACATAGAAAGCTTCACAGTGTAGGCAGGTCAGTTGGTAAATCACGTGGGTGCTTTCACACGTGGCTCTGCCTTTGATCGTGTACACCTTCCGGGTTACAGGACTGGAGTAGGTGGTGGTGGGAGGGTGCATGGGGCAGGTTTTACACCGGGGGCGGTTACAAGGGTAGGAGCCAGAGGGTAGGGAAGGTGGTTTGGGGATTTCATAGGGATGAACTAAGAGGTTTGAAGGTTAGGTGGATGGCGGAAAGACACTCTTGGCGGAGTGGGGAGGATTTCATGAAGGATGGATCTCATTTCAGGGCAGGATTTGAGGAAGTCATATCCCTGGTGGAGAGCCACATTCAGAGTCTGATCCAGTCCCAGAAACTATCCTGTCACAAGTGGGCCACTTTTGGGGTTCTTCTGTGGGAGGTACTGGGTTTGAGGAGATGAGGAAGTGGCTCTGGTTATTTGCTTCTGTTGTGGGATGCGAAAGCTGTTGTCAGGTTGTTGGTGTAATGGTTCAAGGATTCCGGACTGGAGCAGATTCGTTTGCCACGAAGACCTAGGCTGTAGGGAAGGGATCGTTTGATGTGGAATGGGTGGCAGCTGTCATAATGGAGGTGCTGTTGCTTGTTGGTGGGTTTGATGTGGACGGACGTGTGAAGCTGGCCATTGGACAGGTGGAGGTCAACGTCAAGGAAAATGGCATGGGATTTGGAGTAGGACCAGGTGAATCTGATGGAACCAAAGGAGTTGAGGTTGGAGAGGAAATTCTGGAGTTCTTTTTCACTGTGAGTCCAGATCATGAAGATGTCATCAATAAATCTGTACCAAACTTTGGGTTGGCAGGCCTGGGTAACTAAGAAGGCTTCCTCTAAGCGACCCATGAATAGGTTGGCGTATGAGGGGGCCATCCTGGTGCCCATGGCTGTTCCCTTTAATTGTTGGTATGTCTGGCCTTCGAAAGTGAAGGAGTTGTGGGTCAGGATGAAGCTGGCTAAGGTAATGAGGAAAGAGGTTTTTGGTAGGGTAGCAGGTGATCGGTGTGAAAGGAAGTGCTCCATCGCAGCGAGACCCTGGACGTGCGGAATATTTGTGTATAAGGAAGTGGCATCAATGGTTACAAGGATGGTTTCCGGGGGGTAACAGACTGGGTAGGGATTCCAGGCGTTCAAGAAAGTAGTTGGTGTCTTTGATGAAGGATGGGAGACTGCATGTAATGGGTTGAAGGTGTTGATCTACGTAGGCAGAGATACGTTCTGTGGGGGCTTGGTAGCCAGCTACAATGGGACGGCCGGGATGATTGGGTTTGTGAATTTTAGGAAGAAGGTAGAAGGTAGGGTTTTGCTCTCAGTTTTGGACAAAAACAACCATGTTTCATCCTGGGTAATGGTGCCATCAAAACATTGTTTCCACTCTTCAGTAAAGGTTTTCATGAGACCCTCGCATACATTCTTCCTCATCGTTTTCATTTCTTTTGTCAATAATCCAGCCACCTAAAGTGCACAGATTTTTCTGTACCCTAGTGACTGTACCAGTGATACAACACTACCAAATGACTAAACGAGTCATTTCAGCAAGCTGTCATGTAGTCACACATCTGTCATTTTGTGTGATTTGATCAGTGGTCTCCTTATTCACATCACTCACTGCCGTCAATGGTCTACCTCATCGTGGATTGTCCAGTAGAGAGAAATCACCTTCTTTAAACATCTGTAACAACCGCAGGATACTGTTGCAATGCACTGTGTCCTCCCCATAAACAGGGAGCAACTTCATGCGAATCGATTGACAGAGTCATCGCTGGTCTTGAAGAGGAACTCTATCACTGACCTTTGTCACAACCTGACATCTTCTTCATGGTCCATTATGGCTCACCTGTAAATAAAAGAAAATACTTTTACACGCCAACTTATAGCTAAATGTTCCAAGTACGTTCACAAAAAATTTCACTCTCCTCCTGCAAAAAATAAAAAAATTAGAGACGACTGTGCAAAACTTTTTTGAAGGCCGTTTGTATTATGTAGATGCTCCATGAACTCAAATGGAAATCTCTGGAGGAAAGACAACATTCCTTTCACGAAATACTATTGAGAAAATAATTTTTTCAGGACAGCCACAAGTCACACTAAATATTTTTATTGACCAGTTGCATTCAGTTTAAGAAGACTATCATCAGAAACTGTGGAATTTACAGTTCAAATTAAGACAACAGAAATTAGGGCTCATATAGAGGCACATAGGCAGTTGTCTTCCTATCACTTCACTTGCGAGTGGAGCAGCAGAGGAAATGACTAACAGTGGTACAAGACAACCTCAGCCATGCAACATATGGTGCCTTGTGGAGTATGTGTGTAACGTTGAAGTAGAATATTGTCCCTATGGCTTAGAAAACTAAGTGAAGAATGGCAAATCTATGTTTATAGGATTTGTAGATTTAGGATTTCACAGTGTTGAATGGAGTACAGTCTTTGAGATTCTGAATTCAAGGCCCAATAGAATGTCTGTAACCTGTACAGAAACTGGACTGTAGTTATAGGAGTCAAAGAAAGTGAAAGGGATGCAGTGGTTGAGAAGGAAATAAGGAAGGGTTGTAATGTATCCCAGATTTTATTTAATCTGTACACCGAGAAAGCAGTGAATCAAATCAAGGAGAAATGTGAAAAGGGAAAATATAAGACATAAAATCTTTGAGAGTTGCCAGCGACATTGTAGTTATGTCAAAGAACTTGGAGAACAGTTGAATGGAATGGACAGTGTCTTGAAAAAAAGTCATAAGGTGGGCATCAATAAAAGTAAAACTGGGTTATTGTAATGTACACATACCAAATCAGGCAAGGCTGAGGGAATTTGATCAGGAGATGAGACACTAATAGCAGTAAATGAGTTTTGGTATTTGGGCAGCAAAATAATTGATAACTGCCAAGGTCCTGAGATTATAAAATACAAACTAGTGATAAGAAGAAAAAGTTTTGTGAAAAAGAGAAATTGTAGAGTGAGCTCCAGGTGTAACTGTAGTAAGCAGGTGGGTACAATTCATGTCATGTTGAAGAGATAGACAAGTGAGGAGAGTTGCATCAAACCAGTCATAGCACTGAAGACCACAACAACAACAGGGATACTGAACTGAGTCATAAATATGTTGTATAAGACTGGACACAACTTTCAGGAAGAATCTGAGAGGTCATGAAACCAGCACTAGCACCATGCACAAGGAAACACCGTTGGTGGAACCAAACATGTGACCAAGCTATTGACCAACGAATCAGTGCATGGAAAAAATTTAGTAGCCCTAAATCCCCAGAGAATTGGATGAACTTCCTGAAAACACAGAAACAATCAAGCAAAATCATTCGCAGTGAAAAACAACAGTATGATAAACGGCAACTGACGGAAATCGAATCGGACTTCACGAAGAACAATACAAGAAACTTCTACAGAACATTCAGAGAAAATATGACTGGATGTCAACCATCCAACTTGTGCTTCAGAAGACTGGATGGAACCCTAGAAACCAATACCAAAAACAGTTGTGACATTCTGGCAAAGGACTTTCAAAAACTGCTCAACACAAACCCCCCTATGGAAGAAATGATGACAGAAACGAGCACGTACCTCCAACTGTAGAAGAAGTTAAAGAAATAATCAAGTCACTCAAGAATTGTAGAGCACCAGGAGAAGACGGCATCATCACGGTAATCTGGAAGTTACAAGACCCAGAACTCACCAAACACATCCACAGGATCTTGGAAGATATCTGGGAGACCATGAAAATTCCTGATGACTGGAAAACTGCTCTGATACATCCACTACACAAAAAAGGTGACAAGACTGACCCGAACAACTACAGAGGAATATCCCTACTACCGTTCACATACAAGATACTCTCTAAAGCTTTACTTGACAGACTAGAATGCCAGACCGACCATTTGATTGGAGAATACCAAGCAGGTTTCCGTAAAGAGCGGTCTTGTGTGGAACAAATTTGGAACCTGAAAGTGATTTTACAACACAAACAGAACTCTGTCAACCGGAAAACTCTCTTCAAAATTCTAGCTGAATACGAAGTAGACAACAAAACACGGACTATTATAGAGGAAACCTTCACCAACACGACCTCCAAAGTAAAGTCCTGTGGTGAACTATCAGAGGCCTTTGAAATTTGCACATGTGTCCGACAAGACGATGGCCTCTCACCTCTCCTTTTCAATCTAGTGTTATATAAGGTAATAAAAGAATGGGAAATATCACAACAGGGGATAACCTTAGGAAACCTACAGATTAAATGCCTGGCTTTTGCAGACGATTTGTCGATTGTCACAAAAGGTATAAACAAAACAAAAGATGCTCTTGAAAAACTACACGAAATCGCTTCCAAAACTGGACTACAGATATCTTATGATAAGACACAGTTTATGAGCACAAAGAAACTCTCATCTATGAACACAAAGTACGGGACGATTTACAAAATGGCAAACTTTAAATACCTCGGTGAAACACTACAAATGAAAGGACATAACAGAGACTCAAAACTCAAGAAAAACTAAACTGGACAAGGCATAAAAAGTAGTGTGGAATCATTACAACAAGAAGTCTAACTCACAAAAAGCCAAATTACGCCACTACGACACGGGGGTGCTCCCCGAGGCACTATATGCAGCAGAGACCACACTAATCCTAGGGTATACATGTATCGGACAACTAGAAAAAGTAGAATGGAAAATACTTAGGAAAATATTTGGCACAACCAACAACAATGGAATATGGATCAAGAAACCTACTGAGGAACTACACAAACATACGGAGACAACCGCAGAAAAAATTAGAAAATGCGGACTAAAATTCTATGGACACCTATACAGAATGCCATCATACAGACTGACCAAACAGATCTTTGACTGGGTAACCACTAGAAACAACAAATGGGTGTCAGAGGTAAAAAATGACCTGAAGCAACTCAACATCACAGCAGACACAATAAACAACAGAATAAAATTCAGAAACACTATTAAGAAAAGTAAACTACACGAGACGCACTGTGACAAAAGAACAGGCTTAAATGGGCCGAAGAACGCAAGCAAGATCGCAGCCAGAAGATGAAAGAAATATGGGCAACCAAAAAGGCAATCAAGATGAATCCGTAGACACGAAGCCGACAAGAAACATGGACAGAGGACCGGAAACAGAAACACAGTGAGTGAATGAGGGAAGTTTGGGCAGCGGGGAAGACAGCAAAAGGAATTGGCATTGTAGTTTAGTCCAACTGCACTCTTTAAGGGCAAAATACCACTAATAATAATAATATGTAAAGCAGCACTGCTATAGACATTCAAGACTGCTGTGTGTGTAGGCCACCACATGCTGACATTTTTCTTTATTTATTTATTATAAATATTTCCACTTCTTAGAGGCTTTCAAGCTGATGTAGGTACTTTTAAACTGTTGTGTACATGCATGGTAGAAAGTGAGTTGGCAACATTGCCACAAGCAACTTTTGCTACTTTGAAAGATGCACCCTTAGTGACCACCTCCAGCACTTCGTTTGTCATCTGATTCACAATATCGTAGACAATTTCCGGTAAAACACTTGATTTTAGGAATGATTTATATTTCCACCTTATTCCCACAATTCTTCATTTGTGCAAAGTTTCCAGTGTCTTGTTTAATTTATCCTTCTCTAACCATATCAAAAATTAAGATTTTGTTACCCCCAAAAACGTGCCACCCTGGGCAGTGGCATGGTTCACCCCTCCCTAGAGCCAGCCTGCGTATGATAGGAGTTCTGTGAATCAGTGAAACTTTTTTCCTTCCACAATTCTTGGGAACATTTATTTGCCAAGGAATCTATGGTAAAAATATGATCAGAAAAACAAATTCACTAAGAACTCCAAACAATCACTTCTCTATTACTGTTATTACAGACTGTCACCCTAGACCAGAGAAACCAAATCACAGTCTCTGCTTAGGATTCGAATACTCTTTATCACTCTCTACAGTGAGTAACATATGTCCAATTGCTTGACCCATGCATATCATTCTTGGAAAAGTTCCATGTTCACAGTTGCATGTCCTATTTTGTGCATCCATAAGCTTCCTGCTTAATTAGTTGCATGACGGGTGTATCTTACCATATCAGATGCTGGACCATTGATGAATGCAGCCACGTCATGTACTGGCTTTGCATTAACTGCTGTGTAGATCTGTATGAGGCAATGACAACAAGCCAACTGTGCATCTTTACAAAGAATAACAGCCAAACTGTTGTTTGACTTCTGAGTTCCAGAGCATACTGATGTACTGCAGAATTTAAAACTCCAACACATCTATCAGTTCCACAACTTTTCTAGCCTTAACCTCAACTTGTTGTTGTTTTCCATTTGTGTCTGGTTTAAAGTAAGGTATTCTGGATCTGGTCTAACAATTTTGTTCTTCTGGACCTTTTTCTTGGGTAAAAGACGAATCCTGATCTGTAGTAGGTGGTGGTCTGAGTCGAATAACCTTCACATTGTCTATATTCAAAATTTCTTTTTGTGAGTCTTTTTGGACTATTACGCGATTGATTTGTTGTTCTTGCTTTCTGCTGGGGAATTTCCATGTGGTAAGTTTCCGTGTTGATTTCTTGAATTTTGTTGACATAATGGCGAGGTTGTGGCTTTTGCAAAAGTCTATCAGGTATTTTCTATTTTTGTTTGTGTCCTTGTGTGGAATATGTTTTCCTGTGGTATGTCTGTATATCTTTTCTTTTCCGAGTTTAGCATTGAAGTCTCCCAGTATTATTTCGACTCTATGTGCAGGAATTTTCCTGATAGTTTCTTCCATTGTCGCCCAGAAGTCATCAATTTCGTCCAGGTTTTTCCTGTTTTAGTCATTAGTCGGTGCATGTGCGTTGATTATTGTGTAGGATTTGTTGGCTGATTTCACTGTGGTGGAGCTGATTCTTTCGTTTGGTGACAAAAAGTCAATTATGCTGACCGTGATGGACCTGTGTACTGCAAATCCTGTACCAAAAATCTGTAGGTTTTTCATTTGTCTCGATGGTTTTCCTTTGTATATTCTAAAGTTCTCCATGTTGAAATGGTCTTTGTCTGTGAATCATGTTTCTTGCAGTGCACATATTTTGATTTGAAATTTTTTGAGAGTGTCTGTGAGTTGTTTCATCTTTCCTGTCTTCATCAGTGTGTTCATGTTGAGTGTACCAATATAGTGTTTGCGTTTGGTCTTGAGGGAAGCTCTTATTCTTCTCATGATGTCCGTGAGCCCCCAGAATCCGATGC
Organism: Schistocerca serialis cubense; assembly: GCF_023864345.2. Lineage (NCBI taxonomy): Eukaryota > Metazoa > Arthropoda > Insecta > Orthoptera > Acrididae > Schistocerca > Schistocerca serialis. The sequence continues at coordinate 545,599,788 of NC_064639.1, read as the reverse complement.
TCACGACGATCCCTGTCTATTGACTGGGGCCCGGGGTAATGAGATTTTTCTCGTTGTACCATCATGATGTTTAGTAGTGTGTATATATATTTGTGTGTGTGTGTGTGTTTTTTTTCCACATCTCCTTCTAAACTACTGGATTGATTTCACCCAAACAGGGTACACATATACCTTACTGTCAGACAACAATTGCTGTGGGGTTAAGAACCACCTAACTATCAAAAGGAACAGGGTGGGCATGAAAAATTTCAAACCTTTATGGATTTTTTTCTCATTTACGACCCCCTGCAAAATGATGAAAGGAATATGTTTATTGCTTAGTACTTTTCCACTTTTCATACAGCAAAAATACTGCCCAAGACATAACATTCTAATTTATTACTTTTTTGCTTCTCTCTGTATTCACGAGACAGTATGAACACGTACCACTGAACGTAAGTGCAGAATTATGCCATTGTATGACACAAAGTTCATAAGATATGACATCACAGTAAGTGAGATGTGTGAAAACTGCCACATCACACGCTTGACACCTAAGTTTATTACTTATTTGCTACTAAGTCTGTTTACAGGAAATGTCATGGTCAATATCCACATATTCTGCTGGATGTGCCTACAATATTGCACCATTGTACAACTAATAGTTCAGGAGATATGATGTCAAACCAGTGAGATGCATCAAAAACTGTCACATTGTGCCTGACATTTAAGTTTATTACTTCATTGCTGCTAACTCCATTTGCTACACAATTGCACACAGTATCCACATATACTATTGAATGTACCTACAAAATGATAACAATGTGCGACACACAGCTCTGGGTTGGGTTGTTTTTGGGGAAGGAGACCAGACAGCGAGGTCATCGGTCTCATCGGATTGGGGAAGGACGGGGAAGGATGTCGGCCGTGCCCTTTGAAAGGAACCATCCCGGCATTTGCCTGGAGCGATTTAGGGAAATCACGGAAAACCTAAATCAGGATGGCCGGACGGGGGATTGAACCATTGTCCTCCCGAATGCGAGTCCAGTGTTTAACCACTGCGCCACCTCGCTCGGTGTACACGGCTCTGGAAATATGATGTTACAAACATTAAGCAAAAGGCCATATGCTGTGTGGTATGCACGTGGATGCACAGCTATAAATAAATACCTGGGCAATGCTGGAATTCTGCGCTAGTAAATAAATAAAGAATAAGTAAAATATGCACTGCCTGTCACATGTCATAGCCCTTTGAAACCAGGCATTATGATTAAGCAGCATTTACATGTGGAAAAATGCATGGAATTCTTCCTCCACCACCCCCTCCCCGTTGAATCTGCCATAATACTATTTACATCCTTTTCTTCTTGCCACACTCCTCTAAATATTTTTTTTTTTTTACTTTCTCTGTAACTTGTTTTAAAATTTTCCTCTTTCTCTTTTCTGTCTCTGTGATGGAGCCATAAGCACTATATATTAAGTTCATGTGTAAAAAATGTATCATATTAAGATCATGTGGAGAAAAGGTATCAAACCATATTTAGGAGCTAAAGCAACTAAACTGCACTGCATGAACTATTTATCCTGTTTCATCAAATTTCACACTGTTCTCATTTCAATAACTGTATATAGGGATTAACTGTTACTTTTCTGATAGTAAATTAAAGTGCTTTCAAAACTGCTTGTTTGAGGCACAAATTGTGATCATGGTGTGTCGGAAAACACACCTTGTTGACATCCGAACACAGCTGTTTTTATTTATGTACTATAGACACACTAAATAGGCACTGGCTGTTTATACACTTTTTCCAACGAATAAAACATTTATATGTAAATCACTCACTATCCTATGATTTTCCGCTTGGTATAGCAGAAGCTCCAGTGATACCGCCAACAGTGCAGTACTCAGCTATTCTGATCGCTACAGGTCTCACACTGTTCCTCAGGAAACAAGAAAAAGTGAAGAGATCTTAGTTATATACTCTGCTAGTGACATAACTTAATTTTGGTTGATATAATTAATTTTGGATTTGTAACGCAGGATGTATTACACTGTAAATGTTTCACTTCTGTTCCACTGACTGGGCCCCCATACCTGGCACTGGCCTTCAAGGAGTATTTACGGCAAAACGACATATGAGTAAGAGTTATACGTGAAATTTTATGGATGAATAACTTTTTGGAAAGGTTGAGTATGTTTGAAAATGCAAGCTCTGTGAGAGGGGGGGGGGGGGGGGGGGGGGGTGGCTGGCACTTGACATTTTAGCACTAGGCAGCAAAATCCCTGGAGCCAGCTCTGTCTCATCTAACATATTCTTATTTAAAAAGTATGTCCTACCTTGAATCTTTTCCACAGCAATCAGCATGAGCCCTGAAAACACTGATCATGTGAAACTCAACTGTCCATCTTCTCACATGGTATCCTCAGTGACATTGATAGAGCAAACTAAGTTGATTCTATGTTTCAAAACTTTCAGAAAGTTTTTGATTCAGTACGTCAGTGATTTCTTTCTAATGAAAATATATTCCTATGTCATATCTAAACTGATTTGTGACTGGATTGAAAATGTTATGACAGGTAGTTCGCTATATATATTATCCTGAATAGATAATCATCTCTAGACACAGAGGTGATATCTCGTGTGCCTCAGGGCACTTTAATTAGGTTTGTTGCTGTTCACGTTTTACGAATATGAGCTACAGTTAGTGCATACTACAAACTGCAATCTTATGCTTTTCACAGGTATTGCCGTTATTTACAGTGAAATTCTATCAGTAAAAATTATGGCAGTATTCAGTTGAATCTCAGCAAAATAGTCTGGAACAATGACTAATAACTAGTTCATGACAGAAAGAAAAGCACAGCTGTAAACTTTATGAAAAGTAAGGGCAAGTATCATTTGATGACATGATTAGTGAGGTACAACTAGAGTCAAGTCATAAAAATATTAGGGAATAGCAATGTGTAGAGATACAAAGTTGAATGACAACATAGGTTCAGTTGTAGGTAAAGCAAGTGGCAAGCTGTGATTAATTGGTAGAACACAGGGAAAGTGCAGTTTCTCTACAGAAGAAATTGTGTGATAAACAGTGGTATGGCCGTACTAGAATACTGCTCAATGGTATGGGACCTGTAGTAGGTCATAGTAACTAAAGACTGTTATTGTGTGTGAGGAAGGGTGGTGGTGGTGGTGGTCATATTGTTTCACTGGTCAGAGAGTGTAAATGTTGAAAAATCTTAACAGACAGACAGTTGAAAAAATATGCCTCACTTCTCATAAGACTCCTATATGATTATTCCGTAGAGAGAGTGCACATAAAATTAAACAAATAATAGGTGGCACCGATGTGTACAAGCAGACATCCCTATTGCATTTCATCCTTGGATGGAACAGGAAGAAACATCAGTATATGATATAATAAAAGTTATCTTCTGCCTCACACATCACAGCAGTATAGATGTAGGTGGAGATGGTGTGTTTGGGGCAGAGGTAAGGGGTGGCGGTAGGACAGAGTGTATTATGGCTGTATGTGTGTCTATCTGTGTTCAGTATATTCATCATTTAGATTTGCAGCTCCTTGTGTTTACCATGTTTGCAGTTAAAATTGTTGGATGTAAGGTCTGCCAGTTATGCAAAACACCGTTTTTTTTTCAATTTCCCAAACATGTTTCAGCACCACTGTGCCATCATCAGTGGATTTCCAGTTTATTTAATCTGTAATGTGAAACATTTTTACTAAATGATTACAAAATTATATGGATATTCAGTTCAAACAATAATTCGTTTCTTTTTGTTGATACCTTTACACTTGGTGTCAGTGGCTGCTCGTGACCAAAGAAGATGGTGGTGGTGCACTTTACTCATGAAGGAAAACATCAACAAAAGAGAGAAAATCAGTACACTGCTCAATGTTTTTGTAATGCCTGATATAAACAGACCACTCGCTCGTGTCACTCCTACATCTACTCATAATAAAACCAAAAGGTGTACACAGAAAAAACTATTACTTTTGCAGAATAAAAGGAATTAAAATCAACTGCAGCTCTATGTACTCAAAAAGTGGTAGGGATGCCTTAATAACCTTATTCAGCAGGACTGATGTTAGCGCCGTTCGATTATATCTCTGAACTTGGATGTGGTGGTGATCACTTGTACAGGAACTCTATTCTTCTTTCCGTCATATTTGCAAATCCTTCAATCACTCTTTGATTGAAGTCTGCAATTGCGGGTGCTGATAGTCTTTCTTGGTCCATAGTATTCTGCAAGAAGATTTTGATGCATTTCAGTGAAGAAAAACAACGTTCTGCTTTTGATGTGGTCATTGGAATTGTAATTATCGCTTTCAGGAGCTTCACAGATTCAATCAGTGTATCACAAAGATTATTGTCTGTTATGTAATCCAGAAAGCTCAAAGCTCCACACATGATTTTGAACTCCTATCTTCCATAAATAACAGAGAGTTCTGATCAAAGAGTAGCATTCAGTAGCAGCTCTGAAATAAGTTTCTGGAAAACTGGAAGAGCAAGTAGCGAATTTCTCTGGTAGAAAGAGAGAGGCTGCAACTAGGTGTCCAGTGAACTTGAATCTTTCTTTTGCCTCGTAACTTACGACGTCACATACTTCTTTTACCTCCCGCAGTAGATTACACATTGCTGCCCCATCTTCAGTTCTCCCTCTTTTATGGTACTCCTGTAAATCTGTTGAATTTTCGCTCACTCCTTCCGTAATGTTCGCAATTTCATGCTCAAAAGTTGTCAGCTGACTGTGTGAGTAAGTTGGGTCAATATGCCTTTTTTGTAGCTGGTTATACAAAATATCCACATGGATCATGATTTTATGAAAAAATGAAAGCCAAAAAATGAACTTTTTATCCTCCAAAATTGTTACTAAGCCCCAGGCTTGCAGGATCGTGTTCTCATTACACAGTTTTTCCCCCGGCTAGTATTATTCTTGCACGTGATAATATCTTCCCTGCATTCTAAAATGGTATTGACGCTCCTTGACTGAAAATTCCAACGAGTACGCACTGAACGTGGCAGTTGTTTTCGTACTATTTCATCGAGAACTGCTGTTCTGTGAGAGGAGATGCTGAAAAGAAGCTGCAAAGTCCCTGAAGTTTAGTGAAGAATATTCGCACATTTTTATTAATGGAAGCGGCTTTAAGCATAATGAGATTCAACTGGTGGCCATAGGAATGAATGTATGAAGTGTTGGGAAACGTTTCCTTAACAAGAGCCTGCACCCCACGTGACGAACCACTCATGACTGTTGCACCATCATATGTTTGTGCTATTGGCTTATGTGGACAATTCCCCAAATGATTATTTATCTGTTCGATGATGGATGTTGCCAAAGACTTTTCTGGTGCTATGAAGTCCCAAAATCTTTCAACTCAGCACCTTTAATTTCCTTTCTAATTTCCTCTTGGCAGACTTGAAGCATGCACTGGAGGAGTTCACTCTGGATGGTTTTTGAGGTTCCTTTGAAAACTGTAGCTTTTTCTAAATGCAATTTTAATACCGAGTCTAATTCTAATTAATCAAGGAATGAGAAACACCAGGACTGGAAGATGATTCAGTCTCGTCGTGTCCTCTAAGCGCAATTTCCAACGCACCACAGAAATGAATACAGTTAATAATTAGATTCGATATGTACCTATTATTGGCAACTTTCTGGTTGTGTAATGCCACAGACCTTCTGTACCCACTGTCTAATTTACATTGCCTTGACTTGATATATTCAAAATGTTATTTACATCGACTGAAGAAGTTCGTGTTTTCTAATTTTGTCATGGAGGTGTTGAATGTCACAGACTCCGTGTGTAGACCATGAAAATATCTTCACCAAATAATAAACAAGGAAAACAAAATAAGGCATTTTTCATGTCGCAAGCACACAGCCATTCATGCTTGTTGTACAATTCAGAGTTAAATTTCCTACTGAATTGGTGACTTTTTGTTTTAACGGTCTGAGAAATTGTTAAAGCAGTCGGCCTACCTAGCCTCTTGATTTCTAATTTTTCTTCAAACTTACATGAACTGAAGGGTTCAGAGAGCAATGAAATTACCTGATTCATTATTTCAGGTATTCGCTTGTCACTTGAGCCTCAAAATTCACAGTAGCACACGCTAAAATAACTAACACAACGTGCAGGAAATAGTTAATTCGCTCTCAGCAACACCTGAACTGGTAAGGTGGCGCGAGAATCCCACTTTGTTCGAAGATCGGATAGTTCCGTTTCCCTTTGGAAGAGTTCGGGTCCTCTTCCTGCAGCTGGCAGGGTGGCACAGGTGAGATGCTTATACGCACAAGGCCCGCATACGAGTACAGTGATGCCAAGCATTTCCCCTGCACCGCCTCTGAGACACCCAAGTCCGCGTTTGCAGCCACAGTGCAACCTGCTGTTGCTGCCGGCACATTCCGTCCAACTCCGCTGCGTTCAGCGCTTGGAGCTCGGGCATTTCAAAAGAGATAAACGGTGTGCTACTTCTCCACTAGTATAGAATGCTCAGAAGGCAAACACAGTTGAACAAAATTATTCCTTGGGGGTAGCACAAACCTGCAAACCTATACAGGAGCCACCCCTGCTTGGTGTGCATGATTTTTCAGGACCACTTGTGTATTATTTATTGCAGGTAGCTTGTCATCTGCAACCAAACGATGTTGATGAGGAACTTTGTTGAGAGTTAACCCATCATCTAAACATAATTTAGTTTGTCAATACCACAGAAGGAAAGTTGCTACTCGCCATATAGCAGAGATGCTGAGTCATGATAGGCACAACAAAAAGATTCACACAATTATAGCTTTCAGACATTAAGGCCTTTGTCAGCAGTACACACACACACACACACACACACACACACACAAACGCAACTTGCACACACGTCTGCAGTCTCAGAGAGCTAAAACCACAGACTGCAGATGTGTGTACAAGTTGCATTTGCGTGAGTGTGTGTGTGTGTGTGTGTGTGTGTGTGTGTGTGTGTGTGTGTGCGCGTGTGTGCGCGCACGCGCATGTGTGTACATATGTCTACTGCTGACAAAGGCCTTAATGGCCGAAAGATAAAATTGTGTGAATCTTTTTGTTGTGCCTATCGCGACTCAGCATCTGTGCTTTATGGTGAGTAGCCACTTTCCTTCTATGGTATTGTTACATTCCATCCTGGATTTTCCATTGTTTGATTTAGTTTGTTGTGATATTTTGCACCTATATTCATTTTTACTTACATTTTCATCTGGCAAGCCCTTTTATTCTCAGCATCATGGTGGGGTGTCATGATGCACATGTAAATATTACATGTATTTTCACAAATAAGGTCATAAAAGCACTTTGTACTTCACCAAAACAGTGTAATTGTGGTTGTTGTGTGTCCCAGCCCAGTCAGTGTTCATTTGTTTACCAGTGAGTTTGGCGCCAAATTTGAATTTTGTTTACATTTTATCGTTGTGTGTGTGTGTGTGCTTCTTAGCTGTTGTCTTTTACATGGTGATCCTTTTGTGTGTAAAATGGTGAGTCTTTGCAGAGTGTAGTGTATCCATTTTTAGTTTTTTAGTGTGTGTGTGTGTGTGTGTGTGTGTGTGTGTGTGTGTGTGAGTGTGTGGCGGGTGGGGGGGGGGGGGTTAGACTACTTTATCTGTTTATGTTGTCTTTTTTGTAAAGTTCCTTTAATGTGTTAAATAGTGTGCCCTTGCAGAGTTTAGTGTATTCATTTATGACCTGTTTTCCTTCTGCTATTGGCTTCTGTATGTGAAAGTTTTCCCCAGTGGTCAGTCTGCTTCTATTGTAGTTGGGTGGTGAGTGTGGGCTATAAGGTGGTCAGCAGATGTGCTGTGGGAGCTGTTGCTTTTTAAAGCTCTGAAATGTTCTGAATATCTGGTTTTGAAGTTTCTGCATGTTTGCCCTATGTACACTGACTGACAAGTGTTGCATGTGAGTTCATATATTCCTGATCTGTTAAATTTATCTGTGGGTGTTTCTTGTGTTCTGATCTTTTTCTGTGTTGTGTTCTCTTTTCTCTATCCTATTTGGAGTCCCTGTTTCTTTAATATGTTGTCTATTTTATGAACAATCTTGTTATTGTAGGTGAGTATGTGCCATTTCGGTTTGTGTGTGTTGTTGCTCTGCTGTGTCTTGTGTGTGGTCATTGTTTGTGTTTGGTGTTGTTCTGTGTTTGGTGTCGTTCTGTGTTGGGTGAGGATGTGTGTGTGTGTGTGTGTGTGTGTGTGTGTGTGTGTGTGTGTGTGTGTGTGTGTGTGCGCGCGTGGTTTGTTCATTTTTGTACTGTTTACATACTTTTTAATTTAACTTGTCTCCCATATGGGTAGCATAACCATTTTCTACTGCTATTTGTTTTATTGTGTTTACTTCTTGTGTGAAGTTGTTTGTTCAGCGGGTGTGTTCACAAGTGTTCTGTTTATTCTGTGGAGCATGAATCTGAAGTTTGCTTGCTTATTTGTCAGTGGGTGGTTGGATAGGTTGTGAATGGTGGTGCTTGTGGTTGTTGGTTTCCTGAATATTGTGAAGTTGTGTGTGTTGTTTGTTTTATGTATGGTGAGATCTAAAAAATGTAGTGTGTTGTTAGTTTCTGTTGCTAATGTGAAGTTAATTTTTGGGTGTAAGTTGTTTATTTCATTGTACAGCTGTTCTATGTATGTATATGGTTAATCAGTAAGGCATATTATGTCATCGACATGACGGTACTAGTATACAACTTTGTAGTTTTTTGGTTTTATTATGTGTCTGAAGATTATGTTCTCCAGGTTGTTCATAAATATGTTAGTTAGGAGGCCACTAATTGGTGATCCCATTGGCAGCCCTTCATGTTGAGAATAAAATTCTTTGTTGAATACAAAATAATTTTGTGGTGTTATGGTCTTGAATATGGTTTTTATTTCATTGAGATGTGTGTCCGGTGTGTTTCCTTGTTGTTTTAATCTTTGTGTGATGATGTTGATTGTTTCGTTTATTGGAATACAAGTGTACATTGATTTGATGTCAAATAATATGAGGGTTGCTGTGTCTGCTATGTGTATGTTCTTGATTGTGTCAATTAATTCCTTTGAGTTTTCCAGGTTCCTGTTGTTCTCAAAAGTGTACTATTTTTTTAGTCGTGTGTGTGTCTGTTGGGCTAGGTGGTAGGATGGAGTATTTCGGAAGTTGATGGTGGGCCTTAATGGGATATTATCCTTGAGAACCTTTGGTAGGGAATTTAGGGTGGGTGCTTTTGGATTTTTATGTTATCCTCTTTACCTGGCCTTTTGAGAATGTATTTTTGATGTTTTTCAGTGTCTGTTGAATGTTTTTCTGGTACTTTGCTGTTGGGTCACTGGTCAGTTTTGTGATGTTGTTGCCTTTCAGAAAATCTATTGTTTTTTGCATGCATTCTTTTTCATCCATAATTATAGTAATATTCGCTTTGTCTGTTCTTATTACTATGGTGTTGTTCAGTTTTAATTTTTATTTTAGCTTGTTGGCTGTGATTTCCTCTGATGTTCTATGATTAGAAATAATTGTGGATTTGTGTGATCTGTTTATCTGTGTTACTTCTGCAGCTACTAATTCTCTTGTCAAGTTTGCATTAAAATTTGGTGTGCTCAATCTTTCTTGTTCCTTTATAATGTGTTCCGATTCTGCTATGAGGTTTTCTATTGTTAGGTATGATATGTTTGTGTTAATGTTGTGTTTTGGTCCTTTTTCTAGTAGGCTCTTTTCTTGTTTGGTAAGATTTATGTCAGTTAGGTTAATGATTCTGTCCACTTTTTCATGGACACTAAGCCAGTCTCATATTGATTTAATGTTTTGTAATGCCCTATGCGGTCTATGCAATGAAATCAAATGGGTGTGCTCTTCATATACTAGGATGGTTCATGTTGGTGCAGATAGGAGTTCAAATTCAGGTTATTACATACAGGTTAGTGAAATATGCAGTTTCAGTATTTCACTCCTTCCCCCCCCCCCCCCCCCCCCCCCTCTCTCTCTCTCTTTTTATATTTATTTTTTTAAAATACAAAACTGATGAATAACCAACTGAATTCGGTTCAGTGTTCCACTACTTAATAGTTTCCAGCACTTCTATTAATTCAGCCATTTTGTGTGCGCAATGTTGATTTTGCTCACAAGCTGATCTTTTATGCATCTAAATGTCCACTAACTTCTGGTGGTGCATGCACAATATCGTAGTCTTATACATTCTCTCCTCATTTCAGTTGCTTCGCTATAATAAAGTAGGTTGCAAAGTTCTTCAAATCTTCAGCACACCCAACCCACAAAATATCTATTTTCAACATTATTTTAGCTTCAGAAAATATCTGGAACTGGAATGAATTGGTGTAGGGTTTCCCAGTCATTTTGTACTGTAAATTGCAAGATACATTGGAGCACCAAAGAAACTGGTATAGGCGTGCGTATTCAAATACAGAGATATGTAAACAGGCATAATACGGCTCTGCGGTCTGCAATGCCTATATAAGACAATAAGTGCCTGACACAGTTGTTAGATCAGTTACTGCTGCTGCAATGGCAGATTATCAAGACTTAAATGAGTTGAATGTGGTGTTATAGTCATCACACGAGCAATGGGACATAGCATCTCTGAGGTAGCGATGAAGTGGGGATTTTCTCATACAACCAATATCAGGAATGTAGTAAAGCATCAAACATCTGACAGCGTTGTGACTGGAAAAAGATCCTGCAAGAATTGAAGAGAATCATTCAGCATGACAGAAGTGCAACCCTTCTGCAAATTGCCGCAGATTTCAATGCTGGGCCATCAATGACAGTCATCGTGCAAACCATTCAACGAAACATCATCAATGTGTGCTTTTGGAGCCAAAGGCCCACTCGTTTACCCTTGATGACTGCATGACACAAAGCTTTACGCCTCACGTGGGACTGTCAGGTGGAAATATGTTGCCTGCTTGGATGAGTCTCATTCCAAATTTTGCATGTAGAGTTGGAGTGATATGGGCCCCTGATATGTCTAGATACGACTGTCAGGTGCAAGCATTGTGTCTGATCACTTGCATCCATTCATGACTGCTAAATCTACAGAGCACGAACCAACTTGTTTCGCCAACTTATTTGTTATGGAAACTGCAATAAACCACCAACAGTAACACACTCGTCAAAACAATAAGGACCCCTTCTGCGGATCAAGCAAATAACTACTAATTCCTAAACACAGTGTGCCCTTTATCTCTGTACCTGTACAACTGTTCCATGTCGAAGTCTGCTGTTAGCAGCTGGTAGGTAGTATACCACGGTGGAAGCGATGTAGCACAATCGTTGGGGCAGAGAGGACGGTCCAGGTGGCACACTGCTAGACGGCCAATGTTCTCTGCACTTGGCGAGTTGAGAACTGCTCACTGAACGGCTGGGCACCGGCTTATCTAGCCCTTGGCAGAAGGATATTGCCGGGAATATTTGCACACACATGATCACCAGGAAATAGTTCATTAATCGTAGCACCCCTTCGTCTGCTGCTGGTTGATGCCCTCCAATAGATGGTGGCCACACCGATGTGTTGGTTGTCAAGTGTGGTACTTGCTTGTGAACACTCTTGCATTGGCCAGACTTCGCAGCGGAGTCGGCGACCTACATCAATGGCCGGTCTGCTGTGTTGCCTCTTCAGTATGCATCTGTGGTGACTGCAGCAGTCCTCCCCCCCCCCCCCCCCCCCCCCTCCCCTCCAGGGGCGAGGCGAAGGCACATCTCGATGTTGGACCCAGGTTCCGCTGGTGGAACGAGACCACGGGGGTTGGCGACAGAGGTGCCGGTGACGGGGGTGCCACATCGACATCCACAGGTAAGGTACCTGCCCATGGGGGCTCTGCGAAAGCTGGCAATGGCTGCAGCCTCGCGGAAGACTCCAGACCGAAGGTGCGGCGCCGGAGACAGTGGCAGCGCCAGGCTTGGCCCACAATGGTGCTGTAGCTGGTTGAAGTGCTTCCAACAGAGGGCGTCCTCTAATGCATTGAGGACAACAGTTGCTATGGTGTGGCCGAAAAGCAAGGAGGCCTTGGCAGGAACCCAACGGGGAAACACCAATGCCCAAACTGGATCCTATGGAAAGAACCGCAGCCGTGCTGAGACAGGAGCAGTCGGATGAGGGGAAGCAGGAAACAGGAGTGACAAGGGATTCTGATGAGTGGGGCCATGCAACTTTTCTGCCAGAGAAGACCCCGCAGGCCCAGAAGAACGATATGTACACGGGAAGAGGTCGAGGGCAGCTACCTGGGAGTGATACTGACACAGTTTGACCATCTGCGATTTAAATGCGTGGACAAACATTTCAGCCAAGCCATTGGATTCAGGATGGAATGGCGCCATATGGAGCAGCTGGATGCCCAATGTACCACAGAAGGAAGTAAACTGCCGATATGAACTGCGGGCCGTGGTCTATCACAATCGCCTTTTGTAGATCCTCGATGGCAAAAATGTGAGAGAGGGCTTGAATGGTGTGAGGGGCAGTTGTTGAGAACATGTGTGCAATGTACGGAAAACTGCTGCCGGCATCCACCAAAATGAGCCACTAGGACCTAGGAATGGACCTGCAAAATCCAGATGGAGCCGGGGACTGTGGGGCAGTGGTTGGAGGCCACAGAAGCAGGTGTCGTGGCCGCACTGACTGCTGACAGTGACAGGAGGTGCAGGAACCCACCATGTGGGTGATGTTGCCATCCATACCCCACCAATATACAGGGCTATTACAAATGATTGAAGCAATTTCATAAATTCACTGTAGCTCCATTCATTGACATATGGTCACGACACACTACAGATACGTAGAAAAACTCATAAAGTTTTGTTGGGCTGAAGCCGCACTTCAGGTTTCTGCCGCCAGAGCGCTCGAGAGCGCAGTGAGACAAAATGGCGACAGGAGCCGAGAAAGTGTATGTCGTGCTTGAAATGTACTCACATCAGTCAGTCATAACAGTGCAACGACACCTCAGGACGAAGTTCAACAAAGATCCACCAACTGCTAACTCCATTCGGCGATGGTATGCGCAGTTTAAAGCTTCTGGATGCCTCTGTAAGGGGAAATCAACGGGTCGGCCTGCAATGAGCGAAGAAACAGTTGAACGCGTGCGGGCAAGTTTCACGCATAGTGATGTGAAAGATTCAGTGTTTAAACCTCCTCTACCAAGAAACGTGCCAGAACTGCGAGCTCGCATCAAAACAATGCTTTCGAACTCATTGATGGGGACATGCTGCGCCGAGTGTGGGAGGAACTTGATTATCGGCTTGATGTCTGCCGAATCACTAAAGGGGCACATATTGAACATTTGTGAATGCCTAAAAAAACTTTTTGAGTTTTTTGTATGTGTGTGCAAAGCATTGTGAAAATATCTCAAATAATAAAGTTATTGTAGAGTTGTGAAATCGCTTCAATCATTTGTAATAACCCTGTACATGTTGGCGGGCGAGGTGCTTCATCAGGATGATACCACAGTGCCTGACATGCAGGAGCGCGAGGACCCGCTGACGGAGGGAGGATGGTATCACGACGTGCCAATGATCAGTATCGCCTAAGAGAAGAAGAACCCCATCGTGGACAGAAAAGTCATTGCAGCGAGGCCAGTAATCCCAAACCTCCGGGTCTGACACCTGACGATGATCAGAGGGTGACCCAGGTTGAATGTGGCACAGAATCATCTGGAGAACAGGGTCCGAGGCTGTGTGGTGTGTGGCGTGCTGGGCATCCAGTAGCAAGCAGCGATGGTGGAGGAGGCCGCATCATCCAGACGAAATCAGCATCAAAGTCAGAATCTGTCCCCACAGGAAGTTGAGAAAGAAGATCAGTGTTGGTATGGAGAGCCGTGTCCTGGTAACAGATGTCGTAAGTTTATCCTGCAAGAAACAACACCCAGGGCTGCAAGCGGCAAGCAGTTTGGGTAGGGATGATGAATGTGGTGCTGAAGACGGAGACCAAGGGCTTGTGGTCCGTGTAGAGTGTGAACTGGCGGCCATAGATGAAGTCGTGGAAATTCATAATTCCTAATATGATGGCTAAGGCCTCCTTCTTGATGTGCCTATAGTTGCGCTGTGCATGTGATAGGGTTTTCGAGGCAAAAGCCACTGGATGCTCAACAGTGTCAATGATATGAGACAACACTGCCCCCAGCCCATAATCTGACACATCAGCACCCAAAATAAGAGTCTTGGCGGGGTCATACAGGACGAGGTATGGTGGAGCGAGAAGAGTAGATTTTAGATGCTGGAAAGCCTGATCACATTCTGGTGACCATATCCAGGGAACATTCTTGCGAAGGAGGCGATGCAGAGGCTCTGCCAGAGCTGCAGCATGTGGGATGTAACACCAATAATAGCTCAGTTGACCCACGATGGATTTGAGCTGGGAGACATTTGTTGGCTCAGGAGCCACTGAATAGCCTCGAGGTATTGCAGTGTGGGGAGAATACCTGTAGCACTCAAGACATGACCGATATAGGTCATTTGCGGCACAAAAAATTGCCATTTGATCCTGTTGCACTGCAACCCCGCAGCCTGCAGAACCTCGAAAAGTCGCCGAAGATTCCATGCTAAGTCTGGGACTGAGATCCCTGCAACTAAGATGTTGTCTAAGTAATTGGCAGTGCCGGGGACCTCTTTAGTCACCAACTCCAGAAAGAGTTGAAAGATGGCTGGAGTGCTGGTGATCCCAAAGGGCAGGCGGTTGTACTGGAAGAGTCTGAAGGGAGTATTGATGACGAGGACCCCCTGAGAGGGAGCATTGAGTGGCAGCTGGAAGTATGCTTCCCTAAGATCAATCTTGGTGAAGATCTATCCACCCACCAACTTGGGCAGTATATCATCGACCTCCGGGATAAGGTAAGAGTCAATGATAGGCCTTAAAACACATGTGATCGCCAGGTAATTGTTTGTTGATTGTTGCGCCCCCTTCCTCTGCTGCTGGTTGATGCCCTCTGATGGACATTGGCTGCCCTTGCATGTTTGTTGTCGACTGTGGTATTTGCTTGTAAACGCTTGCGTCGCCCAGACTTTGCAGTGGAGCCAGCAACCTGCATTGCTGGTCTGTCTGCTGTGTTGCCGCTGCAGTAGGCTTCTGTGGTGACTGCAGCAATGTCCATTGTGCATTCTGATGTACTTGGGCAATTACAGGAGGACAATGCAACATCCCACATGTCCAGAATTGTGACAGAGTAGCTCCAGGAACATTCTTCTGAGTTTAAACACTTCTGCTGGCCATCAAACTCTCCAGACATGAACATTATTGAGCATATCTGGGTTGCATTGCTACATGCTGTTCAGAAGAGACCTCCACCCCCTTGTACTCTTACGGATTTATGGACAGCCCTGCAGGATTCATGGTGTCAATTCCCTTCAGCACTACTTCAGACATTAGGCAAGTCCATGCCACATCGTGTTGCAGCACTTCTGTGTTGTCACAGGGGCTCTATACGATATTAGGCAAGTGTACCAGTTTCTTTGGCTCTTCAGTCAGTGTATATATTTATACTTGTGGCATATTGAAATGGTATACTGATGGCCACGCTATGGGCTCGAATACTTTCTGAGTGGTGTGTAGTCAATAGAGGCATAACTGTTCAACCTTAGAGGCTCAGCATGATGAACAGGATTACAAGAGCATCATGAATAATATCTTCGTTGGTGGTAACACTGCAATGAGGCTGCAATCAAAATGAAACTGCAGTCCATAGGCTGAAGCTGTGCCGTATTTTTAGGAAGAAAGTGTGATAGTCATTTCCACCAAACAGAATGGTATCTACTGTGTTGTGGTGCATGTAAAGTGTTTCACTGCCAGCCTGTAAATTTCATATAGGTTGAAATAACTATACTGCATGACTCAGAATGAAAAGTTACCCTGTGTTGTGTTTCTTTGTACTTGTGACGGGCCATGAATTATTGCTATAACTCAGTAAACATGCTATTTGGCATACAAAGACATACGAAGAACACAAGGATTTAATGTCATGGTGGTGATAACGTTTTTAGAGACAGAAGAATACAAATTGTCGAAGTCCACAAGCATTGGATACAGGAGTGCAAGATTTTTAAAATGTACCATCATATGAAATAAGCTATATATGCTTAGAACACAGTAGAATTACTAGGGGTAAAATACAGGGAGCAAAAGGCTATTTACAATTTGTACAGAAACCAGATGGCAGTTATAAGAGTTGAGGGGCATGAAAGGGAAGCAGTGGTTGGGAAGGGAGTGAGACAGGGTTGTAGCCTCTCCCCGATGTTATTCAATCTGTATATTGAGCAAGCAGTAAAGGAAACAAAAGAAAAATTCGGAGTAGGTAATAAAATCCATGGAGAAGGAATAAAAACTTTTAGGTTCGCCGATGTCATTGTAATTCTGTCAGAGACAGCAAAGGACTTGGAAGAGCAGTTGAACGCAATGGACAGTGTCTTGAAAGGAGGATATAAGATGAACATCAACAAAAGCAAAATGAGGATAATGGAATGTAGTCGAATTAAGTCAGGTGATGCTGTGGGAATTAGATTAGGAAATGAGACACTTAAAGTAGTAGATGAGTTTTGCTATTTAGGGAGCAAAATAACTGATGAAGGTCGAAGTAGAGAGGATATAAAATGTAGACTGGCAATGGCAAGGAAAGCGTTTTTGAAGAAGAGAAATTTGTTAACATTGAGTATAGATTTAAGTGTCAGGAAGTCGTTTCTGAAAGTATTTGTATAGCCATGTATGGAAGTGAAACATGGATGATAAATAGTTTGGACAAGAAGAGAATAGAACCTTTCGAAATGTGGTGCTACAGAAGAATGCTGAAGATTAGATGGGTAGATCACATAACTAATGAGGAGGTATTGAATAGAATTGGGGAGAAGAGGAGTTTGTGGCACAACTTGACAAGAAGAAGGGTCCGGTTGGTAGGACATGTTCTGAGGCATCAAGGGATTACAAATTTGGCATTGGAGGGCAGTGTGGAGAGTAAAAATCATAGAGGGAGACCAAGAGATGAATACACCAAGCAGATTCAGAAGGATGTGGGTTGCAGTAAGTACTGGGAGATGAAGAAGCTTGCACAGGATATATTAGCATTGGAGAGCTGCATCAAACCAGTCTCAGGACTGAAGACCACAACAACAACAACAACATGCTGTCATATGCTAAGATTGTAAACGGCAAATATTGGTACAGCACTGGAGAGGCCAGAGTCAACACCATTGTTGTTTCAGTCAGGATGTGTTCAGTATTCTGTTAGAGCCTGACAATTACTTCTGTCACTGACTTAGTGTTTATGAGACTATACAGACTCTCAGTGTAGAGGTGAGAGCTAGAACTAAGTGATAATGCATTCTTGCCTGTCTCTGTAAACTCACTGCCAGCCAGCATTTTTAGCACTTCCATAGCAATAATAACAGCTGTAATGTTGCTAATAAACCAATGATAGTTATCCTGTGAACTGGATTTGTGTGTGTATTTTGTAGTTTGAGGGGAAAGGGGGGGGGGGAGGGTGTAATGACATGGACAGTAAAACAATCCTTCCTTTGTGTTTATTGTTGATTAGAATTTGGAATAAGCTCATTTCATCCCTTTAATTCGTTGTTATGAGTTGTGTTCCTTTTTTGTCTGATATTGTCCTGTTGCTTCTTCCTTAAACTGATAAATTTTGATCAGATGCTATAAACTAAATGGACTATAGCTCTATGTGCTGTTGGCAGGAAAACAAAAAGAAAGGAAGAATCCTACAGAAGAAAGGTCTTGATGAAGAGATTTTCGTCCCCGCTGAAGAGTTTGCTGAAATATTGGAAGATACTGGAACGTCTGATCACAATGTAGGAAGCATATCAGCAGTGTCTACCAAAGATAATGCTGGTAAGTGTAATACATGACAGCTGTCTTTCTAATACTCGTGGAATTGAACTACATCATGATTAGCAAACCAACTGCGGTGTGAGAAAGAAATTTTATATGCGTTTGTTTAGGGAGGGGAGGGGAGGGGACTAACTGCAGTATATTAATGCAGGCAACTAGATACAAGTATATGGGTTACACTTAGGTTTAACATCATTTAGTTTTCCCATTTCAATAGATTTCATTGAAGTGCTGACTTGTATCAGATAGGAGAACATATTTGTGAACTATGTTGTCAAGTATCTCCAAATACCCAAATCATTTATTCCGAAGATACTTTCCAGTCAACTGCATACTCCTGTTGCAATGACATTTATAGGGTAGTCCCTCAAGAACGACAGTTTTTAATGAAGCAGTTAATTCCTCTGCAAGGCTCACTTTGAAAGGTCAAAGTGCTGAAATAACCCATCATAATGCAGTTTTGCACTGCCCCAAGTTTTAGCATAATGATGGGAGAGATGTAATGGAATTGACAGGCAAATAGTGACTTAGGTAAGATGTGCCTTGAAAATGGTTAATGAGTAGCTTAAAATGACAGCTATATGTGCAATAACTTTACCTTACTGGACCAGTGGTTTCTTTTGATTGAAAGTGCTATGCTGGGTATCCAACCAATGAGACGCTACAATGCCTGCAGTAGTGGTGTCTTACTGTGCCCTATTAGGGCCAAGTGGCTTACGGCAAAGGTGCACATGAACCAGGGACGCTGTTCATCACCTCTAGCCTGAATAAACTGTTCCACTAACCATGCCACATGGAGCCAAAAGTACCCAAAATTCAAAGCAGAGAATGAACTAGGTGTTGTTAATGTAGTAACTGATTGCTACTATCAATTCAGCCCAAACATCAACAGTAGCAGAAAATAGTGTTTCCCTTTTATTGTTCCATAATGATGGCTGGTTTGCACACTTGCTAGGGGACACTTGTTTGATAGGGTGCACTAAAACAGAAATGCGGAATTTGATCTCCTAAACCTAATATACTGATATCTTACTAATTTTGCTGTTTCTTGGCATGATACTATATATATCGCTAATAGTGATTGTTGCAGACATTCTGTTATGGTTGGTTCTCTGTAAGTAGGGACTGCTAAGTTGGAGGGTGGTCTTTGGAGTAGTCTACTGAGTTAACTGAAGTGAACAATCTTGACTGCTGGTTCGTAACTGTGTGAGTGAGTGTGGCGCATCATGTTTTGAGCCTGTTGGTGGAAGAATATCCTTGTCTGGCCATGCATGATGGAAGCAATGTAGCCTGTGTTTGACAGGATTTTTCATTGGCTGTTCACACTACCAGTGGACATGCAAGTCACTCTGAAAGTGGTGCAGAAATAGCAAGAGGCTGTTGTTTGTGAGTACCATCTGGAGGCTGCTGCATGGAGCTGAGAGACACCAGGTGAGTTGTTGTATCTGTGTGGTGGCGGCCGCTCACGGTAAGTGTCCTCCTCCTGTGCTTGCTGGCGTGCATATTTGCTAGGTGCACATGTTGCTTCCCATGGCATTCGCTTGCACCACTGCAGGAAACCCATGCAGAACCACAGTGAGGTGATGGATGCAGTTGGAGCATGCTGCTGGAGGCACTGGCATAAGCTGCTGCCGACTGCATAAAAGGTCCCTCAGACAGTTGGCTGCTTATAGATCTTCTGAGTCTGTAAAAGAAAACAGCATAGAGAACTGCCTATGTGCATGTGAGTGCAGTGGTCCTGATTTGATTTTTGTGGTGTGTTGTGATGCCATGTAAATATTTATTCATAAACATGGCATTGCTTAGCTGATCTATGAATATTCCTGGTACACAGGTCTTTTTCCCAAGCTTGTACATTGTTTGTGGGAGAAGACTGGGAGGAAGAAGGAGATACAAGATGATAGATGACATGAAGGGAAGAGGAAATTATGTGGACCTGAAGAGGATGGCAGAAGACCGGACAGCCTGCAGAACTATCATGTGAAAACCTGCCCTTTGGCAGAACACCAATGATGTGATGATGATGATGATGATGATGATGATGATGTACATTGAAAAGTGTACCAGATCATTCACCTTAAAATTTTTTTGTTTTGACTGTTGTTGAGTCCTGGCACATGGATGCACTAGCAGCTTTAAAATTCATGTTAATGTTAAGTGGGTCTTCCATGGAGTCTCTCTGCTGGAGATTGTGCATCATGTGAAGTGGCACTGTACCATGAGGAGGAAGATAAATTAAGGATAGTCTTTATTGTACTGTTGAACGAGCTTCAACATGTGGTACTTGAAAATTCACACAAGTCTTTCAGCGAGTCCATTGGCCTCAGGATGAAATGGCGCCATCCTGCAGTGTGAAATGCTGTTGGTTACACAAAATAGTTTAAATTCCCGAGAATAAAATTGTTTGACACTGTCAGTGACAATGTATTTTGGCCATCCTTCAATAGAGAAGACCTTAGACAAAGCCTTTGTGGAAGATATCAATGACATCTGCACCACAAATGCAAGTTTGAAGGAAGCACCAGTGAGGATGGAACAGTAGCTTCCGAGAGATGGTCCTGCAAAATAAGTATGCAGACATGACCCGGGTTCTGCTGTCTGTGGCCACAGAAAATATTGTCGAGGTGGTGCTGACTGGTATTTTTGACATAAGAGTCATTTAGCTGACATCATTCCATTGTCTTTGTCAATATTTTTCCAGAAGTAGTGCTCTGAAGCAATGCATTGCATATGAACTATGTCCCAATGACATTAATGTAGCATCTGTAGACCTTAGATTTAAGCTCCACAGGAATAACCACTCTTGTTTTGATTCTGAATGTACCGCAATGTCACCTTTCTACCTTGTACTTGCTTGCCTCATGTTCCATTGATTAATTAAGTTCTTATAATTAGGCCACTCCATTTGAACATACTGTTCGAGCTTAGGCAAAAATGGATCTGTAGGCACAAATTTGTCAATTAAATTAGAGTTTACTGGGAAAATTTCCCACAGTGTCTTGACTATTGAACTAAACTAAACTCCTCTCGAGCAGGCCACGAAGGCCCAATGGTACTGACCGGCCGCCATGTTATCCTCAGCCCACAGGTATCACTGGATGCAAATACGGAGGGACATGTGGTCAGCATACCGCTCGCCCGGCTGTATGTCAGTTTCCAAAACCGGAGCCGCTACTTCTCAATCATGTAGCTCCTCAGTTTTGTCTCACAAGGGCTGTGTGCACCCCGCTTGCCAACAGCGCTCGGTGGACTGGATGGTTACCCATCCAAGGCTAGCCCAACGCAACAGTGCTTAACTTCGGTGATCTGACAGGGACTGGTGACACCATTGTGGCAAGGCCATTGGGCTTGCCTATTGACAACTATTGAAAAACAAAAATCATCTAATAAGTCAGTCTTTTTGTGTTGCCCTAGTGGCAAATGTCAACGGAAATATGCATTTGCATGTTGTACTGTGGACCTGATTATAATTACATAGTTGCAGTTCAGCAGAAGAAATGCCTAGTGCTGCAAACATTGAGCTCTGCGTGTAGGAATGGTATTGTTTGGTCCAAGTATAGCCACTAAAGGTTTGTTGTTGGTGAGGAAGATGAACGTACATTCATAAATATAATCATGAAATTTCTTGACTTGCAATATAATTGCAAGAGCCTTCTCCTCACTCTGACTGCAATTTCTGTGTGGCACTGTCAGAGTCTTTGAAACGAACACAGTTGGTCATTCGAAACCATGATATTGATGCGATGGAGGCATCTTCAGCAATTGTGAGCATTTTGCTCTGATCATACATCGTAAGACATTTGGTGTCAATCAAATATTGTTTTAATATAATGGAAGGAAACATTCCACGTGGGAAAAATTATATATAAAAACAAAGATGAGGTGACTTACCGAACAAAAGCGCTGGCAGGTCGATAGACACACAAACAAACACAAACATGCACACAAAATTCAAGCTTTCGCAACAAACTGTTGCCTCATCAGGAAAGAGGGAAGGAGAGGGGAAGACGAAAGGAAGTGGGTTTTAAGGGAGAGGGTAAGGAGTCATTCCAATCCCGGGAGCGGAAAGACTTACCTTAGGGGGAAAAAAGGACAGGTATACACTCGCACACACGCACATATCCATCCACACATACAGACACAAGCAGACATATTTAAAGATGGTCTTTAAATATGTCTGCTTGTGTCTGTATGTGTGGATGGATATGTGCGTGTGTGCGAGTGTATACCTGTCCTTTTTTCCCCCTAAGGTAAGTCTTTCCGCTCCCGGGATTGGAATGACTCCTTACCCTCTCCCTTAAAACCCACTTCCTTTCGTCTTCCCCTCTCCTTCCCTCTTTCCTGATGAGGCAACAGTTTGTTGCGAAAGCTTGAATTTTGTGTGTATGTTTGTGTTTGTTTGTGTGTCTATCGACCTGCCAGCGCTTTTGTTCGGTAAGTCACCTCATCTTTGTTTTTATATATAAATATTGTTTTAATATGTTAAAAGCACATTGGCATTCACTGTTCCATTTTCTATTAGTTGCTTTTCGTGACAACTTGTGCAGTGGTTCACTGAATAAAACTGTGTGAAGGAGGAACTTCTGATGATAATTTGTGTGTCACAATACAGAATGTAATTGCTTGATATCCTTGGGAGCCAGAGGGTGTTTAATAGTGTCAGTGTCTTGTGGCATCAGTTTGAAGCGTGTGCAGACTGTATGTATCCTACATATTGCACTTTGCATTGAAAGTAGATGCACTTGTCTTTGTTGCATTTCATATTTGCTACTTGTAGAATTTTGAGAACAGCTTCGAAATTCTGTAAGAGTTCCTGTGGAGTTGTGTGTGAGACATTTATGTTATCGAGGTAATCCACAGCGTTCTGAGCTTTCAGAATTAATTGCTCGAAATATCATTGGCCTTTTGCAATGGTAGAGAGCAAATGGATTATTTGTAACCATAAATTTTTGTGTGTCTCAATCCAAAGGGATTTACAAATATGTTTCTTTAAGATACAGCTTGGCAAAGTATACACCACCAGCTAATTTTGACATCAGTTCTTCTGGGTTGCAAATAGGATATGAATCATTAAATTGATAATTTATTCTCACTGAAATCTCCACAGATGCGAAGAGAACCATTTGGTTGTCCAACTAAGATCTGTGTTGCCCATTGGCTACTGATTACAGCTTTGATAACTGTGTGCTATTCGAGACGGCTGAATTCCTGCTTTACTTTATCTTCCAGCCTAAAAGGAATATTGCATGCTTTGCAAAATTTCGGCACCAAATTCGGCTTCAGCATAATTTATGCGTTGTAACCTTTGATATTGCTAGCTGCTTTGAAAAAAATATCTTTATATTTTTTGCAATAGCTGATTTAACTTTTAGTTTGGAATGTCAGTTTGAACTTGATTTGTTTCTCATGCGTGATGAAGCCCAAAGCACTGAAGACATTCAGTCCCAGCAAAATTTGTTGCTTCAGTTAAATTTTCAACTGCGAGTGTAGCCTGCCGTGTAAATTGTTTAAATGTAAGATATGTTGAAAAATTGTCCTTTCACTCAAGTTTCCTGATTGATGTAACTGAACAGCGAACATTGGAACTCTATTAACTTTGGCATTCCCAACCTTCGGTATGCATGCAGGTTAGTGATTGAAATTGACAACCCTGTGTCAATCTGAAAATTGATTGGCACTTTATTAACTCGAAGAGTTACAGTTAACAACTTGTTATTCCTAGAAAAAATAGCATTCATGTGACATCTAGTCTCCGCAAAAGTTGTTGAATTTGCACATGTCCATTATGAACAATATTTGACTTTTTACCATTAATCATTGCGTATACTTGAGTGTCTGCTATTTTTGTCGACTGTGATTCATTTTGCGCACCTGAGCTATATGCTCAGATTTTTTACAATAATCACAACACACATTGTATTTTGTGGTTTACCCCACAGCGTGAACAGGATCTTAATTTAGAATTTCTAAATTTGTTTATTGACTGTTTCAGTCAGTTAGTCCTGTGATTTCTGGGCCTAACAGTACTGTTTACTTGGCTGTGCTGGCTGTTGATATGTCGTGAACAGCATCTGTATTGCTTCAGCAGATACACATATTTGTTCGTATGCTCAAATCAGAGGCAAACAATCTTGTAAATTGGGTTTGTTAGATTTCCAAGTCCTCCTCTAATTTACTGTCGGGGGAGTGCAGGAAAAGCATTCACAAAATAGTGAGTCTGCATAAAATTTCTTACATTGATCATTTTCACAATGAAATTGATGTCCTGAGTCAGGCCCTGCAGTTGAGTAATCCACTCTTAATAGTTTTGCCTGAACTTGTTTACTGACTGTTTCAGTCAATTAGTCCTGTGATTTCTGAGCTGGCTATAGCTTTGTTTTGACTTCTTAAAACATGAAAAATCAATGTCTGGCAGAAGAAACATGAACTTGTGAGCCGAAATATGTTGCAATGTCTGTCTTCGTGAATCTGCCATTTCAGTTCCTGCAGTAGCTCTGTGACACTCACCCATGGATTAAACAAACCTGTGACCATTTCTGCCGCCTTTCTCTACATACATTATGTGACCAAAAGTATCCGGACACCCCCAAAAACATACATTTTTCATATTAGGTGCATTGTGTTGCCATCTACTGCCAGGTACTCCATATCAGCTACCTCAGTAGTCATTAGACGTTGTGAGAGAATAGAATGGGGTGCTCCGCGAAACTCACGGACTTCTAATGTGGTCAGGTGATTGGGTGTAACGTGTGTCATATGTCTGTATGGGAGATTTCCACACTCCTAAACGTCCCTAGGTCCACAGTTTTCGATGTGATAATGAAGTGGAAACATAGGGACACATACAGCACAAAAGCGTACAGGCCGACCTCGTCTGTTGACTGACAGAGACTGCCGACAGTTGAAGAGGGTCGTAATGTGTAATAGACAAGCATCTATCCAGACTATCACACAGGAATTCCAAACTGCATCAGAACCTCTGCAAGTACTATAACAGTTAGGCGGGAGGTGAGAAAACTTGGATTTTATGGGTCAAGCAGCTGCTCATAAGCCACACATCACACCGGTAAATGCCAAATGCTGCCTCGCTTGGTGTAAGGAGTGTGAATATTGGGTGATTGAACAGTGGAAAAACGTTGTTTAGAGTATGAATCATGGTACCGAATGTGGCGATCCGATGGCAGGGTGTGGGTACGGCGAGTGCCCGGTGAATGTGATCTGCGAGAGTGTGTGTGTGTAGTACCAACAGTAAAATTCGGAGATGGTGGTGTTATGGTGTGGTCATGTTTTTCATGGAGGGGGCCTGCACCCCTTGTTGTTTTGCATGGCACTATAACTGCATAGGTCTACATTGATGTTTTAAGCACCTTCTTGCTTCCCACTGTTGAAGAGCAATTCGAGGATGGTGATTGCATCTTTCAACACGATCGAGCACCTGTTCATAATGCACACCTTGTGGCGGAGTGGTTACACGACAATAACATCCCTGTAATGGACTGGTCTGTACAGAATCCTGACCTGAATCCTATAGAACACCTTTGGGATGTTTTGGAATGCCAACTTTGTGCCAGACCTCACCGACTGACATTGATGCCTCTCCTCAGTGCAGCACTCCATGAAGAATGGGCTGCCATTCCCCAAGAAACCTTCCAGCACCTGACTGAACACATGCCCATGACTGTGGAAGCTATCGTCAAGGTAAGGCTGGACCAACACAGTATTGAATTCTAGCATTACCAATGGAGGGTGCCACGAACTAGTAAGTCATTTTCAGCAAGGTGTCCAGATACTTTTGATCACATAGTGTATGTTCAGTATCCCCTGTTAGTCCTATCTGGTACTTGTCCCACAATATCTTTTGTAGACTGATTGCACTTCCCCAGTATTCTGTCAATAACAAAGTCTACCACCTGCTTTACCTATGACTGAACCTAGGTGATCACTCCATTTCATAGCCCTACAAAGTGTTACACCCTACAAAGTGTTGGCTGCTTCCAAAAGTGACACATTTCGTTTTGTGAAGTGCATGATTTTGCATTTCTGAACATTTAGAGCAAGTTGCCAATCTCTGCACCACACTTAAATCTTATCAAGCTCGTCTCTCATATAGTACTTCATTATAGATAACCATGTCATCTTCAAAAAACCTGATTTTACTCTTAATATTGTCTGCAAGGTTGTTAATATACAACATGAACAGCAAAGGTTCCAACACATTTCCCTGTGGCACACCTGAAGTTACTTCCACATCTATCATACTGAGTCAGTTGCTTTTTGGAAATCAAGAAACACTGCGTTTGCCTGGTTGCCTTGATCTAAAGCTTGCAGTATGTCGTGTGAGAAAAGTGCAAATTGGATTTTGCAAGATAGATGTTTTCAAAAACCATGCTGATTGGCATTGAGGAGGTCATTCTTTTCAGGATACCTCATCATATTTTGAACTCAGAATGTATTCTAAGATTCTAAAACAAATCTGTGTCAAGGATATTGGGCAGTAGTTGTGTGGATCATTTCTACCACCCTTCTAATAGATGGGTGTGACCTATGCCTTTTTTCAAGAACTGGGCACAGGGATCTACAATAGATTATAGTTAGAAGAGGGGCTAATTTGACCACAAATTCAGTACAGAATCTGACAGGGGTTCCATCAGGACCTGGAGCTTTGCTCAATTTTCACGATTTCAGCTGTTTCTCAACACCACCGACACTAATACTTATTTCAGTCATCTTTTCACTGATACTAGGATTAAATTGGGCAATTCTCCTGGGTTTTCCTTTGTAAAGGAACATTTAAAAACTGAGTTAAGCATTTCAGCTTTTGATTTGCTACCCTCAATTACAGTTTCTGTCTCATTCACTAGCGACAGTACACTAACTTTTATGCCACGAACAGCCTGCTGGGAACGCAATTATCCAGTGCTTGGTCAACAATTCTTTTAAACTTTAGCCAGAGTTCCTCTGTTTGTTCTTGACCTGTGCTAAAAGTTTCACGTTTCTTGTTGAGATATGACATTACAGATGTTTTTAATGTAGTTTACTGACCATGTATATCTTTCTGCTTGTTTTAGATGTCCTTTGTACTTTGTTAGTCATTATTGCAACAACAGCATCATGGTCACTGATACCAGTTTCAATGTGGCCTTTCTCAAAGAGGTCATGTCTGTTTGTTGCCATTAGATCCAGTATATTTCCATCATGAGTGGGGTTCCTAACCATCTGTTCTAGGTAGTTTTCTGAGAAGGCATTTAGTAAAGTTTTGCAGGATGTCTTCTCATGCCCACCACTAACAAAATTGTAATTTTCCCAATTAATTGTTGGATGAATAATGTATCCACCAATGACCACAGTATGACTGGAGAACTTAAGTACACATGAACTGAGGTTTTCTCTGAAGCTCTTGGTTACATCATGAGTCAGGTGGGTGATAGGAGAATCCAGTTATCATTTTATGGCCACCCCTGATACTCAGTCTTGCCCAGACAGTCTCACATGCAGCTTTCATTTCTATCTTGGTGGATTTGAGTGGTTTGTCTTCTCCAACAAATACACCACCCCCATTTCCCATTTGTCTATCCTTTCGATATACCATTAAAAGTTTCTCAGAAATCCCACTGCTATCAATTTCAGGTTTCAACCAGCTTTCTGTACCTAGTATTATTTGAGCTTCACTGCTTTTCATGAGTGCTTCAAACTCTGGCACTTCATTGCGAATACTTCAGCAGTTTATCATTAGGATTTTGAGTAGCAGCCTCTGATGTGTAGTGCACACGTGACCGATTTAGAGCGACCCTACAGTTCTCAATCTTATGGCACAAGTCCAGTAAGTTGCAGCGTAGCTTTTCACAGAACTTTCAAAGTCTCAGGTTCAGTCCTTCCACTCAACTCAGTACCAAAGGACCATGATCAGTTCCGTGGACAATGCTGCAAATTATGAGCTTCATTGAAACTCTGCACGCAAGGCTGGTCTTCTCACCCTACTCTGCCAGTCACTGGAATGACCCAAGAATGACCTTGGAGACAGACAACACGCATCATTTGCTCCAAGGTGCACCACAATCTGCAATTGGTTACACCCTGTTCACTCTATGGCTGCTGGAATACCCTCTTCAACATGTTGAATGAGGCCCCCAGGCATACACACTGAGTGCATTTGGTGTCCTTTCCTGTCCCTTGCTGCCATTTTCCTAGGGGGTGCCATCATTTGCCATATGTTTGAACTGCCAATGATTAATAGGCCCCTTCACTTTTGTGTTTGCCTCCTCCTGACACCAGAAAAAACAGGTTTCTCCCATACAGGTGAAGCGAGTCCCACTGGGTCAGTTTCAGTTTCAGTGAAAGACAGCACCTCAAACTTATTGGTTAAGGGGATCGATACAACACCCTGAGTTGTCCCTGGTCCCCATCCACCCTGTACAGGATGCCTAGCTGTACCATTGACATGCCACTCACAGTCAATGACAGATCCTGTACTTTCTGCAGAGGAGACAGGATCTTCAGGAGAGGATAGTACTTGAGGTACCTATGGTACAGGTATCACAGGTACACAACTCTCAGGAGCTCTTCTGACACACCGATTTGGAGCAGCTGTCAATCGTTTGACAGTAGTCAGGGCGATTTCCAATTCCTTATGAATGTCAGCCAACTCATCCCGTGTTTGAGAGCAGCATTCACAGTGGGGCTGCTTTTTGGCTGGTGCAGTGTGTTACAAGGCAGTGAACAAAGGACCTTAAATTAAACCTGCTGATTACCTTTTAATCTGTTGAGCTAAAAAGTTGCTAATTCCCTATAAGAATTGAAGCAGATACACAAAATGAGATTTTTATCAAGGCAATACAAAAACCTGTGATAAAAATTACTAATTTCCTAAAATGTTTTGATTTTAATTTTAGTTGTCAGCAAACTCGAAAACTGAGTTATTTTATGTTAAATGCAGATAATATATAGGGCTACTGCTCTCTAAAGGAGAACTAGATGTAACACAAAATGTCACTTAGAAAATCTGCTTTGCTAAAGAAATAACGAACCCTGGTTTGTTACAGATTGCTAGTAAATTATGCAAAACACAATGGTAGCTTCCAAAAATTCTCCAGAATGCATATTTAATTTGCACTGATATACAGTGAAATTCAGGGGTGATGTATACTTTCGCTTACCTAACTTGGGTACAATCTAATGCATGTCACCAAATTAGCTTTACTGTCTCTTGGCAGTCATGCACTGTTGCCACAGAAAACATGAAATTACTGAAGCATAAAGTTTGCCCTGCTTAGTAATTTTTCCCCTTTTGTCCAGTAGTGTTTCGTGTTGTTCGTCATCCAATGTTGATGAAAGTTTTGTGGGTTTGCACTGTCTTGTGGTCAACTATTTCCAGTTTTTCATGTTGTCAAATGATGAGTTTTTCCACATTGCCAAAATCATGACTGGTGAAAATTGTTTGCAATTCTTAAAGTTATCCTCCAGCTGCAAAACTTTATGAATGTAATAAATCAATACTATTATTAACTCAGCCCAAACACCCATGACAGCAGAAAACTGTTTTCTTGCTATGGTTCATCTGGTTTGTACACTAACTAATTAACACTTGCTTGATAAGGTGTACTGAAACAGAAATGTGGGAACACAATAAGAAATAATAAAGTAACATTTATTAAGAGTATGTTACAAAATTGTATTTCACTTGGGTACAAATTGATGCATGGCATCTAACTACTGTACTGTCTCATGGCAGTCTATGAGATGGAAAGTATCGCTGATAGTAATGTTTGCAGACAATCTGTTACTTGTCATGCTTCTCCGTAAATACTGACTGTTAAGTCAGAGGGAAGTCCTCAGAGTACTGTACTGAGCTAACTGCAGGCTCTTAAGTGAACTGTCTGACTGATGGTTCGTAACTGTGTTAGTGCCCGTGCTATGTTGTGTTATGAACCTGTCAGCAGAAGGTCTGCTGTACAAGATGAAAGCAATGTGGTTTGCTGTTGACAGCATTCCCTATCGGCTTTAGCACACTATCAGTGGACTTACAGGATGTGCTGGAGGAAGTGGCATGGAAGCACCCCAGTCAAAACTGAGAACTTAATCGACTGAACTCCATAACTTAGGCAAAGTGGCTGTTCACCATTTTCTTCAATGTCCTTTCCAAGCAATTATTGAGGCACTGTGTCTGTCAGTGACACCTGAAGACTGCTGTACTGGAGCTAGAGATATCAGGTGAATGGTTGTGCCTGTGTGATGGCAGTGTCACATGGTATATTTTGTGTACCTCTTGCTCGGTACACAACATAAAGAAAGTATATTAAGCTATTAAACATCTAGAATTCATGTTGTCATAGTAATCTGTCACCAAAAACTAGTCAGTATGAAGTAGTCTTCAGTCTTATATGTAGAAATTGGAAAATAACTGTAACTAGAAATGTTACTGTAATTGCAACAAAATTGATAGTTTCTTGACAGGCATCTGTGATTACACTGAATAACAGTAGCTTCAAGTCAAATGAATTGGCCCTAAAGACAGAAACAGAAAAATTGACTGGCATGAAAGTTGCCACTTTTGTCCTTGGAAGATAAAGTCAGGTAAAAGCCACAAATCTAAGGGGAAAAAACCCTTGATCAATACACATCACATTGGTTCTGTCTGTTACACCATAAGGTGATCACCAGTTATCCGTATGGACTGTGAGGAGTACTGGATGGAAACAAAAAGGATGTCATCGAGGAATCTCATTTCTAAAATGGCTGCAGTTTTACAGTGACATGTAAATGAATTCACTCTTCATGCAAATGAATTGAGTGGAGCACCTACTATCTATGTATGACACTGGACCTCCTTTGACAAAACATTATCGTGTGCCGACTACTAGCCAAGATAGTTTATCACCATGGAGCCATCACTGAGCAAGACAGTTTCAAGGATTGGAAACCTTGTAATTGTCACTTCCCCAGATGGGAGTGAGTTCGTGACACAATTGATGAGACAAAATGCATTACACCATGTTGTGGCATCTCACAGATGCAGCCGAAGAAGTCCTTACCCTGTCCCTGTTCCACCACATTTATGAAGCAGTAGACTTCCGTAACTCTTGGATGTACAGGGCTATTACAAATGATTGAAGCAATTTCATAAATTCACTGTAGCTCCATTCATTGACATATGGTCACGACACACTACAGCTACGTAGAAAAACTCATAAAGTTTTGTTCGGCTGAAGCCGCACTTCAGGTTTCTGCTCGAGAGCGCAGTGAGACAAAATGGCGACAGGAGCCGAGAAAGCGTATGTCGTGCTTGAAATGCACACACATCAGTCAGTCATAACAGTGCAACAACACTTCAGGACGAAGTTCAGCAAAGATCCACCAACTGCTAACTCCATTCGGCGATGGTATGCGCAGTTTAAAGCTTCTGGATGCCTCTGTAAGGGGAAATCAACGGGTCGGCCTGCAGTGAGCGAAGAAACGGTTGAACGCGTGCGGGCAAGTTTCACGCGTAGCCCGCGGAGGTCGACGAATAAAGCAAGCAGGGAGCTAAACGTACCACAGCCGACGGTTTTGAAAATCTTACGGAAAAGGCTAAATCAGAAGCCTTACCGTTTACAATTGCTACAAGCCCTGACACCCAATAACAAAGTCAAACGCTTTGAATTTTTGGCGCAGTTGCAACAGCTCATGGAAGAGAATCCGTTCAGTGCAAAACTTGTTTTCAGTGATGAAGCAACATTTTTTTATTAATGGTGAAGTGAACAGACACAATGTGCAAATCTGGGCAGTAGAGAATCCTCATGAATTCGTGCAGCAAATTCGCAATTCACCAAAAGTTAACGTGTTTTGTGCAATGTCACGGTTCAAAGTTTACGGCCCCTTTTTCTTCTGTGAAAAAAACATTACAGGACACGTGTATCTGGACATGCTGGAAAACTGGCTCATGCCACAACTGGAGACCGACAGCGCCGACTTCATCTTTCAACAGGATGGTGCTCCACCACACTTCCATCATGATGTTCGGCATTTCTTAAACAGGAGATTGGAAAACCGATGGATCGGTCGTGGTGGAGATCATGATCAGCAATTCATGTCATGACCTCCACGCTCTCCCGACTTAACCCCATGCGATTTCTTTCTGTGGGGTTATGTGAAAGATTCAGTGTTTAAACCTCCTCTACCAAGAAACTTGCCAGAACTGCGAGCTTGCATCAACGATGCTTTCGAACTTAGTGATGGGGACATGCTGCACCGAGTGTGGGAGGAACTTGATTATCGGCTTGATGTCTGCCGAATCACTAAAGGGGCACATATCGAACATTTGTGAATGCCTAAAAAAACTTTTTGAGTTTTTGTATGTGTGTGCAAAGCATTGTGAAAATATCTCAAATAATAAAGTTATTGTAGAGCTGTGAAATCGCTTCAATCATTTGTAATAACCCTGTATATAATATTATAATATGCTTCTTGAAGTAAGTGAAGGTCTGTGCTTGTCCAGGTTGTTATCACAGAGCTCTCCCTCACTACATGCTTGTAAAGGCTTGGAGTAAATGTTAAATAACGACTTTGCCTATTTCTGGAGTTCAGTTTTTAGTTTTGGCTAGGGTGCTATAATTCTATGATTGACAACCTGGACACGGTGACTGTTCATAGGGTTGCCACAAGTTCAGGAAATCAGGGAATATCAGAGAATTTCAAACGTGTAAGGGAAATTTGAAAAAATACTGAAAAATTCTAGTTTTTGTCTCAGTAGATGAAATGGTTTGTTTACTGGGATCTTATGCATCATTGCTGGCTGGGTGCAGCTGAGTACGTGAGTCTCTTCCCTACTCCCTCATTCTTATTGCTTCTCCCCTTTCTGCTGCTCCCCTCAGCTTTCAGTCAGTGCTGCCACCACTTCTTGCTGTTAGCCTAGCAGCTGCCAGTGAGAGGCAGGGGGGCATCAGGAGAGGTTTGTTTGGATTTGATTCTCAGAGACTGTTGATGCAGCGGCTAGAGATAGCCGTCATGTGTGCATGAGTTGTGTCTGAATGATTGTGTGAATGTGTGTGTGCTCTTGTTTTCTGACAAAGGCTATGGCCAAAACTTTAGTTGTGAGAGTGTGATTGTCTTTTCTATGTGCCTGTCTGCAGCTCAGCGATCATCTTTGCTACCTATTGTCATTAGTATTGATTTTCATAGTATTCTTGCAAGTTATCTTTCCCTTGGATTGTTCAGCATGGTCTTATTTCATCAATGTGGTGTCTGCGACAAAATGTAAATAGTTCGCCACACCAGTGGCCTTCCATGACGGGCCAAAACTGCAGGCCATTTTTGTGGGTATCTCTAACAGATCGGGCCTGCCAATCTGAAGCCCATCATTTCCCAATAATGTGCCGGCCCTGCCCATCGGATCAGGTCTCACCGATCTGTCTGCAGGCCATGTCTGTTTGTGTGTGGTGTAATGCAGCAGATGTTTGTGGTTTATCCATGGACTCAGAACTGCGAAGCTCGGCAGGCCAGAGGCCACGGGCAGTGGATATCAGGAACTGCAACTGTCTCACCGCAAGAACATTGTACAGTGTGGCATTTTATGACATTTTATTTATCCTAGTACATTTTGGCACTTTGAAAGTAGTTTATATATTAGAAAGTATGGCTGATAAGAGGAAGAAAATAGTGACAGTCACTGGCAGTTCTTACACTGTTTACTCACATATTTTGTGAAAGAAAAACCACACAATATCCATAAAATAATAGTCATAACACAGTGGGTAATAACTGACAATAACAAACATAGTAGGCCCAACATTTTATTGGCAGTTGCCTATAGTGTCTGTTCACACAACTCTTCCCTGCCTAATACACTTCTTTTGAGAGGTCTACTGTTTTCTGAGATTATTTTTGCAATCAGTGAAGATATTTTAAATCTGTATTACGATTCCAATGAAATATACATTTTTGTCACCAAATGTGTTTCGTTTTATTGAAATAAAATAAAATCTGTGGTCTTGATGAAACATATATAACATTTGACTTGCTTTGTCCATCTAAAAACAGTTCATTTCAAAAGATGTTGATGTTAGTCCTTACATTTTTTGTCAACTTATGTCTTTACTTTCCCTTGAGATCTCATAATTTGTCCCCCCAGGGGGCCAACAGCTCTTCGGTGGGTACATGTGTGGTGCGGACGGGTCCCTGATCTATTGCAGCCTT
Organism: Schistocerca serialis cubense; assembly: GCF_023864345.2. Classification (NCBI taxonomy): domain Eukaryota; kingdom Metazoa; phylum Arthropoda; class Insecta; order Orthoptera; family Acrididae; genus Schistocerca; species Schistocerca serialis. The sequence continues at coordinate 545,565,809 of NC_064639.1, read as the reverse complement.
TATTCTTTTCTGGGCTGCTTTCCCCTCCCCTTCCTTCTCCTTCCCTGTCCTCCTTCCTTTGGTGTTCTTCTTTATGTTGGCTGCTTCATCTTGCAGGTGTGGTTGGTTGCTTATCCTCCTCCTTTTTGCCTTTTCTTTTTTGGTCCTCCCTCAGGTGTTTGACCTCCATCTCTAAATTTGAAATCTGTATTGCAGACCAGTTGGGGAAGAACTCCCTCCCTAGCGTCTTTGGTGTGGATTCCTCTCCCTCTCCCTTTCTGCTTTTCTCTCCCTCCCCGCCAATGCCATTTGGCCTCCTTGCTAGGTCACCAGCTCGGTAGCCAGTCTATGTGGTGGAGCTGTTACATACCCATCTGGCTGAGTACCCTGATCCCACAGGGACCACTCTGGTGGTACCTGTGCTGTGAATGCCTTGTGAAAGCCTAGGAGTAGTTGCCCATCTTTTCGGGACATCAGAACTCCCAGCAATGACCGTCCTGCCAGGCGGCCATTGGTGTGGCTGGGTGGTGCCTACAAGGCGAGCCCCTGTTCAGAGTGGGTGGTACCGGGGCGGACGTTTGGCACATGAAATATGTTAAACTCTCTGGCTGCTCTACTGCGGCTGTGTCTCTTGCTTAACGTAGTTCTGTCTCATTTCCTGTTTCTGCCTTTCCAGGCTTACACTCCTTGGATACACCCTGGGAGGAGGGCTGGATGTGCCGGCTTGGGGCGAGACACTTTCCACAGTTCCTGGTCTGTACCAGGACTGACAGGAAGACTTTTGCCACCACCAAACCCCTTTTCTTTGACGAGCATACTGAGGACAAGTTCGGTGAAGTTGAGTCAGTAAGCAAGATGAGCTTTGGCTCTCTCCTTATACAGACAACTTCCGCCAGTCAGCCAACCTCCCTCTGTGCCTGCAACCATTTAGGAGACATTCCCATGACTATTGCTCCTCACAAAAAATGGTTCAAATGCCTCTAAGCACTATGGGACTTAACATCTGGGGTCATCAGTCCCCTAGACTTAGAACTACTTAATACTAAGGACATCACACACATCCATGCCCGAGGCAGGATTTGAACCTGCGACCGTAGCAGCAGCACGGTTCCAGACTGAAGTGCCTAGAACCACTTGGCCACAGCCTGCCGGCACTCCTCACAAGTCACACAGTATGACTTGGGATGGAATTTTCCATAGGGAACTTCTCCTTGATGATGAGCTTAGGGCTAATCTGGAACAACATGGCGTTCATTTCGTCCGGTGTGTCCAGAAAGTCTCTAAGGACCATTGTGTAGACACTGGCACTTTCATCATGGCATTTGATAAGGATACCCTGCCTGAGAAGTTCAAGGTAATGGTGTACAGATGTGATGTGAAACCATACATTCCACCTCCTACGCATTGCTTCCATTGCCTCAAGTTCGACCACATGTCCTTGCACTGTGGTGCCACTCCCTTCTGTGGTGACTGTGGCCACCCTCTTCATTTAGGGAGCCCTTGCACCCCACCGCCTAACTGTGTAAAATGCTCTGGTCTCCATTCTCCCCACTCATTGGAATATCCAGTTTACATGAAGGAAAAAGAATTCAGGAAATAAAGACCCTTGACCATCTGAGCTACTTTGAAGCCCGGAAGAAATTTGACAGACTTCACCCTGTAAATCTCTCCTCTACCTATGTCTCAGTTATGCCCTCCCATCCTCACCCTTCACCATTACCCCCATCCTGCCCCCCTTCAATTTTCTCACCCTTGGCGGCTCCCATCCCATCCCCTCCAGGAACCGCTCGTCCTCCTCCTCCTCAGCCAGGGAAAACATCCTCTTCTCTGGCGCATGCAAGGGATGGGGCTCCATTTCGGAACACCCCTTCCTGGCATTATCAGTACAGAAAGCTTGCACACTTGGGCCAGGGGAGAGTCCAGTGCTCCAAGAGTCCCAAAACCACTCACTCTCTGTCCTATACTGTAATCATTGCCATCTAATCCCTTGCTGAGAACACCTCCTCCCACCCTCTGAGGGAGAAAAAGAAGCCATGCAAGTCAAAGAACAAAGCTTCCCCGGCTTCCCGGAGGGCTTCACGCTTCCACCTCATCCCAAATGAGGCCTAGTTTTTATGGATGTCATCCCATCCTCATTGGTGAAGCTCACTGACCAAGTGACTTGACCTTCCCTCAGCTTCTTTATGTCTCATCTCACCACAAAATAATCCAGTGGAATCGCAACGAATATTATTGCCACCTCCCAGAAATACAACACCTTGTTTCCTCCTACTCTTCATTCTGTCTTGCTCTTCAAGAAACTCACTTTCATGATGACCACATTCTAAAGTTTTTTGTTATTGAGTGTTCTGTTGGAACTGTGCCGGCCCCGGGATAGTGTCTGGAGGGGTCTGCACTTTGGTTTGCATCAATGTCATTAGTGACTGGCTCCCCCTTCATATCAACTTGGAAGTGATAGCAGTTAGAGGGCATCCCCCTTCATATCAGCTTGGAAGTGATAGCAGTTAGAGGGCGGGCGACTGCAACAATCACCATTTGTAATGTCTACCGCCTTCCAGGTAGGCCAGTTTCTTGTAATGAACTGTATACCTTAATACAGCAATTCATACCCCCATATCTCCTCCTTGGGGACTTCAGTGCACACCACCCCAGTGGGGGAGTGCCACTTTGTTGGGTAGGGGTCTTCTGTTTGACTAGCTTACTACAGACTTTGATTTGTGTCTCCTCAATGACAGTTCCCCTACCCACTTCAGTGCTGCTTATGGAGCCATTGCTGCTCTCTATCTCACAGTCTCCGCTCCTGCTCTCATGGCTTGCCCATATTGGTCACCCCATGTGATGATCTTTGTGACAGTGATCACTTGCCAGAGTTTCTGTTATTCCCCTGCCGCTGCCAGGCAGACAGGCCCCATGTTGGGCATTCTGCAGGACCAGCTGGACTTTATATATGTCTGCTGTGCACTTCGACACTTCTCTCTCAGACTACATTGATGCGGTCGCGCAGGGTATTTCTGCCACTAATCTTCATGCTGCTGGCACTGCTGTCCCCCTATCCACAGGTCCCCCTCATCATCAGCCAGTACCATGGTAGACCAAGGATGTAGCAGTCGCTGTCCAGGACCACCAACGGGCACTGCTACAATTTAAATGACACCCTTCACAGACCAACCTCCTCGCTTTTAAGTGTCTCCGTGCTAGGGGTCGTTACCCTATTGAGTGGAGTAAATAGGAATGTTGGGATCACTGTGTTTCCTCGCTGTGGAGGTACGGCTCTTCATCACAGGTTTGGTTCAAGCTCTGCAGCCTTCTGGGTCACCAGTGACAGTCAACTGTAAAGGGGCTTATCCTCCAAGGTGCTCTGTCTACTGATCCATTGGTCCTTGCAGAACACCTCGCGACGCACTTTGCGACAGTCTCGGCATCCTCTTCCTATCCTGCCACCTGTATCCGGCAGAAACCAGACTTCTGTTTCAACCCTCACCAAGCTGAACACTATAATGAACCCTTCAATGAATGGGAATTCTTGTAGGCTCTTACCTCTTTATGTAAGCCCCAGGCCCAGATTCCATCCACAACCAGAGGATCCAACGCTTGGACATTACACAGAGGCAATATCTACTCAGGGTCTTGAACCATATTTGGCTCATGGGTGCCTTCCCCTCACAGTGGCGAGACAGTATAGTTATCCATGTCCTTAAGCCTGGGAAGAACCCAACGTCTCTCAACAGCTACTGCCCAGTTAGCCTGATGAACATACTTTGTAAACTGCTTGAAAGGATGGTCAGCTTCCGATTATGTTGGGTACTCGAATCTCGGGGCCTTTTGTCCCCATATCAGTGTGGCTTCCAGGAAGGACGATCTCCAACTGACTATTTACTCAGACTCGAAACTGCAATCCGACTGGCTTCTACTAAATGTCAGCACATTTCACATTTTAGTTAGCCTCAGTGACGGGCTTTCACGGCCCCCTTCCGATTTTTATTCACAATTTTTTATCCCACCGCCCCTTCTGGGTTCCAGTTGGCACTTCCTCAGCACTCCTTGGATTCAGGAGAATGGTATCCCACAGGATTCTGTATTAAGTGTTACACTCTTCCTCATAGTCATCAGTGGGCTTGTAATATCTGTTGGTTACCCCGGCATTGTATGTCAACAATTTTTGCATCTGGTGCAGCTCACACTCGGTAGCATCTGCTAAGTGCCAGCTCCAAGAGGCCACCCAGCGAACCTCTGCATGGGCTGTCTCCCATGGCTTCCAGTTTCCTCCCTCCAAAATGCGGGTTATGCATTTTTGTTGCCAATTCATAGTACATCCTGATCCAGAACTTTATTTAGGTGACCAGCTCCTAGATGTTACAGCACAGTCCCGTTTCTTTGACCTTTTTTTTAATGTAAAGCTGATGTGGCTGTCCCATATTTGCCACCTGAAGACTATATGCATGCTCTCTGCCTCCTGGCCCACACATCTTGGGGTGCAGACCATGCTACTCTTTTTCATCTTACCAGTGCTCTGACCTTGTCCAGACTAGATTATGGAAGTCTGGCTTAAGGCCCAGTGACTCCTTCCACTCTGAAAATACTCAAGCCTGTTCACCATTGTGGGGTGAGTCTGGCTGTTGGTGCCTTTCACACTACTCCCAATGACAGTATCCTCACAGAAGTGAGGGTTCCCCCTCTACAAATACGATGAAGCCAACTCCTGGTTTTGTACGCAATTGCCATGCCATTCGCAGATTCCCTGACCATCCCGTGTACCCTGTCCTCTTTGCTAACGAGGGACGTCTGCCTCCCGAGCACTACCCTCAGGTGGGATTGCCGGTTGGAATGCGTCTCACTTCCCTCTGTCAGGATCTCCATCTCCATTCACTGAAATGTGCCACAAGTACACATGTATTTCCTCTCTCCCCCCCCCCCCCCCCCCCCATCCCCCGCCCCTCCATCCAGGATGGTGCCTGAACCACAGATTAGGACCAACCTATTCCAGGTCTCTGTCGCCCCTATGGTCTCCCTTGTACATTCCATCCTTGCAGAGTTTTGGGTACTACAATCTTCTACACTGATGGTTCTAAGGTGATAGATAAAGCAGGATACATTTTCACGTCTCCTACTGACTTAGAACACCATTTATTGCAGAAATCATGTAGTGTGTACACAACAGAGCTGCCAGCTGTTACCACAGTGCCCATTTTGTTACTCAGGCCTTCCTCCATAGTGTTTTAATATGTACCAACTCATTGAGCAGCATGCTACTCTGGTCATCCTTTGATCTCTGGTGTCCATGGTCTTTTCTCCTTCCTGGTGTGCGCTGCCTGCTCAGTTGTCTTTCTCTGAGTCCCAAGTCATGTGGTTATCCCAGGGAATGAATAGGCTGACTGTTTGGCTAGATAAGCTGATACTCATGCTCATTCCCTTTCGTGACTCCAGGTGCAGATATACACCTATGTCAAATCTCTCTTTGCCCGAAAGTGGAGTGACATCTGGAGTGCTACTGCTCTCAGTACTAAAATCCACACAATCAAGGACACTGCTGCACTTTCGTGCTCTTACTTCCACTCCTCTTGGAAAGGGTCCACTGCTGTGCTTTGGTGCTCTTCTTTCCGCACCTCTGGGAAGGAGTCCACTGCTTTATGCCGTCTACACATTGGCTATACCTGGCTCACCCACTGCGTCCTCCTGTATAATGAACCACTGCCACAGTATTGTTGTGGAGCCAGTCTGATGATATCCCGCATATTGCTAGAATGTCCCCTTCATGCTAAATATAGTCTTCCGCAATATTAATGTTAGCAGACATTGGTCCTCAGTTTCCTCTGTGAAAGTGGTTATTTCCTGATATAAGATTTTGCTTTACTCCTGGAGCAGAGGCAGGTTGGCTGTATTTGGGGTCTCTCTTCATGTTTTCTCAGTCTGGGACCCCATGACCACTCCCCCATGGAAAGAGCACTCTGTTTTCCAGTTTTTAGATTTGGTCTACCCTTTTATATCTTCTATTGTGTGCGTTTGACTCCACACTGGATCCATCCATAGCTGACCCTCTTTCATCTGTGAGTAAGTTAGGAATCACAGGACTGATCATCTCACCATTTGGCCCCATAAACCCACTCAATTAATCAATCAATCTCAAAATTTTTCAGGGAAAAATGCTAAAATGTGTCTGGAAATCAGGGAAGCATCAGGGAATTTGACTTGGGGTAACTTGTGGCAACCCTGATTCAACAAGCAAGCAACGTGTCGTTGATGTCTTTTTGGTATTGAAAAAGCCTGCAGCACCACTTGAAGGAATATCATAGTACAGCCCACATTAGTGGGCTGTCTGAGCATTTCTACCATATTCATGTTGTCTTTCATCGTCTATCATTTATGTTAAATGTTGTTAAGGAAGTCATTGTGGTTTGTTTGTAAAGTAGAATGATGTGTGTCAAGGCTGTTGCCATCAATGGCCTTACATTACTGTTGGCTGATCAATGGATGATTTTGCTATATTTCATTCTTTTTCCAACCCTGTAACTGTGGTTGGTCAGTAGCAAACTACAATTAATAGATTGTACTTGTGAACTTAGAGTAAATCCTGGGGAACAGACAGTGTATGCCTGTTACAGTTTTATAAGGCTTTCTTGCATTTCTGGTTGGATTACAGGGCCACTTGTGTTGATTGGTGAGACCTGTGCATCATAGATGCTATCTGCCATGTAGGGACAAGGATGGCCAAAGGTGTCTACTAGTTCAGCACCATCGCCAGCCTCTGTGCTGAGGTTGGTGAGCTACAACTATTCAGCCAGTGTAACTTCCCTTCGTATGACAAGCATATGTGCTCATTTGTGGAAACGGCATCTTCAAATGGCCTACAAGTGACAGTTTTTTTTGGGATTCATGCAGAAGCTGACCTAGTGATTTATAATGTTGATCAGTTTCCATCGGTGGAGCTGGCTGCCATTCTGGACTGGAACCTAGCAGAATGCCACAGTGGTTAAGACACAGGACCCAAATTTGGGTGGATGGCATTTTAAATCCACATTTGGCCATTCAGTTACAGGTTTGTCATAGTTTTCTTAAATTGCCCAAGATATACTGAAGTAACAAAGAAAATGGTATAGGCATGCGTATTCAAATACAGAGAAATGTAAACACATGGAATACAACGTTGTGGTCAGCAAAGCCTATTTAGGACATCAAGTGTATGGCGCAGTTGTTAGATTGGTTACTGCTGCTACAATGGCAGGTTATCAAGATTTAAGTGAATTTGGATGTAGTGTTACAGTAGGTGCACGAGTGATGGGACTCAGCATCACCGAGTGACCGTGAATATCGAGAATCCAGTAAAATATCAAATCTCCGACATTGCTGCGGCCGGAAAATGGTCCTGCAAGGACGGGACCAATGCCAACTGAAAAGAATTGTTCAATGTGACAGAAGTGCAATCCTTTTGCATATTGCTGCAGATTTCAATGCTGGGCCACCAGCAAGTGTCAGCGTGCCAATCATTCAACAAAACTTCATCGATATGGGCTTTTGGAGTCTGAGGCCCATTCGTGTACCCTTGATGTCTGCACAACACAAAGCTTTACACATCACCTGGGCCTGTCAACACTGACATTGGACTGTTTTTGACTGGAAACATGTTATCTGATCGGACGAGTCTCGTTTCAAATTGTATTGAGCGGCAGACGTGAGACATCCTCATGAATCCAAGAATCCTGCATGTCAGCGGGGGACTGTTAAAGCTGGTGAAGCCTTTGTAACGGTGAGGTGTGCGTGCAGTTGGCGTGATAATGGGACCCCTGATACATCTAGATACGACTCTGACAGCTGACATTTATGTAAGCATCCTGTCTGATTGCCTGCGTCCCTTCATGTCCCTTGTGTATTCCAACAGCCTTTGGCAATTCCAGCAGGACAATGCTACACCCCATACATCCAGAAATGCTACAGAGTGGCTCTAGGAACACTCTTCTGAGTTGAAACACTTCTGCTGGCCACCAAACTCCTCAAACATGAACATTATTGAGCATATTGGGATTCCTTGCATCATGCTGTTCAAAAGAGATCTCCATCCCTTTGTACTCTTATGGATTTATGGACAGACCTGCAGGATTCATGGTGTCAGTTCCCTTCAGCATTACTTCACACATTAGTCAAGTCCATGCCACATCGTGTTGCGGCACTTCTGTGTGCTTGCGGGGGCCCTACGCGATGTTAGGCAGGTGTACCAGTTTCTTTGGCTCTTCAGTGTAAATGCCAGGATGGTTCCTTTGAAAAGAATATGTTTGGAATCTTTCCCTATCCTTCCTTGTGCTCTTTGTCTAATGGCCTAAGTATAGAAGGGACATAAAATCTTGATCTTCCTTTCCTTTCTGTACTCACAGAAACTGCAACAATATTTTGACTCTTCTTGAATATAAGTACAGTGTTCTGGGATTCACCTATAAACGTTTTATACCTATATGCCAACTATTTGGCAATATACAACAATGGGTCTAAGGAAGGGATTACCTTTATTGCTCTGTAGTTTATGCCGGTGTTCCCATGGCGTGAATAGGAATTTTACTTTCTGTGCTGCTGTGTTACTTGCAGTCTTGAGGGCACTGGGGCAGGCTGGATGTATTTGAGCTACAGAATTCCTCATTTCCTCTGATTCACAGAGTACACTGCAAGACACCCAGTGCATGTGTTCAACAGAGAAACCAGTCCACTCAGTACAGAACAGTTTTATTTACTGATAAAAGAAGTGGAAGGCAGTGATATTGTACTGGGTACATGGAAATTTGGAGCTGTGAACTGGCAGATGCAGCTACCAAAAAGTTTTGCATGTTGTTCAGTCTTGCATATTGTTAGAGACTACTATGGGCAGGGTCATATGTGATTGAGGGAGGAGTGACAGGAGGTGTAGGACAACAAGCTGAGGTTGGAGAAGCTTTGTGTTTGACCACTGCCATCCAGCACATTGTATCCTGCACCTAAAAGGTCAGTTGATAATTTTGCTGTGTGCTAATCCTCTATTTCCGGTGACAACAAACATAGTTTGAAACTTCTACTACAATATTTTTTCACTTATACAACAGTTTGACAGAAGTTTGCACGCTAACAATTAACTTGTCCTCCAAGTTAATTTAACACTCTTGGTGCCAAGACCATAGAATTTGTGGGCTACTTGATGTCCAAAAATCATCAAGCTCATAAAAACTATGGATTGCACTGTTGGCTTCATGTATTTTATATCTTAGATGTCGCATCCAGCAGTAAGAACTTACAGTTTGCATTCACAGATGAATAGAAAGATTTGTCTGCACCTTCTGCTGGCTACTCATTATGAGCTGTAATTTTTGTTCAGTATAACATGTCAAACTTAATTTGGCCAGGAAATCACCATTCCACTTACTGCTGAAGAGATTCTAGATGATTGATGTAGCAAAAAAGATGATTTTGGAGAAAGCGACACATTTGAAAGCAAGAGGCTGACTGTTAAATAATAATATGTTACTGTTACTACGTACACAAAAATATGTTTTCTGTGGTCATTTCTGTTTGACTATATTAGCAGTGCATTGTTCATTCCAACAGATTAACTGAATGAAAACCATTTGTTGCAAGAGAATGAAACAAATAGTGAACATCAGAATGCACTGCATAAAAGTCTGTTGTGTCCATTGGTGTGTAGACTACAGCTGACACTCAGGTGTATTTACCTCTTAACACAGCACCACAAAAAGTTCTCATGAAGATCAATTACATGAGATACCCATTGTTCAAATATTTTTGTAACCATTGAAGACATCAGAGAAACTAAAGCTCATACACATGTATGTTCATCTCAGGTAGTAGCAAAGAAACATAGTAAAAATGAACTGAAACCTCATTCAGTACTAAGTTTGTGGAAGCTACTGACACTCTGTGAAAGTAGGTGTTTCTTGGCCATAGTTTTTCATATGTATGTTTCAGGATGGCTCAGGATTGGAACACTAATCCAATGATTGGGTGAATTTTTGTGCGCAAGTGATGAGCCACTTAATGTTTACTCTGTTTGCACCTTGTTGACAATTCCAAGCAACAGAGACCAAGAGAAGTAGTATCATCCACTCTTCAGAGTTATTTGTTAATACAACAGTCTCAAAGAGCCTTATACCAGGGCATATTATCTGCCTGAGAAACTTATGATAGATCAGGGAGTGTGTCCATTTTTTGTTCATGTGAGTTTTCATGTATATGTTCAGAATAAACCACACAAATGTGGTTTGAAGTTATATACTGTTGCTGAAGCAAACAATCTTTATGTAATTAATTTTGAGGCTTACATTGCAAAACAGGCCACACTGCTTACTTAGACAAATTTTACTCCAACCCAGAAATATTGGAGCAGTTGGGTCAGGAAGGAACTGGTGCTGTGGTACAGTAAGCAAAACATGACAAACAGTGTCCAAAGATTTAGCTGCAACTAAACAGAAAACTGGTGCAATGATGTGCAGACATGAAAACAATTTGTAGGTAATAAAATGTAAATTTTACTCCAGCCCAGAAATCTTCAAGCAGTTGGGTCAGGAAGGAACTGGTGCTGTGGTACAGTAAGCAAAACATGACTTTGTGTCCAAAGATTTAGCTGCAGCTAAACAGGAAAAGGGTACAATCGTGTGCAGATGTGAAAACAATTTGTAGGTGATAAAATGGAAACTTAAAGAGGTGTGTGCATGCAACATCATTTGTATCACATACCTAAAAGAATAAAACACTTATGATGAAGCCACTTACAATATTAGATTACATTGTGAACAAGACAGGTGATGATCGTGCAGATCTTGTAGTACGGTGTGGTTTCAGTACAGAACAATCAAATCATGGAGGAAGTTGTACATTCGTATGACATGGGAGTGTCAAAAATATTTTAGCTGTGTAATTCAGAGCACCAGGAGGGAGTGAAAATGACTGATTCCATCATGAGACTTGCAGCTGAGCTAATTGAAGATGATGTGCAACATGTTACTGATACTGCTGTGCAAAGTGGAACAGAGGGATATTTGCTGTAGTGGATACCACCCACAAGCAAGAAGTATGCTGCTTGTATATGCCATTTATATATTTTCAGGTGCAAAAAAAGAAAGTGGAAAAGCTTCTCAGAAAGAGGCTTGGTACCAGTGTGAGCAATGTGGTGTTGCTTTGTATATGGAACCTTGTGTCAAGATCTACCATACAAAGAAACAATATGATTCTCTATGAAAACTGTTATTAGCCACATCATTAGTGTGAAGAAAAACTTACTTATATTTTAAGGTATACATTGTGTGTAACTTTTTCTAATATAGAATTTTTTTCAAATTTTCAAAAACAGTGTTGTATGGATTATGTGGTTATCCTGAAACCTACTTACTGAAAAATAAACATTTTAGAAGAATGTAAAAGTAGAAGAAAGTAGCTCTAAAGTGGTGCCTTATTGGTCAGAATTTGTTAATGAATGACAAAATAGCATTCATCTGAATATGGCTAAATTTGTCTGGTTTCTACAGCTTTGTACATATAATGCGGCCAGTATTGAGAGTGCTAGCAAACCAGCTCTTCTGTTATGGGTGTATTTTGACTTTTTAATTATTTTGTGTTCTTCTCTTTTGTATCAAACAATGGAAAATCTAGGATGGAATGTAACAATATTAGAGAAGGAAAGTTGTTACTCACCATTTAGCGAAGATGCTGAGTCACGATTGGCACAACAAAAAGATTCACACAATTTTAGCTTTTGGCCATTCAGGCCTTTGTCAACAATAGACACACACGCGCACACACACACTCACGCAAATGCAACTCGCACACACGTCTGCAGTCTCAGGCAACTGAGTGTGATTTCAGTTGCCTGAGACTGCAGACGTGTGTGTGAGTTGCATTTGCGTGCGTGTGTGTGTGTGTGTCTTGTTGACAAAGGCCTTAAGGGCTGAATGCTATAATTGTGTGTATATTCGCTATATGGTGAGTAGCAACTTTCCTTCTCTAATATTCTCTTTTGTATCACTTTTATTTGTTTATGTTCCTATCTCATTAATTTTTGTATACTGACTGTCATTTCACATCCATGAGGTGCTAATGACCATGTACTCACTTATTTTGTGCTTGAACAGCGATTTAGCCAGATGCCGCAATCCTGCGATTCACTGTCTGATCTATCAGATGTACACTTATTATCCTGCACAGTGTTTTCTCTGCTGTGTTGTGGAACACCTTCAGTAGGTTCAGAAACACAACCTTGTATCCACATCTCAAAATCAGTCATCTGCTTGCAGTGCAGACTTAGGGTGTACATGTGCTGACTGAAAAGTATACGAGTATAATCAATTTGAATAGAGCACTATCATAGATTTTCATTAATTATGATTGTATCATTAATTTATGGAATTTGTGTGTGCTGATTTGTACTAAAACTTCACAGTCTTATCTATTGCTCAAAAAATGTGTGTACTAAAGAAACCCCTCACATCCATGTGAAAACAGAGTTATACTAGTCTCTATTCCAAAACCAATAATTAATGTTGGATAGCTATTTACTTGCCTTTAGCAGAATTCCAGGATCTACACTGTGACTACTGGACTGGAAACCCTACACCGCTAACAGTAAATATGCTGCTTCCAGTCAGCTCCTAGCAACTTGAGCTGATAATCTTCTTGAGAACAAAACAGGATACCAGCTTAAAGTCAATAGGAAGCAGACCACTCACCATAAAACTGCACTCCAAGTTTCTACAGGAGCAGATATAATTTATTGGCTTCAGTTAGACGTCGCCAAGCCTGTTACTTATAATTAATGCTGCCTACAGGTAGCTAATCACTCCACATGTTGATGATGAGGTCTCTTCCTATTGAGTGCATGCCCACTCATTAAACTACAGTACTTGCCTAGCAGATTGAAAGGCAACTAATCTGAATTCCATGGTCACACCTGGAAATTAATTCTTGTAAGCCTTCCTTATTGGAAAAGTAACTTTGTTGACCGTGAAGGATCACTTACTTTCAATTTCAGAAATAGTATAAGAACCACCTCCAGAGCATACAACTTGCTTCCTATATCGGGGAAGACATCCAGCCAAGTGTATTTCCAACACCTGCTAGAAAACACCTTCCTTCATGGAAAAGTCACTAGCCCTTAACCCAGCATAGTAGACTCTGACCACAAACCACTAAGACGGGTTACATAAATACTGACCAATCATCTCTAGGCTGAAAAAAGTCCCCCTTCCACCATATGCCAGAAACTGAGAGGATGACCCTATGGTGAGGCCAGAAGTGATATGTTAGAAAACAGTTTAGAAGACTTTCATTTGACCAGTTTGTGGATGTTGCTTGTCAGTATTAGATGTTTACCATGTAAGATCAATGAAGAAAATGAAAAGAGGAACTGTGCATTTACTCATTGCACACTTAATCAGGACAAGTGTGACATGGAGTTGCTGTGCCTCAGTCACATATGTTGTAAGAGAGGTGTTATTCATTATAGGAAGGCATACAATTAAATTCTGAGCATACATGTTCCAAGGAGACTTAATCAACATTTTACTTCCTACTGCATGTTTATCAAAAAATGTCTTTGGTGTTAAATTTAGAGAAATTCAAGCTTACCAACACTCATTTGCAGATGAAACAACAGTGACCAGGGTGAGAGAATGTTAGTGATACATGGTGAACTGTCTGCTATACACTGTAATATGCCTTGCAATGTGTAAATGTAGATTTAGATATAGAAATTAGGACTTCAGTGTGTCCATTTGCACGTATTTTAATATTAAGAAAGCATCATCTTTTCTATTAATTTTCGTTTTTTAATTGCAGATGTTAAACAGCTGAAATGGGAGGCAAAGAGAGATATGTGGATGCAGCAGAACAAGAAATGGAAACGCAAACGTAAAGAAAAGCAATCGGGACCTGTTACTAAGAGAAGGAGGAACTGAATTCTCAGACATTCGAAATGTTTTTGCAACCAGTGTGTTTATGTACAGTAACTCAGGCCAGAGCAGAATGTAAATAAAATATTAATTAGTTTTATTATATGCTCTGTTTTTAATTTCTATGACTGCATTGACACTTCAGCACCAGTTTTATCACACACAAAAATGATGCATATTATGCTTTGGGTGATAATATTAGAGCTGCTTCTCATATTTCAGTGAGTAAAGTAGCACACACAGATTAAGACCTTGGGAGGAGGAGAATTCAAATCTCTCCCTGTCCTTCCTGGTTTAAGTTTTCTATGATTCCTCTTAATTGATAAAGGCAGACTGTGGGATAGCTCCTTCAAAGAGGACATGGACAGTTTTACTAACTCATCCTTTTCCAATTGAGGTTATGTTCCATATTTAATGACCTCTGCATTTATTGGCGTAGAAATTACAGAGGCGCATAAACTTGGGTGAATATATAATTTTTGCAGTACATTGACACAAAAATAAACATAATATAAATGAGTTTACCAAACCCAACAGAAGTTCAGATCTGTAGCACAACAATGTATGACGGACAAACCCAACAGAAATTTGAATCTATAGCACAACAACGTATGATGGAATAGTATTTTGAACAATTGCTTTGGCTGACTAGTAGGACTAGAAAGTATTACATTTTCTCATCACCATCCACATTAAATACTCCTGAGAACATCTCTGTTTTCTTTACGTGTTAGAATGTATTTACTGAATGCTGTGGCATAACATTTTGTAGTTACATGTAACTCTTTTCACATACCTATTACTTTCCAGTGCAGTAACTCTCTGCACATTACTGTCCAGCATCAGTAAAAAACATGAAATGGTTAAATATTTTTTTGAAATGTCTCTTTCTGATATCTGTCTTCCATCAAGTCCTTACCTTCTATTTTATTACTGTTTTGTGTTATTATTTTTCCTTTTCCTTCATTTATTGAAGAGAAGAGCAACATAATCCATCTTCAGAGTCAAAGAGTTTGCACACTAGAACTCCTGCACAATGACCCCTCAGTACCACTATCAAGGATAACAAAGAAAAGTGTAATCAGTATTTTATTTGGTTAGACAAAACAGTAAAAACTCGCATAACTATAATTTTTCTTCGAACAGTATGTCTCAAATAAGCTTTGTGTAATGTGTGTGTGTGGAAACTGCTGTAGAATAGATAGAAATAGTTGGCAGCGTGAGTACCGCCTGTGCAGTTTTCAAGCAAGCTGCTGTGAGGCAACTTCTTTGGAAACAGGTGTGAACTAGTACAGCAGTAGCTGTGCTTATCTCTCAACAATTACAGCAGTTTATTTTCTGTGTTTCATGTTTATCATCTATACTGGTCATCTATTTCATAATTAATTTCTTGTGCAAGATAATGTCCTTTGTTTTTGTGGTGATACATGTTGCTGTTTAGGGTAGCAACATGTACCATTTCCTTCCTACTGTGCGTCGTAGATGGTCACATGGAAACCTTAAATTATGGTAGTAACGGCAGAGGAAAGACTGCATACTATGCGTTCATTTTTTGTTTATATGCAGATACAAAACACAAATGTAAGCACAGTACACACACAAGACGTGACAGAGGGAGAGTGTTTTACTGGTGGGGAAGGAGACATTTACACTTTGTCATTGTGATTTGTGGGGTGCTATGGATGCCAAAGGAGAAGAGGTCGGGATGATAGTGGTGGCTGTTCCAAAAAGAAAAACAAAGGAAGATTGTATGGATTATTTAAGTAATTAGTTACTTACTTTTTGACTTTGGGATACTAACAATCTGTCTGTCAATGAGTTTGGTTATTAAGAACTTAAATGCGAGTGTTTAATTAATATGTTGAAAATGTCAACTGAAGCTGTTATTTTTCTCTGTTTATAACGTGAATTCAGTTTTAGGGTGAATACATTTAACTTCGTGATAGACGTAATTTGTCTGTGATACCGGCCCACTATATGACTGTATTGTTGACATATTTATAAGCTTTGTCTCTTGGTATGTTTGTAATTAAACTGACCACGATGAGGGTAGCTAAAGTAGCTGCTGACCAAATTTCAACTTCTTTAATCTTTTGAGTGAAAATTGTACTATTTTTAATACTGTCTATCTCTCTGGAAACACACACTTTTCTTCAACTTGCTGTTGAGTGAATTACTAAACACACAGTTTGACCCATCTTCATTATTATCAATAAAGCACACTGGCTTGCTTTCTTTGTGCAACTTTATCTGCACTCGCTCTATTGGTATCAGGGGATGCATTACTTTAAATCTCTCTTTCTCTGTTGGCTCAAACAAGAAACATGATGTATTTATAATTTTTTTTGAATGTCACTGCAACACTTTCTGAGTGAGCTGTGGCTGAAATAAATAACAGTAATAATAATTAAATGTGATTTGAGACTTTCTCGGCGTATTCCATTCGTGAAATCTTCTCGGGTGATCAGCCGAGTAAAGGCGTCGTCTTCTCGCAACGTTTCGAAGGGTTTCGTACCCATCATCTTCAAGCGAAGATAATAATGATACTAATAATAATCAGCTGCAACACCAGCCTGGACAGCATAGAGTGTAACAATCATAATATATTTATCAAGTTTGATTCCATGGGAATAATTGTGCCCCATGACTGTGATGTGATCCAGGACAGAAAGAAGGTCGGCATCAGTTGTAGTATCTGTATTTTCTTGCTTAAAATTGCATGTAACTAGAAAGGGTACTAATAAGATTTAGTAGAAAAAATTGTGTGGTGGCTCTCTTGCGTTATTCATAGAGCATTTATAAGATGAATGATGGGAAGAAGTTTACCAGAGGCATACAGTAAATGAGAAATTTAATTATTTTCTTAGAAATTCTTACAACGCTGTGAATCCAGTTTTCATTTACAATTGGTCGGTATCAAATGCAGTGGCAAAAAAGAGATAGGGTTTGTAAATCCAAGCTCACAGTATCATAAGCCAGGAAGAGGAACCTCTATTTAAAGCAATGTAATCAGGAGTTAAAGTGGAACTACAAGCAGTATTGTAAATTTCATTACTGAACCAAGTAAACAATTCTGCGAAAAATGCAACACCAGTTTGGAGCATTGTTAGGTACAATATGAATAAACTTGGTAAGGCAAATGGTGTACAACTCCCTGACCAGAATTGTGCACAGAGCCGCAGGCCACACTGCTCTACTCTGGGCTACAACAGTCTGAGACAGAGTGAGCGTGTGACATTACTGCAAAGGCTACACAGCACAGTGCTCAGTGACCACTGCACTGCTGACTGGTGGTAGCACTTACCACAGCTGCATGCTACAGTATATGAATGGTGAGTAGAGCAGTTCTTAGTGTAGTGGTACAGTCGAATGTGTGGGTAATTTTTCAGTCACCGACTTTTTTTATTTCTTTTTTATTATGGAAAAATGAGGGTGGTTTGCAAAGAAAGGAGAGCATGTCAAGCAAATGGGAGTAAGAGACAAACTAATCATTAGTCAATATAAAACTACATAGTGTGATAAAAATCTTAAAAGCAGTGTGTAAGCCTATAATTGATGGGAATGGGGAAAGTTTCAGTTTTGTTTGTTTTTCAGTTTGCAGTGAAATTTAAACTCATGTTAGTGGTTAAGTGAGACTCAGCATATTTCTTACGACCTATTTCTGTCTAATATACAACCATCTTCATCTGACAAGAAACACCTTCCTGAATCTACTCAGGAGGTGGCTATTGATAAATGTGTGGCTATGTATGTGTGATATTTATAGTCATAAGAAACTATTGGAGGTGAAGGTTTAATCTTACACCTTATTTGATATTGTAGTGCAGTTATGGAAAAGGCTATTATACCTCGTCCCACAAGTGTCATGTCTCATGGCAGAAAATGCTTAAAATAATTATGCCTGAGGTAACTGATTGTGGCAACAATGCCTATGGCAACAATGTCACTGCATTGAGTAATCATTGATGACTGCATTGTTCCTACCATATGCTAAATACAGTTCTACAAAATGTTTTTAATGCGGAGTATTAGTCTGTCGTTCACGATTTTGAGTGCTGCAGAAGAACTTGTCTCTTGTACAAAGAAAAATGGTCTTCTTGATGCTCATGGCAAAACATTATCCATTGATTCTCACTGGTGTACATGACTGACTATTTTAGAAACAGTACAAAAGCAATATTTGGCCTTGTGTGAAAAGTTCTCTGAGAAGGGAAAATTAAGTCAGACTGAGGGAATTGATACCATGCTGATGAACAAACCAATTTCTTTTCTCACAGTATGCATGCTGTTCTGTTAATATATGTACTCTGTATACGTTAGCATTTAAATTATTGCAGGCCCAATCTTCTGTTGCAGTTGAAGATGATACTATTATAGCACTCGAGTTAGATGCTTCTGCATAGAGGAGTCTCTGAAATAGGACTTTTGCGTAATTGCCTTAAATTATACATAGAAGAAAAGTTAATTGTTCAGAGGTAACATAGCTAGCAACTTTTCCCCAGCTGCCATTTTATCATGTAGAAATATCTGAGGATAAGTCTTTGTCTGTCTTCTCCTCCTCCTACTCTCTCTGTTCATTTCCTCCTCACTATCCATCTCCTCTTCCCCCACTATTTGCCCATCCTCTCCTATCCCTGTCCATTTCCACCTCACCCTCACTGTCCGTCTCCTCTGCCCCCACTATTTGCCCATCTTCTCCTATTTCTGTCCATTTCCACCTCCCCCTCTCTCTGTTCATCACCTTTACCTCTCAGTCAATCTCCTCCTCCCCCTCTGTCTTCTCTTGCCCCCATCTCCTCCAGTCCATCTCTTCCTGCCTCTTGCGCCCCCCCCCCCCCCCCCCTCTATATCCACAACCTCCTCACCTCTCCCTATTCATCTCCTTCAGCCAGCTGTGCCCATCCACACATGTAGCCCCTAAAACAAAAGATAAAGCAGGCTGATACTACTCCCATGGCAAGCCTGCCATGCAGGGTAGCCCACACATCTGGGGCTGCAAAATCCATTTCTTGCCCTTGATGTGTTGGCTGCCTTGCAAAGCAGGTCGATAAGGCAGGCCACTACTACTCCCATACAGCACACTTGTCATGAATGGCTACTTACATGGCAGAGGCTGGAAAAAAACACATCTTTGCCTGTAACTCCACCCCTACTGGAGCTACATGGGAGGTTATAAAACCCACAGTGCAGATACTTGTGAAGTTTTCTGTATATGCACCAAATTTGCTATAAATCAATCCAGATTATATGTATACAGGATGGTTATAACTAAGCTTTTGCCACTTCGTATACACCTTTACAGGAATGATGTTCAGACTGTGCGCAGCCAGATTTTTGTTAGTAGTGTTAAAATCATGAGTTACCACCATAAGGAGTCGGTACTGGGGTATGGTGACACAGGGTTGAAACAAGCATCAGTGTGCATTACAGCTGCAATCCAAATTGGTCTGGTAAAGGTGAGAAGGGCTTGTAAAGCTGTTTTATCAAAAACGGCAATACATCTACATCTGCATCATATTCCATAAGCCACCTAGTGGTGTGTGGCGGAGGGTACTTCGGTACCACTATCCAATCTCTCCAACACTGTACCAATCACGAATAGTGCATGGGAAGAATGCTTGTCGATAAGCCTCTATATTGGCTCTAATTTCTCGAATTTTCTCCTCATGGTCAATACACAAAATACACGAGCTGTATGTGGAGCGGGGAGCAATATGTTGTCAGACTCCTGAAAAGTGCTGACCCAAAAATTCAATAGTAAATCTCTGTGTGATGTACAATGCCTCTCTTGTAACGTCTGCCAATGGAGTGGTTGTTTAGCATCTCCGTAACACTCTATCACCAACTGAACTATCCCGTGATGAAAGGCGCCACTCTTCGTTCGATCTTCTTTATCAGTCCTACCTCATAGGGATCCTAGATAGTTGAACAGTACTCAAGAAGTGAGTGAACAAGTGCTTTATAAGCTACTTCTTTCATGGATGAGTTACATTTCCTTAATATTCTTCCTTTGAATCTGAGTCTGGTATCTGCTTTTCCCACTATCTGTTTTTTGTGGTCATTCCACTTACGGTCGCACTGGATAGTTACGCCTAAATATTTTACAGCAGACGCTGTCTCCAGCTGTTTGTTGTCAATACTGTAGCTGTACAGTAGTGGATTTCTTTCCCTATGTATGCACAATATGTTACATTTATTTACGTTGAGGGTCAACCGCCAGAGTCTGCACCATTCATCAATTTTCTGCAGGTCATTCTGCAAATTTTTACCGTCTTCTGGCGTTGCTACTTTGGTATAGACAACTGCATCATCTGCAAATAGCCTTAAAAAGCATCCGATGCTTTCTACTAGATCATTTATATATTTTGCAAACAGCAACTGTCCTATCACACTCCCTGTGGTACTCCGGATATTGTTCGTTAAGAGTGACATACTGAGTTTTATCTGCAAGGAAGTCTTGAATCCAATCGCAAGTCTGCTCTGATACTTTGTAAGCTCGTATTTTTTTCATTAAATGGCAATGTGGGACAGTGTCAAATGCCTTACTGAAATCAAGGAACATGGCATCAACCTGAGTGCTGTTGTCCACTGTGCTGTGGATCACATGGAGGAACAGAGCGAGTTGAATTTCGAGGGTCTCTGTTTACGTAATCCATGTTGATTTTTATAGAGGAGATGCTCGTTTTCCAAAAATGTCATAATCATTGAGCATAAAACATGTTCCATAATTCTAAAACGTAGTGATATCAACGATATAGGTCTATAAGTGTGTGGATCTGTCTTAGGGCCTTTCTTAAAAACGGAAATGACCTGCAGTTTTTTCCAGTCATTAGGTACCTTTCATTGCTCAAGCGATCTACGATAAATTACTGCTAGAAGGGGAGCAAGTTCTTTCAAATAATCTTTATAGACTCTTAGAGATATCTCATCTGGTCCTGACGCCTTTCCACTGCTAAGCGATTGTAGCTGCTTTTCAAATCCGCAATTTGTTATTTCAGTATCTGCCATTTCGACGTTCGTGCGATGATTGAAAGGATGGATAGTGTTGCGATCTTCCACAGTGAAACAACTTTGGAAAACCGAATTCAGTATTTCGGCCTTCTCTCTGTTGTCTTCCGTTTCGGTGCTGGTGTGGTCGCTGAGAGAATGATTTTATATATGACCAAAATCTCTTAGGATTTTTACTAAGGTCGGTTGACAATGTCTTGTTTTAAATCATTGAACGCTTCTCTCATTGCTCCCCTTACACTCATTTTCGTTTCATTCAGATTTTGTTTGTCAGCTAGGTTTTTACTTCTCTTGAATCTGAGATGAAGTGCTTTTTGTTTACGTAGCACTTTTCTAAAACGGCTATTAAACCATGGTGGATCTTTCCTATCCCTTAAAACCTTACTCGTGACATACTTGCTTAGGGCATACTGAACAATGCCTTGAATTTTTTCCATCATTGAATATTTGATGCTAGCTGCTGAGGTCTGAAATTTGTATCCTGTCACCCTTGCTGAGCAAATATATCTTCCTACCTTTCTTAACATTCCTTGTAGGACTTGTTGTGATAGATGCTGTCACAGCCTTATGATCACTGATACCTTCCTTTACACTCATTAAATGGTTCGATAAGTTCTGGTCTGTTTGTTGCCAGGAGGTCTAAAACATTACCTTCATGAGTTGCTTCGCTAACTATCTGCTCAAGGTAATTTTTGGACAAGACATGCAGAACAATGCCACATGAATCCTTGTCTCTGGCACCATTTTGATGGTTTGATGGCATAACACTCCCAATCTATACCTGGCAAGTTGAAGTCGCCCTCTTTTACAACGGCATGTTCAGGAAAATTCTTTGATACTCAGTTTCACCCAGATTAATTCACATTTGGAATCCGTGATAACCTCGCTAGATTTTATCGAATTTTTTACTGCAATAAACATGTCACCACCATTGGTGACTAACCTATACTTACAATAAACATTCCAATCTGAACTTAGGATTTCATTGTCATTGACATCTTGTTTCAATCAGCTTTCTGTTCCCAATACTGTCTGTACATTATAAACTTCAGTGTTGTTGTTGTTGTGGTCTTCAGTCCTGAGACTAGTTTGATGCAGCTCTCCATGCTACTCTATCCTGTGCAAGCTTCTTCATCTCCCAGTACCTACTGCAACCTACATCCTTCTGAATCTGCTTAGTGTATTCATCTCTTGGTCTCCCTCTACGATTTTTACCCTCCACGCTGCCCTCCAATACTAAATTGGTGATCCCTTGAAGCCTCAGAACATGTCCTACCAACCGATCCCTTCTTCTGGTCAAGTTGTGCCACAAACTTCTCTTCTCCCCAATCCTATTCAATACTTCCTCATTAGTTATGTGATCTACCCATCTAATCTTCAGCATTCTTCTGTAGCACCACATTTCGACAGCTTCTATTCTCTTCTTGTCCAAACTATTTATCGTCCATGTTTCACTTCCATACATGGCTACACTCCATACAAATACTTTCAGAAATGACTTCCTGACACTTAAATCTATACTCGATGTTAACAAATTTCTCTTCTTCAAAAACGCTTTCCTTGCCATTGCCAGTCTACATTTTATATCCTTTCTACTTCGACCATCATCAGTTATTTTGCTCCCCAAATAGCAAAACTCCTTTACTACTTTAAGTGTCTCATTTCCTAATCTAATTCCCTCAGCATCACCCGACTTAATTCGACTACATTCCATTATCCTCGTTTTGTTTTTGTTGATGTTCATCTTATATCTTCCTTTCAAGACACTGTCCATTCCATTCAACTGCTCTTCCAAGTCCTTTGCTGTCTCTGACAGAATTATAATGTCATCGGCGAACCTCAAAGTTTTTATTTCTTCTCCATGGATTTTAGTACCTACTCCGAATTTTTCTTTTGTTTCCTTTACTGCTTGCTCAATATACAGATTGAACAACATCGGGTAGAGGCTACAACCCTGTCTTACTCCCTTCCCAACCACTGCTTCCCTTTCATGTCCCTCGACTCTTATAACTGCCATCTGGTTTCTGTACAAATTGTAAATAGCCTTTCGCTCCCTGTATTTTACCCCTCCCACCTTTAGAATTTGAAAGAGAGTATTCCAGTCAACATTGTCAAAAGCTTTCTCTAAGTCTACAAATGCTAGAAACATTGGTTTGCCTTTCCTTAATCTTTCTTCTAAGATAAGTCGTAAGGTCAGCATTGTCTCACGTGTTCCAGTGTTTCTACGGAATCCAAACTGATCTTCCCCGAGGTTGGCTTCTACTAGTTTTTCCATTCGTTTGTAAAGAATTCGTGTTAGTATTTTGCAGCTGAGACTTATTAAACTGATAGTTCGGTAATTTTCACATCTGTAAACACCTGCTTTCTTTGGGATTGGAATTATTATATTCTTCTTGAAGTCTGAGGGTATTTCGCCTGTTTCATACATCTTGCTCACCAGATGGTAGAGTTTTGTCAGGACTGGCTCTCCCAGGGCCATCAGTAGTTCCAATGGAATGTTGTCTACTCCGGGGGCCTTGTTTCGACTCAGGTCTTTCAGTGCTCTGTCAAACTCTTCATGCAGTACCGTATCTCCCATTTCATCTTCATCTACATCCTCTTCCATTTCCATAATATTGTCCTCAAGTACATCGCCCTTGTATAAACCCTCTATATACTCCTTCCACCTTTCTGCTTTTCCTTCTTTGCTTAGAACTGGGTTTCCATCTGAGCTCTTGATATTCATACAAGTGGTTCTCTTACCTCCAAAGGTCTCTTTAATTTGCCTGTAGGCAGTATCTATCTTATCTCTACATCCTTACATTTGCCCTCTAGTCATCCCTGCTTAGCCATTTTGCACTTCCTGTCGATCTCATTTTTGAGACGTTTGTATTCCTTTTGCCTGCTTCATTTACTGCATTTTTATATTTTCTCCTTTCATCAATTAAATTCAATATTTCTTCTGTTACCCAAGGATTTCTACTAGCCCTCGTCTTTTTACCTACTTGATCCTCTGCTGCCTTCACTACTTCATCCCTCGAAGCTACCCATTCCTCTTCTACTGTATTTCTTTCCCCCATTCCTGTCAATTGTTCCCTTATGCTCTCCCTGAAACTCTGTACAACCTCTGGTTCTTTCAGTTTATCCAGGTCCCATCTCCTTAAATTCCCACCTTTTTGCAGTTTCTTCAGTTTTAATCTACAGGTCATAACCAGTAGATTGTGGTCAGAGTCCACATCTGCCCCCGGAAATGCCTTACAATTTAAAACCTGGTTCCTAAATCTCTGTCTTACCATTGTATAATCTATCTGATACCTTTTAGTATCTCCAGGGTTCTTCCATGTATACAACCTTCTTTCATGATTCTTAAACCAAGTGTTAGCTATGATTATGTTGTGCTCTGTGCAAAATTCTACCAGGTGGCTTCCTCTTTCATTTCTAAGCCCCAATCCATATTCACCTACTATGTTTCCTTCTCTCCCTTTTCCTACACTCAAATTCCAGTCACCCATGACTATTAAATTTTCGTCTCCCTTCACTATCTGAATAATTTCTTTTATTTCATCATACATTTCTTCAATTTCTTCGTCATCTGCAGAGCTAGTTGGCATATAAACTTGTACTACTGCAGTAGGTGTGGGCTTCGTATCTATCTTGGCCACAATAATTCGTTCACTATGCTGTTTGTAGTAGCTTACCCGCATTCCTATTTTCCTATTCATTATTAAACCTACTCCTGCTTTACCCCTATTTGATTTTGTGTTTATAACCCTGTAGTCACCTGACCAGAAGTCTTGTTCCTCCTGCCACCGAACTTCAGTAATTCCCACTATATCTAACTTTAACCTATCCATTTCCCTTTTTAATTTTCTAACCTACCTGCCCGATTAAGTGATCTGACATTCCACGCTCCGATCCGTAGAACGCCAGTTTTCTTCCTCCTGATAACGACATCCTCTTGAGTAGTCCCCGCCCGGAGATCCGAATGGGGGACTATTTTACCTCCGGAATATTTTACGCAAGAGGATGCCATCATCATTTAATCATACAGTAAAGCTGCATGCCCTTGGGAAAAATTACGGTTGTAGTTTCCCCTTGCTTTCAGCCGTTCGCAGTACCAGCACAGCAAGGCCGTTTTGGTTATTGTTACAAGGCCAGATCAGTCAATCATCCAGACTGTTGCCCTTGCAACTACTGAAAAGGCTGCTGCCCCTCTTCAGGAACCACACGTTTGTCTGGCCTCCCAACAGATACCCCTCCGTTGTGGTTGCACCTACGGTACGGCTATCTGTGTCGCTGAGGCACGCAAGCCTCCCCACCAACGGCAAGGTCCATGGTTCATGGGGGGGATGTAAGCGATACTAATTCTGGGATGTTTCCTTGGATGTTCCTGCAATTTACTAAAATTGATTTGATCTCTTCTGTCTCTGATCTGCGAGGACCAAGATTCTCTGAGGTATCACTATTAAAGGGAACTCTATATTCTGCACCCGATAGCAGGGGTCGTGAAATTCGCATCCGATACCGTCGCCGTATCGCCTGAGCCTCTGGTTTAAACCTTGCACACTGCTCTAAACCAGAGGACCGTGATCAATCCTGGGTACGATGCTAAAAATAGACAGCTAAGCCTGCACCCTGCGTACATTGCTAGTTGCCTTCACCAAATCAGCCAGCCGCCAAAAGTAGTCGAGGATGGCCTCAGAACCCAAGCAGCAGACATCATTCGTGCCAACATTTGCCACTACATGCAACCGGTTGCACCCAGTGCGCTCGATAGCCGCCGGGAGGGCCTCCTCCACATCACAGATGAGACCTCCCGGCAAACATACCGAAGGCACACTGGAATTCTTTCCCGCTCTGCCTGCTATCTACGTGATAGGCTCCATCACCTGCCTAACATTGGAATTCGTAACGATAAGCATACACACCCTCTGTACTTGTCTGGACTGGGTGGGAAAATCGACAGCTGGCCCAATAGGAGAGGCATCTTGTGCTGACTCAGAGTTATCATCAATACTGGGTAGCACCTCGTACCTATTGCTAAGACGTAGGGATCCAGCCGCATGGCCTGCTCCCTATTTCGCCTTCTACCCAATGACATGCCATCACTGTCTGCCACCCACTCTGGAGTGAGGACGGACCAGTCAGATGTTGTGTATCAGAAGCCGCAGCAATGTCCGGGTCACCAGGGGATTCCAGTGGCACCAAAGGTGTCGCGGGTCTCATCACAGGTGCCCCAACGTCACTGCTGTGCATCCTCTCGGCTCAGTGGCTGCTGCTACACTGTTCTTCATGAGTAGAGAGGTCACTCTGTTACTCCACAACATATATGGAGAAAATCAGACCATTAGCTGATGGTTCCAAAGTGCATGGCCACCCAGATCACTAGATTTGAACCCATGCGATTCCAGGCTGTGGAGATCTGTAGAGTGGATCCATGCTGTTGTTGATGCAGTGGTCATCATATTGAACAATATTTGTAATCTGTAATGTAAGATGGTACAAAATTACCAAATGTTACACTGTCATGTGGAAATTAAAATGTATTTCTTTCAAATTTTTCTTTATTCGTTATAAATGTTTCCGCAAAATCTCATTAACCTATGATCTTTTGTTTTCATGGGGGCCCCTCTCAAGAGCGAAAGTTCCAAAGGGGACTGCTGACTGTCATTTGCAACCAAGTCAGTCACAGAAGTGATTGTATGCCTCAGAGGGTTTCTTCACGTAAAGGAGTGGGTGAATGTGGGAATACTTTTAACAGGTCAAGAGGTCAAATCTGGTAATGACATTGGTGGAGCCCCGAAATTCCATGGAAGAGTTCAAATATATTCAAGAAAAGAACATTAGGTTTTGTTTTTGAAAGCATTTTCATGTTCTCTATATGACTCATTTTGGCACAAATGTGTGAAACAGATATTTAGAAGTCAATTCTTTTCCAGTCAGATAAAAGGCTTTACAGCGAAGAAGGCATGTATGTGCTGTGAAGATATTCTTCCATCAAATTCCACTGCCAGTGAAATGCAAAAATTTCAAACTATTCACAATATTGCGGAAACCAGCAGCTAGCTCAGCTTCTGAAAGAAATTTTAGTTTGACTAGTTCCGCTCTCAACGAGACATTCACTTTTACACCAAGACAACATTGGTACTCTTCTTATTCATAGGAACTCTACTAATCAGAGACAAATGAGTGAAAAAGAATGCTTAAACTATTTTTGCACAGCAGTTTTAATTTTGCTTTGTTTGTACTTACGAAAAAAATTTCATTCATTGCACGCATTTGTTGTGTGTGTTTTGTTTACATATATTTTTTAAATTACTTTCGATTTACTGATGTGAAATAAAACTACTTACATGTAAATTATTACTGAGTAGCAGGGGCCTTATTTCATACTTGTGTCATCCCTTTGGTAAAGTTATTTATGAAAACTGAGCAGGTGACGACAGAACCCACATGCTGAATAGTAAATGAATAATGCGATGAGTCTTGTGCGTCCTCATGGTTGAATGATATGCCCGTACCGGTAGTACATGCATGGTGATGTAAATAATGCAGCCCACCCAGTGCGGTGCAGTGAAATAGGTTGATGCAGCCCAGCGCCACAGGCTGGCAAGTGGTTGTATAAAATGACGCAATTTGTGCTGACAAAGTCTGGGGGCTCAGAATGGTGCACAATGTGCTGACTAGTCTGTCCCTGACAGTAGCATTGAGGTGTCTTACGTTAAATTCAAATCATTAGCTAATGTCAAGAATTATTCCTAACAGTACTTGAAAACAATGAGTATTTTAAATACATCCACTAGATTACTTATAGAGGCATTACCAAATGTGTTTGACATACCACAGAAGTAATCAGGCCACTGAAAAGGAATAATACTCTTGGCTATGATGATATTTCAAACAAAGTATTCAAGTTTTGTGCTGACTTAAAATGGGCCCCTTAGAGTTACCATTGTAACCAATCAATGAGTAAAATTGCATATCATGAAAGGCTGAAGCAAAATATCCATTTATAAAGAGGAGAGAAGCAAATGGGCTCTATAGACCCAAAATATTTGAGAGGGTAGTTTACAACAGAAAACTGAACAACCACTTAGAGCGTAATATTTTAATTGTCTCAGTTCTGCTTCTCCCCTGAGAAAACAATATATAACCAAATGAAATCAGTTCTTGTAAATCAAACACAAAACATTACTCTGTTGGCATTTTCTGTGATCTTGCCAAGGACTTTGGTTGTGTAGCTCATAAAATTCTACTTGGCATTCCTCTTGCATGGATGGAGAAGTATCTTGATGAGGATAAAAAAGTGGGTGACATTAACAAATACGGCATGAATAAGACTGAGTTTAGAGTGCCCTCAGGGATGTGAAACCTGTCAAATTATACATCCAACAGTCAGAGGAGGCTACTTGTGTAAAGGATACTAAAATCAAACTAAAGTTCATGCTAATTTACTCCACACTGATAATTATGGGAAGTACTTCATTTATGTAAATATAGAGGAAGCTGTTGTGCTGCCTTTGTTGTATATGGTCTGAAATTCCAAATATAAATGACATGGTACACAACAGTTAATATTAATGAAGTAACCTTTGCAAGTACATGTTAAGTGCGGAGAACGAGCGCAACAAATCCCTATCTTTTAAGATATTTCCCTTTCCTGTTATTATATGATTTGTTTAACTCTAACCTTTTAATTACTAAATAATTAATGTACGGTATGGAGCTCCCTGTATTATGAAAACAAAATATATACATTTGTACAACTTGCCATATGAAGAACGGTTAATTTCATTGAGAAACTGCCATTTTTCTGTAACATCTGAACCAGACCAAGGCTCGTGATCTGTGCCTTGAAACAATTTATGTTATATTATCCTTGCTGGATCTCATGAACTCCACAGATGTTAACGAATGTTGGCAAATAACATAATCAGCCACAAATGTTTTTATTTGAGAGCAATAACTAGTTTCAGGCGTTCATGCCCATCTTCAGATCGCTAATATTTCCACGTACTTACAGTAACTATTTTCAACAGCAGTGTGTTGTCAGCTTCAGCACTGTGTAAAAATGTTTGAATATTTAGGGCTGCTTTAATGGTAAAAAACATGCTAATATGCCTGCATTTATTTTAAAGCAAAAGAGTTGTACACACTTAGCTACATATCCAACTGTGGACAGGACTGTCTTTCTCTGGTCTCTGTACAGAGAATGATGTTTAAGTGTTGTGTTGTAATTAGCACACATATTTTAAGCACATAGTGGCAAGTAAAACACTTCAAAATATTCATTGTGTCAGTCTGGGCTCCACACTTGATGTTTTTACACTAAAGAGCCACAGAGAGTGATACACCTGCCTAATATCTTGTAGGGCCCCCGTGAGTATGCAGAAGTGCCACAACACAACGTGGCATGGACTCAACTAATGTCTGAAGTAGTGCTGGAGGGAACTAACACCTCGAATCCTGCAGGGTTGTCCATAAATCCGTAAGAGTACAAGGGGATAGAGATCTTTTCTGAACAGCCGTTTGCAAGGCATCCCAATATGCTCAATATGTTTGGGGAGTCTGGTGGCCAGCAGAAGTGTTTCAACTCAGAAATGTGTTCCTGGAGCCACTCTGTAGCAATTTTTGATGTGTGGGGTGTCACATTGTCCTGCTGAAATTGCCAGTCTGTTGGAATACATAAAGCCGTCGGCACACGGACCGTGCATCCCAACGTTGAGCGTGCCCAGTTTCTGACGTCATAGCGTGGAATAGCATGCTTGGGAGTCTTTCCGAACGTGCAGAGCAATATCTAGCATGTCAGATATTCTGAGCGTGCGTCTGAGCGTTGACCAATGAGATGGCACAACGCCACCTACGTCACACGCATGCCGTCTCCCATCAGCACAGAGTTGTGAGGCGTCATATTGGCATTCATTTCAAGTCTATACATGTATATACCGTTTCTGAGCACCAGCGAAGTGAGAATCACTGGGAACCCCGTTGTTAACTGTGTGATTCGTTCCAATAAAATAATGAGAAACATCATAGTCGTGGCAAAAGAATTATTGTAACGAGCGTATTATGAGAGTAGGCTATTTGAAGGCAGCGACACACTGAAGATCCATCCAAAACGCATTGTTCTTCGTACAATTTGTTATAATTAAATTTCAATTAGTAACATAATTATCTACTATTAACGTTTCTGGCAAGGGGTAATAAGCTATGATGAAAACCGAAAACTGTTGTATGTTTAGCGTAATGAGTAGCATCTCTGTCCAGTAACGAATTTTTGTTGGGGCGGTGGTTCGCGTCTGAACAATTCCAAATTTTGTTTGCCAACATTCGCGTTTTTATTAGGTTCTTATACTTTGTTATTAGTTTAATATAAGAATATGCTACAATATTTGATGTTATGTAAATATAAGCTCACCTTTTTATGAGGGGTGACTTTGTTGGATTGGCTTAATCTACAGGACAGCTTGCGCTACTTGTATAAAGATATTTTGCTCCTTTTTCTTTTACGCTTCGTAATTCACATGTTGCAGAGATTCTGCTGCTGGGTAGGAACAGTGATCAAGTAAGACTGACCTTGGGGTTTTACTAAAATGTGGGAATGATGAAATAATGTTTATCTTATTCGGAGAAGTATTCTAAATTTGTACCGCACTGTTTGTAATGGAACTTTTATAAGCCTGTGTCCTTATTGATTGGACATGGCACTTTCCTTTTCGTGGACGATAGAGGAAATGTGCGTTTTAATAGAGCTAACGTGGGAATTTTACGCGCGCCCGTAGAGTAAACAGTGTGATTTACGAACTAGAAACATCCCTCAAACTGCTGCTGGAGTGCGTTGCGATTGCGTATACCACGTTGGGGCCCACATACCGTATGCACAAGTCGCATTGTTCCTAAGCGTTCAGCAGCACGTTGAACTTGGCACGCTCAACGTTAACGTTCGACAGCACGGTCCGTGTGCCGACGGCTTAAGGGACATGAATGGATGCAGGCAATCGGACAGGATGCTTACGTATGTGTCAGCTGTCAGAGTCATATCTGGATGTATCAAGGGTGCCGTATCACTCCAACTGTAAACACCGCGCACCATTAAAGAGCCTTCACCAGCTTGAAAAGTCCTCTGCCAACATGCAGGGTTCTCGGATTCATGAGGTTGTCTCCATACCCGCTCAATACAATTTGAAATTAGACTTGTCCGACCAGGCAAAATGTTTCCAGTCATCAACAGTCCAATGTCGGTGTTGACGGGCCCATGCAAGGCATAAAGCTTTGTGTCGTGCAGTTATCCAGGGTACACGAGTGGGCCTTTCACTCCAAAAGCCCATATCGATGATGTTCTGTTGAATGCTTTGCAGACTGACACTTGTTGATGGCCCAGAATTGAAATCTGCAGCAATTCGCAGAAGGGTTGCACTTCTGTCATGACGATTCTCTTCAGTCATCGTTGGTCCCCTTCTTGCAGGACCTTTTTTCAGCTGCAGTGATGTCGGAGATTTGATGTTTTACAGGATTCCTGATATTCACAGTACACTCGTGAATAGGTCGTACGGGAGAATCCCTATTTCATCGCTACCTCAGAGATGCTAAGTCCCATCGCTCATGTGCCAACTATAACAGCACATTCAAAGTCACTTAAATCTTGTAAGCCTGCCATTGTAGCAGCGGTAATTGATCTAACTGCACCAGACACTTGGTTTTTATAGGCATTGCCGACTGCAGTGCCGTATTCTACCTGTTTAAACATCTGTATTTAGAAAGCAAAGTGCATCCCCGAAGCAAAGACATAAGATATTGTTGATTTCTTATTGAACAAAGAACTAAACTAAGCAAAGTAATGATGTGAAAGGTGCAACATGTTAAAAATAGAAAGTTTTGGAAAATGTAAGACATCTGTTATTTGAGAAATCTACTGATTTAGGTCTACGCTTCTCTTCTTAGCAGTTTTTATGAGGCTATGTGGTGAAAGGGTTATTTTATTGCAATGAGGATACTCTTTTTTAGGTTTCTGACTATTGGGTTCCATGGTATGTTTGATTTGTGTGAATTGTTCAAAATTACGAAGAAATTTTTTATTAGGTAGCCTGAGTTGCTCATTTACAATGTATATCACATTCGCTGTTGAACACTAGACATGAATATCAGTTACCTTACCCTAAATTTAAAATGTTGACCCAAAGCCAAGCGTTTGAAATCAATATTTGTATTTATCTCTCACCACCACAGATGTGCCGCCCTATATGGCACAAAATGGCCTATTTCAGAGCCATGTTACACTGACTACATAACCTTAGCACATCTGCTGAAGAGAAAGAAATAACTATTATCAAAACAATGGATATAAGCCACAAATAAAAACTACCGCCAGTAAATACACCACCTCCACGGGAGAAGAAAATATTTGCATGGATTCTTTTCTTAGGCACAGTCTTATACCAAGCTGCAAATTTTCTCTGAAGGACAGTTGCTCAAATAAATTTCCAGACCAACACCATATAGCATAACATTGAAGTTGGCAACAAAACCAACAGCTTAGGCCTTGGAAGAAGAAAAAAAGAAATCAGGAATTTACAAGATTGTAACAATGCCTCAACTTTCATCTCGGCCACACTGGCAGAAGATTTAATATATTGCAACCATGTGGATGCGTTGAGACTAAAGAAATTTGAGTAAATCTGGGTGATTTCATCACAAATCATACAGAGCAAGAGTTAATGTGTCCAATCATATATAATTCTATGTGTGTGTTTTTTGAAGATCCAAAAGACACCTCTCAAAAACTAAAACATTTTGATTTTCAGGTTTGTTAAAACATTGTATAGACCTGTCCAAATGAGAATATTTGTGAAAATGTCATAACAAAAGAGAAAATTAAAAAATGTAATAAGAAACAAGTGATAGAAATCTGAAATTGTTTTCAATAAAAACCATTTTTACAATAGTATCTGACAGTATTAACACACACTTCTGAGCTTTCTTTTCCATCTTTAATTTGGAAAAAAACTACAAAAATTTGCAACTTTTAGCAAATTCAGAATTATGTTTTGAAAATATGAGTAGTCACAGTATGTTAAATGTCTTGAGAAATGATAAAGTGGAAAGGCTCAGCTGTCAGCTATGACATTAATACCTAAAATTCTTTAACTATCAAAACATTTCTATACAAAGGAGAAAGAATTTGATTCTTATAAATCAGACTCCCACCCTGCATATTCTAAAAATTGCATGGTATAAATAAAATATTCTCAGGTTTCAAGCCACGTCAAGAGGTTAACTGCCCCAGAGCTTTCAGCAGAGATCTCCTCCGGCATTGTCGAGTGGTTGACTGTGGTCTGAATGCTGCTGCTGTGCATATATAGCCGTGTCGCCATCTGTGACTGCTATATAAGCACGGCATTGGCGTTCAGACAACAGTGAACCACTTGACCATGCCAGAGGAGATAGATCTCTGCTGAAAGCTTGTGGGCAGTTAAGCACTTGATGCAGCCCGAGACTTGAAAATATTTCATTAAAGTTGATATCGCTGCAAAAGCATGCATTTGTACATTACATGGTATGTTAGTTGGTCATTATACTTATGGAAAGTACACAGTGGGTAATATTTTGTGGTGCAAAATTTGGTAAGTTTAGCTCAAGGTCAAAAAATCCTGGGCACTTGAAACTTTAAACTAATTGCTGATGTTGAGTAAATGTAATGCAAAACTGGTATATATTAAGTCAAAATAATTATTTTACAGCCTTACGAGTGAGTAGGAAAGCAACTGTTCACTTTGTTCAAGCAATTTATAAGAAAAATATAGAAAACAGGTGTGTGTGTGTGTGTGTTGTTGATGATTGCCAGTTGAAAGAGTTTGCAGCTCAGCTCATGAGAGTCATTTGTCCAACCTGCCACTGTCATATACACAAGAAATGGTGATGACAACTAAGTCTTCTAAAATACTGAGGTCTGAGCATTTATTACACAGCAACAGGCTGCATTTCGTGGAGAACTGTTCTTGCAATGTATATGCCACTCCAGAATGCAACCCAGCTGTGACTTTACTGAATACCTGCCACTGGCTTCGTAGCAGGCCACTCATTTTTTAAGCAGAATGCCACTAATGTACTTTCATGTAGAGTAAGAGTTCCACATTTTGTAATAATTTTGATATGGTCTGCAGAAATCCAATAGCATCTTCAGAGCTTCATCTGGAAATTAAATTTTGTTCCAAGATATTTACAGAGCTGTCCTACCCCATCACATGCAGTATTTCCACAACCTGTTGCTGAAAATACCCATTTTTCTCTCTTAATTCCTGTACAGTCTCTTCCAAGCACATAAAGCTGAATTTTTTTAAAATTAGACGCTGCACCATCAAACGTTTAGGAAATGTGTGGCCTCTAGATGCTATAACACCAATTATGCATGCGCACTGTCATGAATGAGATGATAAATAGCAAACTTAACGTTTCACAGAAGTGAGCAACATATTCAAATATTGACACTTTGGATGTGTGCCAGTGGTAGCTTTGAACTTTGTTCTGCAAAGCAACAGGCTAGTTCTCAGTGAAGTCTAAATGAAAAACTAATTTGTCAGTATTCTGGATGTGGCTGATTTTATTTCTGCTATGGTCTGTCTGAATCCTGTGAATATGACGACGACCTACCTCTTTCATGACCCAATGCCTAACCTCTGTAAAACTTCCCTTGCTCCACTCTTCTTAAACACTCCTTCCTCCCACAATGTATAGGTTACATCATTGTCAGTATCCTGAAGGTGTAATTCTTTAATGGTCATACAGTCAGCACCAGGACACATTGCACACACCTGCAACCAACTTTGGTCTCAGTTCTTGACATGTAAAAAAAACATTAAATCAATCTTTGTGTGCTTATTCCCTGTGACCCTACTTATGAAACAAGTTTCAAATTAGTGCAGTAAATACATGTACATACTTCCTTCACTGGTTGGCATTTTACCCATTTTGGTCATAATTAGTGGAATTTTATGAAACCAATTTTTAAATCTAGATTCTGCTTTTTCATTAGGAGATATGCTTCTCTTACTGATCTTTTATCTTCTTACCTTTTTCACTAAGAGATAATCAGCCCATTTAGAACTTGGCCTGCTTCAGTATGTCATCACTTGCGTAACATTTAAGAGCAATGTTAAGAATATCATCTTTCAACAAATACCCACAGTAGGAATCTAGACATACCCAAATACCTTTTGCATTCGTTAATTTACAAGCTTTTGAAATTAAATGTGAGGAAGTGGGTACATACTTCAAGCAGCAGATATCTGCTGCTTGAAGTAGCTATTTGGTATTGGTGTCAGTAAAGGTGGCTGCTGAGATAGTATTTATGTTTTGAAACCACATCACATGGGGCATACATGTGCACTTAAATTACAAAGTGTGTGTAAAACTAAGTTCTTCCACTTCTTTGTACATACTGTTTTCTTGTGCTGCTTATCTTCCCTGGACATTTAAGGGGCCACAGTAGAGGGGCTTCAACAGAAATGCAAACATTCAATGCTCCAACTTCAGACCCAGGAATATAAATATCTGACTCTTCAGTTTCACTTTCTGGTGACTGATCATTCAGGTTTGTGATCACTGACCTTTTAGCAAGTATAGCCATTCCTGCATCTTAGATGTGATAACATTTACTTGGGGATTAAGATATTTCTGCAATACCTCTGACAGATTTCCAAGAATTGTGTTTTTCACTTAACCACCACCTTGTCTTTCATAAACCACAAACCCCATCTTCTCACTACTGCACTCCATCATTGACATTGTGTCTAACAAAAAGTTCAAACTCAAAATTCTCTGCAGAATTATTCATGTGCTCCCAAGTTCTCACTTGTTTGGGACTCTCCAGTATCCTGATTTATTACGAAAATTTGTGTGCGATCTCAGTGAGTACGTGTGTGGCGAGCACGGGGCCCCGAGCTATTGCAGCCTTCCTTCTTTCCAGGGCTGCATTTCCTTGCCCTTCCCCTCCTTTCCTCTCTTTGTTGCTTCCCTTTGCCCTCTCCTCCCCCTCTTGGTGTCCTTGTTTATGTTGGCCCTGGTTCTGTTGGTTTTGCAATTTGGTTTTGTTGTGTAATCACCTAATCCTTTTGGCATTCCCTGGTCCCTATTTAGGGTTGGACCTCCATTACTAAATTTCTATTCCGTAGTGAGAGCCATGTGAAGAAGAGCAGCTTACCTAGCCTCTGACATGTGCCCTCCTAGTCCATTCCACCTTTTCTTTCACGTCATTGTCTGATGCTAGGCTGCATAGCCAGCATGGTAGCCAGCCCGTGTGGTGGGTCACTATGTACCCTTTTGGTTAACCCCCCTGAACACAGGTATCACGCTTCTGATACCTGAGCTGTGACCACCTAAAGTTAGCCTAGGAGTGGTTGCTTGTCATCCTGGAGCATTGGAGCTCCCAGCAGTGGCCGTTGTGCCATACAGCCCTTGCTGTGGCTGGGTGGCGCCTGTGGGGAGAGCCCCTGATCAGAGTGGGTGGTATCAGGGTGAATACTATGCAAATGAAACGCATACCGGGTCCAGAACTCTGGCTGTTCTACTGCGGCTGTCTCTCTGCGTGAAACTGACTCTTAGTGCTGCTTCTCCAGCCCTTTCGGCCTTCCCTTCCATGGTTACCCCTCTGGGAGGAGGGTCAGGCCCGTCGGCTTGGGGCAAAACCTTTCCCCCGCTATATCGTTTGCACCAGGACTGATGGGGATACTTTCACCAATACCGAAGCTTTTGTGGAACACGTTGAAGACAAGTTTGGCAAAGTAGACTCTCTGCAAGATGCGGTTGGGTTTGTTGTTGATCAAAACTGCTTCAGCTGCCGAATCTGTGGCTCTTCGTGCCTGTAACCATCTTGGCAAAATTCCTGTGTCCATTACCCCCACCAGTCTCCAAATATGGTTCAAGGCGTGATTATT
The DNA here is from genome assembly GCF_023864345.2 of Schistocerca serialis cubense. Classification (NCBI taxonomy): domain Eukaryota; kingdom Metazoa; phylum Arthropoda; class Insecta; order Orthoptera; family Acrididae; genus Schistocerca; species Schistocerca serialis. Next base: position 545,529,004 of record NC_064639.1, on the reverse strand, counting down.
CACAGGGACCTCATCCTTCAAACTGATGAACTTCGGGACAATCTCGGAAGGCGGGGTGTGCTGTAAATTTAGTGCTAGTGCAAATAAGTGATGATGAAACTAATTCAAAAAGCCTGGGGCAAAATAATAGCAGCTGAAGCACAGGCTGAGGAAACAAATGACGAAGAGCACTTGCACAGGAAACATCTGTTTACAATGGTGCTTTGTTTTCAGTTTTCTGTGGTTTTGTAAATAAAAGCCAGTTTCAGATTTACAGCCTTCTAGGTACATTGATACAGTTACAATAATTCATCCCTACATAGCCAACGTTAATTTGCTTTTGTGCCAGAAGTTCCCAGATATATTCAATCTCAACGCAAACACTGACTAAAGGAAATATCTGAAAAAGTAAATCTGTAATCTGTGGTACACATTGTTAACGATGTGTCATCTTGTTATGCACATGTTAAATTTATTAGCCTTGTCTGCTTTAAGGCTACCTCTGAAAACTGATCATCTGCACAAGTTACATTTGCACCAACAACTGAAATTTTATACCTAATGTAAAGCTTTCACCATAGAAAAAAGGCACAATTAATATACTGTACTTGAAAAGCAGTGTAACAGGAACAAATTTGACACTACACTTTATTTTCAGGGATATATGGAATATTTAAGCTTGTGATTTCCTCTTCACTATTATCCATACACAGTACAAGTACTGAATGTATTACAACTGTTTTATTCAAGCCAAATGAATGATCTCTGAACAAAATTAATTTCTTCACAGAATCATGACATGATAAGCATTTTTACTGTCCGTGAGTCTAACAAAGCACGTTTTATGAGAAAAGCATGTAGACATTATCTAGCTGCAAGACATGCATTCATTTCCCATCCCTACTCAGCTGACAAATTTAGCACATTACCTGCAAATGTAACCTGAATCACAGTTACATGTTGAATTGCGATACTATTGATACAAACCAAAGTTAACAAGAATGATTTCACATTTATGCATATATTCAACAACACCTGAGATTTAGCTGTTTGCATCTAAAGCGAAGTTAAACATAGTCTTTTAGACACCTGACAAAGCTTAAGATATTTCACAATTTGGCTCAACTGATAAATTAGAATCTAACTTCTGGAAAACATGGAAATAAAGCAAGCGTGATTAGTTGTTTCAGCAGTATCTGTGGCTCAGGTCATGACGTGATTTTCCACACGGGACTTTGCCTTCATCTTAGGTTTTTAGGTCATTCTCAAAGACAATGAATTATCAAAAAGAAAATTTATTTTTTACACTATTTACAGACTTACAGTCAGTTGTCATAAATACATAACATTATAAGTTTGTACAATATAAACAGCAGTGATGCTGAGTACTGCTGCAAAGTAGCAGATTTGTAATTTTAAGGAAGACTTGGTTGGCAGTGCTATGCTGACAATACAAAAACCACTGAAGTATACACATGACCATTTCACATTCACGTCAAAAATTTTATTTTCAAAAGACTTAAAATACAGCACTTAAATATGTACATCTAAAAGTATGTATAGATTAATAGTAAAAAATATAAAAATGTTTTTACACTGGAAGTATCAACCTCGAATTGTATAAAACCTCAGTAAAGGTCTATAAATAACAGACTTTGTACAAAATATACTGGCAGAAAAAACAGTAAATAATGAAGAATTGAACAACAATGATTACTGCAGTGCACCTCCAGAATGGCATTTGTGTTCATCACAAGTTGACTTCTGCTAATACTGGTTCTTTGGCAACTTCAAAAAATATTCTGAACAAAGAGGAAAAAAAATTAGTATGTGTGACACACACACACACACACACACACACACACACACACACACACAGGAAAGGACAGCTTCTCCTTACCAACTACTTTGTTTAACTTTTAATCTTAGTAAATCAACTTATAGTGTTAACTTCAGTATAAGATTAACCCCTTTTTTTAAAGGGGGTATTTGAGAAAAATTTAACATTTTGACTAATGAAAATTAAGTTTTATTGGCATAAAAACGTTTCTAAAAAGTTATATCTATTTTAAATTTATGGCATTTATCAATTTTTAGATTTTGGTATCACAAGGGGATAAAGTAAATGTAAACTTCCAAAGCCATCAACCCATTCAACAAAATTTTTCTGGGTTTGTGACTGCATTATATATATATATAGCAACATTTCGGTCCCTGTTGCAAGTGACTGTTTTTGTTTACTGCTGAATGAGAAAACTAACCTGCAGACATAGCAGTTATCTAATTCTGATAGGCTGTTTATGATGAAGGGGAGGGATGTTAGAAGTCTTTATTGGTGTTTTTATTATGTCTTTTCATTGGTGTAAACCCGACATTTTGATTGGTGTTTGCTTGTGATTGGCGAATGGAAAACCAGGCAGCAACTGTGACATGGCTTTTTCCTGCTGTCTAGCATTTGCTGAGGTGCACCACTACTCTATGTACCTGCAGCCACTGCATTCTCCCACATGCCTGTATGTGATGCTTCATGTCAGCTATCACTCCTTAGCACTGTTATTGCTGGCAGCCAAGTCGCCAAAAATCTGTACCCATCCTCTGTGCATGATGGCCGATTGTTTAGAGACACAATAGAAATGTCTAATCTTCCTCCTGAAACTAAGATGCTGTTTCGTCAGTATGCGAGCTTCACCAAAATCAATGTTTGCCGCACACATCCTGGTGCTCTGCCACCTCTGAACTGGTGGGCTGTCCCAGTCGGATTTATCTTTCGTGTTCACATATCCTTGTGCTGATTGGTCGCTCCATCTCTCCTACATACACTAATCCACATTCGCACCTGATTTCGTGAACTCCAGCAGCATGTAGTTTGTCAACTGTATCTTTCGTTGTGCGAAGAACATTTTTATTCTGTTGCTGCTTCAGAAAACTGGCTTGATGCCTGCTTGGTGGAGAATTTTGCCCACCTGTTCAGTGACACCTTTAACATATGGTAATAGAGCGATGTTTTGTACCATCGTTAGCTCTCCTCTTACCTTTATTATTTGTCACCATAGTTTTATCTGCTATTTTCATTCCATAACTGGCACAAAAGATGGACTTTAGGTTTAGTAGTTCACTCGTTAGATGTCCCTTATCACTGATCCTGTCAGCCCTCTTGGTTAAATGTGCAGGGCAAATTTCTTCTGCATAGCGTGATGGGACAATGCATGCAGGTACCTGTCAGTACTGGCTGGCTTCCTATAGACTCCATAGCCCAGTTTACCATCAGGCTTTCAGTGAACTTACACATCAAGGAAAGGCAGCACCCTATTCTTTTCTATCTCCATACTGAATTAGATTCTGCTGTGCTGTTAGTTAAGGTGTTGGTGGAAATTTCACAGCCCTTCCTCTCCATGTGGCCAGTACCGTCAAAATATCTAAGCCAACATTCTGGGTGTAATGGTGCAGATTGGAGTGCTGTTTCTTCTATTACTTCCATAAAGATGTCTGCTGCAATAGGCAAGAGAGGGGTACCCATAGCTACACCATCTGTCTATTCATAAAATTCTCCTTTCAACCTGAAATAGGTGGTTGTTAAAAAGTGGCGCACTAGATCACATATCGGGTGCTATACATTTCTCTAAGACATTCATTGCATCTTGTACTGTTACATTCGTGAATGAAGACCTCACGTTGGAGCTAACCAGCATGCCTGTGGCCAAGATACATTTTTCTTTTCAAAGTCCCACAAAATGGGTGGTGTCATTAATGAACAAATTTGTGTGGTCCACCAAATGTCTGAGCTTTGGAATACTTGGTATGGGGTATAAAGGGACCAATCTACAGGGTCAGGGTCATCAGTCCCTTTTTCCTGATGCAAGCAAGGCTCAAGGTACAACAGAGGAAACTGAGAATCAGTTTGACCATCCGGGAATCATCAGCAAACATTAAAGGTAAAGTGCAGCGAAGTCTAATTAGTGCGTAGAACCAAAAGAAGGGGGCATTCCACCAAAATGTGGGCTACTGACTGGAAGGCTCCACAACCACAAAATGGGGTTGGCTCATTATGCAAAAGAAAACCATGTGTCAGCCTGGTATGGCCGATGCCGAGAAGACACAGGGTGGCTGAAGCCTTTCGGGAGAGGTGGAAGGAAGGACGCCACAGGACTGGTGTCACCTTAATCGCACGAAGTTTATTAGACAGGGACATAGCCTCCCAAGAGTTGGCCCACGATTGTGCGAAGTGGGATTTGATGTGAAGCTGCTGCAGGAGGGGAAGGAGGGGGGGTAAGAGACTGCTCCCCCAACCAAATGATCAAGCTCATTACGTGGTTTACCCTCATGGCCAGGGACCCAAAGGAAGTAAACGGAACAAGCAACACAGTGAAGATCAGGGAGATGGTCTAGACCACTAATTGAGTCCGTACATAAAACGTGGTTGAGTTGGGACTGTTTAATAAAGATAGGGGCCTGGGATATTGCCATCAATTCCGCAGTAAACACCTCACATGTAGGTGGCAGGAGATGATTTTACGTTAACAGGAGATGATTTTACGTTAAATGAGTTTCCGTTCCAACAGAGGATGTGAAGGCATATTCCATACCATCAGCAGATTTAGAGCCATCGGCGTAAAAAACAACAGCATCCCAAAACTCCCATAAAATTTGGCAGAAGAAACAACAATAGTATCAGGGAATGGAATCTTTCGGACCTCAGCAGAGATCCATCCCAATTCGGCACCGAGGAACTAACCGGGGGTGGGAGGGTGATGGGGAGGGAGCATGGAAGACAAAGAAGGAAGCTGAAAATCACAGCGAAGAGACGCAAGGCGGAGCCCAACTGGTAAACCCGCTCGAGAGTGGGAATCAGGTGGGCGATGTCCATGGTCTGGGAAGAGGATAGAATAGGAAGGCTGAGTGGGAGAGGAATGGACAGTGACTGCATAAGAAACCAGAAGCTGGGACTGGTTAACAGAAGGGGGGGGGGATCCCAGCTTCAACCAGGAGACTATCAGCAGGGCTAGTACGGAAGGCACCAGTGGCCAAATGGATCCACAATGGTGGACCAGATCCAGGAGGTGCAGTGGGGAAGGGGCAGCCGCACCATGAGCTTGACAACTATAGTCCAAGCAAGACAGCACCAATGCCCGATAAAGGCGGAGAAGGCTGGAGCGGTCCACACCTCTCCTACCTTCAGAAGTCTGATATTAGACTGCCAAGTGAGCTGCTTGTCAAAAAGAAGACCCAGGAAATGGAACTTTGGGACCACAGGTAATTGTCGTGCAATGAGATAGAGCTCCAGATCAGGCAGATTGTAGTACAGCAACAGAAGTGGACGACCCACAATTTTAAAGGAGACAACTGAAACCCATGTGACAGGGTCCATGCAGAGGCATGCAATATAGCTCCCTGGAGCTGCTACTCTGCAGAGGCCATCGAGGAGGAACTAACCCAAATGCAGAAATCATCCACATACAGAGCAGGGGTGACCGAAGGACCGACAGTGGCCACTAGTCCACCGATAGCCATGAGGAAACTCGGTACACTCAATACAGAACCCTGTGGGATGCCATTCTTCTGGGTCCGTGGAGAAGTAAAAACAGTATCAACCTGAACCCTGAATGACCGATGGAACAGGAACTGGCAGATAAAAATCTGAAGTGGGTCACGAAGATACCTCTCATGAAGTGGGAATAATATGTGATGGCGCCAAGCCATGTCATAGGCCTTGCGAAGGTCGAAAAATACTGCAACCAACTGGCAGCGCTGGGAAAAAGCCTGCCGAAATGCGGAATCCAAGCGAAGTAAATGATCGATCGGAGAACGTCCCTCTTGGAAGCCACACTGGTAAGGAGACAATAGATCCCGAGATTCGAGGACCCAATTGAGCCGACGGGCCCATCCATTCAAGTAACTTGCAAAGAACATTTGTCGGACTAATTGGCCGAAAGCTTTCAACAAATAGGGGGTTCTTACCAGCTTAAGGACAGGAACCATGATGCTATCACACCACTGAGAAGGGAAGTCACCCTGGAGCCAAATACGGTTAAACACCAGGTGAAGATGTTGCAGTTGTGGATCACTGAGATGTTGAGGCAGTTTGTTATGGAGTCAGGGCCAGTGGCCGTATCATGAGAATAAGAAAGTGCAGAAAGAAGTTCCCATTCAGTAAAAGGTTTGTTGTAAGACTCTTACTGACAGGGGGCAAAACAAGGCAGAAGCTTTGGACTGCTGTTTCTGGTGAAGGAAAGCAGCCAGATAGGAGGCTGATACTGTTGCAAAATGGGTTGCAAGATGTTCCGCGAGAATCAAGAAGTCCATGCAAAGGCAATGCGGGAGGGTGGACTGCCGATGGCAACCTTGGAGAGAGCGAACTGTAGCCCATACCCATGATACAGGGACAGTAGAACTGTGAGAAGAAACCAAGCTTTCCTGACATCAGTTTGCTCTGTTTGATTAAATAACGGAGCTTTAGCGCGAAGGGGTTTAAAGGTAATAAGGTTGGCAACGGATGGGTGCCTCTACACCACAGGACTTGCCAGTGACGAAATGGTCCAGATGAGCGTGGTACAGCAAGGCTAGCAGTGTGAACAATCGCGTCAGACACGTCACGTAGGACGTCATCTATACAACCCTACGAGGGAGAAAAAAATGACCTGTGCAGTATATAGAGGCCAATTGGCACATTGGGAAGTCCAACAAGGTAACCTGTCCATCAGGGAGTGGAAAGGGAGAGAGAGAATCAATGGTAAATGGTCACTGTAGCAAAGGTCGTCGTGTGGCGACCAGTGTAATGAAGGGAGGAGGGAGGGAGGGAGAAGAGAAAGATGAATGGCAGGTAAGGTACCATGACTGGCAATGAAATGAGTAGGGAAGCCATCATGAAGTAGGCACAAGTCATGGTCTGCAAGAAACTTGTCTATGAGAAGACCTCGTCTATATGGAAATGCAGTGCCCCACAATGGATGACGAGCATTAAAATCCCTGAGGAGGAGGAGGAGGAGGAGGAAGTTGCTGAAGAAGGGCAGTTAAGGCAGCAGGTGTAAGAGTCCTGTCAGGAGGAAGAAAGATTGCAAACTGTGACCTCAGAGTCGAGGTGGACACTAACAGCAACCGCTTCCAATGTAGTTTGAAGAGGAATCCACGTGCCAGCAACACCTGTACGGACCAACGTACAAACGCCACCAAAGGCCCGCAGGGGGCCTGACCCGATATCAACAGAAGACACAGAACCCACAGAGGGTCGGTGAGTGATCATCAGTAAAATGAGATTGCTATAGAACCACACAAGCTGCAGAGTAAGCTAAATGAGGGTTTTCAACTCTGGAAGGTGATGGTAATATCCATTACAATTCCATTGGATAACCACAGAACGATGATTCAAATGGGGGATGAACAGGCTAAGGCCAGTCATGCCGCTAGGTCACCACCCGTCACCGACGAGGAGGGGCCGACATCTATGAACAACATGTCAGAATCAGGATGCAAAGCTGGGGATGGGACCTCCTGTAACACCAGAGGCTCCTTGTCCTAGGAATTATGTTTCTTCTTTTCTGTTTGAGATGGAGTGGACGTCCAGTCACTATAGAGAGGGGCCTGAGAACAGCGAGAAGACGTGTCCAAAATGCAAGCACTTAAAACACCTCATAGGTGGTGGGATGTATGGCTTCACGTCACATCGATAAACCATAATCTTTACTTTCTCCGGGGGGCAGGGGTATCCCCTTCAAAGGCCATGATAAAGGTGCCAGTATCAATGTGATTGTCCTTCGGACCCTTCTGAACACACTGAACAACGTGAACACCCAGACGTCCGAGATTGTCCCGAAGTTCCTCATCAGTTTGAAGGATGAGGTCCCTGTGAATAATCATGCCTTGAACCATATTTGGAGACTGGTGGGGGTAATGGACACAGGAATTTTGTCAAGATGGTTACAGGCACAAAGTGCCACAGACTCGGCAGCTGAAGCAGTTTTGATCAACAACAAACCCAACCGCATCTTGCAGAGAGTCTACTTTGCCAAACTTGTCTTCAACGTGTTCCACAAAAAATAAAGCTTCGGTATTGGTGAAAGTATCCCCATCAGTCCTGGTGCAAACGATATAGCGGGGGAAGGTTTTGCCCCAAGCCGACGGGCCTGACCCTCCTCCCAGAGGGGTAACCATGGAAGGGAAGGCCGAAAGGGCTGGAGAAGCAGCACTAGGAGAGTCAGTTCCACACAGAGAGACAGCCGCAGTAGAACAGCCAACGTTCTGGACCAGGTATGCGTTTAATTTGCATAGCGTCCACCCTGATACCACCCACTCCGATCAGGGGCTCTCCTCACGGGCGCCACCCAGCCACAGCAAGGGCCGTCTGGCACGGCGGCCATTGTCGGGAGTTCCGATGCTCCAGGATGACGAGCAACCACTCCAAGGCATGCATGAGGTGGTCACAGCTCAGGTATCAGAAGTGTGATACCTGTGTGTTCAGGGGGGGTTAACCAAAAGGGTACATAGTGACCCACCACATGGGCTGGCTACCGTGCTGGCTATGCAGCCTAGCATCAGACAATGACGTGAAAGAAAAGGTGGAATGGACTAGGAGGGCACATGTCAGACTAGGTAAACTGCTCTTCCTCACATGGCTCTCACTACGGAATAGAAATTTAGTAATGGAGGTCCAACCCTAAATAGGGACCAGGGAATGCCAAAAGGATTAGGTGATTACACAACAATACCAAATTGAAAAACCAACAGAACCAGGGCCAACATAAACAAGGACACCAAGAGGGGGAGGAGAGGGCAAAGGGAAGCAACAAGGAGAGGAAAGGAGGGGAAGGGCAAGGAAATGCAGCCCTGGAAAGAAGGGAGGCTGCAATAGCTCGGGGCCCGTGCTCGCCACGCATGTACTCACGAAAGAACCGTGAGCCCCCTAAGGGGAACACTGGGGGCACCACAGAACCATAAACCAGACTTCCAATGTCAAGGTGGGATTTAACCAGGGCTCTGTTGAGCTGCAGCAGCGTAGAGCAATCTGAACCCCAGTTAGTGTTTCGCAGGCAGTGGAGGGCACTGAGGTGCTGCCAGCAATTCCTCTTCAGCTGACGAACACGAGGAAGCCACGTGAATTTGGCGTTGACAACCAGCCCTATGAATCGATATGTCTCCACTACAGTAAGTGGATTGTCACTAAGGTAAAGTTCTGGTTCTGGATGAATGGTGCTCCACTAACAGAAGTGCATGTGAGACAACTTCTGAGCTGAGAATTGAAGCTGTGGGTTAAAGCCCAAGACAGTGACTTGTGGATGGCTTCCTGAGGTGCCACTCCGCAACCTCAGTACTGGAGGAGCAGTACGATATGCAGAAGTCTTCTGAATACAGAGAAGGTGGGACAGATGGCCCGACAGCTGCTGCTAGACCATTAATGGCCACTAAAAACAGACACTCTGAATTGAGTCTTGTGGGACCCCATTCTCCTGAATATGGGGGGGAGGGGGGGGGGGGAAAATATGGGAGACACCAACACTGACACAGGAAGTACGGAGCAATAGAAAATTTTGGATAAAAAAATCTGGAGTGGGCAAGATCCCCAGGTCATGTCATGATCTTTTCGTAAATCATGAGAGATTGTCTGGAAAAGGCTGTTCGCCTTGGCATGGAGCGAGTAGGCCACATAACTCCTGGACTGAACAGAACTGTTGACATGCCATACATTCTAACAGCTTACAAAGAACATTGGTGAGGCTGATGGGCCGATAGCTATCCACATCAAGTGGGTATTTGCCAGGTTTGAGCACTGGAATGATGGTGCTCGCCATTGCTATGGAAGACACCATCCCATCAGATCCGGTTGAAGATGACTAGGATATCCCGCTTTTAGCCACACAAGAGATGTTTGATCATTGACTGGATCTAATATGGCCTAGGAGCTGTGTCTGGGCAATATTCAAGGACAATGAGGAGCTCCCACTCTGTAAATGGAGCATTACAGGGTTCACTGTAATGTTCAGTGAACCAGAGGGCTTTCCTTTCCATCCACCATTTGAGGATGCAAAATACTGGGGGATAATTCCCAGACACAGAGGCTTGAGCATAGTGCTCAGCAACTGTTTGCCCCAGATGACCCACAGCTCACGGCACACAGTGTGGTACTACTTGTACTTGTGAGGACGATGGTAATGTAACTGTAGCGTATGTGTATATAAATCCAACGGGGTGTTATCTTTCAAATTTATGTTTAGCTTTTGGCTAAACCTTCTACGATGGTTTACATTAATTTTATCTTCACTTTTTAGTGTGCAATAGCAATATTAATAGTAAAAAAGCTGAAATTTCTGCATGTGAATAATCTATTGTCACAAATATCTGGCTGTTTCTTTCAAATATATTGCTTCTGACATGGTTGCCACAATGATTTCACATCTGTAGTGACACGAGATTTTACCTCTTACTTCTGAACATTGTCTACTGGCCTCACTGGCTGTGTAGAACCAGCCACTTACATATTCCTTTTTATTTCCATTGTATCTAATGATGAGAGTTGAGAACAAAGCTGCTTGGCACATGGAAGTATGCCACTGTCTCTTACCTATACTTTTACTCTCTTGCAGTAATGTATACTTAATATTTTAACAGTTTTGAAGTCAATCTAATGGATTCCAACAAACTGCAGTTTAAACATGGTAGATATTCATAAGAAACTAAGACATGTGGTACACATTCTCATGGTTTTTAGCACTACCAAAGATGCTGCTCAATCATCACTTCTCTCCCTGAATTCATACTCATTCTCAGCCAAGATGAGATCACTTTTCTCCCTTCAACCCTTATAAATTTTTGAAGGTAAATCTACACGATATCAGTTTCCAAAGCTTCACCTGCAAACATGGCGACACTTTCAAGTAACAAATCTGGGAACCTCACTTTGGAATCAGGTAAATACAGTAATTCTTTCAGTACTGCAGAGGATTCTAAGCAGTGTGTTTTTCAGTGAAGAATAGTTAATGTAATGGATTACACACTTACTTGTGGGAATATTTGTTTCTTACTGTGGACAATGCTTCCTTTGGTTTCATCTTCAGCATGTCATTCAACTTAAAAACCAGATCCTTGATTTCTTCAAGACTATAACCTGTGAAAGAAACCAGTATTATCACTGTATTCAATAAACATCTGTGTATCTTAATTGTACAACTGACTCACCAGAATAATACTGAAGAGTTTTTGTCCACCCAGATATTTCTTTCATTTTTAAAGCAAGTAATAAAGCGGCTGCAGCCAACTTTGAATCCGATTCAGACACAAATGTGTATTCCATAAGGGAGAGTTCAAGGATGTAACGTGCCAATGTGAGGACTGGTAGAGTTACTTTGGAACACTGCAACAAATTTTAAGCAATAATAAGCACACAATTGTGAATATGGAACTGAAATGTATTACTACTTAACGGCAAGTCATACGATTACTTGCTGCATTATGACTATCTAGACTACCAGACCCACAATTTATGTACCGATTTTATGTACTACCAAGAATAATGCTTCACATCACTTTTGAACTTTGTAACGGAATTCAAGTTTTATCAGATTAATAATGGAAATTAACTCCCGTGTGGGAATCATTTAAACTGTTTTTGATAGAAATAGATGTACTTTTCATTTCAATTTATCCATCGTGAGGAGATCCTCCAGGTTGTTGAACGTGTCAGGAACGTGTCAGAACACTACACAAATATTTAAAATGAAAAGCAAACAATGAGAAATAGAAGTATGCTAATGTGCCTCCCATATAGGAGTAGTTTGTCACCAACAACTGATTTGGGCTCTTCTTTAACTGAACTTTTTTAGTAGTAAAACTTTGTGGCTGCTGGCATACTACTGAAAATTTGTATTCCTGAATAATGGATATTTTTTGAACTGAAGTGGTCAAGTATTTTTGAAGATTATTCTTATTTCTAGTATTAATTCGATGACCTTAGCTGTTTGTGTGAGGAAGATTTTTAAAAAGTTTGATCGAGGAATAAATCTAGTGAAAAGCAGTAGTTAGCATCCTTATTTCCTTACACAGGCCTCTGCAGTCTATTTTAGTTCACACTCAGTTCTTAATACAGGTTTTTGCACTTGGGAAGGGTTAGTTTGGCTTTATGAGTTACCCCAAAAAATAATCCCATATGACATTATGCAATGAAAGTGAGCCTTTTCGTTTTTATATCTATGACAACACTCACATTGCAAATATAGGTTTGTTTACACACTGTATCAGTTCTTTGGTGTGCTCCTTCCACTCCTGTTTGTCATCTTAGGCAAATATGGCAGAGAACCTTTCACAAGCTCCGAACTGCAAGTAGGGCATTTCCAAAGTTGAGTGGAAAAAAGGCTAAGAACCATTTACTAATGCTCATGAAAATTTCATTAACGTATCTTCCTACGACTAAATTTGATTTGCTATTGATTGCTATGTCCATGTCAGCTGTGAACAAAACTAACTCGGCATCTGGCAATGGTACTGATGAATGATCATTGATACACACAAAAAGAGCAAGAGGCCTAAGATGGAACCTTGTGGGGCACCTCATTAATTAGTTCCCCATTTGATGTGTGATAGCTTAATTCATGTCTGTCTTAATGACACCCTCTGTTTCCTGTCAGATACAGGAATTTGACAATTTTGCAACAATTCTTGTTACTCTATTATAATCTGATTTACTTAGTGGGGTACTGTGATTTACAGTCAAATGTCTGACATAGAACATAACAGTAAACTGTAATTTAACATATTTAGTACATTTTTACTGTATGTGTATTAGAACTCTAGAAATCTAAACTGAGACTTTGGTAATATATTTGTTGTCAGATGGTTAAGAAGCTGATTGCTTTTTCTAGAACTTTGTGACTACTGGCAAAAGTCAAATGGGATGGAAATTTGCCTTTTTGAACAATGGCTTAATTTCAGCATATTTCTATCTTTCAGGTAATGGTCCACTAATAAATGACTTTTTACACAGATAGCTTAGCATGTTATTAAAATAAGAGGCATCCTAAATTGTTGATATTTTATCTTTACTAGAATCTTTTGATGTTAAAGATTTTATAACGTGATTGCCTCTGCTTGGGGAGTGATGGTCATATTCATAATAGTGGAGTTACCTGTACTGTCTGGTCTGATAGTGGTTACTGGTGACTTAAATGTAGTCTATTTCTTTGTTTTTATGTTCATTAGGCCAGAACAGTTTCGCAGTTTATGAACAGATTGGAATTACCAGTTGGTGCTAAATAGACACTTATTAAATTCTGCTTTGGTTACACATGCTCCTATATGCTGATCCAGGTAATATTTATGAATATTTGTTCTTAAATTTATGACAAGCCATTATTCCCAAATCTGTTCTACAGAAGTGAGATGCTAACCTAAATCATGTAGCACTTAACACATGTTCAGGGAGGTGGGTTACGTCAACTGAATTTGATGACTAATTCATCAATGCAGATTATTAGTTTATTAATTTTACTTTTTAGTCTTACAATATTCTGATGCAGTGAAGACTACTGACACTCCCCATCGAGTTGAAATAAGATTTCTGTTGCAAGTTTTTAACAAAAAGCTGTTAGTGCTGATACAATAAGCAGAATTACACTTCACTTCTTCCTCACACCGAAAAGGTTTGTTTCATTCATAACCTGTCTTAAAACTGTGTTCCTGCCGCCCGCCCCCCCCCCCCCCCCCTCCTTTCACTCTAAAGTTGATTTTACCAACCCTGTAGCCACTGGCATTTTATCATTAATTTTCTACTATTAGCCCAGCCAGCTTGTTTTGGGGTGCAAAAACAACTGGAGGTCATATGTGCCCAAATAAAAACTATAGAACACAGATGAGGGAAACTGTCAGTCCCAATGGACAGAAAAGGAGACAGCTAAAAAAGCACATGCAAAAAGGGCTTAAAACCCACCGTACAAATATGAGGGTTTAAAACTAAAATTTAATGGCCTTCACCATATTGCTTTGGCAGATAAAAAGTAAAATGCAGTTGACAGCCCGTGCGTCATTCGCTAAAACGGCTGATAAATCAGATAGCAAACCCAAGCTCTAACGTGTATATATATATGGTTATAATAGAGGGAAACATTCCACGTAGGAAATATATATCTAAAAACAAAGATGATGTGACTTACCAAATGAAAGTGCTGGCAGGTCGACAGACACACAAACAAACACAAACATACACACAAAATTCAAGCTTTCGCAACAAACTGTTGCCTCATCAGGAAAGAGGGAAGGAGAGGGAAAGACAAAAGGATGTGGGTTTTAAGGGAGAGGGTAAGGAGTCATTCCAATCCCGGGAGCGGAAAGACTTACCTTAGGGGGAAAAAGGACGGGTATACACTCGCACACACACACACATATCCATCCACACATATACAGACACAAGCAGACATATTTAAAGACCAAATATGTCTGCTTGTGTCTGTATATGTGTGGATGGATATGTGCGTGTGTGCGAGTGTATACCCGTCCTTTTTCCCCCTAAGGTAAGTCTTTCCGCTCCCGGGATTGGAATGACTCCTTACCCTCTCCCTTAAAACCCACATCCTTTCGTCTTTCCCTCTCCTTCCCTCTTTCCTGATGAGGCAACAGTTTGTTGCGAAAGCTTGAATTTTGTGTGTATGTTTGTGTGTCTGTCGACCTGCCAGCACTTTCATTTGGTAAGTCACATCATCTTTGTTTTATATATATATATATATATATATATATATATATAAAAAGAGGGCATTCCAGCAGGAAGTGGTGAAAAGTTAAAATTTGGGCACAAGGTGTACAAAGTGGAGGGGCAACACCACTGAGCAAATGACGATTGCTAGAAAGGTAGTGCCCAATACGCAGCCAAATTTAAATAATCTCCCGGCGGAGGTTGTCCAAGGCGCCAGGAGAGGCTTAATAAGCCGTAGCCTATTCCATTGAAGGGAGGACCATTGGCGACACCAAAGGAGGTGCCACCTCTTGACAGATGGCAATGCAGATAGTATCGCAAGGAATAGATATACTCACGGGCTGCAGTATGAGAACTGTAGCCTTGTTTCCTGGCAGACTGACATGACCAGGGAACCACAGAAGCATGACTGACTCCACCAAGAGTGAGCAAGTGAGTCTTCCTGGACCTGCTGCACTAAGGGATGAGCAGTGTACAGCACACATACTTTGGAGGGCACAGAGTCTGAGCAGAGGACAATTGCAAATGCAACTGGTATGAGATGGGATGGTAGCTAGAAGGAAGATTTTGTCCTTACCAGGCTTAGGTATGGGTGTGACTGGCTTCACAGCAGCATCCAGGAAATGAGCCCTCAGCCCAGATGCAGCAACATATGAATATTTATAGCATCTGGCCCTGGGGTGGTGGACTGGGATGAACTGAGAGCATTATGTAGCTCCCTAATAGCGAAGGCAGTATTGTAGCACTATCCAGAGAAGAGAAGGGTATCGCCCAAGCCTCGTCCACTCGTTTCCAATGGACGAAAGCAGGGTGATATTGGAAAGAGTTCAAAACTTCCGCAAAATGGCGGCCCAAGGTGATAGATATAGCAAAAGAATCTACGATGACATCAGCACCTACTGTCAGGCTGGAAATGGGGAATGGATCTTGGTTCTAGAGATCTGTCAGAGATTGGCCCACATGACAATAGGTGTGGAACTGTTAAAAGAGAATGAAATTCAACTAGCTGTTTTGCGATCCCGAAGAACTCAACGACCCTTTGCAAGCACCTGTTTACAATGAAAGCAGTTTTCGAGCGTAGTGTCACGGTTAAAAACGTGGAGAGCACTTCTCCGTTCATGAATTGCATCACGGCTTGCCTCCGTCCACCGAAGGACTGGGACATGACGTGGTAAAAGAGGAAGGGCGAGGAATGGAACATTCTGCAGCAGTAAGGATAACGTTGGTAAGATAGTCCACCTGGTCATCACAACTGAGGGAATCTTGTTCTGCGAAGGTTGCCAGGGAGGAGTAAAGCTGCAAGTCAGCCTTAGTAAGCTGCCATTTGTGCATGCATGTGGATGACGTAGGAGTCTGCAAACAGATAGCACACTGGAAATGGTCACTCGAGTAGACGTCAGAACGGACCACTCAAGACTATGGGCAAGCTGGGCAGTACAAAAGGATAGGTCCAAATTGGAATAAGTGTGCGAGGAGTTGGAAAGGAAAGTGGGTGCTCCAGTGTTAAGTCACAAGAGGTTCAGTTAAGAAGGTCGGCCAGGAGGGCACCTCTCTGGAAGGTCCTGGGAGAACCAGAAAGGGGATAATGCGCATTAAAGTCACCGAGTAGCAAAAACAGGGGAGGTAGTTGCCCAATAAGCTGAAGGATGTCTGCCCTGGTGACATTGAATGATGGAGTGACAAATGGTACAGAGGGAGAAAGTCAGGTGGGGAATGAAAAAGTGAACGGCAACAGCTTGTAGATGGGTAGTCAGTGAGATGGGTTGACTAAAGGTCAGCCCTTATGAGCAGTGTGACACTCGAATGAGATGTCATGCAGACCTCAGGGGGATGGTCAAAACAAATCGTTAAGTAATGTGCAAGCCCAAAGTGGTCCTGAGAGCATAATTTTGTTTCCTGAAGGCAGAGTACAAGGGGATGCTGTGTTGCTATAAACAGGCGTAAATCTCTTTGTGGGCCCGAAGGCTGCAAACATTCCACTGGAGAACAGTTATGATGAAATTTAGTGGTATAAACTCTGTCACCGCAGAGGGACAGCTGATGGAGAGTCGCTACTACAGGGCACAGAAGCAGGATGATCCTGGCTGCTGTTCGATGGGGTCCACAGAAGCATCGACATGCTTGTGCAGTCAGTATGTGGAGTCCAACACTGAAAGACAGTTGGTACTGCGCACCAGCAAATCAGAGGCCAGCCAGGCTAAGTGACCACATGACAACACCATCAAGCAGGATCTTTGAGTTCGTGGAGGAAAGGGCCGTTTGTCTATAGCAAACTTCGAGCCCTTGTGGTCAGGGGAAGACTTTGATGTTGTTTGGCTGGAGGGGCAGAGGAAGTCTTGTCAGGAGTTCTCCTTCTGTCCTTTCCTCCTCCTGGTTGTGTAGTGGGTAGCTTCACTCCTTTAGACGGGAGTTTGACAGTTTATAGCACAGTGTAGCAGCAATGCTACCTTGAAACTGGGCGACTTCACAACCTCATAGTCGAATTTGGGGTTGCTTGTCTGCAGGGCCAGGTCCTTCATATAGCGAGGGGTAATAAGCACTTAACTATAGGTGCCAAAGGGGAGACCACAGGGTTTGCGACAAGCCAGTAACTTGCGAGCTACTGGGTAAGGCATTTTTTGCTTTACACAAATCTCTTTTACAGTCCGCTCATCTAGGTACACAGGACAATCCTGGGAGAAGGTGGTGTGGCAGCCATTGCAGTTGATACAGCGGAGAGAAGGAGGTAGACATTCTCCCCTGTGTATATCCCTGCCACAGGTTACGCATTTGGCTGGGTGTCGACAAGATGTTCTAGTGTGATTGAACCGATGACACTGGTAGCAGTGCATTGGATTCGGAATGTGCGGTCGGACTGTGATATTTCAAAGCCTGCTTTAATCTTTGATGGCAGCATCACCCTGTCAAAGGTGAGGAAAAGAGCACGGGTGGACACAAAGGAGGAATTGACTTTTTCCATTACATGATTAATGGCAATTATACCCTGATCAGACAGGTAAGAGTATTTCAGCCTTGGTTAGACCGTCAAGCAGCCTGGTGGAAATTACACCATAGGGAGAATTCGAAGTCCTATATGCCTCGACATGAACAGGGTAGCTGTGGAGAAGCGAGGCAGCAAGTAGCAGTTGTACTTGAGAATCTGAAGCTGTCTTCAAAAGCAAAGTGCCATTCCGTAAACAAGAGCAGGATTTAACAGGGCCAGCAATGGCATAAGCACCTTTCTGAATAATAAATGGATTGACTATGGCAAAGGACTGCGTCTTCAGTACGTGATACCACAGGGAACCACAGTGCGGCAGGAAGGGTTTCCTAATCAGTAGCCTCATTACATTTATGTTTTGTCAACATCAATGGAGAGGACGACTGACTCATCGAGAGGAAATCCATGGTTGCCAGCATCTCCAATGGTGCAGTCCTTCGAACTGGGGGACCCCTTCACAAGGGTGCACACCTGCTTAAGACGATTGTTCACACCTCCCGAACACCCAACAGAGGGACCAATCAGCATTTGGGAAGGTTACAGCTCAGGCAATCTCCCCTCCCTGGGCCTGGCCTGCACCAGGGGGTACGAGTGAACCTTACCTGTCGTCCTGGGGCTGGTAATTATGCATTACCTAGTCACCTTTTACGCATCAGACGCGTGGGCCGGCCTTCAGGAGCGCACTGGGAGGAAGAAGGAAAGATTCTCAAATGCCGAAGTGGAGGAATGAGAGGAGAAGGGCAACAAAGAAAGGAAAAGGGAGCCAAAAAGAAAGTTGAGACTGTTCGCAGGTCAGCAACAGAGTGCAGAACATTCCTAATAATACCCCCACACATATTCCCAAGGGAGAGGAAAAAAATAGCAAGAGGATAGACAGCACGGAAGGGAAAAAAGTGCTGCAAAGGCTGGGGCCTGTGGTAGCCAAGCACAAACCCGCCAAAGAGTGGTGAGCCCCCTTGGGGGCCCAGCCCGTTTACCCTTCAGCTTCCTGTTGAGGTGAAGGCCATGTATAGTATAATATCACCGAGGGGAAACAGGAACCACATGAGTAGGTTATATATGCAGCCATTTCAACTCCAAATTAACTTTCCCAATTGAAGAGTTCAAATGAGGTCCGTCATGGCACCTGAGAGAAGATACAAACTTAACACTGATATGTCTCTGCTAATCCAATCTCTGCCAGGTAACACTTCATATGTAGTGATACATGCCATTCTTTGACAGGCATGTATCAACCATCAAATATAGAAGCTAGATTAAAGATGTGCTTGATTGCATTTGGTTTGTTAACATCGGGCCACACACTGTGGGGAAACTATTACCCAACAGGTGCAGAGAACCTGCTGGAGAGAATCTAATCTCCATAAAGCAAGGAGGAAAAAGCTCTGGTCCGTGGAAGATTTCCTACACCAAGGAAGATGAATATGATGTACATACATGATTGTCATTATATACTACTCTCACACAGAATGGTAACAAGATGGTAATATTAGTTGGTTCCCACAAAATGTGTAGCCTTTGGTGAAACACTGACAATATACATAGTTCATTGGATGCAATGTTTTCTTTTATAGGCACTTATAGAAATCTGCATGGAAGAAAGTTTGGTGCCGAGGAAGAACAGGACATAGCATAGCTGGACCCTGACGTAAATCAAAGAGTTGCAAGGCTGAATATCTATACCAGTCTAATGGAATGTTAAGGCAGCAGTGTTAGATGTAGCTGCAGGGAGTAATATGTCTACGAACAGTCAAAATATTGTCACACTAGCTAAATACAGCAGTCATCAGACACCTAAAGAAAACTCTACATACTGTATGTAGAATATCTGAACGTTGTTACCCTATTCACCCGCCATACCCACAATATCTTCCTTTGTGAAATCTCTGCAAAGTGAGCCAAAATGCTCGTCATCTGCTATGGACCAGCTTCAGGTTTAAAAAATTGTGACCTGGTATTCTGATTATAGTTTGTCCTGCAAAAGTTGGCCAACACCTCTAGCATGAGAACTATGTAAAAGAACTTTCTTTACCGACTACCCTAAATTCTTACTTTTGAATTTGCATTTAGTTTGTTGTGCTCTACACCCGCATCTGCTTGAGATTCCTGAATGTCTAACTGAAGCAACAGGTCAAACATTTTTCACAATCACCACAAAGCTGCCCGATGTAGTTCTGAGCCTGTTCTTCCTGTGTCCGCTTCCCACCTGTTCTAACTCTTCTCCCTCTAACTTTTCCAGATCTTCCCTAGCCTTGTCTAATTCAGCCTGAAGGGTGGCAATTTTCCACAGTCTGTTCCACTACATATTCTACAAAATCACTGAATGGCCTCATATACTGCCCCTTTCCTACACCACTAACATCACCCACATGAAAAAATTACAGCAACCATCACACCGAAGTCCTGACTTAACAGTTCTACAGCAAGTCAGGGACTTTTCACTTATGATAAATATATTTTACTAAGAATACATCAAGTTATATTACCAATAAATAAGGAAAAAAACAGGCCTATAAACAAGTGTGTGTACATTAACTACCAGTACCAAAACACAGTTTCTGCATAAAAAACTTAAATTTTAACTGCTTTTGCAATCCTGTAAGCATACTGTGTCAAAAATTTAGACAAACGTACAGCTACAACCCAACGTTGAACTTTTCATGATTTCTGCAGTATTACTACGGAAAAGTCAAACCTTTAACAGATAGTGCAAAAACACACTAATACACACTAGTGTTATAATTCTGAAAATCAATGAATGTAAACTTTCTTAACAACTGAAGTATTGAAACAGGGTTAATGTTCTGGAGAAATATTTAGAACATTTAGTGACATGCAGTTTTCAATTAACCAAGCAATTAACAAGCTAACAGACCTACCCACATCAGTGTAAACACATCAAGTTTCACACTTTTAAGACCACATCATTTCTGTGTTACTGCCACAATTCACCTTAAAATTATGTATATACAGAGCCTGTATCTGGAGCTGAAGTATATAAATACTTCAATCTGGGTTTGGAATACACCTGATGTCCAATATGACTTTGCTAAGAAATTTTCCCTATTTTCAGTAGGCATCACTAAAAATCAGCTTTTAACAAACCAACATGTGACTTCTCTTCAGCAGAAATGTCATTACTGACCCTCTAAGATAGTTATAACTAACATCAAACTAACATTCTACAGATATTAGAAAATATGTTTAAGTAATGGCTTACATACCCTTGCATATCTCCTAAGAAATCTGTATGAGAGTGGAATGCCCAATTCAAATCCCACTTTATTCAAGATATTTATTTCCATTCTTATGAGTTCCTTCTTGTCATAAGCTCCATCACATACGTATAACATTTCTTCGAGCATTGGGGCCATTCGTTCCTGTCAGCATCAAGTTCTTATAAATACACGTATTTCCCAAATGAGCTAGATCGAATTGTGAATAATACTCACATCATATTTGCTGGCAATAAAGATGGCAGCTGCACCAACTAATTGTAAAGTTTCTTTTGATACAGTAACCTTTGATAGATATATGTCTGTAAGCTTAACAGCAAGGTATAATGTTTCATGGTTAAGCTCAAAATTCTCTTGTATTTCAACCAGCCAGTCAACAAGCAAAGCTCTCATTGCAGTGTTTATACTGGTTTGCCTCTCCATGTAGTTATCAATTACAAACTTTGCCTGTAAAGTAACATCACTGAGTGGTTATTTCAACTACAACAGATAAACAGTTTTTGACAAAGCCTTTCTTTGGTTATCTAATTATGTCTATACTGCTGTTCCATGGAAGTTTTATCTTATGATCATATTGCTAATGCAGACAGTTTTTAACAATTCAGTCTATATGTAATCAGCTTTGTTATCTCTGACTACATTTACCTCACTTTAAATAAGCAATTTAAATGATTGATTAGGATTTTCTTTCAGTCATCTAACTGGTGGTTTTAATGTACATCTAGCATATATAGTTTACATTACAGTTCACAATGTTATAACGTTAATAGTCTGCTCACCAAGCAGCAGCAGAATGCACACCTGAGAGACTATTGCAATTGGCAAGCTTTTGGAGCCAATGGCTTCTTCAGGCAGTAGGGTTGAAGGTTAAGGAAAATGACTGGACATGTCTAGGAAAAAGAGGTAGATTTCAGGGAAGTCACTTAGAGCCGTGGGTCTGGGGAGACTTGTACGGAGTGAGAAGGAAAGGCTGATTGTTCAGGACTGCATTGGTTGGTTGGATGGTTGGTTGGTTTTGGGGAAGGAGACCAGACAGCGAGGTCATCGGTCTCATCGGATTAGGGAAGGACGGGGAAGGAAGTCGGCCGTGCCCTTTGAAAGGAACCATCCCAGCATTTACCTGGAGCGATTTAGGGAAATCACGGAAAACCTAAATCAGGATGGCCGGACGCGGGATTGAACCGTCGTCCTCCCGAATGCGAGTCCAGTGTCTAACCACTGCGCCACCTCGCTCGATGACTGCATTGGATGAGATTTTGTTTTCAAATCTCTTCTTATGCAGTCCCGAACAATCAGCCTTTCCTTCTCACTCCATATGGTAAGTCTGCCTTGACCCACAGCTCTGGTTGACTTTCCTGAAATCTATTTTTCCTAGACTGCTCCAGTCCTTTTCCTTCACGCTTCTTCCTTCCCCTTCAACCCTTCTGCTCTGGCTTCGAAAGCTTGCAAATTACAGTCTTATGTGTGTTCTGCCACCATTTTGTGAGTAGATTTTTATCTAATTAAATAATTTTGTCAATAATTGATCATTTTCACTGTTATGTTAATATTCTGACATTTGAAGCTGTTTAATCTCCAGAGAAATGCATCCAGATGTTTAATACACAGAGGGAGCAATGGTGTTATGCAGACAAGGTGAGAATAGTTCTTGCTTTTACAGTCAAGATTTCAATTTTTTGCTGTGTCAGAATATCACATGAGCAGTTGTTAGCTTCCATTAAGTGGTAATTTTTATCATAAAAAATTTGCAAACATATGCTTAGTGTAAGTGACATCGAAAGTTTGACCTACTTCCCAAGGATAAACAGCTTGGTTGCAAAATTTACATCGTTCATCAGAATGTACAATGTTCAAAAACTCTTCGACAATGTTTTCAAGCTAATAACCCGCTCCCCCTTTATTTCCAAGGCATAAACTGGAAAATACTTTTTAAATGTTAAGAGGTAACCTAATGAAAATCACCAGTTTATCAAATTTACTCAGCTACATTCCTACAACTTATTTTAGTAAGTTGGCTGCTTATTTTCAAAGTGCATTAATCATTAGTGGCACCTCACTATGTTGCAGAGTTTATAATGCACACAGAACAGTATGGCAACATGCTGACCACTTAAGACTGTCTTATCATTTGCTACTTTTTTACAGATACTTAATTGCAATGAGTAAACAATGTTTTCTAGTCCCATACTTCAGTTCAACTCTGTGATAATTTTGTAAAAGAAATTACCATATTATCAATGGGTCAACATACTGAACACTTACCTCTCTCTCTTTGAGGTAACTGAATATATCCATAGCATATTCTGAAACTTGGACTGGATCACCCATGTTTTCTGCATCAAAGTCTTCAACTCCAGGTGGAGGTAGTGGTTCTTTCTTTCTTTCCTCGTCCTTTGTAGTCAGTTTTTTACTGGACGAGCCACTGTAATAAAGTGAATCACCGGAGGAAAAAAACCAAAGCACAATGAGGCAAATACATTTTACCATACTTACAGTTCTTCCACAGCTGTCAAATACAGCTCATTGTCAGTGGAATCCGGTGATTTCACACGAACAGAAGTTAAAACTTCTGTTTTGTCACATGTAGGCTTTGAAACTGAGCTTGGGTGTACCTTTTCAGGTTTTATGTTTGCTTTTGCCATTTGCACTTTCGGTGGGAATGTTGGAATGTTACTCCTGCCAGTTTTTTTATGTGGCATAACAGCCTTATTCCCATTTTCTGATTCTTTAAGGTTTTTCTTAACAACATGAGAAATTGTTTCCACATTCTTTTTTGAGTCTTTTTTATTTGTGGTAATTTTCTTTGATAGATCAGCATCCTACCATAAGGAGATCAAATATTAATGGTTACAAGTGATAAGCCAAGTAGACACCTATGATTTATTCACAAATCACCAAGGCGTGCATTTGCAAACCTGGCTCGATTTGATACTTACGTTAGTTATATCTCCAAATGCTGATCTTTTAGACAACTGCTTCAGGGGGGAAACAGCTTTTCGCTTTGAAGATTCATCTACCAATTTCACATCAGAGTTCTTTTTCGCACGAGTACTAACTGATCTTTTCAACATTGTTGTCTCACCAAGAGATTTTTTTAAAGCTGTCTTTTTTGGTGCCATATTAAACATACCTGAAACAAAAAACCTTAGTTAAATAACTTACATCTAAAGGAATCATGATATTTTTGCAAATTTTATCTTTAGCTAGATTAAAGGCAGAAACTGACTTGTCAAGACACCTCAGCAAAGATTTGTATCCATAATATTACAGCTTAATAGAGTAACTTACATGACATTACACATGTGTATTCATGGGACTTTTCCATTATATTACTCAGGTATTAATAAAACTGGATTGCTAATCAAAAAGTAGTTACCTAGTTTCAGAGTGTTTAACCAGTACATCATTCAGTGCATAATCAGAGGATCTCCATCTACAATTAAATCTACAAATGCAGTGCAGTCACAAAAACGGACTAGAACAGTTGAGGCAACAATGAATTATTACACAAGTGCAGTCTCTATATGAGAAAGTCCAACTTTCTGAGCTGCATTCATTTTTGCTTTCAGGGATTGTAGCCTGGTTCTACAGTGTTGCAGTTCACAAGTACGGAAAGTGCAGCTGATGTAGGGAACATATTCATAATAGGCTATCAGGCAAATATTACCTGGGATGGTTTCTTTATCTATGTCAAGGTCATATTTCATACAAGGATGGGGATAGAGGAAAACAAAGGAAATTAATGAAGATGGTTGTATGCAGTATGTATTTAAAGTCTTACACATAATTCAAACTGACCACTGTACAAAGAATTAGGAAAACTTACGGTAAGCACTAAACTTTGCATTGCTGCATTAACTTTATAAGCTTCTCAATTCTACTGTTCACTTATGACTTTTGTATTAAGTTCCATACACATTTAACCTATTAAAGTTTGCAAGGGCCAGACCAAAAGCCTGGTTGTTGTGGAGAAACATCTTGAGCCTACATTTGAAAACACTTGTCAAATTTATTTCCATGTGTGGATTGTCAGTTTTACAGCTGCGTATTTCTTTTCTGCACCAAAGATCAAAGGGTAATGGAAATCATGTTTTTTCTTCTAGTATTGTACTTTTGAATATATGTCACACTCAAACTTACATGGACTGTTGATAAATTTAGTAAGTCAATACATAAGTGAGCCTATGGTTAACATTCTCAGCTGCTTAAAGAGAGACCTGCTGTATGAATTCTAATTACTTTTTTTTAAGAATGAATACTTGTTGCCTAAAGATGGATTTACCCTAGAACATCATTCTAGAAGACACCAGCAAATGAAAATATGTAAAATATTTTAACTTCCTGACTTCTTTATCCACAAAATATGTCTATTCTTATGCAAAAGTAGGTGGACCTAGATTTTTAGCAGAAGTAAAATCAGATTTTTCCAGTTAAAAGTTTTCGTAAATATGTACTATGAACTTAGAATTTTCTATCCTGTTTATTACTTTTTGGTATAAGAGATTAATAGAACAAATCAAATAGAAACATGGGGTTGTAATGTCAATAATGTAAGAAGGTGACATTTTAAGTTGCAGACAGGCATAATTGAAGACACCTCACACCAGCTTTTAGCTCACAACCTTCATTCGAAAAGGAAAACACACACACACACACACACACACACACACACACACACACACACACACACACACACACACCCATATTCACAAAAGAACCACACAACTCACCTCCAGCAGCTCAGGCCAGAATGCAAAAGTCATGTGGAACAGAGAAGAGCAGCAGTGTACAGGTGGAGGAGAGCACTGTCTGGCAGAGAGTGCTGGGATTAGACTGCCAGTAAGCACAGCACCCAGATTCTAGACCACTGCATTTTCATACATTATCCAATGAAGTAAATACAAATTCC
Organism: Schistocerca serialis cubense; assembly: GCF_023864345.2. Classification (NCBI taxonomy): domain Eukaryota; kingdom Metazoa; phylum Arthropoda; class Insecta; order Orthoptera; family Acrididae; genus Schistocerca; species Schistocerca serialis. The sequence goes on along the minus strand of NC_064639.1, from coordinate 545,503,235 downwards.
CTATTTAGGGTGGTGTGTGGAGGGGAACTGATTAAGTTATGGAACTGAACGGAGAGGTCACCAGTCCCACGACTTGAAAGTTAAATGCGTAAGAAGCGTCCCCCATAAAAGAATAGAACCAGTCAGCAGCTCAAACTATAAAATGAAGAAGCTAAGAAACACCCAGCAGAAGGCATAATGTGGTAGCCCAAATCTAAAAACTGGAAAAACAGGGCTAAAAAGCAGTTTTACAGGTGACTGGTGATGAGTCCCTGACCCAGAAAACACAAAGGCTTCACCCACAGCCACCTTGCCCCTGCTGCAGGAGTAAACAAAACCTTTCAACTGAAAATAAAAACCACTTTGCTTAAGGAAACTGAAGATTAGTTCAGCCACCTGTGAATCATCTACTGTTAAAGACAAGGAATCTTTAAGGACATTCTTCAACCACATTATGGGGTGGCTTGTTACACACGAGAAATCAACGTGAGAGCCTAATTTGACCATTGCATAAACAGCATGAGATAGTGCACTCCTTCCAAGAGGAATGGAAAAAAAGAGTGCCCAACAGCAGTCTCCTCAATTGTGCGGAGTTTACTACTGATAACAGCACACCAGATGTCACTTCACTTTTTGTCAAAGAGATTTGATGTGTATCTGCCTCTCTTGCCAAACTGACACCCCGTCATTCCATGGGATGTCCACATGACTTGGGATTCAGAGAAAGAAAAACAAGGAGGCAGCACAGCCAAGTGCAAGGAGAAGGTAATGGATAGCAGATACCACAGGATGGCAAGAGTAGCATCAGTAGTTAAAAATGATTATACAATTTTATATGTATACCTATGATTGGTATGTCTGGTAGAAATGAGTGAAGATGAAGTTTTAGATATTGAATAATAAGTTCTAACCCTTGATACTGGTCTAAGGCTGAAATTTAGATTGTGGGATGAAACTTTTACAGTCAAATGGTAGTTACTGTATTTACGCGAATACAAGCCACACTTTTTTCCAGTTTTTGTAATCCAAAAAACTGCCTGCTGCTTAGAATCGAGTGCAAAGTTAGCGGAAGTTCTGAAAAATGTTGGTAGGTGCCGCCACAACTAACTTCTGCATTGAATATATGTAACACTACACAGGCATGCTTTGCAGGCACAAAGATAAATACTGGCACCAAAACCTGAGTCAGTAAATAAATTTTAAAAATGTGGAAGACAAGCTTTTCTCTCCACCCCGAGTCTAGACCGCTGCATTTTCATACATTATCCAACGAAATAAATACAAATTCCCTATTGTTCATCTTCGAATGTAGCAGCATTTCAATGAACTACGAAAATCGGACTGGCAGGCCTGTTTGGAATGTTTGTCAATATGGCCAACTCTACGTTCTGAATTTTTTCCTACCTATGAGAAGAGATGGTTACTAATAGTAACTTTTATGAATTGTTAATCACATGCAGTATTCTCTTCACCATAAGAATAATACGAAAATAAACTTTTTGCCACGTATTCTTTCATGTTTGCTGCTATCTCATTCAAATCCTGTCTGCCTCAAACTACGAAACTAGAGGGAGACAACAGCAAACGCGGAAGAATATACATATCATGTCATGTTTATATTCGTATCATTCTTATGCCTGATAGTGATGCAGTCAGAAATGAAGCATGGCAAGTTACTAGATTTTTAAATCTAAGATGACTAATTTCTGTGCCTAATGTAATGTACTAAAGAGGCGTCTGCAAAAATTTTCAAACGGAGAAAATTTTTCGCTAAACTCTCGTTCAGAACATCTATCATACGCAGTCTGATAATGATCAACAAGAACCAAATAACAAAGAAAGCAGGAGTGTAAGTAACAACAAATAGCAGTCTCTTGCCTTTGTTTCGCTAATGAGACAATTCCTCTGAGACAATTCCTCTATTTTTTAAATTGTAAGCAGCAGTAGCGTGCACAAAATCAAGCCATGCCGCGAGTGGTGACAGGCCGTAAACACATTACCAGAAAGCGACAAACAATGCACGACACAGTACAGTAATGCATTTTCAGCTTAGAGTGACGTGAACACCTATAACAAAGAGAATGGCACTTATCAGATCAAAGAAAAATAAGCAATCAATTCAAACCAGATGAAGCACGTGAAAAAGAAAGGTACTCGTATAAATACAGACGGAGCACCTGATGCGTAGCAATGGCTACCTGGTAAAGCTTAACTGCTAAGCTTACAACTAACCAAACTACTGTAGCTGTATCTTTATTCATTCGACCTAAATTGTGTCTCTTATTACAATGGACCAACTTTGTTTCGATTTGGAGGTGCGGCCTAAAATTTCTCTCCCCTTGAATTTTAAGTCTCAAATTTCAGGAAAATTTTTTTCCCTTCATTTCGAGTCGCATTTCTCAGGTACGGCTTAGATTCGAGTAAATACGGTATACCTTTCAGAAAGTTTTAGACAACTGTGCCTCAATACAAGAGTAAAATCATTAATCTAGGCACTGGTTGCCTAAGTTCTGGATAGTAGAATGGTGCATTGGAAAAATGCATAACCTGTGTTTTGAAGGGAGAGAACTGGAAGCCATGGGAAAGGGCCCACACACAGGCCCATCAGATGGCACCTTAGAGCCAGCATCCAGCAGATGCTACTGTGTGGGAACTGCACTGGATGCAAAAATCTGTTGACATACAATGCTGGGGTAGCCCAAGACCCAACAAAGGATACAAGCTCATTGATGGTGACAAGGAAGAGTGCAACACTTGGCTGCAGGAGAACAGTATCCCACAGGGTACTGTGCCAAGGGTGCCGATTGAAGAGCAAATTAACAAAAGAGCCAGTGGAATAAAAACTTGCTACTAAAAACCTGAAGAGGGCCAGAAAAGCCCCAGTCATGGTAGGTAACTAAAACGTGTGGTGCCAAGCAGTGTAGTGTAGTGCTGTGTCTTAAGCCTTGTGTAGATCAAAGAAGATAGAACAGTGGACCATGTAATTTTGGAAAGGCTCTGAAACAAGCTCTTTCAATAACATGCAATTTTGTCGTATTCAAAGAATGTACACTATTTAGGTCAGTGACCTAAAACTTTTGGCACTGAATACCTTAAAACACGTTACTTTCAAAATTGACGAAAAAATTTATGTTTCTTTAGATTATACTATATAACACAGTAAAAAATCAAGTTAGGAGGACAATGGGATTAGGAGATATTAGTTTATATGCACAGGAAGTGTTGCATTAACACAATAAATTTTATTCAGCCTGCAACAATATGACACAGAGCTCTGGAAAACGTGTTTTCATTGTTAACACTGTGGTCTTCTAACGAAGCACAGTAAGGTAACATGCTGGCAGGCCAATATCAAGCTATCAAATATTGGATGGCAGTGTGGCTGCTACATGCACACAGTTGATGCAGAAGGCATTGTGTATTGAAATTATACAAATACAGATTGAAGATGGAGTTAGAGATCTTTTATGCTGTAATTCATTCCGGAAGATGGACAACAGTTACAAGCAAAATCTACGTAAAGTGCAAATGTGGATGATCGACAGGATCAGTGACATAATGACATACTACATAATACGCGATACATGTAGAAAAAATTAACTTTTGAGAACAACCTGTGGCTAACCCACTACAAACTTGCATAGCTTCAGTACCAGCACCACATTCAGTAAGGGGAACCAAATTCTGACACTTAGAAAAAGTTTGAGCATTCGAAGATTTGAAAATGAATTTAGCGCCTTTATTTAGTGAGAAAAGCAGAAACTCCCAATCCAACTAATTGTGAACAATGGGATGAACACCCAGGACTGAAAACAGGATTATCGAAATTCTTCCAGTTGCAACCTAAGAATTGTTTTTTGGCTGGTGCAACAAACACAAACAAACAAACAAACAAAAGAGAGAGAGAGAGAGAGAGAGAGAGAGAGAGAGAGAGAGAGAGAGAGAGCGCAGTAGTTACAAACATGTGGAGCTCATGTTGAAAGGTACCCCACTAAAAAATTTTGACATGTAATGCAGACTGTCAACTTAGCACCAACAGTCTCGCATAGCTCATTTGTAATCCTGCACAGCCATAATGCTGTATGTCCACAGTGGAAAATGTCCAGGTACACATTCTATCATGACACACTTTAAAGAATTGTTTGATGAAAATGGAATCTGAAACACTGGACACATACAGATATAACAACTTTATATGTGTATCATCTTTGGAAGACCTCTTAGAAAACCTTGAAGACGAACGAAAAGAAGCTGTTGCATTCCTTCATAGCCACCCAACAATCTCCTTTTCTAAAACATCTGAAAGAGACACTTGTGCAATAAATTATTAATATATAATTTTTCAGGAAATTGTACATTTGCCCACCACAATGAGGTGCACAGGTTTCATCAGAACAATGCCCAGGCCACTGTCTTGTTTATTACAGACAACCAGAAAACTGCAATTTATCACATCTCCTTTGTTATATCAAATTGCATTAAACATGACAGTAATTTATCTTTTTCAGTGTCACTATCAGCTCCACAAGATCCCATTTTCATATAACACCTATGTACGTGTACTACTAGTTCTCTGATGGTGCTGCAACCCTGTATACGAACTGCAAGAATTTTGCCAATGTGCAGTGGACATCTAGAGTCTCGACATGTGGCGCTGGAAGAGCAGCGGGAAGACATGCCCAAATTTCCAGCACTTAAAGAACCACATACGGGAAGGGACACATGGTAACATCACAGCAGTAAGCCATCACCCTGGCCTTTTCAGGCCATGAATCACCCTCAAAGGTCCAGATGAAGGCACCAGTAGCAACCCTGTTGTCTTTGGTACCCCTGTAAATGCACCAGGTGGAATTTTTTTTGTTTTTGTTTTTTGGTTTTAGGGCACAAAACTGCTATGGTCATTAGCACCCGGTCCGTGACTTAGGAAACAGTAAAAAACCGAAAATGGAAACCAGCAGCAATGGGAACAAAACTCAAAAAATTGGAGAAACTAAGAGCAGAAGGAAGGCTTAAAAATCCACTGCAGAAAGGGGTTGGTTGTCCCCAAAAAAAAAAAAAAAAAAAAGCTTCAAATGACTGACGTCATTTCACTGGCACTAATAAACTCGAGAATGCGATCGGCCGAGCGCGTGTCATCTGCTAAAATTGACGATATATCGGGCGACAGCTGTAGCCGGGCGCATAACGGAGTAAAATAGGGGCACTCAAAAGGTGTCTTACCATCCACAGCTGAGAGCAGTGGGGACAGAGTGGGGGAGGATCGCCGCTTAAAAGATGTCGATGGCTAAAAAGACAGTGCCCTATCCGGAGTCTAGTTAAAATTACCTCCACCCGACGACGCATTCGGGAGGAAGAGGTCCAAGCACAAGGAAGAGCTTTCACGTCCCGCAATTTATTATGGGGAAGTGTCGACCAATGTGCGTGCCATAAAAGAACAACATGACGACAAAACGCTCCGTAGATCGGCGAAGGGAATCGATTGAATAGCTGGCCGAAGAAGAGACTGCAGCCTTGGCCGCCATATCGGCCGCCTCATTTCCACATACCAACGTGTCCCGGGAGCCAGAGGAACGCCACCGAGACGCCCCCCAGGTGGAGCAAGCGCAGACAGTCCTGAATCCGGTGGACCAGAGAGTGGACAGGGTAAAGAGCTTGGAGACTGATGAGAGAGCTGAGTGAATCTAAGCAGATAATATACTGTATCCGCTGATGGCAGCGGCTTTAGTGGACAGCCTGGAGAACAGCGTAAAGCTCCGCAGTATACACCGAACACTGGTCGGGAAGCCGAAATTGATTTGGGGTGTCGCCAACAATATAGGCACTCCCTACACCAAACGATGTTTTTGAGCCATCAGTGTAAATAAATGTGGCTTCCGTCATTTGTGCACGTAGAGCAGAAAATGCCCGACGAGAAACAAGTGAAGAGGTACCGTCCTTGGGAAACTGACAAAGGTCACGGAGCAGGCAGATCCGGGGATGGAGCCAAGGCGGTGGTGTACCCCAAGTCGTCAAGAAGGTTTTAGGAAAGCAGAAGGAAAGAGAATGGAGCAGTTGACGGAAGCAGACTCCCGGAGGTAGTAAGGAGGAGGGGCGGCCTGCATACCCTACATCAAAGGAGGTGTCGAAAAAAATGTCATGGGCTGGATTATCAGGCATGGAAGACAGATGGGTAGCATAACGACTCAGAAGGACTGCTTGCCGATTCGACAGCGGAGGTTCAGCAGTCTCAGCATAAAGGCTTTCCACAGGGCTGGTGTAAAAAGCTCCAGACACTAAACGTAATCCACGGTGGTGGATAGAGTCGAGACGCTGAAGAACGGATGGCCGAGCAGAGGAGTAAACTATGCTTCCATAGTCCAATTTTGAGTGCACTAAGGCGCGATAGAGGCGGAGAAGGACCACTTGGTCCGCTCTCCAGGAGGTACCATTCAGGACACTGAGGGTGTTTAGGGATCACAGACAGCGAGCCGAAAGATAGGAAACGTGAGAGGACCAGCACAGTTTTCTGTCAAACATAAGACCTAAGAATTTAGCGATGTCCGAAAACGGAAGGTTAACCGGTCCTAGATGTAACGAGGGTGGAAGAAACTCCTTACGTCGCCAAAAATTAACACAAACGGTCTTACTGGGAGAAAAACGGAAGCCGGTTTCGATGCTCCAAGAGTGGAGGCGATCGAGACATCCTTGAAGACGTCGTTCAAGAAGGCTGGTCCGTTGAGAGCTGTAGTAGATCGCAAAATCGTCCACTAAGAGGGAGCCCGAGACATCAGGAAGGAGACAATCCGTAATTGGATTTATGGCAATGGCACCAGTACAACACTCAGCACGGAGCCCTGGGGTACCCCATTTTCTTGGGAGAAAGTACGGGAGAGAGTAGTGTTCACCCGCACTCTAAATGTGTGCTCTGCCATAAATTCGCGAAGAAAAAGGGGCAGCCGACCTCGAAAGCCCCAAGAGAACAGCGTGCGGAGGATGCCTGTCCTCTAACAGGTATCGTATGCTCTCTCCAGACCAAAAAATATTGCTACTGTTTGGTGTTTCTGGAGAAAATTGTTCATGATATAAGTGGAGAGAGAGCAACAATACGGTCAACTGCAGAACGATGCTTTCGGAATCCGCATTGGGCAGGTTTTAAAAGACTACGGGACTCCAGCCACCAGGCTAAACGGCAATTCACCATACGCTCCAAACCTTACATACACTACTCGTGAGAGAAATGGGGCGATAGCTAGAGGGGTTGGTAAATGCAGCAACATTTGGACGTCGATACCATCCGGTCCTGGGGCGGAGGAGCGAGAAGAAGAGAGTGCATGTTGGAGTTCCCGCATGGAGAAAACAGTATTGTAGCTTTCGAGATTTTGAGAGGAGAAAGCAAGAGGTCGCACTACCGCTGCACGTTTCTTCGGGAGAAACACTGGCAGGTAATTTGAAGAGCTCGAAATCTCAGCAAAGTGCTAACCCAGTGAGTTAGAAATTGCGACGGGGTCCACTAATGTATCATGCGCGACAGTGAGCCCAGAGACCAGGGAGAAACTAGGCACGCCTGATAACCGCCGAAGCCGACTCCAAACTTCCGAGGAGGGAGTGAAGGTGTTAAATGAGCTAATAAAGAATTTCCAGCTTGCCTTCTTGCTATCACAGATGACGCGACGGCATCACGCACGGAACTGCTTATAGCGGATACAGTTGGCCAAAGTAGGATGGTGGCGGAAAACGCGAAGAGCACACCGCCGCTCACGTATCGCGTCACAGCACACCCCGTTCCACCAAGGAACTGGGGGGCGCCGGGGCAATTCGGAGGTGCGTGGTATTGAACGTCCCGCAGCTGTAAGAATAACGTCGGTAATATGTGTGACCTCATTGTCGACGCTGGGAAAGTGACGGTCATCAAATGTCGCTAGAGACGAAAAGTGTCCAATCGGCTTGGGCTAACTTCCAGCGTCGCGGGTGCATACATGGCAGTTGAGGCTGCAGTCTAAGGACACATGGAAAGTGGTCACTCGAGTGTGTATCGTCAAGGGCGAACCATTCGAAACGCCGAGCTAGTGGAACAGTACCGACCGAAAGGTCCAAGTGAGAAATTTGTCGTGGAGGCAGATAAAAACGTATGGACCCCAGTGTTGAGGCAAACTAGATCCGCTTGGTGGAGGATGTCTAGCAATAGTGAGCCACGTGGACAAGGATGTGGAGATCCCCAAAGCGGGTGATGGACATTGAAGTCCCCAACCAGCAAACAGGGGGGTGGAAGCTGACCAAGAAGATGAAGATCAGCTCGTGCCATTGGTGTGGACGATGGAATTTATACAGTACAAAGAGAAAAGGTATATGCAGAAAGGGAAAGAGACAGCGACAGCTTGGAAGGAAGTGTTTAAGTGGATTGGGTGATAATGGAGAGTATCATGGAAAAGAATCATTAGTCCATGTGCTGGAGTGCCTTCAACAGAGGGGAGATCAAATCGGACTGATCGAAAATGGGGGAAAACAAAGCTATCGTGGGGACACAGCTTTGTTTCCTGAAGACTGAAGATGACCGGCTAGTAGGACCACAAGAGGATCGACAATTCATCCCGATTGGCTCGAATGCCGCAGACATTCCAATGGATAATGGACACAGGGTGGACAGGAAAGGGAAGAATGTGACCAAGGTTGCTGTCAACTCAACGACTGCTCAGAGCTTGCGACCGACAGCAGGGAATGGCATTCAGCCGAAGGCAGAAGATCCTGATACATAGGTTGTTCAGGAGCAGCTCCTGCCACCAGCGATCAGCCGCCAGCAGTGCGCCTCAGCGACACCGACGACGGCCGAGGGCGATTTCCGCCAGGTGGTGTTGTAGATGGGACACGCCTTGGCGGAGAAGGAGATGAACTGGGTTTCTTAGTAGCCTTCTTGGAAATATGATGTTTAGATGGAAGAGGAACCGATGGTTGCAAAGTTGGGGTACCTAAAAATCTTCACGAGTGTGCTCTTTTTTGGAAGTCCGGGTGTCTGACTTTTGGGCTCGAGATTTAGCAGAACCCGATGAAGGGTGAGCCATAGAGTGGGCAGGCGAAAGTGGTGAGGTTAAACAGGCGATCTTTACACTGGCCGGTCTGACGACGTTGGCACTAAAGGTGAGGTCGCAAGTCTGCGTGGCCGCCTCCTTTGTTAGCCGAGGAGAAGCAAGGACAATGCTTTATTTTCGTGTCTGAGGCACGGTGGGCTGGCGACCGGTGAATAATTTTCGAGCAGCATAGGTCAACACCTTTTCCTTCATTCTGATTTCCTGAATGAGCTTTTCGTCTTTAAAAACGGGGCAATCTTGAGAGGAAGCAGCGTAGTCACCCATACAGCTGATGCAGCGAGGGGATGGAGGTGGGGAAGCACTCTCATGGGCATCCTTGCCACACGTAACACATTTGGCCAGATTGGAACAGGACTGGCTGGTGTGATTGAACCGCTGACACCTATACCAACGCGTAGGGTTTGGGACCTAAGGGCGAACGGAAATTATCTCATAGCCTACTTTGATTTTCGATGGGAGTTGAACTTTGTCAAATGTCAAGAAGACAGTGCGGGTTGGAATGATGTTCGTGTCAACCCTTTTCATAACTATGAACAGCCGTTACACCCTGGTCAGATAGGTAGTGCTGAATTTCTTTGTCAGACAATCCATCGAGGGAGCGTGTATAAACGACTCCACGCGAGGAATTTAAAGTGCGGTGCGCTTCCACCCAGACAGGGAAGGTGTGTAGCAGTGAAGTACGCAGCAATTTTTGTGCCATTCCGTAATCTGGAACAAGACTTTACAGGACCTGCAATTGCGTCGACACCTTTCTGAATAATGAAAGGGTTGACCGTGGAGAAGTCGTGACCGTCAGACCGAGAAACAACAATGAACTCTGGCAACGATGGAAGAACTGTCTGTGGCTGAGACTCAGTGAACTTATGCTTGTGAGCAGACATAGTGGAAGGTGAGGAAACCATTCTCTGAGGGCACTCCCGCCTTAGGTGATTGTTCACACCTCAGGTCACACCTCCCGACAAACTGACGGAGGGACCAATCGGCACTTTCAGAAGGTATCAGCTTGGGTAATCACCCCTCCATGGGCCTGGCCGTTACCAGGGGGTACGTACGTGTCCTACCTGTCTACCCGGGGCGGGGAATTACGCGTTACCCCATCACCGGCTATGCACAAAAATGCGTGGGTCGGCCTTCAGACACGCACAGGGAGGAAGAAAGAGAAAGGGAAAAAACAAAGAAAGGGAAAGGAAAGAAGAGGTCTCAAACGCTGCAGCGGAGAAAAGGGTAAAGAGAAGAGGTAAGGAAAAGAAGGACAAAGGAAGGATGAAGACAGACAAGCAGAGAAGGCGAAGAATGCATTACATCTACGAGTGTCCGTCTCCGGACGTAGGCACAAACCATACTCCCAGAGGGGGAGAAAGTGAAGAAAGAGCCAGAGGTGAGGGGAGGGGGGGCGAAGATGGGGGATAGGGAAGAATGCGGAAAAGGAAGGTATGCAGCCCGGAAAGGGAGGGGGGCCACATTAGCTCGGGGTCCCGAGCTCGCTACGCACGTATCCACAAAAAGAGTTGTGGACCCCCTGGGGGGGGGGGGGGGGGGGGGGGGCTGCTCTTTCTGTAGCCCTACGTTCCTCCCATGGTGTAGTGAGGAAGGGAAACAATTTAGCATCATGTGTGTTAGCATTTTTCTCTATTTTGCCCTTCTTAAAGACTGCTGGTGCCGTATGGTCACCAGTGAGAGATGACTTAGTCCACTTCATTGCAGATCATCTGCTCTGATGCCACCCACTCCCACAGAGGCTCTCCCCATGGGCACCACCCAGCCCAGCAAAGGCCACCTGGCATGATGGCAGTTGCTGGGAGTCCTGATGCCTCGGGAAGATAGGCATCTACCCACTGGCATACGTAGGGAGCTTACAGCTCAGGCATCAGCAGTGCAATCCCTGTGTTGTCATGGGGATACCACCAGATGGGTACATGGCAGCCCCACCACGACAGCAGAAAAGGTGCTATGAGCAGTACTAAAGTGGGAATAGATAAGGGAACCATCAATGAGGAGATGCAAATTAAAGTCTGTAATACGTTGGTCAATTATAAGACCCCTACCTGTCAAAGTGGCACTCCCCATAGGGCGTGGTGTACGTTTAAGTCCCTGAGGAGGAGAGATGGGGGCACAAGTTGTCTTATTAAGGTAGGCAGTTCAACATAAGCACGTGGGGATTTGTTTTGCTTTAGGGCACAATAAACAACAGGGGTCATACACACCTAAGTCGAAACTATAGAACACAGACAGAAATTAAAAAAGGACTATACATTAGTCCCCATTGGCCTAAGATAAGACAGTTAACAACAGGCACGTGGAGTAAGTGCTAAAAAAAAAAAAAAAAAAAAAAAAAAAAAAAAAGAGAGAGACACTACATAGAAACGGAGGTCCCAAACTAAGAACTGAATGGCCTTCAACATATTGCTGTGGCAGATAAAAGGTAAAACTGCTGTCAACAGCTCATACGTCATTTGCTAAAAAGGACGGTAACTCAGACTGCAACCCTGAACTAAAAAGTGACATTCTGTGCATACAGGAGCCCTACACTAGACAAGGGCATATCCCCAACGTTCCTCCAAGTGCGGTGACACTTGCGGAGGGGACAGGCTGCATGGCATCTGTCATAATCCTAAACAAAGAAATACGTCCAGTCAAAATTACAGAACTCTGTTCCAAGCACCTAGTTACAGTTGAAGTCACATACAAGGGGGATACTTGGATCATCGCGTCGCTGTACGCCCAATTCTGTCACTGCATCAAACCATACGCAGACCTCAGAGATGTTGCGCAATACGCTGGCAACAAAAAACTTCTCATCTCTGCAGACAAATGCCAGATCAACCCTGTGGCATTCAGACAGAACTGACGACAGAGGTAGAATAATAAATGACATCATCCAAGAAAACAGACTACACGTACTCAACAAGGAAGGACATCATCCGACTCACATCGGACACAACAGTCATTCATCAAACATAGACATCACCCTCATTAATAATGCCGCCATCAACCACGTACGAGACTGGACCATACACGACCAGATCACTGCTAGCGACCACAACATCATCACACTAACCTTAAGTGGTACACCAAATGTCAACACACAAACACTACCAAAAAGACTATTATTTGACAAAACAGACTGGGACAGGGTCAGACAAAAAATACATGAGCACATACCGCAAGACATCACAGGCAGTGTTGATTACAGAGCACACATGCTGACATATCATATCACACACACACACACACACACACACACACACACACACACACACACACACACACACACACCTGCATACCCACACAGAGAATGACAAAACACCTAAATATTCCCTGGACTACACAATTAACACGACTCAAACAAGACTCAAAACGTAAACGTAAGCTTTACCAACGAGCAATTTCAGATAGAGAAAGACAATTACGACTACACGACTACCGGCTTGCCAAGGACAAATATAAACTTGAGCTGAATAAGACCAGGAAAGACCATTGGAACAGCCATGTAGCAGCACAAACACAACATTTGGGGGGAACCATACAAAATCGTGGCAGAGAAAATTAAGAGCCCACTGGGTCTGGGGACGCTGCGACAGGAGGATGGTGAGATGACTAAGGGCTGGAGACACACAGCGGAGTTTCTGCTGAGCAAACTCCTGCCCGACGACATCGCAGACACAGACACACCACAACATGCAGCACTGAGATGCGAAGTAGACAGTATACACCACACCAACCGTCACCTGTCCATTTGCGCAAGAAGAAGTGGCGACAACGATCTCAGAACTCAAAAACAAAAAGGCGCCTGGACTGGATGGTATCCATCTGAGGTACTGAAACAAATTGCACCGCAGATCACCCAGTTTTTCACAACGTTGTTAAACGATGCATTAAGCTGGGCCGTGTGCCTGCAGTGTGGAAGACCTCGAAGGCGGTAATCATCAAAAAGGCTCCAGACAAAGACCCATTAGACCCCAAGTTATACAGACCAATTTGCCTTATCAATACACTCGGTAAATTACAAGAAAAACTACTCTGCAAAAGACTACAAGCGCACCGAACACTACGGGAACTGACACCAGACCAATACGGCTTCAGGGAAGGGAAATCTATAGACGCAATTAACAGAGCACTCCAAATAGTACACGACACACCCTCCAAATACACACTTGCAATTATGATAGACATCTCAGGTGCCTTCGACAACCTCTGGTGGCCGGCCTTGTTCAAGAGGCTCAGACACCTGCAGGTTGGTTGGTTGTTTCCGGGAAGGAGACCAGACAGCGAGGTCATCGGTCTCATCGGATTAGGGAAGGACGGGGAAGGAAGTCTGCCGTGCCCTTTGAAAGGAACCATCCCAGCATTTGCCTGGAGCGATTTAGGGAAATCACGGAAAACCTAAATAAGGATGGCCGGACGCGGGATTGCACCGTCGTCCTCCCGAATGCGAGTCCAGTGTCTAACCACTGTGCCACCTCGCTCAGTGCACACCTGCAGGTACCGGAGTCCCTGCATAATAGTTTCATGGACTACTGCAGAGACAGAACGGTCGTTTGGCAAATGGACAACCAGAAAGTGATTAAACGAATTACAAAAGGCTGTCCACAAGGGTCGACCTGTGGCCCCATCTTCTGGGACATAGTTATAGAACAGCTCCTACAGATACTAGAGGAGCACATCCTGATAGATGGAGTTGTCGCTTATGCTGATGATCTACTCGTCGTAGTTTCAGCAAACAACTGTGCCCAGCTAGAAGAAAGAGCCAATGGAACACTTAGGACAATAACCCAATGGTGCACAGATAATAAATTAAAGATAGCAGGAAACAAAACAACTTACACATTGCTAAAGGGTATCCTGCACAGGAACCCAATAGTCAAACTCGGGGACACAAACATAAAAAGACTAGCAGTCACACGCTATCTACGAGTATACATTGAACGATTGAACTTCCACGAACACATGCGAATATGCACAAACAAAGCAGAAAAGATACTACACAAACTGGCTAGGCTAAATTCAGAACAATTCAGACTACCCCTGTCAGTGACACGAACATACCATTGCGCTCTCTTCAAGTACGTGGGCCCACAGGTTAAATCTCTCAACCAACAGAACCATTGTACGTCGAGGCCAAAGAAGTGTTCTACTTCGACTAACAGGGGCATTCAACACAACATCAAATGACGCACTATGTGTCGTCATGGGAATCTTCCCCATAGATATCACCATCAGGTACCGCGCAGCAATGTACTGGCTTAGGATGGGGAGAATAGACCAGGTTCGGCAGATCACTGGTGTACCGATTGAGACAACACGCCAACTCAGAGCATGGCGAGTGGATAGCTGGCAGAGCAAGTGGGCCAACAGCGATAAGGGCCGCCGTGTATACAACTTCTTCCCTGACATCCGGGAAAGACTAAAACTAAAACATATTGATCCCAGCCACGGTATGGTTCATTTCATCACAGGACATGGCCCTTATCCCACGCACCTGTACCGCGTGAGTCTGCAGCAGACTAATAGATGCACATGCGGGAAAGAAGGTTCCCCTGAACATACCATCTTCTGCGGACAACGCACGAACGTAAGACACACAGTACACATAAATCGCCTGAACACACAGAACGAACTATATGCCATAATACGCGACCCGGAAAGGTGGACTGAACTCAACAAACTAACAGACGAAATCTCGAAGATCCAACAAATAGAATACTTGCGCAACAGACCCTACCGAAGGCAAGTCGGTCCAAACAGACGTCACGATGCCCAGGGGGACACATGATTAGCACCACGGGTGATGAAGAAGAAACAGATACAGACCAGGGCACAAACACAGATATTGAAGCGTCCAGTGCGGATGATCCATAGTGTCAACCAAGTCAAATTCAGAGAACAGAGTGGAACAACCGACAAGAGGTGCACAAGTCACACACAATCCTAAAAACAGATTGCACTTTATATGTAAATAGTTAACAGCATCTCCATGTCTAATAAGAGCTTAAAGCTGGGCACCTCTTCAAGGGGCCTACGCCCCGTGGTAAGAGGCGGTGCACGTCCTGGATGGAAGGATCTCAATTGTGGTTCCTCTCTTTTGAGCCCAACCCGACAGATACCTATGGTAGATCGGGGAAAACCACCGTTCAGGTCGTGTTGTCGGTGGGGCCAGGAGGTGCTTGCACCTGATGTACTATACTAGGGGCCTTGTAGGCTCAACACAAACCGTTAGCGTCATTACCTTATTACTTTTACCACAAGTACCCTTTCATTAGCAACTTTGAGCCAAGCACAAAATCAGTTACCTCTCTATTGTATATCGTAAACAGTTTAGCAGGCTGGACATGGAGGTCTTGGTCTTAGTTTCCAGCTCTAACGTACTCTAATCTCTTCTAGTTAAGTTAGTTTTTAGGATGGTAGATGTTAAAGGCATGGTGAGCGACGGCCAGTGTCTTGAGGGTCATTCCAAGACCCGGGCCGCCGCCCACAACCAGGTGACGGGCAATATTATACCTATCCCTTCTTTATTCAGTTTTCTCTCTTCCTTCATTCTAAATATTTAATTTCGTTTTGTATATTAATATATTACTTGATTTTGTATTAGTTATAGGTTTTTCTAATGCTGCAAAAAAAAAAAAAAAAAAAAAAAAAAAAAAAAAAAAAAAAAAAAAAAATAAAAAAAAATGGATCTAAACAAATAGAGCCCGCCTCCACGTGGCGGGACACTGGCAACGGTGTGAGTGGGGACAGGAGCCGGGGTGGTGTTACTTTGTCACTCCGGATCCCAGACCCAGTCACAGTGGCAACATACGACCCACCATAAGAAATTAGACAATGGGTCATAAAATATAAGCAGCTAGTGTGTGTGTGTGTGTGTGTGTGTGTGTGTGTGTGTGTGTGTGTGTGTGTGTAGGGGGGGGGGAGGAGGAACTGCAACCCTAAGTGAGAACGTAAATGGTTAAAAATGGGCAGTGTCAGAAACTGGCAGGCAGAAGATGGGTGCAATGTGTACAAAGTGGTGGGGTGGTGACACTTATCAAGTGACTGGCTAAAAAGGCAGTGCCCAATATGCAGCCTATTTAAAATGACCTCTTCCCAGCCGGAGAGTCGAGGGGTCATCCAAGCCATTGGGGGAGGCTTAACAGGCCGGAGCTATTACCGTGAAGTGAGGACCAGTGGTGATGCTAAAGTGACCACCTCTTGACAGACAGCAATACCGATATTATCCCAGTGAATATAGGAACTCGTGGGCTGAGATACGAGGACTACAGCCTTGGCAGCAGCATCAGCAGCCTCGTATCCTGGCAGACTGACAAGACCAGGAACCCACAGAAACATCACACTGGCTCCACCAAGAGTAAGCAAGTGACCGTTTTTCTGGGACCTGCTGCACTAATGGGTGGACAGTGCACAGACTTTGAAGGGTGCTGACAGTGAGCAGAGAACAACTGAATAGGCTGTATCACCAGGTGTACTCCGTGGCCTGAAACAGGGTGAGGAGCTCGGCTGTAAATACTGAGCAGTGTGTCGGACGTCGATATCAAAAGACACTGGTTCCAATGACGAAGGCACACCCGATTCCACAGTCAGAGCTATCAGTGTATACAAAGGCACTTTCGTGGAGTTCCACGCAAAGGTCGTGAAACTGACAACGATAGATCAAAGCTGGAGTAGTGTCCTTAGGAAGCAAATGAAAGCAAAGGTTAACACGGGTCACTTAACAATGCGAAGGTGGCGAAGGGTTCACACCCACTGGGAAAGTTGCAAGTAGTGTGAATTTAAGCCACCGTAGCAAGTAGTGGAAGCAGACTCCAGGAGGTAACAAGAGGGACACACCCCATAGTGGTGATCGAAGGAATCATAGGAGGCATAGGATGGGTGGCTACACATGGCACATAAATGGCATGCATACCTGCTGAGAAGAAAGTTACAGCAGTAGGACAGTGGTATTCAGCAGCTTCAGTATACAAACTCAACCAGGCTAGTGTAAAAGGCACCCATGGCCAAATGGATGTCACAATGGTGGATAGTGTTGAGATAGTGTAAGAGGGATGGGCATGCAGACACAAAGTACCCATAGTCGAGTTTCGAATGGACAAGGGACAAGTACAAATGGAGGAGAGTGGTTCCATCGGCACCCCAAGAAGTACTATTGAGGACACATAGGACATTGAGGGACTGTACAGCGGGCTGCCAGGTAAGAGACACGGGAGGATCAAGAGGGTTTCCTATCAACCATGAGCCCCAGAAATTTCTTAGTGTCAATGAACTGAAGGGCAACAGGTTCAAGATGTAGAGATGGTGGGAGAAACCATTTGTGCCACCAGAAATTCATACAGACGGCTTTGTCAGTGGAAAAGCGAAAGGCAATGGAGATGCTCCAGGAGTGAAGACTATCAAGACCGCACTGAAGACGCCACTCAGTGAGACAGGTCCGAGGAGAACTGCAATAGATGGTAAAATCATCAACAAAAAGGATGCTAAAGATGCTCAACGTGAGACCGGCCATTATGGTGATAGCAAAGAGGATAACACTCAGGACCAAACCCTGAGGCATACTGTTATTCTGAATAAAGATGTCTGACAAGGCAGAACCAACATGCACCTTGGAAACTGTCTTAAAAATGCCTGAAGGAAACAAGACAGGCCGCACAGAGGATACCAGTTCTCCAGCAGGTGTCTTAGGTCTTCTCCAAATCGAAAAACACGGCCACAATTGGATTTACATAAAAAGCCATTGGCTTCACACCAGTGTTCAGGAAATGTGCCCTCTGCCCAAATGTGGTTGTACGTGTTAAGCAGTAAGTGCTTGCCTACAAGAGAAAGGTGCTTCAACATCTGATGGCGTCTGGCCCTGGGGCAGAGGATCGGGATGAAATGAGAAGTCAATCAAGCTTCCTCATAGTAAAGGCAGCATTGCAGCACTCATTTAGAGAAGAGAAGAGCAGAGCAGAGCATCACCCGAGCCTCCTCTGCTCGTTTCCGATGGAGGAAACGGCTTTTCAGTATTAGACGACATTTCGATTTTTCATGTAGCAAAACGTTTGACGAACTTTGAGGTAATAGTTCTTTCGCAGAAAGGAAAGCACGCCATGTAAGGCTGCAGCATGATTAGCGAGAAAAATCCTGAGGACCTAAGGACTGAAGAAATGTTTACTGTCTTGCCTGTATCTTGTCTTTACTGGTTTTACATATCCTACATTTAATTTTGTCACACAGAAGAGCAAGTTATTAGCTAATAGGCAATAAAAAGACCAGATTTTCTGAAGAGTTCTTGTTCTCCCAGTTACAAATAATCCCATCCATTATTAATTGTGTATTTTTATTTTTTAGAGGGACAAGATGTCAAACTGGCCGACTGGAAGCAGGAGAGGCACCACAGGACATTTCCACTGTCCTGAAACATTTTGATGGCATGCATTGCAAAATATACACGTTTGAGTTTCACAGAGTGCAACACAGTGGCATGCGGTATAAGAATATAGTTTGTAGAGGCGTGGCACTGCACTTCAGTTCACTAAAGACCAAATAACATGTCTTACATTTCCTCGAAGATATGTTTTATGTATCACTCTTCAGAAAGATGTGCGCAGAGCAGTCTGAGTTACAGTGGGGTGGGGTGGGGGTTAGTCTCTACGTGACCCGTGTTTACATTTCGTGAGTTTTCTGTTTCCTTTTCGTTTACTGCTCTCTCGTCAAATGAAAAAGTGACTGGATTTCTGTGGATGGGAGCTATCCAGTGAATTAAAATACATTCACATAATTACAGAAGGCTTCAATAGGTTACTAGTTTCAGATTTTATTTCCACCTTTCTGAAAGTCAAGCATTAATTGCCTTGCAGAACAACAGATATTTTTGTCGGTTTGCTAAAGAAATTTGGCGTTTATTAACATTTCCTCTGAGGCAGTAAATTTAATTGAAACGAAGTGTAATTCCACACTATTGGCTAGTTTTATTTGTTCACTGCGTTTCAAGTGCACATTTTCATCTTCTAGCACGTATGACATTATGCCATAATAAAGAACCAAACATGAGATAATACAGTACTGGTACTCCAAGAAAATTTACATCCCGAAAACTATACTGAAAAGCTTAATATCAGGCCGAGGCCTACGTCATTGGGAATCTGGACATATGAATGTTGGTTGGTTATTTGAGGTTTAAGGGACCAAACAGCAAGGTCATCAGTCCCTTGTTTCAAATATGCTCCATTCCGCTAATGGGACATCTCAGTAAAGTCAGAACAATAAAACGGAAAAAGGGAAAAACGTAAAAGGGCAGTCACATTGTCATTGGTAAAAAAAACAAAATGAGGGAAGTCGGCAAGAGAACGAACCCAACACTATGCTGAAGCAGCATGGGCAAGACCACCTATGGCTTAAAAGGTACAACTGCTAAAATGTAGAAAGTACGTATGGGAATAGAAAGACTAACCAAGCCTTTTTTAAAAAAAGGGTAAAAACAGAGTAAAAGAGGAAGAAAAGAGGATTTCTGTCAGGGAGGTGAATCGGGAATCTCCGAACACAGCCTACAGTGGGAGACACCCAAACACTCACCGCCCTGCCCCAACACCAGAGAGAGATTAAGAACCTTAAAACTGAGAATAAAAACCACTTTCCCGGAGGAAACTGAGAACCAGAGAGACCATCCAGGAATCGTCACCGAACATCAAAGGTAAAGTGTGGGGGAGTCTGTACTTAGCACGCAGAGCCAAAAAAAGGGGGCATTCAACCAAAATGTGGGCTACTGACTGGAAGGTTCCACAACCACATAGTGGGGGTGGCTCATCACACAAAAGAAAACCATGGGTCAGCCTGGTATGGCCAATGCGGAGACGACACAGTGTGGTCGAGTCCTTTCGGGAGAGGCGAAAGGAAGAACGCCACGGGCCTGGTGTCACCTTAATTGCACGAAGTTTATTAGACAGGGGAGTGGCCTCCCAAGAATTGGCCCATGACTGTGCGAAGTGGGATTTGATGTGAAGCTGTAAATCCGCTGCAGGAGGGGTTACAAAAAACGGCTAAGTAACTGCTCCCCCAGCCAAACAATCAGCGAGCTCATTACCCGGGATTCCCACATGGCCAGGGACCCAAAGGAAGTCAATGGAACAAGCAGCACGGTGAATATCAGCGAGATGCTCATGGATGGCAGAGACCAAGGGATGGCGCGAAAAACCCCGGTCAATAGCAAGAAGGCCACTCATCGAATCCGTACATAACAAAACGCGGTTGTGTTGGGACTGTTTAATAACGGTAAGGGCCTGGGAAATTGCCATCAATTCCGCAGTAAACACCCCACATGTAGGTAGCAGCAGATGACTTTCCGTTCCAACAGTGGACGTGAAGGCATACCCAACATGATCAACAGATTTAGAGCCATCAGTGTAAAAAACAACAGCATCCTGAAACTCCCATAAAATTTGGCGGAAAAAGGAACACAACACCACCGGGGGGATGGAATCTTTCGGACCTCGGCGGAGATCCATCCGAATTCGAGGTCAAGGAACTAACCAAGGAGGGGTGGAGGGGAGGGAGCGAGGAAGACAGGACAAAGAAGGAAGCTGAAAATCACGGCAAAGAGACGCAAGGAGCAGCCCAACCGGTAAACCCGCCCGAGGGCGGGAGTCGGGTGGGCGACGTCCATGGTCTGGGAACAGGATAGAATAGGAAGGATGAGTGGGAAAGGAACGGATAGTGAGTTAAGACACCAGAAGCTGGGACCACCGAACAGAAAGGGGGGGGGGGGGGATCCCAGCTTCAACCAGGAGACTATCAACAGGGCTAGTAGGGAAGGCACCGGTGGCCAAACGGACACCTCGGTGGACTGGATCCAGCATGTGCAGTGTGGAAGGAGCAGCTGAACCATAAACTTGACAACCATAGTCCAAGCGAGACAGAACTAGAGCACAATAAAGACGGAGGAGGGAACGGTCCGCACCCCAAGAGGAGTGGGCAAGGAAGCGAAGGACATTGAGTTTATGGAAACATCCTACCTTCAGGAGTCTGATATGGGGCAGCCAAGTGAGCTTGTCGAAAAGAAGACCCAGGAAGTGAAACTGTGGGACCACAGGCAATCGTGCAGCGAGATAGAGCTCTGGATTAGGGCTGATTGTAGTACGGGGACAGAAGTGGACCACTCGCGATTTTAAAGGAGAGAATTGAAACCCGTGTGAGAGGGTCCATGCAGAGGCACGCCGTATAGCCACCTGGAGCTGCCGTTCTACAGATGCCATCGAGCAGGAACTAACCCAAATGCAGAAATCATCCACATACAGGGCAGGGGTGACCAAGGGACCGACAGAGGCTACAAGTCCATCGATAGCAATGAGGAAAAGAAGGAGACTCAAGACAGAACCCTGTGGGATGCCTGTCTCCTGGGTCCGTGGAAAAATAAAAGCAGTACCAACTCTAACTCTAAATGACCGATGGATCAGGAACTGGCGGATAAAAATCGGGAGTGGGCCCCGAAGACCCCACTGATGAAGGGTAAGTAAGATGTGATGGCGCCAGGCTGTGTCACAGGCCTTGCGAAGGTCAAAAACACTGCAACCAAATGGCGGCGCTGGGAAAAAGCCTGCCAAACTGCGGATTCTAAGCGAAGTAAATGATCGATTGGAGATCGTCCCTCTCGAAAGCCACACTGGTAAGGGGACAATAGATTCCGAGATTTGAGGACCCAATTGAGCCGATGGTCTACCATCCGTTCAAGTAATTTACAAACAACATTGGTCAAACTAATTGGCCGACAGCTGTCAACAGATAGGGGGTTCTTACCAGGCTTAAGGACAGGAACCAAAATGCTATCCCTCCACTGAGAAGGGAAGTCACCCTGGAGCCAGATACGGTTAAACACCCAAAGAAGATGTTGCCGTTGTGGAGCACTGAGATGTTGAAGCAGTTGGTTATGAATGGAATCTGGGCCAGGAGCCGTGTCATGAGAAGAAGATAGAGCAGAAAGAAATTCCCATTCAGTAAAAGGTTCGTTGTAAGATTCTGACTCACAAGTGGTGAAACATAAGGTGGGAGCTTCAGCCCGCTGTTTTTGATGAAGGAAAGCAGCTAGATAGGAGGCTGACGCTGATGCCACTGCAAAATGGATCGCAAGATGTTCTGCAAGAACTAATGGGTCTGTAAAAAGGCCATCTGGGAGGAGAAGGCCTGGGAGGGTGGACTGCCGATGGCAACCTTGGAGAGAGCGTAGTTTAGCCCATACCCATGACAGAGGGACAGTAGAACCAAGGGAAGAAACGAATCGTTCCCAACATATCCGCTTGCTCTGTTTGATTAAATAACGGGCTTTAGTGCGGAGGTATTTAAAGGTAGTAAGGCTGGCTACAGATGGGTGCCTCTTAAAGTGTTGCAAAGCTCAACGGCGATCACAGATGGCAATGGCAATGGCCGTACTACACCATGGGACTTGCCGACGACGAAACAGTCCAGATGAGTGCGGGACAGCAAGGCTAGCAGCGCGAACAATCGCGTCAGACACGTCACGTAGGACGTCATCAATACAACCAGACGAAGCGGGAGAAAACACGACCTGTGCAGTGTATAGAGGCCAATCGGCGCGTTGGAAAGACCAACGAGGTAACCTGTCCATCGGGGAGCGGGAAGGGAGCGTGATAATCAACGGGAAATGGTCACTATCACAAAGGTCATCGTGTGGCGACCAGTGTAATGAAGGGAGGAGAGAGGGAGAAGAAAGAGAGATCAATGGCAGAAAAGGTACCATAACCGGCACTGAAATGAGTAGGGGAGCCATCATTAAGAAGGCACAGGTCGTGGTCAGCAATAAATTGGTCTATAAGAAGACCTCGTCTAGATGGAAAGGCACTGCCCCACAAAGGATGATGAGCATTAAAATCCCCAAGGAGGAGGAAGGGAGGAGGAAGTTGCTGAAGAAGGGCGGTTAAGGCAGCAGGTGTAGGAGTCCTGTCAGGAGGGAGATAAAGATTGCAAACTGTGACTGCAGAGTCTAGGTGGACCCTAACAGCAACCGCTTCCAATGTAGTTTGAAGAGGAATCCACGTGCCAGCAACACCTGTACGGACCAACGTACAAACGCCACCAAAGGCCCGCAGGGGGCCTGACCCGATATCAACAGAAGACACAGAACCCACAGAGGGTCGGTGAGTGATCATCAGTAAAATGAGATTCCTGTAGAACCACACAAGCTGCAGAGTAAGCTAAATGAGGGTTTTCAACTCTGGAAGGTGATGGTAATATCCATTACAATTCCATTGGATAACCACAGAACGATGATTCAAATGGGGGATGAACAGGCTAAGGCCAGTCATGCCACTAGGTCACCACCCGTCACCGACAAGGAGGGGTCGACATCCATGAACGACAGGTCAGAATCCGGTGGTGAAGTTGGGCGAGGGACCTCCGGTGACACCAGAGGCTCTTTGTCCCGGGACTTATGTTTCTTCTTCTTTTCAGGCCGAGATCGGGGAGGGCTGTGTGGCATAAAGGAGCCAGCTGCAGCAAGATCAGGAACAGAAAGAGACCGGGCGACCTGGGGGCCGACAGACCACGGCTCTCGCAGTCGACGCGCGGCAGCAGGCCTTTGGCCTGGAAGGTGCCAGGAAGGGGCATCCCAGGAGAGGTGCCCTTGATGGGCAGACGCTGAAGGAGGGGGACACTTCTCCGGCTGGGGAGGGGGAGCAGCGCCCATAGGAGAAGGTGTGGGAGCTGCAGAGGAGAGGGGTTTTTTTTTTTTTTTTGGTAGGGTTTAAGGGCGCTCAACTGCTGAGGTCATTAGCGCCCAGTCACTGGTGTTAGAGCACAAGGAACCTGCTAAAACTCAAGGGGATGGGGGGACATCAAAAGGACCTGACAAAGATGCAGATGAAATAAGTAAAAAGGTTAAATGTCTTTGGTCAAGCCAGTTAAAGTTATAAAACGCAGAAGACGAGCAGCTGCTCGAGCGTCATCAGCTAAAACATCCGGTAAGGTAGATGGCAGGGACAGGACAACACGAAATTGACTAAAACGGGGACACGACAATAAAACATGGCGCACCGTTAATGCCTGACCACAAGGGCACTGCGGGGCTGGGTCACCAGAGAGCAGGTAGCGGTGGCTAAACCGGCAATGCCCAATCCGCAACCTGGTCAGAAGGACCTCCACGCGCCGAGATGGTCGGGAGGAAGTTGTCCAAGCAGTTGGGAGCGGTTTTACTGCCCGGAGCTTGTTTCCTTGGAGGGATGACCAAGCATCCCACCACAAGGACACAAGCCTCTTACATACATCCCCGCAAACGTCAGATGACGGGACACAATTGGAGGCTGGCCGAGGCTGGAGGACCGCAGCCTTGGCTGCAGCATCCGCAGCCTCATTCCCAGGCACTCCTACATGTCCGGGGACCCACAGAAAGCTGACAGAACCGCCATTATCAGCGAAACAATGGAGGGACTGCTGTATTCGTTGAATCAAGGGATGGACCGGATAGGGAGCCCCAAGGCTCTGAAGAGCACTGAGTGAGTCAGTGCAGAGGACATACGATGAATGGCGGTGGCGGCGGGCATACTGAATGGCCTGATGGAGAGCAAAAAGCTCGGCCGTAAAGCTGGAACATTGGTCAAGGAGCCGGTATTTAAAGGTGGCGGTCCCAACGACAAAGGCACAGCCGACACCATCGTCAGTTTTGGAGCCATCGGTGTAAATAAAGGTGTGACCAGCAAGTCGAGCACGAAGTTCGACAAACCGTGAGCAATACACTGCAGCCGGAGTACCCTCCTTCGGGAGTGAGCTGAGGTCGAGATAAATACGAACCGGAGCCTGGAGCCAAGGTGGTGTCGGGCTCTCACCCTCTCTGAAGGTGGTAGGGAGGGCAAAATCCAATTGTCGAAGCAGGCGACGGAAGCGGACTCCGGGGGGCAGCAGGGCAGACACATATAACCCGTACTGACGGTCGAGAGAATCAGCGAAGAAGGACTTGTAAGAGGGGTGTTCGGGCATAGACAACAGCCGGCAGGCATACCGACACAGCAGTATGTCGCGCCGGTAGGTCAACGGTAACTCGGCAGCTTCAGCGTAAAGACTCTCGACAGGACTAGTGTAGAAGGCTCCGGTCGCAAGACGTATCCCCCGATGGTGGATGGAGTTGAGCCGGCGTAAGAGGGATGGCCGAGCGGACGAGTAGACGAAGCTCCCATAATCCAGCTTCGATCGGACTATGGACCGATACAAGCGAAGCAGGACAGTGCGATCCGCTCCCCAAGATGAACCGCTAAGAACTCTGAGGACATTAAGGGAACGTGTACAACGGGCCGCCAAATAAGAGACATGTGGAGACCAACACAGTTTCCGGTCCAATGTGAGCCCTAGAAACTTAGTTGTGTCCACGAATGGGAGAACAACGGGACCGAGATGTAAGGATGGCGGAAGGAACGCTTTATATCGCCAAAAGTTGATACAAACCGTCTTCTCTTCAGAGAACCGGAAGCCATTTGCCACGCTCCATGAGTAGAGGCTGTCTAGACAACGCTGGAGGCAGCGCTCCAGGAGGCATGTTCTCTGGGCACTGCAGTAGATCGCGAAGTCATCGACAAAGAGAGAGCCTGAGACATTAGGTGGAATGCAATCCATAATTGGATTGATCGCGATGGCAAAAAGGGCTACGCTCAAGACGGAGCCCTGAGGCACTCCGTTCTCCTGGAGGAAGACGTCGGACAATACGGAACCCACACGTACCCTAAACTTTCGATCCGTTAAAAAGGAATCAATAAAAAGGGGCAGATGACCGCGTAGGCCCCACTTGTGCATAGTGCGGAGGATACCTCCTCTCCAACAGGTATCATAAGCCTTCTCCAAGTCGAAGAACACTGCTACCGTTTGGCGCCTTCGCAAAAAGTTGTTCATGATGAATGTCGACAAGGTCACAAGGTGGTCAACAGCGGAGCGGCGGCGACGAAAGCCGCATTGGACATTAGTAAGTAGTCGTCGAGATTCAAGAATCCAAACTAACCGAGCATTAACCATGCGCTCCATCACCTTACAGACACAGCTTGTAAGAGAAATGGGGCGGTAACTAGAAGGAAGGTGTCTATCCTTCCCGGGTTTGGGTATAGGAACAACAACGGCGTCACGCCAACGCATGGGGACCTGACCTTCGGTCCAGACGCGATTGTAGGTACGAAGAAGGAAGCTTTTGCCCGCCGGAGAAAGGTGGGCCAGCATCTGAACGTGAATGGCATCTGGCCCCGGAGCAGAGGACCGGGACAGTGCAAGCGCACGTTCGAGTTCCCGCATAGTAAAGGGGGCATTGTAAGTCTCCAGATTCAGCGAGTGGAAGGAAGGTCGCCGAGCCTCGTCTGCCTCTTTCCTGGGAAGGAAGGCAGGATGGTAATGGGCGGAGCTTGAAACCTCCGCGAAAAAGCGGCCAAAGGCGTTGGAGACAGCCACAGGATCAACAAGGACCTCATTACCTGAGGTCAGGCCAGGTACTGAGGAGTGGGCCTTAATGCCCGACAGCCGGCGCAGGCTACCCCAAACCACGGAAGAGGGAGTAAAACTGGTAAAGGAGCTCGTGAAAGAGGCCCAGCAAGCTTTTTTGCTGTCTTTGATGACTCTACGGCATTGCGCTCGGAGTCGTTTGTATTCAATACAATTCGCCAACGTAGGACGGCGGCGAAAGGTGCGTAAAGCACGTCGTCGAGCACGGATAGCGTCCCTACAAGCCTCGTTCCACCAGGGGACGGAAACGCGACGTGAAGAAGAAGTAGTTCGAGGTATGGAACGTTCGGCAGCATTGATAATAACAGCCGTGAGGTATTCGACCTGACTGTCACAACTGGAAAAATCGCGGTCCGGAAAGGTCGCCAGGGAGGAGTAAAGTCCCCAGTCAGCTTTCAGTATGTTCCAACGCGAAGGACGTGGGGATGGGGTGTGGTGCAGGAGACGAACGACACAGGGGAAGTGGTCGCTCGAATAGGTGTCAGAAAGGACATACCACTCGAACCGACGGGCAAGAGTGGTAGAACAGATCGAGAGGTCCAAGTGGGAGTAGGTAAGAGTAGAGTCCGAGAGGAAAGTCGGGGCGCCGGTATTGAGGCAGACAAGATTGAGATGGTTGAAGACATCCGCCAAGAGTGAGCCTCTTTGACAGGATGCAGGAGAGCCCCAAAGGGGATGATGGGCATTGAAGTCGCCAAACAATAAGAACGGCGGGGGAAGCTGATCGATCAGGTGCATCATGTCAGCCCGACGAACAGCAGATGACGGTGGAGTGTAGACGGTACAAACGGAAAAAGTAAAAGCAGAAAGAGTAATGCGGATAGCTATTGCTTGGAGTGGGGTGGTCAATGGGATGGGATGGTAATATACATCGTCCCGAACGAGCAACATGACCCCACCATGAGCTGGGATACCGTCCACAGGGGCGAGGTCATACCGCTCCGAGGTATAGTGGGAAAAGGCAATACGGTCAGTCGGGCGCAACTTGGTTTCCTGGAGACCAAGGACGAGCGGACAGTGCAGGCGGAGGAGCAGTTGTAATTCCTCCCGATTAGATCGAATACCCCTTATGTTCCAATGAAACAACGCCATTGCTAGTCAAAAAGTTGGGCGAACGAGACGGGGAAGAGCTGGTCACCTCGATGGCCGCGGAGGGCCAGGTTGCGAGGCAACAACGCTACAACTGACGGCAGGCGGATCCGGTTCCATCGACTCGTCGCCAGCTGCGGCCGCTGTCCCTGATTGTGTAGGAGGGGCCGCATCATTTGCCGACAAAAGGCCGGCGGAACGCCTGGCAGCAGAGCGTCCCGGCGAAACTGAGGACGGCCGGGAGCAGCGACTCACGGATGAAGCGTCAGATGAAACGCGCCGGGGTGGAGAGGGGGATAGATATTTCTTCATGGAGGCCTTCTTGGAAGGCCGAGGAGGCACAGGGATGGTGGGCTGGACCCGAAGAAGGTCCTCACGCGCGGGGTCTGTTTTGGAACGCCGGACCTCGGAAGCTGGGGTCCGGAACGTTTCCCCGATGGACGCCTGAGAAGAGGATCGCTTCTCAGGTGGCGTGGGGGGAGGAGGAGGAAGGGTGGCCCCTGGGGCAGGGGGGGTGGGGGCCGCGGGGGAGGAGGATTTGGAAGGGAGGGATTTGGGAGGCGGAGGCAGAGCCCCCTGACGGGCAGAGGAGGCGGAGGGGGGACAGGATAGAGGTGAGGATACAGCAGAAGGAGTGGACACAACTGAGGCAAACGAAGTGGCCAGTGACACTGGATGAAGGCGGTCATACTTCTTCCTGGCCTCAGAATATGAGAGCCGATCCAAAGTTTTGAGTTCCTGTATCTTTTTCTCCTTCTGATAGGCGGGGCAGTCCGGGGACCTAGGCGAGTGGACGCCAGGACAATTAGGGCACCGAGGTGGTGGGGTGCATGTATGTTCCTCACGAAGAGGACGTCCACAGTCGCCACAAAGGGGCTCAGCCTCACACCGGGACGACATGTGCCCAAAGCGCAAACACCTAAAACAGCGCATAGGAGGCGGGACGTAAGGTCGCACGTCGCACCGGTAGCACATCACCTTTACCTTCTCCGGGAGAACGTCCCCCTCGAAGGCGAGGATAAAGGCCCCGGTGTCGATGCGACGGTCCTTGGGGCCGCGCTGGACTCGCCGGACGAAATGCACGCCGCGGCGCTCCAGGTTGGCCCTGAGCTTCTCATCAGATTGTAGCAGGAGGTCACGATGAAAAATGACCCCCTGCGTCCTATTGAGTGCCAGATGTGGGACAATGGAGACTGGGATGTCCCCTAGGCGGTCGCACGTCTGGAGTGCCGCCGATTGTGTGGCAGAGGTGGTCTTGATAAGAACGGACCCCGATCGCATCTTGCTGAGAGCCTCGATTTCCCCGAAGACGTCCTCAATGTGTTGAACAAAGAACATGGGCTTGGAGGTGGCGAACGTCCCCCCCATCTGTTCGAGAACAGACCAAATAGCGGGGGAAGTACTTCGCCCCAAGCCGGCGGGCCTGTCCCTCCTCCCATGGAGTGGCCAAGGGGGAAAGGGCAGTAGAACCAGAACTAGAAACGGTACCTTTTCTTTTGGAAGACTCGGCCGCAGAGCGACCTGATACATGTTGACGTTTCATGTGCGAAACGTCCGCCCCGATACCACCCACTCCGACCAGGGGCTCTCCCCACGGGCGCCACCCAGCCGCAGCAAGGGCCACCTGGCAGGATGACCAATGCCGGGAGTCCTGATGCCCCAAGGAGATGGGCATCTACTCCTTGGCCAACGTGGGGAGGGTGCAGCTCAGGTATCGGCAGTACGATCCCTGTGTTGTCAGGGGGCTACAACCTAGAGGGTACATGACGACCCCACCACAACGGGCTGGCTACCGTGCTGGATTTCTGGTGCCATGGAAAGTCCATCATGATCGCTGGTGCAGATGGAGAGGCACTATGGGCGTAACGTGGACAACCCATCAGGCGTTTAGGCCCAATTTGAGGAATAATGGGTATGGTGACAATGCCGGTGCAATGCTGAGTGCCAAGGTCTTAGTGCACTTAGGACCAGTGGTACACCATGTAAGGTGTCCTTCCCCAAAAGGCTCGTACTTCTGTAGAATTTTGAAAAATGGAGGTCAAACCCCAAGGGGGACCATCACATTAAGGCCAAAACATTTGAGACTCCTTTTAGTCGCCTCTTACGACAGGCAGGAATACCGCGGGCCTATTCTAATCCCCGGACCCGCAGGGGGGCAGAGGAGAGGGGGAGGAGAGGGGTCCGGGATGGGGGTAAGGAAGGGGGAGGAAGGGGTGAACATGTAACCAAGGCGTAACTAGATGTCATGGACACAGGGTGAAGTCTTGCATATTTCTTACGGGCCTCTGTGTAGGTTAAACGATCGAGGGACTCATACTCCTGTATCTTTTTTCCTTCTTATATACTGGGCAATCTGGTGAATGTGGAGAATGACTACCATGACAATTTACACATACAGGAGGGGGAACACAGGGACTCCCCTCATGGAGTGGACGTCCACAGTCACCACAGAGAGGGGCCTGGGAACAGTGGGAAGACATGTGACCAAACCGCAAGCACCTAAAACACCTCATAGGAGGTGGGATGTACGGCTTCACATCACAGCAATATACCATAATCTTAACTTTCTCAGGAAGGGTATCCCCTTCAAAGGACAGGATAAAGGCACCAGTATCAATACGATTGTCTTTAGGACCCTTCTGAACACGCCGAACAAAGTGAACACCCTGCCGTCCGAGATTGTCCCGAAGTTCATCAGTTTGAAGGATGAGGTCCCTGTGAAAAATCACACCTTGAACCATATTTAGAGACTGGTGGGGGGTAATGGACACAGGAATTGTGGCAAGATGGCTACAGGCACGAAGGACCGCAGATTGGGCAGCTGAAGTAGTTTTTATCAGCAACGAACCCGACCGCATCTTGCTCAGGGAGTCCACTTCGCCAAACTTGTCTTCAATGTGTTCCACAAAGAATAAAGGTTTGACACTGGTGAAAGTATCTTATCAGTCCTGGTGCAAACTAGAGAAGGGGGAAAGGTTTTGCCACTAGACGACGGGCCTGACCTCTTCCCAGGGGGTAGCCATGGAAGGGAAGGCTGAAGGGGCAAGAGAAGCAGCACTTGAGGAATCAGTTCCACGCAGAGTTCTGGACCCGTATGCGTTTCATTTGCATAGCGTCCACCCTGATACCACCCACTCCGATCAGGGGCTCTCCTCACGGGCGCCACCCAGCCACAGCAAGGGCCGTCTGGCACGGTGGCCATTGCCGGGAGTTCCGATGCTCCAGGATGACGAGCAACCACTCCAAGGCATGCATGAGGTGGTCACAGCTCAGGTATCAGAAGTGTGATCCCTGTGTGTTCAGGGGGCTCAACCAAAAGGGTACATAGCGACCCCACCACATGGGCTGGCTACCGTGCTGGCTATGCACCCTAGTATCAGACAACAACGTGAAAGAAAAGGTGGAATGTACTAGGAGGGCGCACGTTGGAGACACTAGGTAAGGTGCTCTTCCCCAAATGGCTCACTACGGAGGAGAAATTTTGTAATGGAGGTCAAACCCCAGAGGGGGACCAAGGAATGCCAAAAAGAGGAGACGATTATGCAACAAAGCCGATTTGGAAAACCAACAGAACCAGGAGGATAGCGGGGCCAACATAAGGAGGGACACCAAGAGAGGGAGAGGAGAGGGCGAGGGGAAAGGAGCAAGGAGGGGAAGGGAAAGGAAATGCAGCCCTGGAGAGAAAGAAGGCTGCAATGGCTCGGGGCCCCGTGCTCGCCACGCACGTATCCACAAAAAGAGTTGTGGACCCCCTGGGGGACATATGAATGTGCGCTTTAAGGTGAAATATGTATTTTAGTATGGTTCACGAAATTCTGATGCTCTTTGAGTATCCTCTGATGTCTTGTTTTTTATGACAATGTAAGAAAGATCTTTTAATGTTTTACATGTACGAACATACTGGCTTCCTATGTCATCGTAGATGCGCAAGTGCGGTGACGCCTCTTATCTGGCGCTCTGGCAACTGCTGAAATGAATCTAGTTCTAACAGGTTGCGGGAAAATATTTCGAATTGTGGTTCGAAAAGCGTTATTTTCAAAGTAGATTTTCTTTTACGCAAGAAGAACTATGTGCGCGAATGTATGATGAATTTCTTAAATCACTGATTGTTTGCTCTCATTTAAAAATCAACTCTTTGATGACGAGCCATGTACAAGATTTTTGAGCCCAGATCAGAGATTTGTCGGTATTAAAAATTTTGCTGGCATATTTGTATGAAGTATCTTAGTGTAACATGTGCTAAACAGGTCAACATTATATGTGAAAGCTTAGCTTCTCTTGTAGCTTATTAATCTTAGAGACAAGTATTATATGAGAAAGCTTTGCTTTTCTTGTAGCAACATTACTTATAGTAACTTAAACCATTAACTTTTCCTGTTGGTGGAATTCGAATTCATACTTCCATAATACAAAAATTTGCAGCATACATGTTGCTGCTTATCAAAGATTTTTCCAAAACGTGTTTGCCCCCTGAGTTTTGTTTTTTAAAGTGCCGAGAAATTCTATGCTGCTGTATAAAACTATGTCTGTTCAAAGGATTGATAAGTTTTACAGTTCCGACGGAAAGTATACTGTCACTTAACATGGAAAAGGTGCATTTTCACCCGGGAGAAAATGTATTTTTAACCGGGAGATCTGGGAAAAATCCGGGAATTTTTTTTTCTTGTCCACGTATACACCCTGTTTTTAAAGTGTCTTCCAGAACAATTTATGTCCTGTACACTGATACTGTGAGAGTCCTCAGTCTCGATGGAGGTCTGCCCATCATCCTCGCAGATACTGATTCCAGAGTTACAAGTGGTGAAATTTTGTAAACCATCAGGCCTCATCCCTAAATTCAAGGGGAAGGGAGACATGTGGGGACAGCCTTCGTCCTCATCCATAAAATTGGCATGCTGACGTCTCGTCAGGATGCTGATGACTGTCGAGTGCCTCTCACCTCAAATCATCTTAATAACTTTACTTTCTTTAAAGACTGAAGTTTATCAGGAAGATAATGTTCGCTCTTAAAACTTAACAATTAAAGCAACTGTTGCAACCCAAGTTTAAATAGCTACCAACACAGAAAGCAAACCTTTTGTTTTCATTCATCTGCAGGAGCACTAATTTTGTAATCTTAATATTTTTTTTTCAGGTAAGAAAAACTCAACTTTTTTAGGTTCAAAAATAAATTGAATTAAAAAAAAATTAGAAATAAGCCTCAGGTTCAGTTTGGCATGAAATTGCACAGAGAGCAAAACCGAACGCTGAGGAAACAGTGTAGACAACATTTACTCAATCAAAAATCTCTCAATCCATTCTGGAATAAGGATGATTGTAACTCTATAATACAAATGTTCATATGGGATGTAAAATTCTCCAATCACACCAGAGAAGTTTTGGCTCTGTAATATGTAATGTTCTTAGTCACTCATGCAATGAAACATTAACTAAACAATGGAAATTCCAGGATGAAATATGAATAGGATAGATTGCTGCTTGCCATACAGTGATGTTGAGCCACTGATAGGCATGACTGGTGGGTAAACATCTCCACTATATGGTGAGCAGTGGTCTATACTTTCTGTAGTATTTGCATCATTAGCTAAGGGTGTCTTCCCAGAAAGATTGAAACATGCAATTGTTTGGCCTTCCTGTAAAATGGGTGGCTCAACAGATGTCAAGTTACCACCCAGTGTCAGTTCCTACATAATTTTATATTGCCAGTTTAGATGTTCTGTAGGGCATCTGATTCAGATGTCATATTGTATTACAGAAGCTAAGTTTTTATGAATACTTAGTTCAGCAAATGCATGATCAAGTTATAAGAAACAATGCAGGAAGTTGCTGTAAGCTGTTACAGTAGTACATCTGTATGGGGAGGAATTAGTGCCTCTAGGTTTTCATTGCCAACTGTTTCTGCTTCAATGATCTGCCATTTTATTTGGGTCAGGAGGCAGAATGTCATATTTGCAGATAATACTTGGGTCATTCCATATCAAGTCATCCAGGCCATGACACCCATTATCTAGTTGTGAATAGATATTTTGTGTACTGCTTTTTTATCTAATATAATGAACTTTTGCAAATTTTTATTGCTTTGTGTGCATTCTGTAGACAGCAAATGCAATAACTTCAAAGCAAACTGTAAAAATTTGAAAATTGGCTTCAGTTTCTTAAAAATCGGTATGCTGGCAGTTTTCCCCTGAATATCCTTTCGGACATGCAGTTTCTGAAAGCATGTTAGAATTGTCCTATTAAATTTTTGTAAAGTTTAATTTTATTGTTAAATCAGAAAAAAATATTTCACAATTGGCCCCCTCTGGAAAATACTGAAAAAATTGGAAAGTGATCTACAAATGTTTAATCACACAAAAATCAGTTTCAGAAATGAATGGCAGTGACAAAATATGTAAATCTCCTGGAGATAAATAAAATCACTACCCAAGAGACATTATCAACATAAGTACACATAACAATATCCAAATTGAACAAAATTTGCAGTATGTGAAACAAAATTGCACATTATAAAATACAGGGCAACTTGTTCATCACATGACATATGAACACTTTCTTACCTCTGCCATAACCAAATTAACTCAATGTAAAAATACATAGCATTTTGTATATAATATTTAAACATTTTGTCAAAAGCCAATATTGTCAACATTGCACAAAATGCTGGTGCTGCAATCTGCATAAGCTGATTCGGAACTACACATGTTATGTGACACTTTGATGCTTAGATAATGTTTTTGTATGACAACCACTTTTCTTCCACCAACTTCAAGGACTCTTTGCTCAGAGAATAAGTATGGGCTGTTGCTGTGGTAATAACTTCACACAGTATGAGAGGAAGAAACATCACAATCATTATTATTACGCCAATAGGACAGGCATGATCCATGAGGATGCATGAACCTTACTGTCACATCTCCTTCATAATTCACCTTATCAACAATTTCCAAATACCATGTAGTCACATGCACATGCAGCCTAGCAGTTGGGCTGCACATTGCATTCTGGCAGTAGGGTTGGAAGAGCATCTGAGAAATCATGCACGATACTAAAATCTGTATCAGATCTCAGCCTTTTTGCCCCAATCTTAATCAGTGATGTTGGTACAATGTGATGCATGGATTGTATTCCAGGAATTGTTTTTACACTTGTGAAGTGCTGAGAAAGAGGTCTGAAAAGTACCATTTCATCTTTTGAAACAAAACTCAAATGCCTTGCAGGTTCTCATGACAGAATTCAAATACCTGTGAATCTGTAAATATTTGATCTTCATAAACTCTTGGCAATCTTGTTTTTGTGACAAGTCTTTTAACAGTGCTACCAATACCACCACAGGAAGATTTGGCATGGCTGGAAGCAAGAGGACCAGCTG
Organism: Schistocerca serialis cubense; assembly: GCF_023864345.2. NCBI lineage: Eukaryota > Metazoa > Arthropoda > Insecta > Orthoptera > Acrididae > Schistocerca > Schistocerca serialis. The sequence goes on along the minus strand of NC_064639.1, from coordinate 545,468,291 downwards.
CAACTTCATGTTGAAGTTGTGTTCATGGTAGTAGATGTTTCTGAAATTCTTAAAATTTTTATATTGTGTAGCACAACCATCAGTGAAATACTCAACATATGCAAATGAATCTCTGGAAATTAACACTTAAAATTCAATAGTCTTCAGAGTCTGGTACACCAAGGCAACCTGTTATAGATGATCAGAAACAATACAAATACTTTTGTGTGACTTTATCCTTTTTGTAATATATATGGACGGTGTGAAGAATGCAGCTGCCATTGTTTCAATGGTACCCCTGTACTTGATCATGGATAAAAAATTGAGATTCTTACTGAAATCCATTAAAATTAACACTGATCCTTCAAGTGTTTCCTTCATTTTCAGATTATCAGATTGTGATTGAGAAATAAGTTTGGAGTAAGTTTTTCAGTTTTCTTAATAAGTGTCACAGAATTCTGATAGAATGACAGTGTTCAAATAACTTATTTATCAGTTTATACCCATTGACTGTACTGAACTATCTCGTCAGGATCATAGTCTTCTATTTCATTTTCTAAGTGGGTTTGAAGCAGTGAACTGGTGGGCATTTTTCACACAAAGCATACAGGCTGTTATTTACATCACATATTATTTAATTAGATCTTCATAAATTTCTTAAATATAAATGGAATTTAGTAGCAATTTGTTTTGGTGATAATGCACACACATACACTGTGTTTTCCTGATCACCCTGCAAGTAGACACTGTTTCAGTCAAAGAAGCAAATTTTGAGACTCCTACCTTGTCTTCAGGATACTTTTTACAGAGAATACAGTCAAGTTAATTAAAACAAGGTGCTTTTGTTCATAGGTATTTTTGCTGGTGCTCACTTTTTTCCCAGGCATTATTCTTGTTTTCATCATCCAAATAAACTCTTAACTTTTTGCACTGTATCATATGGCAATGCTTTCCTCTTTCCTGCTCAGCCATCGATAAAATACCCTTCTCCATTACGAGCTCTTGCTTGTACCAAATATTCAGAAACCTGAAATTTGGAACTGACATTCTGTCGACCAAGTTGGCGACAAGAGTAACTGAATTTTTTCATGAATATTTACATATTCAGTTTTAATTTCGTCCATGAGTTCATCATTGTGTTTAACACACACATGAAACACTTAAATCACAGTATGAATGACTGTTGCTCTGCCCCTCACTGGTCAGTCCATTCACTTAATTCAGAGCATTACATATATCTTGCAGATACTGTCCAAGAAAACACTGCCTACTTGAACGTTCCATACAGCTTCAGTCATGATACCAATATTTGTCATACATAATTCAGATAATTCTGTAATACCATCCATCCTAGTAAAGACCATGTAGCTGGGGACAATGTTTCATCCCAAGACTGTGAGCCTGGCCCTCCTCTCAGGGTGTAGCTAGGGAATGGATCATATGAAACAGCATTCAATTATCCTTCACCATTCGAAGAGGGTCAAATTTTTGCAGCTTGATACGCTTAACGTGCCAAGCATCTGCCCTGCTTCCACCCACTCCAATTAGGGGCTCTCCCCATGAGTGCCACCCAGCCACAACCACATGGCATGGTGGCCATTGTCAGGAGTTCCCATATGACAAGCAAACACTCCTTGGCACAGGGAGGCAACAGCTCAGCCAGATGCATACATAACAGCCCCACCACAAGGACTGGCTATACATACTGATGACCCAGTGGGGTTGAGGGCATCTACAGAGCGGAAGGGGAATCCACGCCATAGATGCTATGAACTGAGTTCTTCCCTAAATGGCACGTACCGTTTGGCAAAGTGAAGTCTCAACTAAGTTGCAGTCAGGTTCCCTGTAGATCAAAACTACAACTGCCACCCAATCTGCAGCTCTTTGTGCTTGCAATCATCTTGCTGACATGCCAGTGTCTATTACCCCTCACCAGTTACTGAATATGGTCCAGGGAGCAATTTTTTATTGGAACCTCATCCTGCAAACTGATTAACTCCAGGCTAATCTGGAGCGATGCAGTGTTCCCTTTGACATGTACAGAAGGTTTATGAAAAATGCACTGATGCTAGTGCCTTTGTTTTGGCACTCAAGGGAAATAACCTCCCCCCAAGGAGGTCAAGGTCATGTTACTGATGGCATGTGAAACCATATATCCCACCACCCATGAGGTGCTTAAAGTGCTTGAGTTTTGGGCATAAGGCTTCCCACAGTGTGGTGTGTGCTGTGTATGGTGACTTTACACCCACTCCATGAGGGAAGCCCCTGTTGTCCACCATCTGTGTTTAAATTGTCATGACTGCCACTCTCCACACTTGCCAGACTGCCCAGCTTACAAGAGAGAAGAGCCAAGAGGAAAAGTCCCTGAATCATATGTCATATGCTGAGGCTCGCCAATAAGACTTCAGGTGTAAAGTTCAACTGTTGCCTCTGTTATATACGCTCCCCTCATTCATCTTCCTTACTCACGCCCAGTCCCCCTCTCCCCTCCCTTCAGTTCCCACGCCCTCTCCTCCGCGTCACTTCCCTCTCCCAGCTGAAGTACCTCCCTTCTTCGGCACCCACCAGGCCTGAAGCCTGTGGCCACAACTCAGTCAAGAGATGCACCATCTGTGTGCCCCAAGGTTACTCACTCTTTTGGTCCTGGATCTGGCAGAAGCCTGTCTATCATCATCCTTCCTTCCTTCCTCATCCGTAGATAGAGAAGAAAAGACATAAGTCCCAGGAAAAAATGCCCCTCCCGATGCCCCTGAAGGTGCTATCTCTCCCCCCCCCCCCCCCCCTCACAACCTGCATCAGACATTTGAGCCACACCATCCTCGTCAGTGACAACTGACAGTGACATCACCTCCCCTCCCCTCAGCTTCTTTGTCTAACCTAGGCTCTCGTCACACGCTAATCCAGTGGAATTGCAGTGGATATTAGTCGCTTACCAGAAATAACACCTTGTCTCCTCTTATTCTGTGTTCTGTCTTGCTCTTCAAGAAATGCACATCCGTGATGACCACTCTCCAGTTTCGTGCTAATCAGGCAGTCTATCAGAACTGTGCCGGTGCAGGGATAGCATCTGAAAGGGTCTGCACTGTGGCTTGCACAGATGTCATTAGTGACTGGAACCCCTTCATACTAATCTGGAAGTAATAGTGGTAAAAGTGTGAACAACCCCAGCAATCACCTTTTGCAATGTCTACCTCCGTCCAGATAGGCCACTTGCTTATCCCCTCAGGGGGCTCGCTACTCTTTGGTGAATTTTTACTTGGCTAGCACAGGGCCCCAGCCTTTGCAGGATTTTTCACATTCTGTGCTGCATCTCTCACCTCTTTCTATTCTTTCCCCCTCACTTGGGGAACGTGTGTGGGATGTTATTGGGAATGTTCTGCATTGTCCGTCACTGACGTAAGAACAGTCCCATCACTGTTTTTCGCTCCCTTTTCCTGTCTGTTTCCCTTCTCTCGTTCCTCTTTTCAGCATTTGAGGTTCCTCTTTTTCCAAGCATTTGAGGTTCCTCTTTCTTCCTCCCTGTGTGCTCCTGAAGGCTGGCCCACATGTCTGACACATAACAGATGACTGGGTAACACTTAACTCCCAGCCCTGGGTTGACAGGTAGGGTTCACTTGTGCCCCCCGTACAGGCCAGGCCCAGGGAGGGGTGATTGCCTGAGTTACAACCTTCCCAAATTGCTGATTGGTCCCTCTTTAGCAGGTGTGACGAGGTATGGACAATCGCCTAAGGCAGATGTGCCTCCTTGGAAAGGGGGCCCCCAGTTGGAAGGAGCACGCCATTGGACACACTGGCAGTCACGGGGATTTTCTTGCAATGAATCAATCATCTTCCCGATAAATTCTACTAAATGTAATGAGAATAGTGATTCAAAGACCCTTCCCACTGCATCACAGTTCCTCGTAGTTTGTTACTGAAGATGGTCAGTCCTTTGTCATGGTAAAGCAGTTTATTGTTCAGGAAGGTGGTGATGCAATTGCTGGCCCTGTGAAATCTTGCTCTTGTTTATGCAATGGTACTTTTCTTTGAGACTACATCTGATTCTCAAGCACAACTGCTTCCTGCCTCGCTTCTCCATGGCTACCCTGTTCGTGTCGAGGCCCATAGAACTTTGAATTCTTCCTGTGGTGTAATTTACACTAGTGCTAAATGGTCTAACAGAGGCTGAAATCCAGTCTTACCTCTCTGATCAGGCTGTCACTGCCATCCATCACGTAATGAAAAATGTAGATTCCTCCTTAGTGCCCAACCGCACTCTTTTCCTCAACTGTGATAGTGGTGCTTCTGTCTAAGATCAAAGCAGGCTATGAATTACCAGAGTCTGGCCATACATTCAGAATCCTGTGCACTGCTACCAGTGCCATCGTTTCAATCGCACTAAAACATCTTGTCAGCACCCAGCCAAATGGTCACCTGTGGTTGGAATATGCATGAAGAGTGATTCTGCGCCACCTTCAAGCTGTATCAACTGCATCCATGGCCACGTCACCTCCTCTCAGGATTGTCCTGTGTATCTTCATGAGCAGGCTGTCAGAGAGATCTGGGTAAAAGAGAAAGTACCTTACCCAATTCCTTGCAATTTACTGGCTAGGCGCAAACCCTGCATTCTCCCATCTGGCACCTGTAGTTCTGTTCTTGTTACCTCTCCCCATGAAAGACATGGCCACACAGACATGTGACCTACAATTCACCTCTGAGGTTGTGAAATCGCTCAGTGTCAAGGTAGCATCGCCATCCCCCATCCAGCTGTGCAATGAGCAGTCACTCTCTCGCCTCAAGGGGCGAAGCCACCAGCTACACAACCGGTGGTCTGAAAAGGACAAGAGTACTCCCGTGAAGACCACCTCAGTCCCTCCAAGCCAAACACCTGAGTCTTCCTCTAAATGGAAGGTCTTGGAGAAGTCCACCACAGGCAAATGGTCTTCCCCTTTGCCAACTCGAAGATCCTCTTCGACAGTGTCGCCTCATGATGCCTTAGCCCAATCGGCCTCCATGTCACCGGTACGCACCACTAACCGTTCTTCAGCGTTAAGACTCTGACACTGCACAAGCAAGCCGATGTTTCTCTGGCCCCATGGAGCAGGATCCTCCTGCTTCTGTGCCCTGTAGTAGTGACTCTACAAAGGCTGTAAATCGGCAGCTGCCGAGGCGACACCCCTAAATCTCTTCCTCATCATGACTATACTCCAATGGAACATTCCCAGCCTTCGGTCCCACAAAGAGGATTTACAGCTGCTTTTAACATCGCAGCAAACACTGGTATGCAGCCCTCAGGAAACAAAATTGTTCCCTCGTGACTGCTTTGAGCTTCCATATTTCTTACTGTTTCGTTTTGACCTTCCCCCTGAGGTCAGCATTCCATCACATGAGGCGTCACGCTGTTCATACGGGATGACATTCAGTCCACCAATCTCCCTGACTATCGATCTTGAAGCTATTGCTGTTCGCCTTTTCCTTCCCCACCTGATGCCTTCCCTCTGTCCTAGTGACATTGAATGATGGAGTGACTTAATGGCACTGACTTCCTTCAGCTTATTGGGCAGCTACCTCCCCCATTTTTGCTACTCAGTGACTTTACTGTGCAACATCCTTATTGGAGTTCTCCTAGGACCTGTCAGAGGTGCCCTCTTGGCTGACCACCTTAACCAACTGAACCTCTTGTGCCTTAACACTGGAGCACCCACTTTCCTTTCTCACTCCTCACACACCTATTCCCATTTGGACCTATCCTTTCGCACTGCCCAGCTAGCCCATAGTCTTGAGTGGTCCGTTCTGATGCCTACTCGAGCGACCATTTCCAGTGTGCTATTGGTTTGCTGACTCCTACCCCATCAGCCTGCCCACCCAAATGGTAGCTTACTAAGGCTGATTGGCAGCTTTACTCCTCCCTGTTGACCCTTGAAGAAGTAGTTTTCCCCAGTTGTGATGTCCAGGTGGAATATCTCGCAAACAATACCCTTACTGCTGCAAAATGCTCCATTCCTCACATTTCCTCTCTACCACACCATGTCCCAGCCCCTTGGCAGACTGAGGCATGCCACTACACAATTCGCAAACAGATATGTGCTCTCAACATTTTTAACCGCCATCCTACTATGGCAAACTGCATTCATTATAAATAGTTGCATGCTAACTGGATTTCATTGACTAGTTCTTTTAACAGTTCCACCCCTTCCTCTGTCATGTTATCCAACCTCAGACGGCTCTCTAGGACCAAGATCTGTTCCCCAATTTCCAGCCTGATGTTAGCAGACGATATTGTGAAACCTACTACTATCTGAAACACCTTGAGCCACCATTTTGTCGGAATCCGCATTGGGCAGGTTTTAAAAGACTGCGGGACTCCAGCCACCAGGCTAAACGGCAATTCACCATACGCTCCAAACCTTACATACACTACTCTTGAGAGAAATGGGGCGATAGCTGGAGGGGAGATATTTGTCCTTTCCAGGTTTCGGAACAGGAACGACAATAGCTTCCCGCCATCGTCTGGGAAAAGTACTGTCGGTCCAAATTCGATTATGAAGGCGAAGGAGGTAACGCAAACTATGGGTTGGTAAATGCAGCAACATTTGGACGTCAATACCATCCGGTCCTGGGGCGGAGGAGCGAGAAGAAGAGAGTGCATGTTGGAGTTCCCGCATGGAGAAAACAGTATTGTAGCTTTCGAGATTTTGAGAGGAGAAAGCAAGAGGTCGCACTTCCGCTGCACGTTTCTTCGGGAGAAACACTGCCAGGTAATTTGAAGAGCTTGAAATCTCAGCAAAGTGCTAACCCAGTGAGTTAGAAATTGCGACGGGGTCCACTAATGTATCATGCGCGACAGTGAGCCCAGAGACCGGGGAGAAACTAGGCACGCCTGATAACCGCCGAAGCCGACTCCAAACTTCCGAGGAGGGAGTGAAGGTGTTAAATGAGCTAATAAAGAATTTCCAGCTTGCCTTCTTGCTATCACGGATGACGCGACGGCATCACGCACGGAACTGCTTATAGCGGATACAGTTGGCCAAAGTAGGATGGTGGCGGAAAACGCGAAGAGCACGTCACCGCTCACTTATCGCGCACGGCACGCCCCGTTCCACCAAGGAACTGGGGGGCACCGGGACAATTCGGAGGTGCGTGGTAGTGAACGTTCCGCAGCTGTAAGAATAACGTCGGTAATATGTGTGACACCGTCGACGCTGGGAAAGTGACGGTCATCAAATGTCGCTAGAGACGAAAAGTGTCCAATTGGCTTGGGCTAACTTCCAGCATCGCGGGCGCATATATGGCAGTTGAGGCTGCAGTCTAAGGACACATGGAAAGTGGTCACTCGAGTGTGTATCGTCAAGGGCGAACCATTCGAAACGCCGAGCTAGTGGAACAGTACCGACCGAAAGGTCCAAGTGAGAAATTTGTCGTGGAGGCAGATAAAAACGTATGGACCCCAGTGTTGAGGCAAACTAGATCCGCTTGGTGGAGGATGTCTAGCAATAGTGAGCCACGTGGACAAGGATGTGGAGATCCCCAAAGCGGGTGATGGACATTGAAGTCCCCAACCAGCAAACAGGGGGGTGGAAGCTGACCAAGAAGATGAAGATCAGCTCGTGCCATTGGTGTGGACGATGGAATTTATACAGTACAAAGAGAAAAGGTATATACAGAAAGGGAAAGAGACAGCGACAGCTTGGAAGGAAGTGTTTAAGTGGATTGGGTGATAATGGAGAGTATCATGGAAAAGAATCATTAGTCCATGTGCTGGAGTGCCTTCAACAGAGGGGAGATCAAATCGGACTGATCGAAAATGGGGGAAAACAAAGCGATCGTGGGGACGCAGCTTTGTTTCCTGAAGACAGAAGATGACCAGCGAGTAGGACCGCAAGAGGATCGACAATTCATCCCGATTGGCTCGAATGCCGCAGACATTCCAATGGATAATGGACACAGGGTGGACAGGAAAGGGAAGAATGTGACCAAGGTTGCTCTCAACTCAACGACTGCTCAGAGCTTGCGACTAACAGCGTGGAACGGCATTCAGCCGAAGGCAGAAGATCCTGATAAATAGGTTGTTCGGGAGCAGAACCAGCCACCAGCGATCGGCCGCCAGCAGTGCGCCTTGGTGACACAGAAGACGGCAGAGGGCGGTTACCACCAGGTGGAGCTGTAGATGAGACATGCCGTGGCGGAGAAGGAGAGGAACTGGGTTTCTTATTAGTCTTCTTGGAAACAGGACTGAGATGGAGGAGGAACCGATGGTTGTGAAGTTGGGGCACATAAAAAACTTTCGCGAGTAGGTTCTTTTTTTGAAAGTCAGAGTGTCTGAATTTGGGGCTCGAGATTTAGCAGAACCCGACGAAAGATGAGCCATAGAGTGAGCAGGTGAGAGTGGGGAGGTTGAACGGGCGATCTTTGCACTGGCCGATCTGACGACTGTGGCACTAAAGGTGAGATCACAAGTCTGCGTGGCTGCCTCCTTTGTTGGCCGAGGAGAGGCAAGGACAGTGCTTTATTTACTTGTGTGAGGCACAGTGGGCTTTCGACAGGTGAATAACTTTCCAGCAGCAAAGGTAGACACCTTTATCCTTCACTCTGATTTCCTGAATGAGCCGTTCGTCTTTAAAAATGGGGCAATCTCTAGAGGAAGCTGCGTGGTCACCCATACAGTTGATGCAATGAGGGGATGGAGGTGGACAAGCACTCTCATGGGCATCCTTGCCACACTTAACGCATTTGGCCGGATTGGAACAGGACTGGCTGGAATGATTTGACTACTCACATCAACAGCAACGCGTAGGGTTTGGGATGTAAGGGTGAGTGGAAATTATCTCGTAGCTTGCTTTTATGTTCGATGGAAGATGAACTTTGTCAAATGTCACGAAGACAGTACGGGTTGGAACAATGTTCGTGTCAACCCTTTTCATGACACCATGAACAGCCGTTACGCCCTGGTCAGACAGGTAGTTTTGAATTTCATCAGACAATCCATCGAGAGAGCATGTATAAACGACCCCCACGTGATGAATTTAAAGTGCGGTGCGCTTCCACCCGGACAGGGAAGGTGTGTAGCAGTGAAGCATGCAGCAATTTTTGTGCCTGGAGGGCACTGACTGTTTCTAACAACAAGATGCCATTTCGTAATCGGGAACAAGACTTTACAGGACCTGCAATCGCGTCAACACCTTTCTGAATAACAAAAGGGTTGACTGGAGAAGTCTTGACCATCGTCCGACCAAGAAACAAGAAGCAACTGTGGCAATGATGGAAGAACTGTCCGTGGCTGAGACTCATTGAACGTACACTGGTGAGCAGACCTAGTAGATGAAGATGAAACCATTGCGGAAGTATCATCCATGATTACCGGCATCTCCGATGGCACGCTCCTTCCTTGTGGGGGCCCTCTCTGAGGGCCCTCCTGCCTTAAGTGATTGTTCACACCTTCCGAGAAACGGGCAGAGGGACCAATCTGCACTTTCGGAAGTATCAGCTCGGGTAATCAGCCCTCCCTGGGTCTGGCTGTTACCAGGGGGTATGTATGTGTCCTGCCTATCTACCCGGGGTGGGGAATTACACATTACCCTGTTACCAGCTACACATGGGAATGTGTGGATCGGCCTTCAGACACTCACAGGGAGGAAAAAAGCGAGAGGGAGGAACAAAGAAAAGGAAAGGAAAGAAGAGAGGTCTCAAACGCCGCAGCGGAGAAAAGGGTAAAGAGAAGAGGTAAGGAAAAAAGAAGGACAAAGACTTGCCAGCAGAGAAAGCATAGAAGAGACTGTCTTACAGTTTCTAGCGTTCGTCTCCGGACGTAGGCACTAAACATACTCCCAGAGGGGGAGAAAGGGAAGGGAAGAGGTGGTGGTGAGAGGGGGGCGGTGGGGTGGAAGATGGGGGATGGGGAAGGATGCGGAAAAGTAAGGTATGCAGCCCAGAAAGGAAGGAGGGCCACACTAGCTCGGGGTCCCATGCTCCCTACGCATGTATCCACAAAAGAGTTGTGGATACAGAGGTGTGGGCAAGGAAGCAAAGGACACCGAGTTTACGGAAACATTCTACCTTCAGAAGGGTGGATTGTGGTACGGTGACAGAAGTGGACCACCCAAGATTTTAAAGGAGACAACTGAAACCCATGTGAGAGGGTCCATGTAGAGGCACGCCGTATAGCTCCCTGGAGCTGCTGCTCAGCAGAAGCCATCAAAGAGGAACTAACCCAAATGCAGAAATCACCCACATACAGAGCAGGGGTGACTGAAGGACTGACAGTGGCCACAAGTCCATCGATAGTAATGAGGAAAAGAAGTACACTCAATACAGAACCCTGTGGGATGTCCGTCTCCTGGTACCGAGGAGAACTAAAAACAGCAGCCCAAATGAAAGATGGAACAGGAACTGGCAGAAAAAAATCTGGAGTGAGCCCCGAAGACCCCACAGATGAAGTGTAAGTAAGATGTGATGGCGCCAAGCCGTGTAATATGCCTTGCAAAAGTCAAAGAATATTACAACCAAGTGGTGGCCCTGGGAAAAAGCCTGCCGAACTGCGGATTCCAAGTGAAGTAAATGATCGATCGGAGAACATCCCTCTTGGAAGCCACACTGGTAAGGAGACAATAGATCCCGAGATTCGAGGACCCAATGAGCCAACGGGCCCATCCATTCAAGTAACTTGCAAAGATCATTTGTCGGACTAATTGGCCGAAAGCTTTCAACAAATAGGGGGTTCTTACCAGCTTAAGGACAGGAACCATGATGCTATCCCACCACTGAGAAGGGAAGTCACCCTGGAGCCAAATACGGTTAAACACCGGGTGAAGATGTTGCAGTTGTGGATCACTGAGATGTTGAGGCAGTTTGTTATGGAGTCAGGGCCAGTGGCCGTATCATGAGAATAAGAAAGTGCAGAAAGAAATTCCCATTCAGTAAAAGGTTTGTTGTAAGATTCTTACTGACAGGGGGCAAAACAAGTCAGAAGCTTTGGCCTGCTGTTTCTGGTGAAGGAAAGCAGCCAGATAGGAGGCTGATACTGTTGCAAAATGGGTTGCAAGATGTTCCGCGAGAATCAAGAAGTCCATGCAAAGGCAATGCGGGAGGTGAAGGCCTGGGAGGGTGGACTGCCGATGGCAACCTTGGAGAGAGCGAACTGTAGCCCATACCCATGATGCAGGGACAGTAGAACTGTGAGAAGAAACCAAGCTTTCCTGACATCAGTTTGCTCTGTTTGATTAAATAACGGAGCTTTAGCGCGAAGGGGTTTAAAGGTAATAAGGTTGGCAACGGATGGGTGCCTCTACACCACAGGACTTGCCAGTGACGAAATGGTCCAGATGAGCGTGGTACAGCAAGGCTAGCAGTGTGAACAATCGCGTCAGACACGTCACGTAGGACGTCATCTATACAACCCTACAACGAGGGAGAAAAAATGACCTGTGCAGTATATAGAGGCCAATTGGCACATTGGGAAGTCCAACAAGGTAACCTGTCCATCAGGGAGTGGAAAGGGAGAGAGAGAATCAATGGTAAATGGTCACTGTAGCAAAGGTCGTCGTGTGGCGACCAGTGTAATGAAGGGAGGAGGGAGGGAGGGAGAAGAGAAAGATGAATGGCAGAAAAGGTACCATGACTGGCACTGAAATGAGTAGGGAAGCCATCATGAAGTAGGCACAAGTCATGGTCTGCAAGAAACTTGTCTATGAGAAGACCTCGTCTATATGGAAATGCAGTGCCCCACAATGGATGACGAGCATTAAAATCCCTGAGGAGGAGGAGGAGGAGGAGGAGGAGGAGGAGGAGGAGGAGGAGGAGGAGGTTGCTGAAGAAGAGCAGTTAAGGCAGCAGGTGTAAGGCCAGTCATGCCGCTAGGTCACCACCCGTCACCGACAAGGAGGGGCCGACATCCATGAACAACAGGTCATAATCAGGTTGCGAAGCTGGGGATGGGACCTCTGGTGACACCAGAGGCTCTTTGTCCCGGGACTTATGTTTCTTCTTCTTTTCTGTTTGAGATCGAGAAGGGCTATGTGGCATAAAGGAGCCAACGGCAGCAAGGTCTGGAACAAAAGGAGAAAGCAAGATGGGGGCCCCACAGACTGTGGTTGTCGCAGTCACCGCCTGGCAACAGACCTTTGGCCTGGAAAGTGCCAATAAGGGGTATCCCGGGAGGGGCACCCTTGACCGGCAGATGCCGAAGAAGTGCAACACACTACTGGCTGGGGAGGGGGAGTGGCACTGAGGAGAGGGTGTGGGAACCGCTAGGGGGGGGGACAGAGGGATTCGGGACTGGGGTAAGGAAGGGGGAGGAAGGGGTGAAGATGTAACTTAAGCATAACTAGACGTCAAGGACACAGGGTGAAGACATGCATACTTCTTATGAGCCTCAGTGTAGGTTAGACGATCAAAGGACTTTTACTTCTGTATCTTTTTTTCCTTGTTATAAACTGGGGCATCTGATGAACTTTGAGAATGATTGCCATGACTAACACACAGGAGGGAGACCACAGGAACTCCCTCATGGAGAAGATGTCCAGTCACCATAGAGAGGGGCCTGGGAACAGTGGGACGATGTGTCCAAAACACAAGCACTTAAACCTCGTAGGTGGTGGGATGTACGGCTTCATGTCACATCGATAAACCATAATCTTTACTTTCTTAGTGAGGGTATCCCCTTCAAAGGCCAAGCTAAAGGCACCAGTATGAACGTGATTGTCCTTCGGACTCTTCTGAACACTCCAAACAAAGTGAACACCCCGCCGTCAGAGATTGTCCCGAAGTTCCTCATCAGGTTGAAGAATGAGGTCCCTGGGAAAAAAAAATCACACCTTGAACCATATTTAGAGACTGGTGGGGGGTAATCGACACACAAATTGTGCCATGATGGTTACAGGCATGAAGGGCCACAGACTGGGCAGCTGAAGCAGTTTTGATCAACAACGAACCCGACCGCGTCTTGCTCAGAGAGTCTACTTTACCAAACTTGTCTTCAATGTGTTCCACAAAAAATAAAGGTTTGGTATTTGTGTAAGTATCCTCATCAGTCATGGTGCAACCATATAGTGGGGGGCAAAGGTTTCACCCCAAGCCGACGGGCCTGACCCTCCTCCCAGGGGGTAGCCATGGAAGGGAAGGCCAGAAGGGCAGGAGTAGCAGCACTAGAAGAGTCAGTTCCACACAGAGAGACAGCTGCAGAAGAACGGCCAGAGTTCTGGATCTGTATGAGTTTCATTTGCATAGTGTCCACCCTGATACCACCCACCCCTATCAGGGGCTCTCCCCACAGGCACCACCCAGTCACACCAAGAGCCGTATGGCACAGTGGCCACTGCCGGGAGTTCCGATGCTCCAGGACGACAAGCAACCACTCCTAAGCTTAAGTGAAGAGGTCACAGTTCAGTTATCAGAAGTGTGATCCCTATGTGTTCAGGGGGCTCAACCAAAAGGGTACATAGTGACCCTACCACACGGGCTGGATACTGTTTTGGCTACGCATCCTAGCATCAGACAATGACGTTAAAGAAAAGATGGAATGGACTAGGAGGGCACATGTCGGACACTAGGTAAGCTGCTGCTCCTCACATGGCTCTCACTACGGAATAGAAATTTAGTAATGGAGGTCCAACCGTAAATAGGGACCAGGGAATGCCAAAAGGATTAGGTGATTACACAACAAAACCAAATTGCAAAGTCAACAGAACCAGGAGGATTGTGGGGCCAACTTAAAGGCACCAAAGAGGGAGACGAGAGGGTGAACGGGAAGAAGCAAGAAGAGGAAAGGAGGGGGAAGGGCAAGGAAATGCAGTCCTGGAAAGAAGGAAGGCTGCAATAGCTCGGGACCCCGTGCTTGCCGTAACTATGCATTTAGTGTCCTACCAGTGACAAAAACTTAAAAGTTTTTACCTTCTAAACTCAGCAATCACAGCAATTCTGTGCCTTTTAGGTTTTAAGTAACAAAAACAATGACCCATGACAGAGCTGTTAATCTGCACATGATCATTCATAGATGTTAAGAGAAATTGTGTCCCACCTTTGAGTGTTTTTGAATGTTGCTACAATTCAAACATTTAACAGTTATTGTTAGTTATGCTGGTTGGTATACTAAGTGCTTGATGGTTTACACAAAAAAAAAAAAAAAAAAAAAAATTAATTCAGGAAATGGGGAAGATTACGACAGCAGAGCATATGAGAAAAATTCCAGAAAAGTTGAAGAAAGATGCCAGCAAGTACAATGCCCATAACAAAAAAGAAACAGGAAAATATGAAGATGAGGGGACCCTCCAGTGAAAAATCTTTATTGAAAGATAAGAAAAAAGCGGAAAGAATAAGAAAGAGCAGACAAACTAAAATCTGTATCGACTACAGACCAGCTTCCCAGTTAGGATCTTATAAATGTCCTCAGCCCTCGGCAAAGCTGTATTTTACTTAAAGAAGGTGCTTCCTTCAAGCCTATATATAAACCAGCAATAATAAAGTTTTCAAGTGAAAGCTTACCTAAAAAGGCAGTAAAGCAGATTTTCTCAGAAGAAAACATCTTCTGAACTTGCAGGTGACAATCTGATCAAAATACAAAACTTTTTCACAAATGATGAAATCAATGTAGCATCTGCTATAAAGGATGTGAAGTCTATTGTAGACAAATGCCACATGACTGACAGTTAAGGAAGCAGTTTTGCTTTTTAAGTAAGAGAATCCTAATATTGTTATAAAGATATCAAAATTTTACAAGCTGTGGCCTGAAACTACTGTTATAACTTCTCAAATGCTTCACAATACATGCGTGTGCAAATATCACGCTAACTTCAACTTCATCGTTAAAGCCATTCACAGAAAAATAGGTAGTTTCCCTGCTACTCACACTGACCTTATGAATCTTGTTTTCTGTGACACGGAAAATTAAATACACATGACAAGTGACTGCAAGAAGTGCATCACAAATCTGCACACACTATCTGATATAAAGTGTTTTATGCGACATAATATGATTTAGACAGTGAACCAAACTTAAGTCACTAAACAGATTAGTGCTAGTGGAAGTTAAGTTATCTCTGAACTTCCATTTCAACTAAGTTCAAACAGCACTTCTTAGAAGGATACAATCTGTAGCTTTCAAGACAAAGCATCAGTTAGTGATGAAGGTACATTGCAAACAGATTTTGCAGAAAACTATGCAGCATTGACACAATGTGAGAAAAGTGCTCACTGGAATCATACACAAATTACAGTGGTCACTGACTGTGCTTGGCTGAAAACGGGACTACAGTCATTTGCAGTTGTGAGCAATGAACAGTGCCATCACAAGTACTCACTTTGTGCTTCTTTGAAGTGGCTAGTAAGTAAATTGAAACAAGAGCTTCCAAAACTGATCTTCACTGGAATTTTTTCTGACAGTTGCACAGATCAATTTCTGAACAAATTCACCATTTCTAACCTCTGCTACACAATGCAAGACATTGTAGTGTCTAGAGAATGGCTTTTCTTTGCAAGATCACAAGGGAAAGGTGCAGTGGATAGCATAGTAACTAACTAAAAGGGCAGTTTGGAACAAAGTTACAGAAGCCATAAATGCACAGGAATTTTTGGACTATGCCAAATCAGTTGTTTCTGAAATTAAGCTTTCCTGTACTGTAAGACATATTTATCAAATCAGATCTTCAGCTAGTGAAGGGAGACGAAAATTTAATAGTCATGGGTGACTGGAATTCGTCAGTAGGAAAAGGGAGAGAAGGAAACATAGTAGGTGAATATGGATTGGGGGGAAGAAATGAAAGAGGAAGCCGCCTTGTAGAATTTTGCACAGAGCATAACTTAATCATAGCTAACACTTGGTTCAAGAATCATGAAAGAAGGTTGTATACCTGGAAGAATTCTGGAGATACTAAACGGTATCAGATAGATTACATAATGGTAAGACAGAGATTTAGGAACCAGGTTTTAAATTGTAAGACATTTCCAGGGGCAGATGTGGATTCTGACCACAATCTATTGGTTATGAACTGCAGATTGAAACTGAAGAAACTGCAAAAAGGTGGGAATTTAAGGAGATGGGACTTGGATAAACTGAAAGAACCAGAGGTTGTACAGAGTTTCAGGGAGAGCATAAGGGAACAATTGACAGGAATGGGGGAAAGAAATACAGTAGAAGAAGAATGGGTAGCTCTGAGGGATGAAGTAGTGAAGGCAGCAGAGAATCAAGTAGGTAAAAAGACGAGGGCTAATAGAAACCCTTGGGTAACAGAAGAAATATTGAATTTAATTGATGAAAGGAGAAAATATAAAAATGCAGTAAATGAAGCAGGCAAAAAGGAATACAAACGTCTCAAAAATGAGATCGACAGGAAGTGCAAAATGGCTAAGCAGGGATGGCTAGAGGAAAAATGTAAGGGTGTAGAGGCTTGTCTCACTAGGGGTAAGATAGATACTGCCTACAGGAAAATTAAAGAGACCTTTGGAGAGAAGAGAACCACTTGTATGAATATCAAGAGCTCGGATGGAAACCCAGTTCTAAGCAAAGAAGGGAAGGCAGAAAGGTGGAAGGAGTATATAGAGGGTCTATACAAGGGCGATGTACTTGAGGACAATATTATGGAAATGGAAGAGGATGTAGATGAAGATGAAATGGGAGATAAGATACTGCGTGAAGAGTTTGACAGAGCACTGAAAGACCTGAGTCGAAACAAGACCCCAGGAGTAGACACCATTCCATTAGAACTACTGATAGCCTTGGGAGAGCCAGTCATGACAAAACTCTACCATCTGGTGAGAAAGATGTACGAGACAGGCAAAATACCCACAGACTTCAAGAAGAATATAATAATTCCAATCCCAAAGAAAGCAGGTGTTGACAGATGTGAAAATTACCGAACTAGCAGTTTAATAAGTCACAGCTGCAAAATACTAACGCGAATTCTTTACAGACGAATGGAAAAACTGGTAGAAGCGGACCTCGGGGAAGATCAGTTTGGATTCCGCAGAAATGTTGGAACACATGAGGCAATGCTGACCTTACGACTTATCTTAGAAGAAAGATTAAGGAAAGGCAAACCTACGTTTCTAGCATTTGTAGACTTAGAGAAAGCTTTTGACAATGTTGACTGGAATACTCTCTTTCAAATTCTAAAGGTGGGAGGGGTAAAATACAGGGAGCGAAAGGCTATTTACAATTTGTACAGAAACCAGATGGCAGTTATAAGAGTCGAGGGACATGAAAGGGAAGCAGTGGTTGGGAAGGGAGTAAGACAGGGTTGTAGCCTCTCCCAGATGTTCAATCTGTATATTGAGCAAGCAGTAAAGGAAACAAAAGAAAAGTTCGGAGTAGGTATTAAAGTCCATGGAGAAGAAATAAAAACTTTGAGGTTCGCTGATGACATTGTAATTCTGTCAGAGACAGCAAAGGACTTGGAAGAGCAGTTGAACGGAATGGACAGTGTCTTGAAAGGAGGATATAAGATGAACATCAACAAAAGCAAAACGAGGATAATGGAATGTAGTCAAATTAAATCGGGTGATGCTGAGGGGATTAGATTAGGAAATGAGACACTTAAAGTAGTAAAGGAGTTTTGCTATTTAGGGAGTAAAATAACTGATGATGGTCGAAGTAGAGAGGATATAAAATGTAGACTGGCAATGGCAAGGAAAGCGTTTCTGAAGAAAAGGAATTTGTTAACATCGAGTATAGATTTAAGTGTCAGGAAGACGTTTCTGAAAGTATTTGTATGGAGTGTAGCCATGTATGGAAGTGAAACATGGACGATAACCAGTTTGGACAAGAATAGAATAGAAGCTTTCGAAATGTGGTGCTACAGAAGAATGCTGAAGATAAGGTGGGTAGATCACGTAACTAATGAGGAGGTATTGAATAGGATTGGGGAGAAGAGAAGTTTGTGGCACAACTTGACTAGAAGAAGGGATCGGTTGGTAGGACATGTTTTGAGGCATCAAGGGATCACAAATTTAGCATTGGAGGGCAGCGTGGAGGGTAAAAATCGTAGAGGGAGACCAAGAGATGAATACACTAAGCAGATTCATAAGGATGTAGGCTGCAGTAGGTACTGGGAGATGAAGAAGCTTGCACAGGATAGAGTAGCATGGAGAGCTGCATCAAACCAGTCTCAGGACTGAAGACCACAACAACAACAGATCTTCTGGACAGACACTGGAAATCTGTTAACATGATAGATAGTTGCAGCAAGCATTACTTCAATGCTTACATTACCTGTACTCTAATATGTGGTAAAAGTTTTCTAAAATCAGATTAAGAGAAAGTGCAGGTTTTTCAACATTCACCAACCAGAAATTTTCTTCTCTACAGAGATCTGAGATGAGTGGTGATGAATCACATCCTGATGACTTTACTAAATCCCCAAGCAGTTACCAGTTCAGAACAAATTGGAAAAATCATGCCAGGAACATTTTAGTGGAATTTCAAACTGCTAGAAAGAAATCCGAGTAAAGATATGCTGTGTTCGCGTAGAAGTGGTTAAGACAATAGGGAAATACAGATTATGTGTACGAGATCTGTACGGAACTTGGCAAAGGTATTCAAAGTTGACAAGAAAGATGTATCCTACATAAGAGTTTGAACAAGTTCTTGCTATTCTTCCAAATCAAGGCACCTTGTAAGGGACACCTTACAAGTTTTCAAGCAATTTAGACTTTTGAAAATGTGTGAGGAGTCAACTGTCCATTTTTCTAAGTGGTACATTTTTCAAGAGAAATAATGAAGTACTCAATACTTTGAAGTAGCACTGTACTGAAATTTATGTTAGTTATAAGCAAATTTGGAAACAGCATTTAAGGAAATGGAGGCCGAGGACCAAGCTGACTTCTGAGCAAGGAGATCAACTATAGATCATATTCTGTTTGCAACAAATAATTGGAAAGAAGAAAGTTAGAAATCAGTCCCTTCATTTAGTATTTGTAGACAGAATGTACAAACATGCGGGATCTCAGTAAACGATATGTATTCATTACAATTTGTTGATCTATTAGACACATCATTTGCGAACGAACAGATCCAAGGGAACAGTTCACCAAGTTGAATGGAAGGAGCGAGGAACGAATTCTAAGAAACGGTCTTTCATAGTTCACTTTGGCCACAGCTTTCTACTTCTAGTCCCCGGGAACAGGAAACTGTCAGTCTCATTTCCACAACGGCACGTCGGCCGGTCTCATTCCAGCCTCGGGCCTGTTCCCATCAGTGTGTCTCCCTCGGACAGAGTCTTCGTCCTTCACAAGGACGCTCACTGCAGTTCCACTGCCGGTTGCTTGTAGTTAGTTCAATACCGAGTTGTTTGTTTTGTTGGCTGTGCACACCCATTCTAGATCTGTTTCAAACCTTTTTGAATCTTTGACTTTTGGTTCTTTTCATATTCTATTCAGCTTCCATGAATGGTAATTAAAATGTATCTTATAATTAAGTAAATTACATGAAAATTACATGATATATACTACATCTTCTCAGGTAAAAGGACATATCTGCTTACTTCACTGTTTATTGAAACAGCAGAAGACATAAAAAGGCAAGCTTTCTTGATATTACACATGCAAAGGAAGACTGCACAGCACACACGAGTAGCCATTTTCCGTCTTTTTGATCCAAGGTAAAACAGCAAGTTCATTGTTATGGAAGGCAGACCATTTTACAACAGGATGGAACCCACACTCTGCAATCTAGTGTGTGGTGGCACTTTTTTTTTATAGAGGATGATAATTTCTACAATATTATTTCAGTGGTACAGGGTGCCACACAAAAATTGACCCCGAGTATCAGACTCGGCACTGTCGCCCACTAGTCATCACCTATTTCTTCGAAGTAGCTGTTTGCATTAGCTTAGTTGTTAATTCTTTACGGACTAAGTACATGTTTACCTACTCTGCTCGTAGCAGTCTGTACTCTGGACTGGTTTTTCGTGTGCCACCTTAGTCTTATTTCACTGCGATGAGCCATGTAACACTACAGTTGGCTAAACATGAGGTTTTGCAGAATCACGAAAATTTCTACAAGCGTGTGAGAATTCTGTAATGGATAAAAGCTCTGTACTCAAGGGGGAGGCCAACTGCCCCTCTTGTCACCTTCCATCTTCACTGACCTATGCTACTAATTTTCAATTTTTCATAAGAACCATATACCATGCACAAATGAAGAGTGAATGAGTAAAAATTAACTGTTAAAAAAATAAAAAGGAGAGAACTAGTTCCCAAAGAAGAACAAGTTTGTCCATCTATGACCAACTAATTTTGGCACAAGATGAAGTTACAGGGAAATTAACAGAGTATAAAAAAAATGGGGCCTTCCAACAAAAATAAAACAAAATAAATTTTAATAGGGAGAAATAAAGATTTAACACTGGAAATAGGGATGGAACTATTAAACACACTGAAGAGTACAAATATCTCCAAGTTATTGCCACAAGATGGAAAACAAGAGAAGAAAACTCAAGAATAAAAGGTGGGAATTTTGCTATTGGAACAGTAAATCATTTTATGGGATGAAGAGATTAGAGAAGAAACACAAAGAAAAACTTCAACACAATAACCATATGAATTACAGCATATGGCTCAGAAGTATGGACAGTTACATCACAAATAGTAAAAAGGTTGAGTGCAACAGAGATGGACTTTTGGAGGCAGCATGCAGGGATATAAAGGCAAGAAAGAATAAAAAATGAGGTCATCAGAAAGAAAATAGGCATTACAAATTCAGCTGCAGATTTTATAGAAGAAAAACAACTTATGGTATGGATGTCAAAGGAGAGATTACCACAGAATTATTGAATGGCAGCCACCAGGAAGAAAGTGGCTGCTGACCACATGGATTCAAGGAATTCATACTTCTATCAGAAGAAATAGTGAATAAAATTTCTTGAGAGGTAGACAAAAATGGAGAATGAAAATTAATTTCAGGATTAATCTTGGGGTACCAGATAATGTTCAACATTTCATTGTTAAAATGGATAATAAAATAATACAAGCAAATTAATTTTAAATTAAAATACAGGTTCTATTTCACCAAAGTCCCACCTGTGACAATTCTTCAACTACAAAATCTATAATTAAGTATTAATAATATATTTATTGATATGTCATGCAGAGAACTACTTGTTAGTGTGGATTCAATATTTTCAAAAGAAAATAATTCACAGGTTTCTTGTAAAATTTTTGTGAATAATTAATGTTATGGCCATTTCCTGTCTGACCTGTGACAAAGTTTTAAAGATGATTAGCAACTAACTTTGTAAACTTCTGACATTTAGAATTAAAAATAAGGAAATATAACTGTCAGTATGACAACCAATCTATTTCTATTTATACTTTTTGTTGTATTAGCTTTTGACTGTTCAAAAACAGTAGTGCAGCTGTCCCACCTGTGACAATGAAATTGCCCCTCTTCTGAACTACTTGCCCACTTGACCAATATATATTTTAACAGTAAATTAAACTATCTGCTCCACTTTAACTGCATTATATGGTCCCATTCCCTTTAACAGGGAAATGTCCTATTGTTTCTTTCCCTGTCTCTTAACAGTATTCTATATCTATTTTATTTTACACTCTGAGCTGTCAATCTCACGACAAGATGTGCATTCTCCTGGATTTTTATCATGTTCCATAAAATGTTACTGTGTTGTTTATAATATGAAAGTACTTATTAATCACTATTTGTTCTGGCTATTTTTTTCAAGTCCTTCATTATGACATGTGATCCAAGATTTTTAATGACTTGCCATTATTAAATTTAATTATTTTTTAGGAAAACAGTGGTACAATGTTAATGTTTTAAGTTGGCACCACTTTTTCGATTTGTGTTAACTTCCATTTTATGGGCACTTGTTTATTCTCTGTGTGCATTGTCATATGACAATTTTACACTATTAAATATCTAACCCAACTGTACTAACAAAATTATCAAGCTCCATTTATGGGGCCTAATTACAGGTTATGGGGCCAGGTGCGTAAGTATTTCTCAGGTAATGGCACAGCTTCTTGGTATTGTGATCAAGAGCAACTTTGAAATTAGCATGATGCTACGGAACAATCTAAGCACCAGTACTTCAAGCTGTTTGGAGGGGTCAATTGGGCAGTGTGGACATTCCAAATGGAAGTGATAGAGGAAAAGCATTTTTAGATTATGTCAATGCCACAGCTTCTGAAGGAGACCCAATTGTTTCATTTCGATCTCCTGAATGATGAAATGATGAGGACAACACAAACACACAGCCCCTGGGCAGACACCATCCTCGATCTGGCCAGGGACCCTGTGATCCAGGGGCACCAACACTAACCACTAGACCATGAGCTGCAGACAACAATGCTGAGGAAAGAATGGCTGGAAAAGGATGCAAAGGAAATGCACATCTTGGGTGCAGCTGGTCATTCAATGATTTCACAAATGTCCAAACATTTCTGGGCTGAAGCAGTTAACATGGTAGCTTGTATGTTAAATGGAACTGGTCCACATCCTGTCAGAGGCAAAATTCCTTTCTGAAACCTTTTATGGCACTGACTTATTCTGAGAAGATTTGAAAATATTTAGTGCGTGCGCGTGCACTTTTACGCGAAGAAAAGAGGTTGAAACAAATGCAAAAACAAGACAGCTTTATTTATGGATTATGATAATGATTGAAAAGGATACACAATGTATATACAATACATAAACATTGAGGTAATGGGATGTTTTCTTGCACGCAGTAATATCTGAATGGCAAAAGAAAACACGTGTTCCTGTAATAGAATCATATTTGCTGTGGTGAAGAGAACAAACCTAAAATTTCAGAACCAGAGGGGGGAGAAAACTAGAAATACGGACCAAGTTCATGAAAGAAAATACAAGTCAGCTTGAAGTAAAACAAGAAGTCAGTGAAGACAAAAATAGTTCTTTTGAAGACAGAGAAAAATAGATACTGATGGGAGGCCATAAAACCAGACCTAGGTGGAATGTGAAACATCCACATTACTAAGATGCTTACAAGTTGGACCTGCTGACAAGCACTGAATGATGACCCCAGCACCTACACTGAAGTGGTGTCTTTTAGTGAAGTTGAAAATTAAAAACATGCCATAGGAAGATAGCTGCAAGCCGTGGAAGAAAATAGAACATTGGATTACACATGTAATTGGAATGTTATTGACACAAAGTGGTTTTTTAGGTGAAAGATGAAAAACAATGTTTCTTATGAAGCTCATCTTTTAGTTAAAGGTTTCCAACAAAGTCACTTATTAAGAAATATATAGTCCAGTAGTAAAATTAAACTGAGTGAAACTTTTGTAACGGGAATAGTTTCCCATTTTTCAGTTGGATGTTTGTAGTTCTTTTCTCCATGGAGAAAATCTGACCACACAGTGATCCAATAAATTGAAATGGGAAATTATTTTGATTGAACTTTTAATAAACCAAGATTATTTTTCCATCAAATATCTTCCTAAGTATGTTTAGTCACTGTGAGGCACAGTTATCTACCGCACTTCGCAAATTAATTTTGGTTTTATATCCAAACAACACACAAATGCCCACCCTACACATTTAATAAAGCATTTAAGACAAAATCATAGTAATACCTACAAACTCAAGTAATTAATATATCTAAGAAACCTTTTCATTCATTCACCAATCTGAGGTACTTCCAAGTCAATTTGAACAATCTCTTAAACATAAGCAATCCTAAACGTACACACACTAAAAAAGATTTGTGAACCCTAGAAGGAAATATTTCCTCTGGCCTCTTCTGAATCTAGCACAGAGTTAAGTCTACCCCTACAAAAACCTTTCTAAAATGAAATTTTTTAAATCTTTTACACATGCCTAATATAAAATAGAGGTCAATTCCAAAACCACAACAGACCATCATGTGGTCCTCTTTGGAGACTTCCACATATTTGCAACATGCTTTCAATTAGGCCTACAAGTGAGTGCCTATGATAAGCTATATTATATCAAGTACAAAAATACTTAATTTTTGCCGGGATAACTGACTCCCAAACCATATTATTGTCACCATATAGTATTGGGGCACTTAAGGAAGATGTCAATTACATTTTTGTTCCAAAAGCAACAATTTAGAAAACTTATGTTAAATTACACATTTATACACAGCTCTGGGGTTGAAGACACCTGTAGAAATCGTGCATAAAACAAAAGAATAGAGAGTGTGGAAGCAGCATGTAATCTTCAGGGTTGTGATTACTTATCCTACAAACACTACAGGTATCAGGAACTTAAAGATTACAAAACTTTAGAACTATACATTCTACACAAGCCAGGTTTACAGTTCCAAAACAAATTAAGCAAAAATATAACGCCCACATAAAGACAATATATTAACTTCACTATATGACTTGAACACTACAAAGTTCTGAATGACTACAAAGTTTTAGTTCTTATTCTTTTATCACAAAAAGGTTACTGACCCTGAAAAAGCAAGCTCCATATCTAAAATGATTATTTTTCTGGATTAGATCTACGTTACGAATCGGAAATAAGGCAAGTGAGTAAGCTGCCAAAGAAATAGCATAGTACTGCGAACTATTCTCTCTTGAGCCACTCGCATTTAATTGTGTGCGGTTCTGTTCCGGACAATTATTCGCGGCGTGTCGTGTAAATTTGCCAATGAAGAATCTGTCTTGCACTTAAGTCTCAGACTGTGCCGCTAAATTTCTGAGACATTTAACAATTATAGCAAGTCACCGACTACGTCAATGAGAGCAATGAATATTATGTATTACAAAACATTTAACACTCAGTTACAACCTATAAGTGAACTGCGAGTACAGTGTAACTCCCATGGGCATTATTAGGAAGAAGTGCAGCTCAGATTTCTAAGAACGAATAAATGAGCAATTCCCATATTAACCTAGACCAAATACTTCAATTTTATTAATTCCTTCAGTTATACTAACGTACAGGACGCCAATTACAAAAGCTTAAAGGCATTTATCACCGGCGTAATAGTTAGAATTGGTCAGCATGCACCAAATAACGGTTTAGAAGTAAGCTAGTGTTACTAGTCAGAATTTCTGCCAGTGGAAATTGTTAGTTTTGGCTCACACAAAAAGGGTGTTTGTATTTCATGGCTGCTTAACTAGCCACCTCTACAGTAATATTCAAAATGTAACAAAACTTTTGTTAGATACTGGAAACAAAATACTACCCTTCCTTTATATTTGAATTAATATTTTCTAATAAATTTTAACATTTACAGGCAAACGATTGCTATCTCAAACATAAACAAACTTCAACAGGTCCCTTTAAAAACCGCTATACATATCACTTACAGATGGTATACGCACGAATAATACGATGGAGAAGTCCGGATAGAAGCTATTCCCAGCGGTATTTCTGTTTTCCGCGGCACTGCAGCACAGAGCTAATTAGAAGTGGTATATAGAAATACTACTGCAGGAATACTCAATCTGCAACTATGCAGATTCTGAACAGTTTTCGAAATTCTGATGACTGTTACGATCACATGCGATTGGTTGAACCTTCAAGGAAGGAACCAATGAAAGCCTTTAAATTCATTGTAGTGCGCTCTACCGGCGCTCTCAGATTCGTGTTCGATGTTATTTTGTTTTCGAAAAACTTTCCGTGTCTGATCAGAAAATTAAGAAAAGGATGAAATAAAATGCTTTGCAGTTGTAAATTTATGTTTATTCCTGTGAGATAAAATAAATATATCTGTCTGAAATTTTCCAGAGTACCTTAAATACATTTGAAATGTTCAGAAAAAAAGTGCTTGCAACATCCACCTCATATCTTTGGAGTTTGTAAATGCATGTGGATATTGTCAACAACAGCTGATCGAAGCTGAAACTTAGTAAATATTCCAAGTAACAGGTACAAAGCCTACTGACAATAAAGATTGACGAGAAAAAATGATCCACGGACAATCTTTTATCGTCAAACTCAATTCGTCGAGGAACTGTTTCCTTCACTTTTCAGCTTACTGGTTACGATTATTAAATGCCAGTAAGGCAGCGGTAAGTAGACGGCTTTTCTTTGATGATATTATATGATACGCAGCGCAATAGTAGAGACATTCAGTATAGAGATTCATAATACAAGTAAACTTGATAAATAGCAATTCTGTCTTGTGAGCTTACAAAACCTGGTCCGCGTAGTCAGGAAACTGGAGAAAAAGAAATGAATTAGGTTCCCTTGGAATCCGTTTTAGGAACTATGGGAAAACCGTTAATAACTGCAATATTTACTAAGTACAAGACTGTAAGATCGGCTAAAGTGACGTATTGGACCCCGGAAGAGCTCACAGAAAGGATCAGAAGCTTCCCTTAAAAAAAGCTGATTACGTCAAGGTAGAACTGTACAGACGTTCCGGGTGAAAGTGTCATTTCAGCAGTAACTGTGTACTATAACAGTGATGCCGACAAGCTACATCTCAAGATATTACTCGGGACTGCCCAGGTTATTTGTTTCAACCATGAGTACTGAGAACCAGGAACGACCATCCCACTCACATCAGGCATTAACGAAGAGGGGAACTGGCAATGGATTACAGTCCCATCAAGCCACTGCGTTGTACGCTACCTGAGGTGTGGAAGACTGCAGCAAGTAACAGATCTGGTACATAGTGGCTTTGATACAATAAAAGTGTAAGTGAAAGACAACCTCCTAGCTGTTGCTGTGGTCTACATCTACATCTGTAATCTGCTAACCACTGTGAGGTGTGCAGTAGAGAGATGCCCCATTGTACCAGTTTTTTAGTGTTCTTGTCACACCATTCACCTATGGAGCGCAGGAAGGATGATTGTTTGAATGCCTCTGTGCGTGCAGTAATTATTTTAATCTTATCTTCGTGATCCCTATGTGAGCGATATGTAGGGAGCTGTAGTATATTCCTAGAGTGATTGTTTAAAGCCGGTTCATGAAACTTTGTTAATAGTCTTTCCTGGTCTAGTTCTTCAATAGTCTTCCAGTTCAGTTCCTTTAATTTTTCTGTGACACTCTCCCATGTACTAAACAAACCTGTGACAATTCATGCTGCCCTTCTCTGTGTAGTTCAATATACCTTGTTACTCTTATCTGATATGGGTCCCACACACATGAGCAGTGTTGTGGAACTAGTGGCATGAGTGATTTTTAAGCAGTTTCCTATGTAGACTGATTGCAGTTCCCTAGTATTATACCAATAAACCAAAGTCTACCACCTGCTTAACCCATAACAGAACCTATGTGATCATTCCATTTCATATCCCTATGAAGTGTTACACCCTCTACTTCTATGAATTGGCTGATTCCAACAGTGACTCATTGATATATTATGGTTGTTGGGTACTATGTTTTTTTCATTTTTTGAAGTGCAAATTTGTACATTTCTGAACATTTAAAGCAAGTTGCCAATCTTATCAAGATCTGACTGAATATTTATGCAGCTTCTTTCAGTTAGTCCTCCATTATAGATAACTGCATGATCTGCAAAGAGCTTGATTGTATTATTAATATTGTCTGCAAGGTTATTAATACACAACATGAACAGCAAACATTCCAACACACTTCTCGGATGCACCCCATATGATCGTATTTCTTACAATAAGTGTAGTTGTACTGAGTCAAATGTTTTTCGGAGATCAAGAAATACAGCATCTACCTGATTGCTTGACACATAGCTTTCAGTACATCATGTGAGAAAAGTGCGAGTTGATTTTCACGTAGTCGATGTTTTTAAAATCGATGCTGGTTGGCATTGAAAAGGTTGTTCTGTTCAAGGTATCTCACTATGTTTGAGCTCAGAGTACATTCTCAGCTCCTACAACAAATCAATGTTAAAGATATTGGATAGTGGTTTTGTGTATCATTTCTACTGCCCTTCTTGTAGATGGGTATGTCCTGTGCCTTTTTCCTAGAACTGGGCATGGCTTTTTGTTTGAGGGATCAATGATAGATTATAGTTAGAAGAGGGACAAACTCAGCTTCAAATTCAGCATAGTATCTGACAGGGATTCCATCGGGGCCTGGAGATTTTTTTAATTTTAATGATATCAGCTTCTTCTCAACACCATTGACACTAATATTTATTTCATTCATATTTTCAGTGGTATGATGATTAAATTGGGGCAATTCTCCTGGGTTTTCTTTTGTAAAGGAACATTTGAAAACTAAGTTAAGCATTTCAGCTTTTGTTTTGCTACCCTCTGTTTCAGTTCCTGTCTCATTCACTAGGGACTGGACACTAACTTCATTGCCTGTGGCAGCCATTTCATATGAACAGAACTTCTTTGGATTTTGTGAAATATCATTTGACAATATTCTGCTACGGTAGTCATTGAAAGCATCACACATTGCTCTGTTGACAGTCAGGAAAGTGTTTCATTCAGCATCTCTCTATCTATAGCCGTATGCTTTGTTTTACACCTACTATGCGGTAATCTCTGTTCCTTTAGGAGTTCTTTCAGAATGACTGTACATGGGTACATATCTATCCGGTGCATGGTGAGCTATTCTTTTAAACCTGTGCGACAGTTCCTTTACATGCTCCTACCCTGTGCTAAAAGTTTGAAGTTCCTCATTGAAATACGATGCGACTGATTTTTTTTTTTTTTTTTTATCTAGTTTACTGAACATATGTATCTTTCTGCTTGTTTTAACTGTCCTTTGTACTTTAGTACTCACTGTTGCCACAACCACGTCATGGTCACTGATACCAGTTTCGATGTGGACATTGTCAAAGATCTGGTCTATTTGTTGCCATTGGATCCAATATATTTCCATCATGAATGGGGTTCCTAACTATTTACTTGTGGTAGTTTTCAGAGAAGGCATTTAGTAAAGTATTGTATTGTATTTGCAGGTTGTCTTATCACGCCAACTGCTATCAAAACTTGAATTTTCCAAATTAATTTTTGTATGATAAAACTCTCCATTGATGATTACAGTATGCTTGAGGAACTTATGTAGAAGTGAACTGAGATTTTCTCTAAAGGTCTCGATTACATCATGAGATGAGTCTAGTGGGCAATAAAAGGATTGAGTTGTTATTATATTCCCACCCCTGACACTGAGTTTTGTCCAAACAATCTCACATGCAGCTGCAATTTCTACCTCAGTGCATTTGAGTTGTTTCTCTACTGTGACAAATACTCCATCTCTGTTTCCAATTGCCTATCTTCTTAATATATACTTACATTTTCCCCAAAGATCTCACTGCCATCAATTTCATATTTCAACCAGCTTTCTGTATGTAGTATTGTCTGAGTTTCACTGCTTCAAACTCTGGCCCCTCTATTACAAAAGTTTTGGCAGTTTACCATTATGATTTTTTTAAACTCTCTCACCTGTGGGACGAATTTCTTTCAATCTTACGCTGATATTTCTGGGTTGCCTACAGCTATTGTTATCTGCAGTAAGTGGTGAGTTACCTAATCTAAAAAACCCTTTTGTACACACCTCACACAGTCAGCTACAAGTAGCAGCCTCTGATCTTTAGTGCACATCTGATCGATTTAGGGGGACCCTCCAGTTCTCAACCCTGTGGCGCAAGTCCAGGAAGTTGCAGCCTAGATTGTTAAAGAACTTTCAAAGTCTCTGGTTCTGAGTTGAGTGGAAGGACTGAACCAAAGGGCCATGATCAGTTCTGGGGCAATGCTGCAAATTGTGAGCTTCATTGAAACTCCATGTGCCCGGCTTGTCTTCTCAGTGTTCTCTGCCAGTTGCTGGAATGGCCCAAGACCTTGGAGCCCAGAAGACAGGCATAGTTTGTTCCAAGGTGCACCACAATCTGCAGTTGATTGCATCCTTTTCCCTCAGTGGCTGCTGAAATAGCATCTTCAACATGTATCTTCAACATGTTGAACGAGGCCCCCAGGCATACACACTAAGTGCACATGGTGTCCTTTCTTGTCCCTTGCTGTCATTTCCCTAAGGGGTACCATCATTTGCCATAAGTTTGACCTGCCAACAATTAATTGACCCCTTCCCTTTTGTGACTGCCTCCTCCTGACACTGGATAAAACTGGTTCCACCAAAACAGGTGAAGTGTGTCTCACTGGTCAGTTTCAGTGAAAGAATAGTTTGATGCAGCTGTGCATGGTACTCTATCCTGCACAAGCCTCATCATCTGTGCATAACTACTGCAACGTACATCCATTTGAAACTATTTAACTGTATTCAAGCTTTGGTCTCCCTCGACAGTTTTTACTGCCCACACTATTATCAAGGTGATGCTTCCTTTATCCCCCAGATTGTGTTTGATCAATCCATAATTTCCTTCAATCACGTTACATCATATATCTCTTTTTATTCCAATTTGATTCAGGTCCATTCCTTGTTAGTTCAACCAGGAAAAAAGCATTTTACTCACCCACCATCCCAGATTTGGATGGAACATGGCTTATTTGTTCTCCTAATGGCGACAAGTAACCATACCAAAATCAAGCGTGCGTGCCCCCCCCCCCCCCCCCCACACACACACACACACTTTCTCTCTCTCTCACTCTGTGCGTGTGTGTGTGTTTTTTCATTTATTCAGAGAATGCGAAATTTGGTGCCATGGACTCAACTAATGTCTGAAATAGTGCTGGATGGAACTGCCACCATGAATCCTGCAGGCTGTCCATAATTCCGTAAGAGTACGAGGAGGTGGATATCTCTTCTGAACAGCATGTTACAAGGCATCCCAGATAAGCCCAATAATATTCATCTCTTGGAGGTTTGGTGGCCAGTGGAAGTGTTTAAGATCAGAATAGTGTTCCTGGAGCCACTATGTAGCGATTCTGGACCAGTGGGGTGTTGGCTTGTGCTGCTGGAATTGCCCAAGTCTGTTGGAATGCACCGTGGATGTGAATGGATGCAGGTGATCAGACAGGATGCTTACGTCTGCATCACCAGTCAGAGTCATATCTAGACGTACACTGTGTGATCAAAGATATCCGGACACCCAACAAAACATACGTTTTTCATATTGGGTACATTGTGCTGCCACCTACCGCCAGATACTTCATATCAGCGACCTCAGTAGTCATTAGATGTTGTGAGAGAGCAGAATGGGGTGCTCCTTGGAACTCAAGGACTGTGAACATGGTCAGCTGATTGAGTGTAACTTGTATCATACATCTGTACATGAGATTTCCACACTTCTAAACATCCCTAGGTACACTGTTTCTGATGTGATAGTGAAGTGGAAATATGAAGGGACACACACAACACAAAAGCGCACAGGCTGACGTCATCTGTTGACTGACAGAGACCACAGACAGTAGTTGAAGACGGTCATAATGTGTAATAGAAGACATCTGTCCAGATCATCACACAGGAATTCCAAACTGCATCTGGATCCATTGCAAGTACTATGACTGTAAGGTGGGAGGTGAGATAACTTGTATTTCATGGTTGAGCAGTTGCTCATAAGCCACACATGATGCTGGTAAATGCCAAACGATGTCTCACTTGGTGTAAGGAGCATAAACATTGGATGATTGAACAGTAGAAAAATGTTGTGTGGAGTGACAAATTACTGTACACAATGTGGCGATCTGATGGTAGGGTGTGGATGTGGCGAATGCCCGGTGAACATCAGCTGCCAGCGTGTGTAGTGCCAGCCGTAAAATTTGGAAGTGGTGGTGTTATGGTGTGGTCGTGTTTTTCATGAAGGGGGCTTGCACTCCTTGTTGCTTTGCATGGCACTATCACAGCACAGGCCTAAGGCCTACATTGATGTTTCAAGCACCTTCTTGCTCCCCACTGTCAAAGAGCAATTCGGGGATGGCAATTGCGTCTTTTAACACGATCGAGAACCTATTCATAATGTATGGTCTGTGGCAGAGTGGTTACATGATAATAACATCCCTGTAATGGACTGGCCTGCACAGAGTCCTGACCTGAATCCTATAGAACACCTTTGGGATGTTTCGGAACGCCGACTTCGTGCCGCGGCCTCACCGACACACATTGATACCTCTCCTCAGTGCAGCACTCCATGAAGAATGGTCAGCCATTCCCCAAGAAACCTTTCAGCACCTGATTTAACATATGTCTGCGAGAGTGGAAGCTGTCATCAAGGCTGAGGGTGGGCCAACACCATATTCAATTCAAGCATTACTGATGGAGGGCAGCACGAACTTGTAAGTCATTTTCAGCCAGTTGTCCAGATACTTTTGATCACATAGTGTATCAGGGGTCCCATATCACTCCAACTGAACAAGCCCCACATCATTACAGAGTCTCCACCTTCTTGAACAGTCCCCTGCTGATGTGCAAGGTCCATGGATTCATGAGGTTGTCTCCATACCTGTACAGTCCAACTGCCCAATACAGTTTGAAACAAGACTCGTCCAACCAGGCAACATGTTTCCAGTTATCAACAGTCCAATGTTGGTGTTGACAGGCTGTGGCGATGTGTAAAGCTTCGTGTCGTCAGTCATCAAAGGTACACGAGTGGGCCTTCGGCACCGAAAGCCCTTATTCATTGAATGGTTCACATGCTGATAGTTGCTGACGGCCCAGCATTGAAATCTGCAGCAACTTGTGGAAGGATTACATTTCTGTGACATTGAACAGTTCTCTTCATTTGTCATTGGTCCCGTTCTTACAGAATCTTTTTCCGGCCTCAGCAATATCAGATACTTGATGTTTTACTGGATTCCTGATATTCACAGTACACTCATGAAATGGTTGTATGGGAAAATCCCCACTTCATTGCTACCTCAGAAATGCTGTGTCCCATCGCTCCTGCGCCTACTATAACACTATGTTGAAACTCACTTAAATCTTGATAAACTGCCATTGTAGCAGCAGTAACTGATTTAACAACTGCACCAGACACTAGTTGTCTTATATAGGCTTTGCCTACCATTGCACTGTATTCTGCATGTTTACATATCTCTGTATTTGAATATGCCTGCCTACATCAGTTTCTTTGGCACGTGGAGGGGTCTTTCCTGTTCCGTGGTTCAGGGTGACTTTCCCGAAATCTACACCTTTTCCTAGACATCTGCAGTCATTTTCTATCACCCGTCTTCCTTCCCCTTCAACCCTTCTGCCTGAAGAAGGCGCCACTGGCTCTGGAAGCTTGCCTAATTATAACTTCCTTTTATGCGTGTTTTCTGTCGCCGCTTGGTGGGTAGATTTTTTTTATCTATCCAATTGAATTATTTTGTCAAAAATTGATTGTTATCGATATGTGTAGTGTATGCAATTTATAACGGTAACATTCTTATTCTGAATAGACTGCATGAACTTATCTGAAAATTGGTAAGTTCTTTTAGTAGATGTTTTAGTACAGTTAACAACAGCAAGTACATAAGGAATGGGAACCAGAAAAATTCCTGCCATTTGGGTTAATGGAATGACTTCCAAGATACTAAAGGGTAGATAAATCATTCAGTAATATCATTTCTATGTTTTTAGTTTAATGATTCTGCCAGAGTACCCCAACTGGAATAATTACAGGCTGCACATTTTCATCTCTCACAAAAGATTTCAATTGAAATAAAGAACGTCGTGTTGGGAGGCGTGCTCAACAATTGGATGGTCCAGCTGTTTCTTGACTGCAGTTTGTCAGTGGCCATTCATGTGAACAGAGAGTTTGTTGGTTGTCATGCCCATTGAGAATGCAGCAAACTGGTTGCAGCATAGCTTGTAGATCATATGACTGGTTTCACAGGTAGCCCTGCCTTCGATGGGATAGTTGATGCTTGTGACTGGACTGGTAAGGATGTTGTTGTTGTTGTTGTTGTTGTTGTGGTTGTGGTCTTCAGTCCTGAGACTGGTTTGATGCAGCTCTCCATGCTACTCTATCCGGTGCAAGCTTCTTCATCTACCAGTACCTACTGCAACCTACATCCTTCTGAATCTGCTTAGTGTATTCATCATTTGGTCTCCCTCTATGATTTTTACCCTCCACACTGCCCTTCAATACTAAATTGGTGATCCCTTGATGCCTCAGAACATGTCCTACCAACCGATCCCTTCTTCTAGTCAAGTTGTGCCACAAACTTCTCTTCTCCCCAATCCTATTCAATACTTCCTCATTAGTTACGTGATCTACCCATCTAATCTTCAGCATTCCTCTGTAGCACCACACCTCGAAAGCTTCTATTCTCTTCTTGTCCAAACTACTTATCGTCCATGTTTCACTTCCACACATGGCTACACTCCATACAAATACTTTCAGAAACGACTTCCTGACACTTAAATCTATACTCGATGTTAACAAATTTCTCTTCTTCAGAAACGCTTTCGTTGCCATTGCCAGTCTACATTTTGTATCCTCTCTACTTCGACCATCGTCAGTTATTTTGCTCCCCAAATAGCAAAACTCCTTTACTACTTTAAGTGTCTGATTTCCTAATCTAATTCCCTCAGCATCACCCGAGTTAACTCGACTACATTCCATTATCCTCGTTTTGCTTTTGTTGATGTTCATCTTATATCCTCCTTTCAAGACACTGTCCATTCCGTTCAACTGCTCTTCCAAGTCCTTAGCTGTCTCTGACAGAATTACAATGCCATCGGCAAACCTCAAAGTTATAATTTCTTCTCCGTGTATTTTAATACCTTCTCCGAATTTTTCTTTTGTTTCCTTCACTGCTTGCTCAATATAGACATTGAATAACATCAGGGAGAGGCCACAACCCCGTCTCACTCCCTTCCCAACCACTGCTTCCCTTTCATGTCCCTCAACTCTTATAACTGCCATCTGGTTTCTGTACAAATTGTAAATAGCTTTTCGCTCCCTGTATTTTACCCCTGCCACTTTCAGAATTTGAAAGAGAGTATTCCAGTCAACATTGTCAAAAGCTTTCTCCAAGTCTACAAATGCTAGAAACATTGGTTTGCCTTTCCTTAATCTAGCTTCTAAGATAAGTGGTAGGGGCAGTATTGCCTCACGTGTTCCAATATTTCTACGGAATCCTAACTGATCTTCCCCGAGGTCGGCTTCTACTAGTTTTTCCATTCGTCTGTAAAGAATTCACTTTAGTATTTTGCAGCCGTGGCATATTAAACTGATAGTTTGGTAATTTTCACATATGTCAATATCTGCTTTCTTTGGGATTGGAATTATTATATTCTTCTTGAAGTCTGAGGGTATTTCACCTGTCTCATACATCTTGCTCACCAGATGGTAGAGTTTTGTCAGGACTGGCTCTCCCAAGGCTATCAGTAGTTCTAATGGAATGTTGTCTACTCCTGGGGTCTTGATTCGACTCAGGTCTTTCAGTGCTCTGTCAAACTCTTCACGCAGTATCATATCTCCCATTTCATCTTCATCTACATCCTCTTCCATTTCCATAATATTGTCCTCAAGTACATTGCCCTTGTATAGACCCTCTATATACTCCTTCCACCTTTCTGCTTTCCTTCTTTGCTTAGAACTGGGTTTCCATCTGAGCTCTTGATATTCATACAAGTGGTTCTCTTTTCTCCAAAGGTCTCTTTAATTTTCCTGTAGACGGTATCTATCTTACGCCTAGTGAGATAAGCCTCTATATTCTTACATTTGTCCTCTAGCCATCCATGCTTAGCCATTTTGCACTTCCTGTCGATCTCATTTTTGAGACGTTGGTATTCCTTTTTGCCTGCTTCATTTACTGCATTTTTATATTTTCTCCTTTCAGAAATTAAATTCAATATTTCTTCTGTTACTCAAGGATTTCTACTAGCCCTCCTCTTTTTACCTACTTGATCCTGTGCTGCCTTCACTACTTCATCCCTCAAAGCTACCCATTCTTCTTCTATTGTATTTCTTTCCCCCATTCTTGTCAATTGTTCCCTTATGCTCTCCCTGAAACTCTGTACATCCTCTGGTTTAGTCATTTTATCCAGATCCCATCTCCTTAAATTCCCACCTTTTTGTAGTTTCTTCAGTTTTAATTTACAGTTCATAACCAATAGATTGTGGTCAGAGTCCACATCTGCCCCTGGAAATGACTTAAAATTTAAAACCTGGTTCCTAAACCTCTGTCTTACCATTATATAATCTATCTGTAACCTGTCAGTATCTCCAGGGTTCTTCCATGTATACAACCTTCTTTCATGATTCTTAAACCAAGTGTTAGTTATGATTATGTTGTGCTCTGTGCAAAATTCTACCAGGCGGCTTCCTCTTTCATTTCTTACCCCCAATCCATATTCACCTACTATGTTTCCTTCTCTCCCTTTTCCTACTGACGAATTCCAGTCACCCATGACTATTAAATTTTCGTCTCCCTTCACTATCTGAATAATTTCTTTTATTTCATCATACATTTCTTCAATTTGTTCATCATCTGCAGAGCTTGTTGGCATGTAAACTTGCACTACTGTTGTAGGCGTGGGCTTCGTATCTATCTTGGCCACAATAATGCATTCACTATGCTGTTTGTAATAGCTTACCCGCATTCCTATTTTCTTATTCATTATTAAACCTACTCCTGCATTACCCCTATTTGATTTTGTGTTTATAACCCTGTAGTCACCTGATCAGAAGTCTTGTTCCTCCTGCCACTGAACTTCACTAACTCCCACTGTATCTAAGTTTAACCTATCCATTTCCCTTTTTAAATTTTCTAACCTACCTGCCCGATTAAGGGATCTGACATTCCGCGCTCCGATCCATAGAACGCCAGTTTTCTTTCTCCTTATAACGACATCCTCTTGAGTAGTCCCCGCCCAGAGATCCGAATGGGGGCCTATTTTACCTCCCGAATATTTTACCCAAGAGGACGCCATCATCATTTAACCATACAGTAAAGCTGCATGCCCTCAGGAAAAATTACGGCTGTAGTTTCCCCTTGCTTTCAGCCGTTCGCAGTACCAGCACAGCAAGGCCGTTATGGTTAGTGTTACAAGGCCAGATCAGTCAATCATCCAGACTGTTGCCCCTGCAACTACTGAAAAGGCTGCTGCCCCTCTTCAGGAACCACATGTTTGTCTGGCCTCTCAACAGATACCCCTCCGTTGTGGTTGCACCTATGGTACGACTATTTGTGTCGCTGAGGCACGCAAGCCTCCCCACCAATGGCAAGGTCCATGGTTCATGGGGGGTGGTAAGGATGGACAAGAATATTGTGTAGGTTCAAAGGGCGGCAGAATACCACTGGCGAGGGGGGGGGGGGGGGGATAGTAGATAGCACATTCCTCATTTCAGAACGTGATGAGAGATAATCAAAACCCTGGCAGAAAATGTGATTCAGTTGTTCCAGTCCTGGGCAGTACTGAGTCACGAAAGGAATGCTTCTCTGTGGCCGGACAGTTGGACTTGGGGAGGTGGTGCCTGACTGGAGAGATAAGGCACAAGAGATATGTCTCTGTACAATTTTGGGAGGGTAGTTATGGTCTATGGAGGCCTCAGTGAGACCCTTGGTATATTTTGTGAGGGACTGCTGCCACTACAGATGCAGCAGCCACATTTGGCTAGGCTGTATCGAAGGGACATCTTGATATGGCATGGGTGGCAGCTATCGAAGATGAGGTACTATTATTAGTTGGTTGATATGGACAGAGGTACTGACGTAGCCATCTTTGAGGTGAATGTCAACATTGACGAAGGTGAGTTGTTGGCTTAGTCAGCTATGAGGGGACGTGGGGGACATTTGGAGGCAGTTGTAGAGGTGTTAGTCTACGGTGGGACTATGAAATGAACAGGTTGGAGAGTTTTATCAGATGGCATTGTGTGTACTGCTCTAGTTCCTGGAGAGCAAGATTTTCAATGTGTGGGATGGAATCCAAGAATTTGGGTTTGCACAGCATGAGAATTTTATGGATGGAGAAGGGGTATTTCAAGGAGGTTTGGACCTGATCAATATGGTTCTTGGAGGACTGTGTTGGTGAGGGTTAAGGAACGGCAGAATCTGAACAGGTGGAGGTCATTGTGGAAGGAGGGGTTGCAGCTAGAGATGGATAATTTGATGGTAAGGTCATTTTGGGGTATTTTATGAGCCAAGCATTAGTTATTGTTAGTCATTGTCGTATACCCACCTATCTCCTTCCTCCGTTCCCATCCAAGCACTACACAGCCTTCTGTTCTACCAATGCACCCCACAGTTTTTTCAATTCTTTTCAGCCCTCCTGCCCCCCCCCCCCCCCCAAAAAAAAAAAAATAAAATCTCCTCCCGCCCTCTGTCTAACCTCCTGGCTGCAGTCAGCTGTCCTATGGTGATTCCGTGTGTGTGTGTGTGTGTGTGTGTGTGTGTGTGTGTGTGTGTGTGTGTGTGTGTGTGTTGTCTAATCCAGAAGAAGGCTTTTTGGTCAAAATCTTACATATCTAGCAGCCTTTTTGTTGTGCCTGTCAGTGACTCATCATTTTCATAATATTGTTATTACTTTTGTGCTAGTCTTTGAACTGGCCTTCCTAAAATGTCACACTCACTTTTTTGGTGGCTAGTTGCAATAGATGACCACTTAGCACTGACATTAAAATCCGTTTGATGAAGATGTTGATTTACCAATTTATTTTCTTTGTATTGCTAACACAGCTATCACTAACATAATTGATTTTTTGAATATTCGAATGTGTGTTTTTTTTAATTAATTCAGTTAAGTTTCTTGCATTTTTGTGCACCCATACAGTCGTCATGTTTGATATCATCAGATAAAACATGAAGACATTTAACAAATCTCTCATCTTCAGTATTTTTAGATTACTCATGATAGGATCTGCATTGCAAGAGATCCAATGGTATCATTGTTCTTCATCTTTGCCCATGAAAGAGTAATTTTCACCAGAGCCCATTGATACTGTGGTAACATTTACATCAGATGATTCATTAAGAATCTTATAATATTCTTATTGGGACTTGGTAATTTAAGGATGTAGAAAAAAATGGTGTAGTTTAGTTAAAGATCGTCAGTCAAGTCAGCAGTATTAACAGTACATGTGACCATTTGTGTTGTACCAGTTAAAATCTACTGACAAAAATCAATGTTTCGTCTTCATTACAGTTATCAGCCTTCTCTAATATAAAAAATAGGGAATATAGTGTTTCTTTTGGATGGCACTCATTTCAGTGCCGTAGCATACGTGCGGAGGTTGGATTTTCATGTACTATTATTTGTGAGTTCTTTATAGCTTCCTTCAAATGCTACTGGGCTTTTTAGTAAATTTATGTGTTGATTAATGATGCAAACACAGCAATAGCGCCTACTAAAACACACCATTTAGGTAGAAGTGAATCCTATGTTGAAATATCTACTTCAGTTTCTTGATATTTGCCTTTAAATCTTGAATAACCGTGATGTAAATCGCCTAAAATCAACTATTTTCTTTCATACATTTTTTTCCTGTGCTTCCAATATCTTTTGTACGTATTTTGTAGACAGTTCTTCACTTCAAATGATAATCATTTATTAGTAGATTAGTTACTTCAATTTTTAGTTTCGTCTCTCTTTTGCAGCCTTGGTTCTGCTTGCCATGTTCAGTATTCAGAAACTTTTGAAAGTATTTCAGATTTTTTCCTGAAATCAGATAAGTGAGATGTGGATATTTACCAGCTGAATTTGTTCCTTTCTCATACTTAAGCCGTCGGCACACGGACCGTGCTGCCGAATGTTAACGTTGAGCGTGCCCAGTTCAATGTGCTGCTCAACGCTCAGGAATGATGCGACTTGTGCATACGGTACGTGGACCCCAACGTGGTATACGCGATCGCAACGCACTCAAGCGACAGTTGAGGGATGTTTCTAGTTCGTTAATCACACTGTTTACTCAACGGGCGCGTAAAATTCCCACGTTAGCTCTATTAAAATGCACATTTCCCCCATCTTCCACGAAAAGGAAAGTACCATCTCCAATCAATAAGGACAGAGGCTTATAAAAGTTCAATTACAAGCAGTGCGTTACAAAATTGGAATACTTTCCGCATAAGATAAACATTATTTCATCATTCCCACATTTTAGTAAAACCCCAAGGTCAGTCTTACTTGATCACTGTTCGTACCCAGTAGCAGAATCTTTGCAACATGTCAATTACGAAGCATAAAAGAAAAAGGAGAAAAAATACCTTTATACAAGTAGCGTCAGCTGTCCTTTAGATTAAGCCAATTGAACAAAGTCACCCCTCAAAAAAAGGTGAACTTGTATTTACATAAAATCAAACATTACAGTCTATACTTATATTAAACTAATAATAAAGTATCAGAACCTAATAAAAACGTGAATGTTAGGAAAAAAAAAATTTGTCGTGTCAGGACGCGAACAACCGCCCCAACGAAAAAACCTCATTAGTATACAATGATGCTATTCATTACACTATACCAACATCACATCTGCTGTATCTAATAATAGTAGCTTCCCTCTTGCTAAAAACTTTATAATCGTAGATATTTTACTAACTGAAATTTAATTATAACACATTGTACCAAGAACAATGCGTTTTGGGTGGATCTTCAGTGTGTCGCTGCCTTCAAATAGCCTACTCTCATTATACGCAAGTTACAATAATTATTTTTCCGCGAATATGATGTTTCTCATTATTTTATTGGAACGAATCACACAGTTAACAATGAGTTTTGCAGTGATTCTCAATTTGCTGGTGCTCGGAACGGCATATATACGTATAGGCTTGAAATGAATGCCAATATGGCGCGTCACAACTCTGTACTGAAGGGAGACGGCGTGCGTGTGACGTAGGTGGCGTTGTGCCATGTCATTGGTCAACGTTCAGACACACGCTGAGAATATCTGACATGCCAGATATTGCTTTGCACGTTCGGAAAGACTCCCGAGCGTGCTATTCCATGCTGTGACGTCAAAAACTCGGCACGCTCAACGCTCAACGTTCGGATGCACGGTCCGTGTGCCGACGGCTTTAGGCATGAATTGTTACTTATGTTATCAGCCAGCAAGTCCATATCCTCCAGGACACATAGCTTGTAAGTATCCCAATCCATGATACTTTGGAATAATCACGGAAATAAATACAACAGAACAAGGTATTTATGTACAATTTGTGTGCCCTTCAGGACTTTTGCATAGCTCCGTTGGCCCAAATGAGAGGGTATTTGACCAGTTCTCATTCCTTGTGTGCTTTCTGTTGTTGAATAACTTAAACTCTCAACTGGAAGAACTTACCAGTTTTCAGAGGATTAGATGTACTCTGTTCAGAAAAAAGTTACTGTTATAAATAATGTTTACTTCATATAGTGCTGTTTAAAATAATTAAATTAATGTAAGGTTCCACCACTGTTATTATGAATCACAGTGACTACATGGCAGAGGCCTTCGCCAATTATCTGACTCCTCCGCCTGTAAACTCTGCCAAAGTGATCCCATCCCAGAAGTCCAACGCAAACTCCAGTGCCTGCTTAAAGCCATAGGCCCTTCCCAGAACACCCTCCCTGCATCCATCTTCCTCATCACGCCTGTGATAGCCTGCACTCCCACCTTCTACATGCTCCACAAACCCAGCAATGCTTGATGGCCCATTGTGGCTGGTTATTGTGCCCCCACTGAAAAAAATTCGGCCCTCATTGACCAACAACTCCAACCAACAGCCCATAATCTAGCCTCCCACACCAAAGACACCAACTACTTCCTTCACTGACTCTCCACCATCTCCCCCCCCCCCCCCCCCCCTTTTACCTCCTGGATCCCTACTCATCACTGTTGGCACCATCTCCCTATACACCAACATCCCCCACTACCTCATTCCTTATACACCTTACTAATTTTATCCTAACGCACAACTATTCCTCATTTGAAGGGAAGGTATATAAACAAATCTGTGCACAGCCATGGGCACCTGCATGGCGCTCTCCGATGCCAATCTTTTTATGGGCCATCTAGAGGAGGCCTTCGTAGCCTCTGAAAACACCAAACCCCTAATCTGATTCAGGTTCATTGATGTTATCTTTATGATTTGGATTTGGGGCCAAGACAGCCTGTCTTCATTGCTTCGCAGCCTCAACACCTTTCCCATCTGCTTCTTGTGGTCCTCCTCAACCCAGTGCTCTTAGATGTCTACCTCCTCCTCTCTGATGGCTCCATCTGGATTAAACCCACCAGTCACCAACAGTACCACCATTTTGACAGCTGTCCTCCCTTTCACAAAGAAAAAATCTGTCCCATACAACCTAGCCAACCAGGGACAGCCTATCTGCAGTGACAAAAACTCCATTGCTCAGTATGCTGATGGTCTCACCAAGGCCTTCACTGACAGGCACTATCCCCAAAACCTAGTCCACAAACAAACCTCTCATTGCATTTGCCCTCACACCTCCAGTCCTCCCACCACCCCAACAACCAGCCACAAAGGTGTGTCCCCTTCATCACCCAGTACCATCCTAGGACTGGAACAACTGATCTACATCCTTTACTGTGACTTTGATTACCAATCATCATGCCCTGAAATGAAGGACTTCCTACCCAAGATGCTTCCCACCCATCCTAGTGGGACCATCTTAAGTGGTCTGTTCCTCAACCGAGTTACCTAGCACACCAGCAATGGCACTGGAGTCAGACTGGCTCCACATCCCTGTCAGAGCTTCATGGCTCCACATCCCTGTCAGAGCTTCTAAAACCTCATTGACTCTCTTCCTGCTTATCTCGCAACAGTCCATGCTGCAAAAGGTGGTTATTCAGGGTTTTGACAAGTGGTTATATTAATGTGACTGGGCAGTGTATTAATGTTGATTTGCTTTCTTTATAGCCTATCTTCTAACATAATTTTTAAGGTCAGTATTGTCTTGGGTGGTCCTACAATCCTCCAGAACACAAACATCCTGCCCATGATCAGTTTCTATCAGTTTTTCAATTCTTATCTTAATTATTGGTATTTTCAGTATTTTGCAACCATGACTTATTAAACTAGGGGTTCAGTAATATTTGGACCTGCCAGTATATCCCTTTTTTTTGGAAATGGAATTATTACATTCTTTTTGAAGTCTGCAGGTCTTTTGCCTGGCTGATACATCCTGCAAATGTGGTGGAATAATTTTATCATCGCTGGCTTTCCCAAGGATCTCAATAATACTGAGTGAACATCATTTACTCCAGGGATCTTGTTTTTCGACTGAGATGTTTCAGTGCTGTGGAAAATTCTTCTGGTAGTGTTGTTTCCCCCATCCCATCTTCATTTACATTATGCCTTCCACTTTCAGCTTTCCCTTTTTTGCTGAGTACTGATTTGCTACCTGAGCTCTTGATATTAATAAAAGTGCTCCTCATTTCTCCACAGATCTCTTTATTTTTCATATAGACGGCATTCATCTTTCCTCTAGTTACATATGCTTGTACAGTGTTGCATTTGTCCTCTACCCATTCCTGCTTAGCCATTTTGTGTTTTCTGTCTATCTCATATATTTAGATGTCTGTATTCACTTTTGCTGCACACCAATTAAATTCAGTACATCTTGTGTTATCCAAGGATTTCTGTGGAGTTCTCTTTTTGTATATTCAATCCTCTGCTGCCTTTAGTATTTCATGTTACAAAGTTATCCATTCAACTTCTGTTGTTTTCCTTTCCTGGTTTCCATTGCATAATACTCTCTTTGAAACTCTGAACAGTCTCTGGTTCCTTGTATTTATCTAGGTCTCACCTTACTTTCCTACATTTCCACATGTTTGTGCATTGTTATCTGCTGAATGTAGCGTCATGGAAATAAAGTTATTGCTACTGCTCATATTCAAATTCTTCACAGAAAGAGTAAACTGTTCTGGACTACTGACATCCAACCAACAGAGAACTTGCGTGGATAGTCCTCCCAATCAAAAGAATTTATGTAAAGAAAGCAACAGAGCACATGTTTACAAAAATTCATTTGTGGTAGTTATGGGATCTAAGGGTAGTTTACTTGACAACTAATCAAAACATCATAGGTCTGGGTATCAGTTTGCAGCCACTGCTTAAATTTTCAATAAAATCATCATCAATGGTGGCCAAAGACTTCTGGTTTAAGGTGTTTGTGGGTAGTAATTGCAACCTCTCACTGTGATGCTGAATGAGACAGTTTTATGTTTTTTTAGTTTTCTTTTACCGTGCATACAGTGATTTGTACTGAACTATGTCCAATATCTATTCCCTCCCCCCCGGCCCCCTCCCCTTCCCCTGTGTGCCCCTTCTCTCTCTCTCTCTCTCTCTCTCTCTCTCTCTCTCTCTCTCACACACACACACACACACACACACACACACACACACACACACACACAGAGACCAAGTCATACTACTACACATTCTTGTAATAAATTTCCTTCAGACAGAAAAATCTTCTGTCGCCAGAGCAGCACAGATTTAGAAACCATTGCTGATGCGAAATTCAGCTTGCCCTTTTCTGATATGATATTCTGAAAACCATGGATGAAGGGCAACAGGCAGGTTTCATATTCCTAGATTTCCAGAAAGCATTTGCCATGATGTCTGACTGTAGAGTGTTGACGAAGATGTGAGCATATGGATCAGTTTCACAGATATGTGAGTGTCTCAAAGATCCCAGTATGTTGTCCTCAATGGTGAGTATTCATCAAAAACAAGGGCATTGTCAGGAGTGACACAGGGAACTGTGATATGACTGCTCTTTTCTCTCTATGTACGTAAATGATCTGATCAACAAATTGAGCAGCAATTTACAGCTGTTTGCTGATGATGCTATGGCATACAGGAAGGTGTCTAACCGAGTGACTGTAGGAGGATACAGGTTGACTCGGACAGAATTTCTATTTAGTGTGATGAGTGGCAGCTTGCTCTAAGGGTAGCAAAATGAAGGTTAATGTGAATGAGTAACAGAAACAATCCTGTAACATTCAAATACACCATTAATTGTGTGCTGCTCAACACAGTCATGTCGATTAAATGTCTAGGCATAAAACTGCAAAGCAATATGAAATTGAGTAAGCACATCAGGTTGATAGTAGGAAGCTGAATAACTAACTTCATTTTATTGGGAGAATCTTTGGGCAAGTGTAGCTGACCTTTAAAGGCAGTGGTGTATAGGACACTAGTGTGACCCATTCTTGA
The DNA here is from genome assembly GCF_023864345.2 of Schistocerca serialis cubense. NCBI lineage: Eukaryota > Metazoa > Arthropoda > Insecta > Orthoptera > Acrididae > Schistocerca > Schistocerca serialis. Next base: position 545,423,477 of record NC_064639.1, on the reverse strand, counting down.
ACACTGCTAGAGTATTTGAACTCCCCACCAGATCGGATTAAAGGAAGGCATTGATGCAATTCAGAGGCATGCTTCTAGATTTGTTGCAGGTAGGTTCCGTCAGCATACAAGTACTATGGAGATGCTTCATAAACTAAAAAATGGGAATCCCCGGAGGAAACAAGGCATTGTTTTTTGTGAGGCATTATTGAGAAAATTTAAAGAACCAGCATTTGAGGCTGACTGCAGAGAAATTCCACTGTCGCCAGTGTTCATTTTGCGTAAGGACCATTAAGACAAGGTGAGAGAGATTAGAGCACAAATGGACGTTTATGGATAGTTGTTTTTCCCTCACTCTGTTTGGAAAGGAAACGACTGGTAGTGGTATGTGGTACTCTTCGACAAACACAGTACAGTGGCTTGCGGATTATGTTTGTAAATGTAGATGTAGATTCAGAATTTTTCTTTGGAGTACAAGGAGTTGTCAAGCAGACATGATTTCAGTTTGTGTGTGAGGTTAATTTTATTATCCAACACGGAAAACAATCTATCAAGAAGTTCAAAGTGTTAATGATGATTAAATTTTCCTCTGTGCTGAATTCTATCAGGCAACTTCCCATTTCATTCCTTTCCCCCAGTCCATGTTCTGCTGTTAATTTTCCTATTATTAAATTCCAGTTGCCTGTGACAATTAAATTACTATCTCCCTTAATGATCTGAATAATTTCTTTGATCTTATCATACATTTTGTTCAATCTGTACATCATCTGTGGAGCTAGGAAGCATATAATCTTGTACTAATGTGGATAGTGTTGACTTTATATTGATCTTGGCTACAAGATATGCTATTCATAGTAACTCACTTACATTCCTATTGTTTTATTCATTACAAATACGAGACCTACTACTGAAATACCTCTATTCAATCTGTGTTGATTTTCCAATACTCAGCTGATCAAATACTCCCCACTACCTCCCACTGTATATAACTTGGCCCTACCCATTTCTGCTATTTGTTTCCCTAAGAAGTTATACAGATAAACACAAATAACTGTTAAGAAGTAGTTCATCAAAGAAAGAAGGGAATACAAAAATGATAATGAAAAGAGAGGTATTTAGCAAAGTCTCTTAGATATTGAATCAATGGGAAGTGTAGGGAAGCAAAACAAAATAGATACAAAAGAATATGAAGAAATCAAGAAAGATATTGTTATTTGGAAGAACAAATTCAGCACATAGAAAAGTTAATAAAACTCTCAGTAGAATCAAAAGCAAAAACAAAGGCATTAAGAGTGCAAAAGGGATTTCACTGTTAAACACAGAGACAGGGGGGGGGGGGGGGGGGGGGGGAGGGAGAGGGAGAGAGAGAGAGAGAGAGAGAGAGAGAGAGAGAGCAGACAAGTGAAAAGAGTATGGTGATTAATGATCTTTTCTTTGGGAATACAATTTTTTGAAATATGTTTCCGCCATTTGACAGTTAATTGTTAATTTATTTTACTCAATCATGATATTGGCTTTTTAGCCATTCTCAAGGGCATGTTAGGGCAGGCTTCTTTTAATGTTTCAGAATGCGCCTGAGAATGGCTGTAAAGCCAAAATTATGACTGTGGAAATAGATGAACAATTAAGTCAAATGGCAAAATGTCTTTCAAAAAAGTACATCGATTGCCTCTTTGAGGGAGGAAGTGTCTGTGGATGTGCCAGAAGAAGAAATACATGGCAATTTGCAAGACAGGGGGAGGGGGGGGGGGAGGAGGAGACTGGTTCTATAATAAGAGTTTCCCAGAGCTTGAAAATTTAGGACCTGTTAGACAACTATCAGTTTGGCCTGAGGAAAAGTAAAGAGGGGCAGTTCTGGCATAAGACTTGATAATGGAGACAAAACACTTACATGGAATTTTACATTGTAAAAAAGCATTCAGCATTGTAAAAAGATGCAAGGTGGTCAAAATTCTCAAAAAAATTGGTATAAGCTTGTGGGAAAGAGGGAGGGAGGGGAAGTAGTGCTAGTTGTATCCATGGCATTCAATAAGCTATATTTGCTTCCAGGGCCGTGCCAGATGGTGCCTTCTCAAGCAGCTGAACTTTTATTTGCTAGGTATGAGTTTACCAAACCTGGTTTCCTGATCTGGAGACTGTGACTGTTGCCAGTCCTGTATAACCATAAACTCTGGGCAGGATTCAATGACCACTGTACAGTGTGGTAGTGGAATATTGTGTCACAGGGACCAGAAATCGCAGCTTAATGGTGCTGATTGCCTGTGTGGTACAAACTTCTATGAAAGAAACCTCAATACTAAAGTGTGCTGTGCACCGATGAGATGGAACAGCCATTAGCGTATAACTTATGGGAAATCTATCACATCTCAGGTGTATAAGGCTTACCCAGCCAAATGGGGGCTTTGCCTGAGTGGAAGTTCATTTCACTAGCTGCCTGTGGAACTCCATGACAAATTCAACAGATAAAAAGGAACACCCTAAAAGGGAAGAAGGGCATACTGTCCGTGTGTGTTAACACCCATTGCGATCTTTGGCTTAGAAAAGAATTCCATATAGTAATAGGCCACTTACGAGGTCTCAGAATGTGTCTTTGATTATTAAGACAGGAGGTATGCTTTGAAAAAGTGCCTCCTTTCTACATATATGTTGGACTACAGTGTATACCAGTCACACAAAAATTTATCAGGTGTCTTAGGAATGGCACACTAATGGTGGAAACTGCCACATCACACCAAGCTGAAGTCTTGGAGACCGTGAAAGATTTTTGAGAATACCGAGTTGTGATAAAACTTCACAACAATCTTTCTTTCTAGCAAGGGTTTTTCACTTGTGGAAGCCTAATGGATATTGACTTAAAGGAGCTGAGGAAAGAGTGAGAACATCTCACTGTGATGAATGTTAAAAATTAAGTGATGTGAGAGAATGTTAAATTGGAAAAGATGTCTGCATTCGTTCTCTAGTTCTCCTGTGTTGGCTGAGCTTACTACAGTAGCACTCCTCCTTCTGAAAATGAGACTATATATTCCTGACCCAATACATTGTTCCAAATGTCAACATGATGGACACTCCACTACAGCATGCAATAGACAGACATTTTGTGTAAATTTGGCCAAGGCACAAGCAAAATGGGAATCCTTGTACGGCTCCTCTGTTTAGTTTGAAGCGCAAAGCAGTCATGCTGCTTGGTGCCGTGACTGCCAAGTTTTGGAGGATGAGAGGAAAATCCAGGAGATAAAAGTTACAGGGAGAATCCCTATTTTGAAACTCAGAAACCACCAAGATTTGTAACCTCATTTGCTTTGGTAGCAAAAACTTCATCCTTAAAGAGAGGATTCCTCGATGCAGACTTTATAATCTGAAGTTGCCACGGACACCTGCACATGCAAGTGCACTTGCAATGGAGAAGTTGCTGCCAGACAACATATGAATCTTACAAGCTTACTGAACAATCAGTGGAATACGCAGGATGGAATAATGGCAGTATTGTGGAAAGGATACAAGACTGTTCACTATATAAAAGAGATGTTAAGTTGCAGACAGGAACAACAAAAAGACTGCAATTTTTCTGTTGAGTCTGTCTGGAGCTCAAAACCTATATGGTGAGTAGCAATCTATCCTTTGCATAACATTGTCATCAAATGTAACCAACAAGCCACAAATAGCGACAGGTAGACAGACTGAAGATCAGTAATATGCCACCAATGATTAAGTCACCACCATCTCCAGTGATGGGGAAAGGTATGGTAAAGAGGTTTAGAGAGTGAAACAAAACAGTCCAAAGCCATCAGACCACACTGCTTTAGTATTGTATAATGAAGCTGATGGAAGTACAGGAAATATGGATGTAGAAATGTGGTTGAAGAAACCAAAAAGCCATTCCAGCGGGATATGCTGTTGCAGCATCCCCACTTGACAGATAGAAACCGGTCAAGAACACATAAAACCTCACCAATAAAATGTCTCCCATTTTACAGTGGATCACAAGTTGACTTGGAACATATGTGGAGGAGGTCAGACTCTTAGCACAGGTCAGACCTTTACACTTGTGTTTACAGGAAACATATTTTAAATTATCTGATCCCTCTATGTTTAGAGGCTGTACACTGATCATCCAGAATATTATGACCACCTACTTAATAGCTGCTATGTCCCGCTTTGGCACGGATAATGGTGGCGACATATCATGACATGAAAGCAATGAGGCCTTAGTAGGTTGCTGGAGGGAGTTGGCAGCACATCTGCACACATAAGTCACCTAATTCCTGTACATTCCAGGAAAGGGGGCAATGAGCTCTGGCAACACATTCCGTCACATCCCAGATGTGTTTGATTCGGTTCAGATCTGGCGAGTTGGGAGAGTACATCAATTGGAACTTGCAACTGTGTTCCTCGAACCCTCCATCACAATCCTGACCTTTTTTTCTCCTTCAGTCTTCTGATTTGCTTATTGCAGCCTGCCGTGAATTCGTCTTCTGTGCCAACTTCTTCATCTCAGAGTAGCTCTTGCAATCTACATCCTCAGTTATTTGCTGGATGTATTCATGCCTGACTTCCTCTACAGTTTTTTTGCTCTACAGCTCTCTCTAGTCCGCGGAAGTTATTCCCTGATGTGTGAACAGATGTCCTATCATGCTGTCTGTTCTTCTTGTCAGTGTTTCCAACATATTTCTTTCCTTTCCAATTCAGCACAGAACCTCCTCACTCCTTATCTTACCAGTCCACCTAATTTTTAGCATTTGTCTGTAGCACCACATCTCAAATGCTTTTATTCTCATCTGTTTTGGTTTTCCCACAATCCATTTTTCTCTCCATACAATGCTGAGCTCCAAACATACTTTCACAGAAATTACTTCCTATGTTTGATACTAGTAGACTTCTCTTGGCCAGGAACGCCCTTTTTGCCAGTGCTAGTGTGCTTTTGATGTCCTCTAGCTCTGTCTGTCATTGTTTATTTTGCTGCCTAAGTAACAGAATCCCTTAACATCTACTTCATGACCATCAATCCTGATGTTAAGTTTCTCGCTGGTCTCATTTCTGCTACTTCACATTACGTTCGTCTTTCTGTGATTTACTCTCAATCCATATTCTGCACTCATTAGACTGTTCATTCCGTTCAGCAGATAATATAATTCTTCTTCAGTTTCTCTTAGGATAGCAGTATCATCAGCAGATTGTATCATTCATATCCTTTCACCTTGAACTTTCCACTGCTGAACCTTTCTTTTATTTTTGTAATTGCTTCTTCGATGTATAGATCGAAAAGTAGTAGCGAAAGAATAGATCCCTGTCTTACAGCTTTTTTAAGCTGTGCACTTCATTCTTGGTCTTTCACTCTTATTATTCCTTCTTGGCTCTTGTACATCTTGTGTATTATTCATCTTTCCCTATAGCTTACCCCTATTTTCCTCACAATTTTGAATATCTTGCACCATTTGATATTGTCGAATGCTTTTTCCAAGTCAACAAATCCTTTGACCATGTCTTGATTTTTCTTTATTCTTGTCTTTCATTATCAACTGCAATGTCAGAATTGCCTGTCTGGTGCCTGTACCTTTCCTAAAGCCAAACACATCTTCAATTTTCTTTTCCAGTCTTCTGTATATTATTAGTGTCAGCATCTTGGATGGATGTGCTGTCAAGCTGGTTGTGTGATAATTGTCACATGTCAGCTCTTGCAGTCTTCTGAACTGTGTGGATGATGTTTTTCCAAAAGTCAGATGGTATATTGCCAGACTCATACATTCTACACACCAACACGAATAGTTGTTTTGTTGCCACTACTCCCAATGATTTTAGAAATTCTGGTGGAATATTTCTATCACATCTTCGTTATTTGATCTTAAGTCTCCCAAAGCTCTTTTAAATTATGATTCTAATACCAGATCCCCCATCTCCTCTAAATCAACTGTTGTTTCTTCTTCCATCACATCAAACAAATAGTCCCCCTCATAGAGGCCTTCAATGTACTCTTTCCACCTATCCGCTCTCTCCTCTGCATGTGACAGTGGAATTCCCACTGTACTCTTAATATTATCACCCTTGCTTTTAGTTTCACTGAAAGTTGTTTTGACTTTTCTATGTGCTGAGTCAGTCCTGACAATCTTTCTTTTTTTTTTCTTTTTTCTCATGCAACCATTTTGCCTTAGCTTCACTGCTCTTCCTACTTATTTCATTCCTCAGCAACTTTGTATTTCTGTATTTGTGAATTGCCCAGAACATTTTTGAACTTCCTTCTTTCGTCGATCAACTGAAGTATTTCTTTTTCTGTTACCCATGGTTTCTTCGAGTTACCTTCTTTGTACCTATGTTTTTCTTTCCAACTTCTGTGACTACCCCTTTTAGAGTTGTCCATTCCTCTTCAGCTGTGTTACCCATTGAGCTATTCCCTATTGAAGTATCTATAGCCTTAGAGGACTTCAAGCATATCTCTTCATTCCTTATTACTTCCATATCTCACTTCTTTATTTATTGATTCTTCCTGATTAATGTCTTAAACTTCAGCCTATTCATCACCACTACTACATTGTGATCTTAATCTATACCTGCTCCTGGATATGCGTGACAATCCACTATCTGATTTTGAAATCTAATTGAAATCTTCCCGTACCTCCCGGCCTTTTCCAAGTATTCCTCCTCCTCTTGTGATTCTTGAACAGAGTATTTGCTATTACTACCTGAAATCTATAACATAATTCAGTTAATCATTCTCCTCTCTCATTCCTTGTGCCAAGCCCATTTCTTTTGTAACTCTTTCTTCTACTCCATCCCCCACAACCGCATTTCAGTCCACCATGACTGTTAGATTTTCATCTCCCTTCACATACTGAATTACCCATTCAATATCCTCTGTATACCTTCTCTCTTCATCTTCAGCTTGCAACGTCGGCATGTATACCTGAACTATCATTGTCGATGTTGGTTCGCTGTCGATTCTGATGAGAACAACCCTATCACTGAATTGTTCACAGTAACACAATCTCTGTCCTACCTTCCTATTCAATACTACTTCTGTTATACCATTTTCTGCTGTTGTTCATGTTACCTGTACTCACCTGGCCAGAAATCCTTGTCTTCTTTCCGTTTCACTTCTTGGACCCCTGCTATATCTAGATTAAGCCTTTTCAATTTCCTTTTCAGATTTTCTGGCTTCTGACATTGCACACTCTGAATTGTAGAACATTATCCTTTCATTGGTTTTTCAATCTTTTTCTCATGGCCACCTTCCTCTTAGAAGTCCCCTCCCAGAGATATGAAAGGGAGACTATTCCGGAATCTTTTTCCAGTGGAGAGATCATCATAACACGTTTCCAGTTACAGACCACATGTTCTGTGTATACACATTACGTGTCTTTAATGCCTTCTGCATCTTCATGCTGTTGATCATTGCTGATTCTTCCACTTCTAGGGGCCGTTTCTCATCTCATGGGCAAGAGAGTACCCTGAACCTTTGTCGTCTCCTCCGACCTCTTTGACAAGGCCGTTGGCAGAATGAGGGTAAGTTCTTATGCCGGAAGTCTTCTACCACCGTTACTGATTTTTATTAAAAATTTAAGCGGTAGCAGAGTTCAAACTGAGGATTGAGGACGTTTTGATTACTAATCACAGATGCTACCCCTAGACCATGGGTCGTGTGTTATCTTGTTGAAAAATGCCACTGCCGTTGGGAAATACATTTGTCATGTAGGGTTGTATGTGGTCTGTAACCAGTGTATGGTACTACTTGACCATCATGGTGCCTCTCACAAGCTCCACTGTACTCATGGATACCCACGTGAATGTTTCCCAGAGCTTAGTGGAGCAGCCGCCAACTTGTCTTTGTCCTGCAGCACAAATATCAAGGAGCTGTTCCCCTGGAAGATGATAGATTTGTGTCCTTCCATTGGCATGATGAAGAAGGTATAGGGATTCATCAGACCATGCAATGCTCAGCCACTGCACCAACATCCAGTGCTGATGGTCACATGCCTGTTTCATTCATAGATGCCAGTGTCGTGATGTTAACATTGGCATATCCATGGGTCTTCTGCTGTGGAGGCCTGTCGTTAGGAGTGTTCCATGAACTGTGTGTTCAGGCACACTTGTACTCTACCCAGCATTAAAGCTTGATGTTAGTTCCACCACAGTTTGCTACCTGTCATATTTTACCAGTCTGCGCAGCCTACGGTGTCCAACATCTGTGATGAGGGTTGGCCACCCAACCCCACATCGTCTGGACTTGGTTTCAACACGTGTTGAAGACACTCAGCGCAGCACTCCTTGAATGCCTGACAGTTCACACTATTTCTGAAATGCTTGCGCTGAGTCTCTAGGCCATCAAAATCTGCCCCATGTCAAACTCAGATGGATCCCGCATCTTCCCCGTTCTACACACGGACAGCATGCTCATTGATACTACATGTATGTGTCTGACTAACAGACATTCCTCGTCAGGTGACCCTTCTATCACCTGGATGGGTTTATATCTATAGTAGAGCAATGGTCATAATATACTGGCTGATAAGTTTAGCTTCCACAGAAAGGGTGACCTAAGTAGGGAAATAGCTAAAGAAGGTGTCACCATCTCTGTAAAAGACACATAATACTCCTCGACTCTCTCTTACACACCCGCTTGCAAGCAGTTAATGCAAAGGTGCACATGTGCCATATGGGAAGACCTTATACTCCCTTTACTTGCCATTGAATTTAGCTCCAGAGGGTGAGCCCCTCTGCAACCTCATCACACAGGTCCCTTGGCTGTTCTTTCTTTGTGGAGGCTTAACCACATATCATGTACTGTGGGGCTCCACCACCAGATGTCCCCAGGGTTAAGCTGTTGAGGCTCTTATGTTGTCCGAAAATAGCTTTCTCCTGAATGGGGAGGAAAACACACGCTTCAGTACTGCCAGTGGGTCATTCTCTACCATCAATCTATCCTTATGCTCTTCAATCCTCACACACACTTTTCAACACCATCCACCACACTAACTGATTCAACTATGCCAAAGTTGTCAGGGCAGTCATGAAGACCACCTGCTCCTTGTTGGAGTGGCAAATGCCACTGTGTAATTAGGAGTAGGTGTCTGGCCTTGGAGAGGTTGGAGTATTGACTATTGGATGAGAATCTCGCAGTCTTTTAGCTGGGAAGGGCAAAAAGCTGTTGTACACTTAGGAAGAGCAAAAAGAGATCATGGCTACAGCTTATGAACTCCATCAGCCATTGCACTTAACCAACCTATGTATGGAAAACCATTAGGAGGATTTTGGGGACAGGTGGGTGGTACCCTATTAAAATTGGTATGAGGAATGGAGATTTCGAGACTAGCAAGAGAGACATTGTCCAGACCAAGGTAGAGCACTTCACTCAAATCAGGGCCACTGTTGGCAAAGATCCAGCATTATGTCATTACTGAGCACTTGCTGAGAGGGACATTAGGGACTTAAGTTCCACCAATGATGAAGCCTATAACTGCTCCCCCTCTTTGTGGTAGCTGGATTCAGCATTGATTGCAATAAATGACATGGGAGTATTTCACTACAAAGTGCTTTACAGCATGTTGCTGCACATCACTGGAACTGCTAAGAGAATCCATTTTGAACTTTTTAAGTTAAAATAGGAAACTGGTCAATTTTGTGGTGCATAAAAGAAAGCTATTTTAATTCCACTTCTTAAACAGGGGAAAGACCATAAATAACTATTTAGTTACCATAATGTTGCCCTCACTAGACTGTGGTAGAGGCCTTGGAGTGAATAGTCAAATTCTGTCTTGTCTGGATTTTAGACAGAGTGTCCTATGCAACCAGCACTTAAGCGACATCCCTTAGCCCCCCATCCCCCCCCCCCCCCCCCCCTTGCCCCTTGAGAAACCCTATATACTGCTTTGAGGCGTAATATCCTTGGACAAGTGCACACACAACTCTTCTAGGGGCATCTTCCTATTTTTATATGGTCCTTTCTTTGCAAAGTTATTTTAGATGTCTAGTTAGCATGCAATGGTTTATTGGGTAATTTTATACAAGAAAATGACTTTCTCAAGGTAGAGTTTTAAGCTTGATCTTGTTTTTATTGGCTATAGCTAATATTACATCCACAGTAAGATGTCCTGTTAAGTTTTCTTTATTTTTGAACAACCTGTCAGTTTTTAGTTCACATTCCAGTGTAGTGTCAAGTACACACCAGCTGCTGATGACTAAGAGACTGAAGAAATAGGCATGAAAAACAGAATTTATGTTTTCACCCTAAAAGTTGATTTGTTTTGTTTTTGACCACTCTCATCACCTTTTTAACCTCCTAGAACTTAAATAAGGATCACTGTTTAAAATTTCAAAGATTCAGTGAGTTATCTGAGCTTCCGTTTTGGCCGGGTTACGTGGCTGCCTCATTTGCAGAACTTGAGAACTTGGTCCTGCAAAGCCCTTATTATTTTTAATGTGTTGCACACTGGTTGGGGTGGGAGGTGGGGGGCAGGGGGGGGGGGGGGGGTCGTAGACCAAATATGTCTGCTCCAGTTTTATACAGCTTCTCTTCCATCCCAACTTTATTAGAGATGCACGGTGTATGTGTCTGCTAGATCATCATAATGTAAGGTACCGGATTCTGTCCACCATGAGTCCATTAGATTGACCACAGGCACATTTAGAACAACTCTCATGCTCAACTTCTGTGCTGAAGTTGCACACATCTGCTTACACTCAGACAGCAATTACTCTTCGTGTGACAGGGGTACAGAATGTATTCCATACCGGAGATGCCTGCAAGCAATACCATTGGTTGCTCACATTTGTAGCAACTTTTCAACAGTTGTCTGTGAGTGACAAGGCCATATTTTTTAAATGAATATGGCAAATAGTAATATTTTATGCTAAGGGTGGAGTAAATTACCACGTTGGCTTCTTCAGATGTCCATAATTATTTGATACATGACTACTTTTAAAAAAGAAAATACTCTGTATGTGATTTTCAAATATATATTTAATAACATTGTAGATGAGCACCACAATTTACAATTATGGAATCCCTTGAGTGCTCAGTAGTTTTGTCTGACTGTGTGTCATAGGCTGCCTACCAAATGCATTCACAGTCTGTCACGCTGGACTGTACATGACATGACTCTGAAGGCTCAACTGATTTCATTTCATCTGTGTTGAAACTTTTATTAATTTGTTTTAACCATACTCATCTCGAAAATCTTGGTAAGTGGGTTGTTAAATACTCCATTGTCGTGTGTCCATCATCACCATCACAATCTACTGGGTTAGAAGGTAGTACACAATATCTGTAAGAACCCAGAGGGAACAGTAAGAATGGAAGGCAAAGAATGAAGTGCTTAGATTAAAAATGGTGTAAGGCAGGGATGCAGTCTTTCTCCAGTAGTGTTCAATCTGTACATCGAGGAAGTAATGACGAAGTCTCAGAGTGGTATTAAACTTGGGTGAAAGGATATCAATCAGATTCACTGATGACATAGCCGTATTCAGTGAAAATGAGAAAAATACATGACCTGTTGCATGGAATGAACAGTGTATAATGAGCACAGGATATGGATTAAGATAAACCGTGGAAATATGAAACAGAGATGAGATTAGGGATAAACTTACAATGTAGTTAGGGACTATGAAGTACACAAAGTGAACCAGTTCTTTTATCTTCAGAGCCAAATAAGGAATTACAAACAAAGTAAGGGGTACGTAAAAACCAAACTGTCATGGGCAAAGAGAGCATTCTTTGCTAAATGAAGCCTAGTAGTACCAAACATATGCCTTAAATTCAGGAAGAATTTTTTGAGAAAGTGCATATACAGGACAGAATTATTTGGAAGTAAATCTTGGACAGTGGGAAAACCTGATAAACAGAATTGAAGCATTTGAGATACAGTTCTGAAGGATGTCGAAAATTTAGTGGACTGATAGAAATTGGGATGTGCTATTCAACAAGTAATGGAAAATGTGGAAAACACTAAGCAGAAGAAGGGACAGTATGATATGACATGTGTTCAAACACCAGGGAATAGCTTTAGCTGTACTAGAGGGAGGTGTAGAGGGTAAAAACTATAGGGGAGATGGAGACAACATATCCAACAAATAATTGATGATGCTTGGTTTAAGTGCTACTCCGAAATGAAGAGTAGAGGAGTTCTTGGTAGGACATATCAAATGAGTCAGAAGACTTACAACTCACAGAAAAAGAAAAAGTTGAGAGAGAGAACAGATCTTTTAAAAATATCTTCCTTTCGATATTTGCGAAGGTTTAGAACCAATTGCTAGGGTCTGTGAAAGGAATGAGTTGACATTCAAATGACACTTAACTGGTGGAGACAGCTGCACAACAAGAAGTATCTAAGCTTTTGGGTTCCAAAACATTAGGCATCTACCATATACTAACTGGTATGCATAGTGACAAATCATACTTTTTGTTACCAACTGAGGAGAGCTCCAATAGATGTTACAAACAGCTTCTTTATTAGCTTGAAAAACACTGGTGGTTACAACAGGGATAATGAGAAATTAACTCCACCTCTTCAGTGGTTCCTGCTAAATACAGTTCTGAGGTATAGGCTGCAACTAACTCCTGGCAGCCAGGACTAAAATGGAAAAATCTAGCACTTGAAGAACTGTTGCCTACTGCAAGCCTAAATTCTTGGTGTGACACAGTCTTCTCCAGTGGCACGTCAATTAGAGCTTAACTGATGGAATGTAAGCAGTCAGCTCATCACTCTGACTGCTCTTGGTCCTGAGAACTACCCATACTGGTTCCTAGGCTGGCTTAAATACTCACTCTTCAGGAAGAGGTTGATGTTCCCGCATGGCTGCTACAGAGCGCGTGTGTGTTGCTTACTTTGACTGACGCATCATAACTTTTGTGAGGGTTGTCAGTGTCCCTGGTCACCACAGCACATAGTGAGGCGAAACAAGTGCTGTATCATTGTAAGACATACAGAAGCACGGAGTGTACGGGGGCTTGCGCAGTTCATTTCTACCAGCGCCACATCTTCGTAATGTATTTGTGCTCAACATACAAAGGATTGAACCATAATCTAAGAGTGAAATTAAAAATTAAAATAACTTTTCCAAACTTCATCCGTGTATTCTTCAGTTTTGTAAGGTCTGAGAATTAAAAGAAAAGGGTGGCACCGAATAATAAGACTACAAAGCTAAAAACTGTTCAGGATATGCAAAAGTGTGTCATAACTAAAACTTACAAGTCTCAACTTGATCAGAGCAATATTTTGGTTAAAATCAGCATTTGTATGAAAATTGAAGGTGCTAAATATTAAACACAGAAAGATGAAAATTTGTATGTAGCCTTTGTTTGATATAAAAACAGTAACTGTGGGCACCAATAAGCTACCTCTATTAGTTTTGAAGTTATGTACTAAAAACAAAATTTGGAATCAAAACGTCCTTATTGATGATAGATTAGGTATCATTTGTGTTAGTAATAGAAATTTCTAATTACAGCACTAGATTACATTCAGGAAAGAAAACATCCATACAAAATTTTAAGACTATGTTGTAAATAATAATAATTACAAGAAACCTTAAAGATGCGGTTCAAAGGTCATGTTCTACTGTCGATTCAACTCTAAAAATTCTAACCAACAAAGTTTAAATGCAGTTGAGATAAAACTTTTTCAGTAACTAAAGCAAGCTTAACCCTTTGCATATAATAATAAAGAAGATTGTACATTGTTAAACAACAGTGAGATAGATTGATACAAGTTCGAGAAAGCAACTATTTAGATACTACTACATGTGCGTAAGGCGGTTCATAGCGGATGTTCCGTCTGACGGTCTGCTGTGCCTCTATGAAATTGTTTTCAGTAAAAGTAGGAAGTGAACTTGCAAGGACTGTACACCATCTTAGATTGCAAAGATTTCATGGAAGCAACTGTTTTTGTGCTGCTCTTAATGTGAACTAAACTGTGTGGAAAATGGCAAGATTATTTTCCACTTTTAAGGCTCGTAATTAATTTTTTGTGATTAGAAGTCAGGGCAATAGATCATTTTAATTGGAACTTCCCATAGAGGTTGCCCCTGAACTGTTAATAGTACTGCTGTCCGATAGGGATATTATTATCATCATTGTGGATAATATTACATTTTGTGTGTATGAACATTTTCTGAATATATCAATCAGTTAAAACTCAAAACTTTTGTTTATAGTCATAGTTCCTGATGCCATTGAGTCAATAGCAAGTAGGAGCATTTTCTTTCAGTGAGTACAAAGAGTAGTGTGGACTTGCAGCCTAGAAATTATGGTCGGTTTGTTCTCCAGTGCTTTCTGGCTGGCCACAAAAATAATTATTAGGCTTTTGTAAGAAGCAGAGGTAGGTGTAAAGTACGCACAAACAATTTAAGTGTCTTTTTATAATAACATAACAAAGTACCAACCATTTGATTACTTACTCACCACCCCACAGTTCCACCGTCAGTTTCAGCAAGGGTGTGATTAAATTCCACAATCTAATGGAACCTAACCCCAAAGAAATGGAGGAAGAATAATCAATTGCGAACATCATGGTGATGATGAACATGAAGAAGAATGTAAATGAGTCACTAGAAAATCTATGGTGTTCATTTTAGCATTTAGTTCCCTCATACTACCAGAATATATCACAGCTTGATTTATTTGTCATGAAATTAGATTCTAAATACCAAACCCAACAAAATATTTTAAATGCCTAACATTTCCACAGACTTATTATTAACTTTTAGTTGTAATAGTGAAGCTATGTGTAGTAGATGCAGATAACAGGCATCCAAAACAAATGAATTGTGTGCATATCCACCAAAGTATCTAAAAGGCAAGGAGTGCCATGTTTACATTAAAGAAAAAAATATTTGGAAACTGTAGGTGGCAAGGAGAATCCCTTATGGGGAGCCTAAGAAATCGTTCAAGATGATGCAACTTCCCTTAAAAAAATCATCAAGAACAAAACCTGAACTAGATTTAGACATCTGAGTTGGGAAAAAGTACATACACTTGCAGCTGCACCTGCAAAAATAAAATTTCCTCTGAACCTTCAGGTGCTTAGAAGCCAGTTGGTCTTCCAAACAAAAATATTAAATCTGTAGTAGCTCAGAAAGTCTGCATCATTACCCATACCAACACTATCACCTTCAATAATAGAGAAAGATTCAGCTAAAAGCCAGCAAAGCCAAAGAAAATCAATTTAAAACTATTGGATTGGTAAGTCCTGTTGTGTTCTAATGGCAAAGGCAACTTTGTGGACAGAGGTATCCCTATCAAGGAACCAAAGTCACTGGCAGCTTTCCCCCTATTATCTTCCACCTGATATCAAAGAAGAGAGGCAGTGAAAAAGAAAACCATCATTGATTGGTAGCTTTCATAACTCAATGGAGTGCAAGTGCACTCAGAACGCATATGGAGGAACTCAAACTCCTAACACAGAAAAGTCCACTGTGCCTTTATCTGTTGGAGATAAACTTGAAAACTACTGATGCCTCTGTGCTAGTAACTTACTGCCTCCGTAGGAAATATGTCATTAGTGGTTACAGGGCTGTGGGCGGGGTAGTGTCATTCTTTAGTAGCATATACCACAGCCCACTTGTTCCACTCACCATCAGCTTGCCATACACACCTGTTGTCATCCAAATACTGATGAAAACTGTGTGCATTGCATACTTACCACTTCATGACCCACTAAATAAATAGGCTCTCATAGACCTTACTAGGCTACTCCCCAGCCATTCCTACGTATTGGGGATTTAATCCACAGCACGTACTCAGGGGTTCCAACGGCACCTGAGGCACCTGCATCCAGGGATTGCATTCTCGAGGATCCCATTGTCTTCTTAAATTGTGCATTTTAGCTGAGTCACAGTGTCATGCTCAGCCACTGACCTCTCCATCTATGCACATACCCTCGCAGACATTGCTGAGCAGAAGTGGGCACTGAATTGCATTAAGCGATCATTTCCCTATCTGGACACACTTTTCAGATTTAAGAGAACCAAAAAGGCAGCTGCTGAAATCAGTTATCAGTAGAGCATACTGGATGCTCTGTTCCCAGTTTGTATTTGTACATGAAGATCGTGTTGAATTCTGTTAAAAGTATAATTTATATTGTGGCTGAGTCATGCACACCAAAGATCTCGTAACATCGTAAGAGGCAACCTATACTGTGGTGGAAAAACAAATGCTGGTCTCTAATCAGGAAGGCATAGGCAGTGCTGTGAAAGCTAGAAACCAGACAAACATGAGATAATTTAGCAGCCTTTTGTGCAACGAGGGTAAAAACACGGCAAACAATTACGATACCTGAGGAATGTCATGACAAGAGTTACTGAATGCTGTTCATGGTTCCTCATCCCACACAAGAGTATGAGAATCAATCTGGAGGCTCTATGGTAAAGCCAGCTGAACAGCTATCTCTGCCATAATAAATGATGAGGTTACATAAATTTCTCCAGCTGACTTAGTACAAGCCATGGATAATTCCCTGTATAACATACCGTTTTTCGGAAACAGAGATCACACATTCCTACATCAAAAAGGAGCTGTAGAGAGGGGCTATTTGGACTTTAATTTCTACAGCTGAGAAGGCTGTAATTCCACCCTCTCGGTGTAGTACTGGAAAACACCTTGTCTGCTGTGAAGGATACAGCCACAGAAATAGCATGTGAAAGAAACACTCCTTTATCCTTTCAACTATGTATGATACCCAGACACATGGAGGGACTCCATTGTGATTTCCATCTTATAACCAGGGAAGGATAGCACCTCCATATGCAGTTACTGTTGTGCTGCTGTCACATGCTGTGTAGGTAAACCTTTTAATGAATGGTAAATTACTCTCTAGTATGGGTGTTGGTGAGTAAGACACTTAGCAGATCCTTGCAATGTGGCTTCAGAAAGTGCTGTTCTATTTTAGACAAAATGACTCCACTGGAGACAGCTCTACAGAAAGCTTACATACATGGACAGCACCTTATAGGGATACTCTTTGGCATTGAAAAAGCATTTGGCTTTATGTGGAGGTACAACATACTCAGTTATTTTCCATGAAATAAGAAATGCAGTTAATTAAAATCTTTCCTTGCAGCATGGTCATTCGATTGTCAAATAACCAGTGTAATTAATTTGTCTTGAGCAATTTTATATAAGAAAATGCCCCCCCCCCCCCCCCCGCAATGAAGAGTCCATTGAAGAATTCTTTGTTTGGAAAACACACACACACACACACACACACACACACACACACACACACACACACCTGCCCCTCTTCTTTGCCCCATCCCTCCCCTCGCCCTTCTTCCATGTCCCTCCATCTGCAATACTCAACTGAGCAAGATGGTGAAGTGGTTAGCACCTGGACTTGCATTTGGAAGGATGATGGTGCAAACCTGCATCCGTCTATCCTACTTTAGGTTTCCTAAATCATGCCACACAAATTCTGGGATGGTTCCTTTGGCAGGGCATGGCCAATTTCCTTCCCCATCCTTGAAACAATCAGAGATTGTACTCCGTTTCTAATGCCCTAGTTGTCGTGGGACGTTAAGCTCTAATCATCTGTCTTTCCATCTGTAATCATTCATCCCATGCTACCACATTCTTTTCTTGCCTGTTTGTTTTTGTTCACCTCTTGGCAATCCCTTTCCTTTCCAAGGGAATGGAGGGACCTAGAAGATGGCATGCATAAGCTGCTGCTAGTTTGTCCAGTCTTATCTCTCTCAGATTAATTGAGTGAATGAAGTGGCCTTCTATTTTAACATAATAGGCTTGCATGGTTTTTATTTTATCTTAGACTCAGAATCACATAGGCTTCTTTCATTAACAGTAGCAATGTTGAAAGTTAACTTTGACCTAATGCAACTGAACCTCCTGAGCATCTAGTGATAGAGCCTCAAGCGCTGAACTATCTGTTCTGATGTTAGATAGAGCTGCAGCCATGAACTGTGAAGAATACACATGAAGACTTATGTGCAAGCTGTACTGTGAAAAGGATAGGCTTTTCACCATGTAGCAGAGATGCCGAGTCGCAGATGGGTACAACAAAAAGACTATCGGAAACTGAGCTTTCGGCCAACAAGGCCTTCAAAATTAGAAAACATTCATACACACACTTGTGCAAATACCACACACACACACACGCACACACGACCACAGCCCTATCAGTTAATATTGTTAAATTCCATCCTGGATTTTCCATTGTTTGATATGGTATCTGCAAGCTTTTTGGGATGCAAATGACCCATTCCCTAAACTACTGGTACACTGAATGTGATTGTGCTTGCAAGTGGTGTTTTCTTAATCAGTTCTTGAGTGTGTAACATTTTATTTTTTCTCACTGATGTTGTTGGGCACTTGAAAGCATTTTTATCTTTGAGTATCAGCTAACATAGTAGCCATGGAAGAGGAAAATCAACCCAAATGAAAACTATAATTTTCCAAGTCTCTCATCCGTATTGAAACTCACTTTGAAACTATGTAATGCCAACCGAATTAAATTCAGAAGCATGGAATGAATGGAATCCAAGAGGATAAATTGAAATAGTTGTTTAAACTCTGTGGCTGGCAGTCTTAATTTTGAGTGGAGCAGGGTAGAGGTATTTTCATTGTGTTTCTCCCTACATAGAGTAAATTGGAGTTTGCTGTATATGCTGTTTGGAAGAGTGGTTGTAGACCTTTCCCAAATCATTCTTGAAATATTCAGACTGATCTGTAAATATCAGCATATGAAATGGAATGCATTATGATTCAGATTATTAAATTATCTTTTTTTTTTTTTAATTGCAGGTTGGAGGATTAAAAATGGAATATGGCAATGAGCAGGTAGCTTTTGTTTCTTGGAGTCCTTATGCAGACAGTTCTATTGAACAAAATGAAGTTTCTGTTAGCTCTGTCTTTGCGCAGAAACTAGGGTTAAAAAATGAGGATACAGTGCTTATTTCTTATTTTCCAAATGTTGCTGCAGTGAGCAAAGTGTGTGTTTCACCACTGTCATCTGAAGACTGGGATCTTTTAGTAAGTGAATAATTTATGTTACATATTGTCTATATTAACTGCATTGGGCTCAGACACTCAAAAACCTTTGTTTATATTCACTGAAAATAAAGTCTGAAATGTATTTGAAGAAATATTGCACACTATACTAGAATGAAAAGTCAATTAAAACTTAGTCATTTAATTGTGTATTAGTGTAATTTTTGAACTTGTCATACTTCAACATGTATGATAATAGCTTATACCATATTTTATAGTGTGTGCTAATATTTGACATAAAGTGTGAATTATCTTTTCTTGAGATATTACAGATGTTAGTTCTTTTCCAAATATGTATGGATCAATTTTTTGCTAATAGTTTAATTGGTTAAACTTAATTGCAAATTATTCTACTTAGTTTTTTAAGACAGTTTTTGCCACCCCATATGAGAAAATGCCAGATCTAGAATGCACATAGCTGAACTGTGTTTTCAAATTGAATATTCTTAGGCTATGAAGAATACATGCTGCATTGACTGTATGTGGCAAGTGGAAACTGTGTTAGAGTGTGGGTCTCTAAATTGGTTGGGCATCTAAATTGGTTCCCTTCTTTTGCGTGCAGTATGCTGATGGTTGTGCTCTTCAAGCATGCCCCAAGGAGTGATATGAAGCTTTAATTTTCCATGGACTTTGAAGTGTCCTGGTTTGGGGCACAGTTACAGTAACTCAGAGATTGCATTCACTCATCAATTTATTGGTGCAATCAATTTATGGTTACAAATGTAAGTTCTGTGCTCCTTTAGCAGTTCAAAACAAATAAAAAAATCCTTCTTGAAAATAAAGGAATTACTTCTTTGACAACTTAAAGTTCATGGAAAACAGCATAAATAAATCTTGGTGAGACTATCCTCTGAAAAAGTTCTCTTGCAAAAGAAAAAGACTCTTCATACACATGCACAGTAGGCAGAAAATTAAAGTCCCATCTCATGAGCAATACAAGGAGCTCCAACTTCAGAGTCCACAACTTGAGCCCTGTGTAGTGATGCATGTTGGTGCTGGGTGGAAATGCATGTTGGTCCTGGGTGGCAAGGGCAATGTCGAGTCTGGGCGGCAGCGTGGTGCTGGCAAACTTCTCCTTCTGCTGGTGGAGATGGAACTGCTTGCTGCTCTCCGGGTGATGGCAGTTATACCCATGTGATGAATGACTATTAGATAGCTATTGGTTTAGCAATGTGGTTTTGGACTGGCTGAGGAAAATGGTGTGGCAGATGCACCAAAGGGTGGGAGCTTCTACTGCTCTTCTGTGTGCCCTTGGTACTAGTGTGCTTCCTTGGCCAGGTGAAATTCGGCTGACTTCCGCTGGTGTGCCTGTGGAGCTGGAGCGATGACCTGCGTAGCAGTGTGACATTGGGTGTTGGTGTCATTGTAGGAGACACTGGAAACACAACATATCTTCTCCCCTTCCCCAAGAAATACTGAGTAGAGGCAGAGGCAGAGGCAAGACTTGAAGTCGAGGGCCGTGTCATTGCCGGAAGCATAGCTGCAGGGCTGGGCAGGGGATGCTGGTGGATCGATGTCCATTGGGACAGCAGGTGAAGGTGTCAACAGGCTGGGCACAGGAGCAACACATTGGCTGGGCATGCAGTGAGTCAAGAGTCCTGTGTATCTGAAACAGAGAGAGGAGGGGCCGATTCTGTCGGAGGTGGGTAACTACGGTGGGTGCAGAGTTGGTTTAGATGTTGTGGGATTGGGAGCCATCGAGGAGTGTGATGAGAAGTATAACTTGGTCCAGGTGATGGGAAATGGTGGCCAGCAGCCACCAGAGCTGGTCGTGGACAAAGTTCATTGCCCATTTTGGTGTCCAGGAGAAAAACAATGTCAACGGGAAGAAGGGGGAGAGGTGGGATGGTCTGTGAGGTGGAGAATGGACAGAGAGGAGCAGAGAGGGTGACCATGGAGCTCTTTGCTGGAGATTAGCCCTCCATCGGAGTGGCATGGTATGATGTGAGAAAAAGGTGAAGAGTCTCTTTGAGGGAGTGGTGCTGGTGTAGTTTGGATATTTGAGGCTTAGAGTCCACACAAAATGCTCAGCAGTGCCATTGGAGGCAGGGTGGAAAGGTGTAGTGTGGATTAATGCAATGCTGCAATTAGTACAGAAGGCAGAAAATTCATAGGAAGTAAACTGACGCTCATTATCCGTGACAATAGATTCAGGAAGGCCCTCAAGGGCGAAAATTTGTGTAAAGACCCAAACGGTGTGGGAAGAGGAAAGTGGAAGACATGCAGGCCATGAACGGAAAACTGGACACAGTGTCCACTACAATAAGCCACAATGAGCCAAGGAAGGGGCCGGCAATGTCCAATTATAAGCAGGACCAAGGGATGGCGATGTGAAGTATCACTGATGCTGGGCCACCTGCTGTCTATGGCAGATAGGGCAGGTGGCAACCAAATCCATGATATCATAACCCATGCCCTGCCAGTAGTCATGATGGCAAGCCAGCTGCTTGGTAAGAACAGTCCCCCATTGTCCTTCGTGGAGCAACCAGAGGACGCAGTTGTGGAGAACCACCGGAATGACCAATCGAGTGTGGCTGTTGTCGCCCAGTAGCAGGACAATGCCAGGGAAGAGAGGTCCTGGCGACAACCCCAGAATACCTGAGATCCAGATGTGCCAGAGCCTTCCTGTTGCAGGGCCAGCAGTGCTGGATGTGCTGGAGGAGGATATGAAGGATCAAATCTTCTGCAGCGTGGTGTTGGTAGAGGTCCACAACTAGGGGTAGCCACACAATGGTGCCATTGACAGTGGAGTCGAGGTGGCAGCAGACTTTGGGATCAGCTTCAAATGCCGGATCCTCTCCCAGTAGAAGCCGGAAAGGAATTCAGCTTTGGCATGATGGGTGGTAGAGTGAAAAACTGTCTCATTAAAATAGGTAGAGAGGAACAGGGTTCAGTGCTGGAGGCAGCAGGCTGTGTTGGTGGGACCAGGTGCTACAGCTCAGAGGAGGAGTAGCAGGGGCTTGTGATCCATATAGAGGATAAATGGACACCCATAGACATAATCATGGAACATTTTGGACCCAAAACTAATGGCCAATGCTTTTTATGTGGTTTGGCTGTAGTTACACTGAGCAGAATTAAGAGTTTTAGAGACAAATGCAATCGGCCACTCCACTCCATCAATCACTTGGGAAGAACAGTTCCCACATCATAACTGGAGGCTTTGGCGGTGTGCATGAGTGGCCGGGAGGGATCATAGGTCATCAAGCAGGTAGGCTTGAGGAGCGCCTATCTTAATACGTGGAACACCATGTCACACCCAGGGGACAAGCGCCACTGGACATTCTTGCAGAGGCGGTGATGGAGAGGCTCCAAAATGACAGCTGCATTGGGAATGAAATGGTGGTAATAGTTCAGTTGACCTAAGACAGATTTGAGTTGAGTCTTGTTGCGAGGCACAGAGAGCTTCTGGATGGACTTAACAAACTGTGGGACTGGGTGGATTCCAGAAACACGAAGGATATGGTCAAGATATTCCACTTGTCACACAAACAGGTCACCCTTGTCCTTGTTACAATGGAGGCCCATATGATCAAACACTGCAAACAAAGGTCCAGATTGTGGCCGAGGTCTTCGGCAGAGTCACCAGCACCCAAGGTATCGTCCAGGTAGTTGGTAGCATGCAGAACATCCCACAAAAATTGCTTAAGATACCGCTAGAAAATCGCCAGTACTCTGCCGATACCAAAAGGGAGTCAATTGTATTGAAAAAGACCCGATGGGGTATTAATAACGAAAATGTTCCTGGACGCTGCATCCAAAGGAAGTTGGAGGTATGGGTCACAAAGATCAATTTTTGCAAAAATGTTGCCGTTGCCCAGTTTAGACAAAATCTCCTCAACTTTGGGGATAGGGTAAGAGTCCACAACTGACTGGGCATTGACCATGACACTGAAATGGTTGCAGATGTGTAAGGCACCATCTGGATTCTCGACAAAAACTATGGGGTAGCCCAGCAACTATTGGAGATAGGAGTGAGGACACCAGAGTTCCTGTTGGAGATGGTCTCGGAGTGCAAAGGGAATGGTTCAAGCTTTCTAAAACTTAGGAACAGCTGACAGAAGAAGTGGGACATGTGCCTCAAAGTCCTTGAGGCCAGAAGAGGGTGCAGAAAACACTTCGAGGTACTTGGCAAACAATTTGGAGGGATAGGAATCTGCCTCCACATGACTGACATGAGGATTGGTATTGTGAATTTGCATCCCCCGAAGTGGTGAAAGGGTCCAAGCCAAGATGGTTAGGAGTGCCAGGTAGATCACCACCAGAATGTGCCCCGTGAGAGCTGTATCCCCGTACTGATTACGAGAAGAAAGGATGCCCTTGACAGGAATGAGGTTGTTGCTAAAAGTGCGTAGCTGGGTGTGGGAAGGCTAGAGAGGGGGAGAGGTGAGATCCCAGGGCCTTATATGTCGGCCAGTTAATGATGGTGACAGAGGACCCTGTATCGATTTAGAGAGAATCTGGGATGCCGTCAAGCAGGACAGGGAGAAAGACTGATTTGTGGCAGGAAGGGAGCACTATGTGGATCAGGAGAACAGATGGCAGAGTATCACTGCCCTCAGAGTTGTCAGAGTCAGAGGTGACAGGAGATGCCCAGTCGACAGACATCGACTAGGAGCAGCAAACTTTGGACCTGTGGCCAGACTTTCCACATGCCAAACATTTGGCGTGGTGGAAAAATGGCTAGTAAAACATTGACTGCAGGAGGGAAGGGTATTCAAGGGAGGGTTCCTTAAGGTTGAGCAAATCGTTCTGGAGAGCCTCATCTGGGGAGTGCACTAGAACTGTGTCACACACCAGGGAGAAAGTGTACAAACGTTTACACTGGCCATTAGTGTGCTAGAAACAACAGTCCCGAGGGTCCCTGGAGTCAGCTAATCCACTCCCTATAAGACTCGTGAAAAAGATTGTAACAACTAAAAACATGGTAGATGGCCATGGGCACATGAACATAGGACTTCAGGTTTATAGGAAACAAGAGTCCGGATCACCCTCAGAATGCTGCTGTTGGATGAGTAGGTACACAAAGGGGCCGGCATTGGCCACAAGAGAAGCACACCACTAGACGTCAACTGTCAACACATGGACCAAGAAATGTTATTCCATATGCACTAGGTAGAATGACCACAGCTTCACTTTGTGGTCAAACACTATGAAGGCAGGGGGAGGCTGCTGGAACTCCTGGCTGGGGGGCAAGGGCTGTGTCCACGTGCTCTGAAACTTCTAGTGGTCAGTGCACCAGATCCGTGAGCTTCTCTAGAAGAGCCTCGTTGACCCACTGCATCGGTTGTAGCAGAAGGATCATTGGATAAGTAAGTTCCGCGGGTACATCTACCAACGCCATGTCAATACAAAACACAGAAGCCGTGTCTGGAACAGTCATGTGAAATTCTTGCCACACCTCGTTGCCAGCTGAAGTGCCCCAGCTTGGGACACTTTTATAGTTAGTTAGTGATTACACTCACTAAATCAATTTATTGACACAATCAGTTTGTGTTCACAAACATAAGTTCTGTGCTCTGTTTATACCATAATATGCTGTATACATATAGAGGGACAGGTGGGATGGTTACAGACAATAAACAATTAGTAGAATTTTAATGTTATTTAGATATATTCTTCAGTATGTATGGAGATTGAGACAGCCTTTCTGTTATGGGAGCCCCTGGTTCACAATGTCAGAATATTAGTAGGAATAGCCCTGTTGCACACATGAAATTATTAGAACAGAAAAAGTTTTAAAGAGACAGAGAAGTTCACTTACTCCTGACCATAGAACTTCAGAATGCTATGACAATATGGTAGGAGACCAATTAACCACTACTCTTGCATCATAAACAAAATGGTTTGAATTTCAAATGCAGTTGATGGGGAAAACTATGTGTGAAAGAGAGAATGGGAGTTGCTAGCTAGGCAAGGGATTTCTAGATATTTATTGCAAGTGGCAGCGTAGAATATAGCACTTACGTATTGGCAGTACACAGACGGATAGCAAATCAGACCTTTGACTTCAGGCAAGCATCATCTTTACTCTGACATCTGTTGAGGCCATGTTCTCACAACCTCGTGGAATTAATAGCTAACTCTACAAGACTGATTCCGAGGTAATGGAGGTCAGAGCATGCTGTTATCTAGCGTGATGACAGACATCTACACCAGTGAGCCTGTTGACAAATGACAAACTGGAAACGAATCTGACAAATAAGACAAAACAAGTGAAACAGTTAAGTGAGTGAGGCAAAATGTTGTGTCTCCAGCAGTTTTGTAACATGAGTAGGATGTTTCCATGGCTAAAAACATGCTCCACATTGCCATCCCTATGAGGTGGCTGCACTGACCTACACCTGCAACATCTTTGTTGGCGGTGAGGACTTTTTAGGATTCTGTACTTCAGTCAGTAAAAACGAAACCCTTACAGGGTCACTGTCATGTCCGTCTGTCTGTGTGACTGTTAGAAACCCTTTTTTCTCAGAACAGGTAGACATATCAAGTTGAAATTTATGTCACATGCTAAGGTCTAGAGTCTCTTGGCAGTGAAAAAAAAATTGAAGCTTATAAGTCAGTGCCATCAAAAGATACTGCTAATTATGTCACACACTTTGTTAATCATCAAAACCTGTTTGGTACTTCCTGTTGACCTAGAATCATGAAATTTGACAAGAAGCAAGGTTTTACAGTACAGCTAGAGGAAAAAATACAAGAATTGTGAATTTGAAATTACATCACATAAAAAATATTTTTTTGTCATTTATTATCCGACTGTCTGCCTGTCCATCTGTCTGTTAAGACCTATTTTTCTCAGGAATAGGTAGACATATCAAGTTGAAATTTATATCACATACTAAGGTGTGCAGTTCCTTTGTGGTGTAATAAACATTAGCTTCAAAGTCAATTCAATCAAATGATAGAGTGATCTGTCACATGTTTTGGTAGTCATAAACTCACTCATCAACATTTATAGGTTACTTCTCATTGACCTAGAATCATGAAATTTGGGATGAAGCAATGTTTCACAGCATTAAGTAAAGGAAAAAAAAATTAAAAAAGTGTTGATTTGTAATTATATCATACAAAAAATTATTTCTTTTGCCATTTGTTATCCTCCTCAAATTTAAAATTAAAACATTCTCAAAATACTTGGAATTCCTGGAACAATATCTTGCCAGTATTAATGTCAATAACAGGCAAAAATTGTCCAGATTCTCAATTCCTGGGATGGATGAACTGTCTATGTACATAATGAAGTTTATGCAGAATCCTCAGACACGTGGACCAGTTTTTTTAGTTCTAAGGTTGCCCTCTTTACGTGATGCCAACACAAAAACACAGAGATAAATGTCTCCTTCCATGTCAGTGTGTGCCATAAAAAAAATTTGAACAGAAGTGGCTTTTTGTTTTCGTATGGACCTATTGAGAGTTTTAATGAAAGTGAGTTAGGGTAATTGTATAATTATTCTAGATTACTGTCCGACAGCCAGTCCTTCCATAACACATTGGTAGATACAAAACTTGACACACAACTGATTTACAGGGAGAGATTTGCTTTTAAATTTATGTACTTGCTTCATATACATATAAATGTAACTGCTGTTACTCAATTTGTAATTTCATCAGCTGTCAGAACCTGTGATCTAAATTTAGTTGTTTAGATTTATAAAATGCTCTTTCTTTGTATGAGCTGGATACAATGGTTGCTTTGCCCATACCATTTTGAATGTGAATCCCCCTGGAAAAGTTTATGATGTACATTCCACCTCTAATGACCCTGTCTATCTACGAAGTGCAGCTTGAGGAATGGTTGAATGATTACCACATGCAGAGTTTTTGTTGTATGCAGAAGCTAGTTCACAGCCAAAAGTAATAAATAGCAAAGGCTTAAAAATTTGTGTTAGTATTTAGAGCTGACATAAGGAAAGTGAGTTATCATTATCATGAAAGAAATTTTGTTAAATACTTTTTGGGTCATGAGAGTCATACTTGAACCCTTTGATGGACCTATACAGCCTCTTCAGTTATTTCAGAATAAGAAAAGAATACAATAAGCAGCACAATATGTAAAGCAAATTGGAATACACAAAGTTCTCCAGAATGGCTACTACAACTGCTTGCTGAAGTTGGCAGTGCCATAAACGACATAGAACAAGCCCGACCTCTAGCAGTATCTCATACAACCATTGTCCAAAACACTGCCATCTAAAATTGCCATGTTAAAATGTTGGCATACACCCCTTGTTGTTAACAGGTTAAGTTCTGAACACAGTGTGGACTAAGAGTTGTTCGAGCTCATTGACAAGTGATACGGTGAAAAAGGGACCATGGCAAATGCTCTCATTATGTTGAAGAGTATTGGTTTCCTGACAGGAAATATTTACAACATAATAGCTTCACTTCATTCTATTGCTGACTTCTAAAAACAGTGATTCCTTGTCTTGAGCACACTGGCAGGAGCACACTGGCAGTGAAAAATGTTCTGTAAGCACTCTGGTTTTTGAGGTTGTTGTGTGACTGACATTTTGTGGAGTGTATTATACAAGTATGTGAGCTGGACAATTGTGCAGGTATTTGAGCTGTCACAGGTGCAATGAGCAAAATTCTCTTAATTATTTGTGGCTACTGCAGGAACGCAAACCACACCATCATAGAAACTATATTACCTAATTATGCAAGATTTTTTTTCATAGTTCAAATAGCCATGTCTGAAACCCTGAAAACCAACATCGAATGCTTTTGGACCTGACCAACAACTTCCGTAACTTACAGAATTCCTGAACATAGTACCATTTCCTGTGGAGAGAAACCTCTGGGTCCACATGATGGAGCCTCATCGCATTTTATTGTTTGCGTGTCAGCAATCTGTCCTCTCTGGGGAACATGGATGTATTTCCAGAATGAAAATTTCACTCTGCAGCGGAGTTTGTGCTGATATGAACCTTCCTGGCAGATTAAAACTGTGTGCTGGACTGAGTCTCGAACTTGGGACCTTTGTCTTATGCGGGCAAGTGCTCTACCAACTGAGCTACCCAAGCACGACTCAAGCCCTGTCCTCACTGCTTTAAGGTCGGAGACGAGGTACTGGTGGAATTAAAGTGGTGAGGACAGGGCGTGAGTCGTGCTTGGGTAGCTCAGTTGGTAGAGCACTTGCCCGCGAAAGGCAAAGGTCCCGAGTTCGAGTCTCGGTCCAGCACACAGTTTTAACCTGCCAGGAAGTTTCATGGATGTATTTGATAGGATATATTATGTGCTAGCAAGTTTGCATGATTCAACAGTCTTTGACTTTTTTTCTTTAGAGGCATGACAAGAGTGTAGGGCACATCATCTTAATTTTCACTGAAGCTGAGCTGACTGTCCATATCAGATGTGCATTTCACAACATGTACTAGAATCCTACTATGCTTTACAGAGCAGTACTTTTGTGGCTATGAAGACATTAGGCATGTAATAGGGCTCATGGAGGGTTTATTGAACATCTGTTAGAAGGTTGTTCAAGTATGCTTTTAAATAAATGTAATATGTGTAACATTATTTAATCTTGATCATGTTGTACTTCCTTCGCTGATTGATATGAATGTTTATCAATGGCCAGTTTCATTCCATACGAACCTTCAGTTGTTTTTGGCAAAATGTTAGAATACATGTATAGTATCTTTTACACTTGACTGTCAACTCTTTAATTTTTTTCCCTAAAAATTTCTTTTATGCATTCATGACATAATTAGCACATCAAGTAATTTTACATTTTATTTTTAAGCTGAGAATGTGTAAATTACTAGGTTGCCACCTCACACTTCGTCATAAACTTAGTTTGAAATGATTGCTGTCTTAAAGTCAGTATGTTGATAGATGCCAACCAGGATGTTTATGTCTTTCATTGAATGGCTGTGCCCTACCCAACATGTACCGCTGGCTGTGCTTGTACCAAGCACAGTCAGTAAACTGAAACATTGTTGTTGTTGTTGTATTTCAGCATGTACTTTTCAAATTCACTGGGCAACTGGACAGTTCAAACAATGACATCGGTACATTTCAGACACTTTGTGGATAATATTTACACAGACAGTTGATTAATAGTCAATGAACAGTTACATATCATATATTATTTGGATGTTTCAGTAGCTTTTAGCCTAGTCTATGTGTTGTTGAACGTTAGGTCAACTGAGGATGTTTATATAGAATGAAAACGGTTGTGGATTAATAAATGCACCTAAAATAACAGCTGTTGT